>NC_091506.1:10784243-11398737 GCF_947461875.1 Haliaeetus albicilla
CAGTGTCACTCAGACCCGATCTGAACAGAGAGTCTTTACAGTACACAGTATCAGAGGAGGTCCAAACACATAAGAAGGGCACTCAACAGTATTCCTCAATGGGAAACACTTCTTTTCTGTTGCTTAGGCTGTTGGATCTCAGCGTCCAAATTCTGTTCTCCTTAAGAGTTGTGCCACTGCATGGATGGCACCCCACTTCTCCTTCTAAGAGATGATTTTCAGTCAGTCGCTGTACTCCACAAGTTACTCTGACATCTGACTATTCCACAACAGGCTGCTTTTGGACACATTTTAGCCAAGCAAGTCAACTCTGTTAAACTGTTCAGTAGTACTGACCATTCCTTTTAACTAAATGAAGGCCTGTCAAAGGCTCTGTTGCTCTAGAATTTGGCACTAAAGCAGCAATTAAACAGATAATTTTCTCATTCATCTTAACACCTTACTACTCACCACAGAGTTTCTCCCTGAAGGATGCATTATTAAACGACCCAAATAATGGATGTTATTACTATTCCACTCAAACACAATGAAAAGACTGATTTTTTTTTTGAGGAATGGGGCACAGAAGAGAAGACATATTGCTTTAAATTAGGCGGCTGAAAAATCTAATGCTAACAATATTTTTAAGCCCTCGATTTATCTATTATTAAATACCCAAACCAGTGGTATCAGGCTTTGGTAGTCCAATATTAATGTATAAAATGACGGTGCCCCTGGATCTTTTAAGCCAGAAAATGACAGCAACAACAAAAACATTGACATAGCTGTGTAGAGGCAAGCTCTTCTCTCTGTAGTTACCTGAGTTATTTGAGTTGCTGTATTTTGCTGAGTGTTCTTCCCCACTTTCATAGGCAGAGCGTTTTGACTTCTTTAAAATGGAGCAGAAGAAACAGAAGACGGGAATGAATAATCACTTTTCATGATAAGGATTGAACTGACACACACATTTGTAACAGCCACCCACTGTATAACACAAGGTTTATCAATGCCCAACATCCCTCTCCCCACACCCAACATGGGCTGCCATGACGACAACAGCAGCAAGGCTGTTCTGCACTCAGATACCTCCAGGCAAGCAACCAGGACAACTCCAGTGCCCTCTGACCACAAGGGAAAGGCAGAAAAACTGACCCACCAAACAGGAAGAGAAATGCAGACAGCATGCTGCAGGAGCAGACTAAAAAAGGCTCCAATACCCTCACCAGGGGGGCAGGAAGCAGCACAGGTTGTCATCTGCGCTTGAGGTGTTAACTAAGACTGTTTTCATACAGCAACCTCAAAGAGGTTAAACCAATATGCAAGCCAGCTACCATTGTAACTTAAACTTCTTAGGAAGTCTATTGCTTAGCGACAGAAGTGAAAACAATCACAAAGTAGTACAGAAAAACACAGGATGGAATAGAGCAGTGTGCCTGTGGTTGTACATGCTAAACATTCAAAAGAGATACATATCTTTTTCTGTGAGAGAAACCTATTTAAATATTGCTTACTTTTCGTGCTAAGATTTTCCTTTTCTTTTTTTCTTCTTCAGAGCCATGATGAGATTGAGCTCTTGTCAGCCTTCTGTGCTGGTGAATCTTCAAAATGAAAGGAAAAACAGAAAAAGAGGATGTTAAGATCTTAAATGTTCTCAAACAAGGCATATGTTTGGGGTACAAGACAACACTGTAGTCATTTTGCATGTTTAATTTTCTTTTTTCATTTTTAGCTTTTATCTTTACTGTTGCTGGTAGAGGATGGAGCTTCATACTGCGGTTAAAATGATCCTTTAACTTAGGAGCCACTGCCTGTGAAACTGCATCACTTAAAACAGTGAAATGCCATACAGTTAACAGCTGTTCTACAACTCCTCATACTGCATTTTTGGAAAAGTAAATCTGTTGATGAAAGCCTTTATTACTCAAAATCACTTTTGACTAAAACTCACTTTACCCATGTAAAAGTGGTAAGAGGAAATGGAATGTCTGTAGGAAATACAGTAAAGAAATGCATACGTTACCAATTTCTGTTCTTCTGTTAATCGCTTTTCTATGCACTCCTTGGAGGTTTTCAATGCCTCTTTTAGCTTAGTAGGAATCTAATACAGAATGGGGAAAAAAAAATCATAGCACAAAACGTGATAAAGGAAAACACAACTGCAATGCTCAAAACTCACCATTCATCTGATCATGTTGCTCATCTAAAGCCTTAAGTTCTGACACTATTCCCTTAGTGAAGGGGAAAAGATGACTCTAGATGCATGTTTTCCACTCCAAACCTAGCTAGAGATCTAATAGCAGGGACAAAGAAACACTGAAAAATGGAAGGGATGCTCTAATAGCAGGGACAGCTAATTATTTTGATACCCAGTCACATCCCCAAATTGCCACGAGGCTGACAACACACGACACATGGCACACATCCTCCAGGAGAAGTGCTCTGGGGCAGCTCCCCAGTGGGAGCCAATGTGGCTCCCCAAAAGTCCCAGCACTGCAGCACTGGAGATGGCAACAAAGTGCTGATGGTCTCACCTAGCAAAATCAGTTTCCACAGGTCTTAGCAATTCGTTTCCTCTCACTGCAAGGGATCCACATTACTTAACAGCCTCTGCTCAGATAGAGCACCATCATTAGTAATGCAAACATGTTCCAGGATAGGAACTGCACTTGAACACTCATGGGTCACACCATGCCCCCATCTAAGGGGTGATATAATGTTCTTGGGTGCAATTCAGCAAAGGAATCAAAATACTGATGGCAATCGCCATAAAGCCAAATAAAGCCAGCTCTCCTCTACCCTACCCGTTGATTAATGTGTAGCTACCCACAGCCTGACACTTCCACAAACATCAGCAAATCAATGTTCAACTCTACCTTAAACTGTGGTTTCTCGGAGTTTGTTAGCAGGACATCGCTGAATAATCTGTGAGTGGATGAAAAAAAAAAAAAAAAAAAAAGGACTGTTATTCCCAAGAGACAGAGAGAACCACAGCAAAAATACTATTGGTACTGTTCGCTTAACTCCCTCTTTCTCCTTTTCCTTCTCTGTCCTCATCCCTAGGCCACTGTTGGGGTTTTTTCCACAAGTTTTTATGTACTGCTTTTTATTTTCCAAGTACTGCTGTAAAATTTGCAGCATTCAACCCTCAGAATGCAGCCACTACTGATGGCAGAGTAAGCAAGACTGTGTGAAGTACTTTGAAAGCTGATGGAACAGGTGCAATTATCAAAGGCAGAGAAGGGTTCCCCTAAAAAAAGAATGCCTTTTGCTTAAAAGTATATGGATTCTTTAATGACAAAAGACTACCTAGGACTTTATTTTAAATTTCACCTAAACATCATCATTGCTCTTTTTAAGAAAACTCTATTAGCACAACTATTGTTTTAGCATTAACAAAAACCATGTGAAAGATCAATGAGTGAACTTAACATTTGAAAATATCTACATTCTTGTCTGTACTCTGGCAAAGGCTACTAAAGCAAATATTCTAATATTTTCACTCTCCCCTCTGTAGTATCAGCAGCAACAGCATAAATGATTAATCATTTTCCATCCAAAACAAAGACACTAGAGGGCAATGGTAGTCTGAAAATAAACTGGTTAGTCCATTTCAAGATACTCTGTTCTGGAGAACATACTAGAAAACTGTCCCAGAAAGAGATCTCAAGCCTGCCTCCGAGATAGATATTTTGGAGATCTTTTGTTACTGTTCACTATGTAAAATTATCACAGGCCTATACTAGAGAAAACAAATTCAAGCGTAGAATCAAGTTTATAAGAATAGTTTTTCATAAAAAAGTCAGAAATAAAACAAATTTTAAAAGACTTTTTAAATGACCCACAGAAATTCCCCCCTTGTTTACGGGGCATTTTTCTGACCCTTTCTGATTACATGTCCTTGCAAAATTAAGCAAACTCATAGTTTATATGGTTATAATAAATAATAAATCTTATTAAATATTTAAAATTACATTAATTGCTTTAAATTATATTACTTGCATTGCACATCTATGTAGAACACTTTTGTGAAGAGTATTGGTATGAAGGGAATGCAGTATAATACCCTACATATCAGATACAGCTGGGCATGGATCATTTGTTCAACATCTTTTAAGACATGTATATTCCTGTATTCACGGAGTTTTCTTATAGTATTTCTCCCCTGCTTACATTCTTCTCTCTACCTCCCACCTCCTTCAAAAGCTGAGGAAGGGAGGAGTAGAAGGAGTTGAAGGCTGAGACAAGCCTGCAGTAACTTCCCAACCAGGAAACATGAATCTTGGAGCATGCTCTGAATGTACTGCAATCTGTATACTGTGAGATCAGACCCAGATTTAGGTATGGACAATCTGTCATTTATAAGGTCGTGACTCTAGCACCTCATATTAAGAAAAAATAGAAGAACCTCCCACCAGGAACCATGGTTCTACGCTCAGCATGCTGGTGACAGGTTGCAGCACAGTGACAGCAGACAATTTCCCTGGTAATATTCTCTCCTAATTGCAGGCAGGGTGGCACTGCAGACAGACATGATCTCCAGCTCAGTCATGCACTGACATTGCTCCCTTTCTGCATCCTAGTCTTGCCCCATACCTGCCCTTACCACTTCCCTGCATCACCGGGAGGACAGCCCGTAAAGAAATTTATTCTGTCTCTCTATGCTTCAGAGAATCCCTAAGCCAGCCCTGCAAGAAACCAGCCAAAACTTCTACACAACATTTCATATCCAGATCTAGTCTAAATGTCACTGCTGAGCGAAGCAAGAGATCTATTTTGCTAGTCATAAGTAAACTGATAGCAAAATCTACTGAAGTAGGTCTGAAGGGGACACGGAAAAAGACTCCTTATTCTAAATGCTTTAAAACAATCTGTACATGATCTTAATCATGCTTGCACTACTTTAATAGCTGGATCAAGTTAAACCATAGCACCATGCTAAATAAAATGCATTCATAACAGCTCCAACACACCAAGAGACAGAGAAATGTTAAATGAGCGTCCATCATATTCACAAGGGATGGGTTCTATAAAGCCTATCCATTTTAAAGCTTCATTTGGGATACACTGTGCATCCCTCAGAATGAGGAGCAAATCTTTCTAAAAAGGAACAAGAGCAAAAAGGTTCTTCCTCCTAATGTAATTAAAAACATTGCTGAGTATAAAACAAGTAAAACAAGACTTACGGCATCTGTAAGAGCCGTGAAACAGTTGGCATGCCATTCTTCATAGCTTCACAGGTCAGAATGGATTCCAACACAGACACTACCGAAGAAAGAATACAAATGAACACCTTTTTGAACGGCAGGACAGCAAATGATTTAGAATGAACGTCTGGCACTGCTGTGTGATGTTCCCCCAAGTATTGCATCAACTAAGCAGTGATGAAACTCTGTGGCATGTGTTTTTTATTATAATGTTATTATTACACATACAAACTTTTCAAGAATATTAGACATGAGGCGACAGAATGCAGGCATCTAATTACTTACCACACACTGCTTTATCACTCAGTTTAAAAAAAAAAATAAATAAAAGTTTTATTTAAATACTACATATATTTCGGGAAGAACACATTGTCTATTTTTACAAATTACTAACTAATTCTTTCTGGTCACAGGCTGCAAAGAAGTTAGGCTGCTATTTCACAGCACTTCAGCTTAGGTAAAAGGTAAGAGCACCCAGGAAGCCAAGACTGACATTTTCTCAATTGTATACTAACCAACAAACACTGATGGTGCAGGGGGGAAGCTGTCTACCGGAATCGTATCTGGGGGTCTTCCGTATGTCATTTCATACAGTAAGTGTCCAAAGCAATGTACATCAACACCTTCTAAAGTCTGTGGAGGAACAAAAAAATAAAAACATAACTTGCTAGAACTAATCAGTTTTTCACAACTGGTTTGAAAACATGCAATAACCCATTAAAGAAAAAGAGTGGTCTTAAATTTGAAGATAGGAAAGATGAACCATTAAGACAGTTTCTAACCACGATCATTTCCCTGCATAAGTTTAGCTCAAATGAAGTCTTCACGCCTCAAGCTAAAGAAGCTACTGCTCCCTTTCTGTACGTGATGATACAGATGGGATAGCAGCATAGTCGTGTTCTGTAAAAACTCATGAAGTAGTAAACTCTTTCCATACACAGCAGTTTAGAGCACCATACACTGACACAAATCACAACCAAGCACATTTTCCTAGCTAAGTCAAACAGCAAAGAATGAGATTCATAATATGACCAGCTGTCACTTTACAGGGAGGTAGATAAAAAGACAGCAAAAATGCATACCAAACCTAGGAGAGTCTCTTTCACCCCTCCTTAGGTTTGTACAAGTTGTACATACATGCTAAGCTCCCAGACGGCATATTTCTGAGATTTTTGAATCATGTTTAAACAGAAATGTCTCCTCTTACTGATAGAGCTTTGATGGCACTAATAGATTTGGACTAACCGTGAACTTTTGATCGTTTCTTTGACAACACAGTAGAACTTGTTTAGCAAGGTCAGCAAGCAGCTGTCTCGTGATGCTCTACAGAATTTATTACAATGAGCACTTAAAGGCAGTGCAAGATGCTGGCTAAAAGACTGTATTGCTGCAACAGGGCAAATTTGTTTTCTTATTTTTGTAGGAAGATAATATTTTGCTTTGCAAGCTTGTAATTAAGAGACACCCTTCAAACAAATAAAAACCAGTTTTTAATAGCTAGACATCTGCAAGCATCTAATAAATTTTCACAGTATGCACCACATACAAGGCTGATTACTACTCCCAGCTAAGACCAAGTAATAAGCTGCGCTCATTGTACAGACATACAAGTGAAAAAGTGTGGTAGACTATATGCATATTCCTATGAAATACAAGACCAGGGTGGAAAGAGATCTTAAAACAACTGTAGTTTACCTCCATTTGTGCCAGCACTGCTGTCACAAAACACTCACCTGCACTCCCCTTCTACCTGCTTACCTTTGGCCTCAGCCTCACTCCAGTGTGCTGCAACAGAACTTCTATGCAGCCAAACAGTGATTTGGAGGAAGCAGAAAAGGGATTTGATGGAGAAGAGCTCAGATTAAAGAAAGAGGGTTGAGAGAGGTTTTTTTCATTCTACTCAGTTCTCCACAAACAGAAGTTGAGGATAAAGGGATGCATAAGAGTCAGCTGAATTAATTGTCTGAATCTTACATTAATTTTCCGAAACTGTGAGAAGTATGATCGATAAAATGATGGAAGTCCCAATAAGGAATTTTCTAGATCCAGTAACTTGCAGGTGTCCCCATCCAACATCACATTGGCAGAGTGAAGATGGCCATAAGGAAATCCCTTCTCATGCAAGAATTTTAATACCTGAAAAAAATCCAATACAGAAGCACTGTCACAAGATGCTCTGATGATCTCAAGATCTTAAATGCTCCAATACTAAAGCAGATACATAATAAATGAGGCCCCTGTTTGGAATGCTTGCCCAGCTTGATCTTCTATCTACATCACCTTTGGCTGAATATTTGTTTCCATCTCACTGTTAACATTTCTCACAAAACAAACATTTGATGCTGATCCTCAAAGCAGGCTTATAGACACCTCCCAAAGAGATCTGGAAACTAAAATTCACAATTCTACTGAATATTATAATTTCAATAAAAATTTCTAACAAAAAAACCCCCACACACATTCATGACAATGAATTTATGGCACATGTTCTGCAGGCTATGAAGTACTTCTTTCCCTTTTTCTACAAGGAAAAAACTACATTATCACCTCTCTCCCACTTAAGTTCCACACATACCAACTGCCTTTTTTTTTTTGGTCAGAAATGGCCTCACACATACATCTCTAAATTCAACTCCCAGCAGCAAATCTCAATTTACATTTAGATTTTAAGTCTGCTGCTGAAATAAAGCTTGTGTACTCAAACGTTTGTCTACTTTTTCTAGTTAAACCAGCTGGCTTCAAAAAAAAAAAAAGTCATAAAGGCTGGTAAATAAAGCAAAAAAGAAAATACCTCTAATATTTGCCTTCCATATATTTTTATTTGCTGAAGTTCAAGACCTTGAATTTTTTTAGGATTGCAATACTTCTTCAGGAATGGGTCTTTTGGCTTTGCCTTTAAAAAAAAATAATAAAAAAAATCAAATATCATGCCCAGAAAAGCCAGTAATTGTCTTAGTTTGCTTAGCAATAGATGGTAAATAGTTTTATAAAAGATATACTATGGTCATTCCAGAAAACATTCTACCGTTTGAGTTGGGGGCAGGGGGGAGACATTACCTTATAAATAAGGTCCTTTAGTGTCCCTTTTTCACTGAATGGTCTAATAACCAGTGCTGAAGATTCATTGGCAGTGGCAAAAGTGATTTTGTAAATATAGGGATGCTACCAAAAGAAGAAACTGTAGGTAAGTTTTAGATGACAGATTCTGTAATTCATTTTTGCTCAATTCACAAGAAAGAAAAGATTTGCCTGAATTGTATATTTAAAGTAATAAATTGGATTCTGTCAGTGACATTTGCTCAAGTTATTCAGTCTTAACCTGAAGAAAATGCAAAGAAAACTTCACAAGGACATTGTTCAATTTCCACACAAATTAAAAAAAAGAAACCTTTTTTTTTTTTTTTTAACAAAACAGACTGGTAGTTTAGACAAATGAAGAACCCAGCCCCATTAGCACTTATACATGAGCAGCTTTACTTCAGGTTTCAGTCATGCTAAGCTAATAAATTCAGTCACAGTTTTATACAACTATGGCACATAAGGAAACTTGGCATTAATAGCTGTCATAACAGTTTCCTGTCTTCAGAAATTGTTATAACAACTTCCTGCAACTTTGTGAAACCAAATGAGACAGCACAGTTGGAAATAAATTACAGATGCAACACATACACTAATTGAAATTGCTATTTAAGAAAAGACCCCTTGTTCGTGTCTTATTTTAATACATCAGTTTCAGTCTGGTTTGGGGGTTGAGAAGCCTGATTTTCAGCCTCTTCTGTCATGTGCATCTGCTGAGTTCCAGGTCTGCACAGAGGTTTACCAGTTTAAATACCATCCTTTTCAGCCAGCCTCTCACATGCTTAACATCCTCAAAGAGAAACTCCTTTTGGAGTCAAATGCCATTTTTTCAGAGATGCCTATGATGTGGCAATGATTTATAATGTGGCACTGCACAAGAACTTAAATTGTACAGCCTCCATTGTACCTCTACTAAGATACTCCTGTCTTAAGTTCAAAGAACTGAAAAAATGATGAAATGCGTTCCACTGCCTTATCCACTGCTGCCTGAGAATATCCCCAGCAATTAGCACGGGTTAGCAATTACACCTAGACAGTACTATCCTAACAGCCTAAAAGTGTCAATAAGCTGAAATAAAAGCTCATGATCTCACAATACTGCACAAGAACAAAAAAATACAATTAACCGCAACTCTGAATCGCCTATAATAATTTTGCAGGATTATTATTTGTGCTGAGAATACATTACCTGATATTGCGTGGGAAATGTAATTAAAAGGTTTGCACATCTTTAAATGAAAGCAACTCTAAAATTACACACTATGTCTGCTAGGCCACATGTGCTTTGGCAAGATCAGTCCTTGACAAGCGCTTTTGTGTTGGCACAATTTAAAAGTCTTCAAGTAATACTCACAGAACAGGAAGAAAGAAGTTTCACAGCATACTGTAAGTCTTTGTCAGACAAGTATTTATCAGGGCCAGGATCAGCCTGGAAATAAATAGGAAGAGAATGGCATCATAATAGATGTTGCATTCCATAAAGAAAATGTGATTATGTTCTGCTCTCACAAATTAAGACAGCTGCTTGAAGGTATATTTTGAAGAGCAAGGAAGGAAATTACACATACAGAATGAAACTTGAAGAGGCTGAATAAGGCCATGGTTTTACAATACAAAGCACCTGACCGTAAACAAGCATTATTGCCTCCTTCCTCCCCTGTATCTGATGTGCATTACTACCACTGAATGAACTCTGCCAACCCCAGTTTGGGGGACTGTGTGCATCGTGAACCGATAAGGCTTAAACCCCCAACTTCTTCCTCTCCAGCAAAAAAAAGTTCCCTCCTACTGCAGGCTTTAGCGGTATCAGCTCTCCAGTGAAGTCTCACAAACAGCTATGCTCATATAATTAAGAGATAATTAAGAGGGCAGCACATTTCAGCATAGGAACATAAACAAGTGTTTAGTAACAACAAACTGTTTGGTGTCAATACATGTCTACCTTAAAGAAGCAATTCATACCTCTCTCACCTGTTAGTTTGTCAGTACAACTAAAGATCCGAGTAAGAAAACTCACACTTTAAAAAGGATCACCTTGTTATTTTCAGCGAGCAAATTTATACTATGGTCAACAGCTACGTCATTACAACTAAATAAGCCCAAGGTGCAGGAATCGGAACAAATGACGAGGCACAGAAACTTGCAAACTGGATATGCCACCAGAGGAAAGAAACACAAGAAGTTCCCACACCACATATCCACCTAAGGGCTTTCAAAGCTCTTTCAAAGCCTGAGCTCTTAAGTCTCTATCTCTGTCACTCATGCATGGTAGTCAATATAAATGAAATAAGCCAGGTTCATTAAGAAAGACTTGCATATGAGATGGAAGCATATATACCCAGCTTAACATTAGCCGTTCCTTTGGCTGATTCTTAGTCTTCATTAAGAAATATTTTTTACGTATTCGCCAACCTACAAAAAAAAAAAAGTCAGCAGCTTTAATTAAACACTACTAAATCACACAGCTTACAGGCAGGACAAGGTCTGTAAGCAAAGACAGTATTGTAATCTTAGGAGAATTTGTATAGTTGGGAAAAAAAAATCAGACAAGTTTTCATGCATACATGGTCTTCTTACCTATATCTTTTAATGGTTCTACCACTTCCCACTTTGGCTCTGATCGGAAGAACATTGAAACATGCTGTAAGGCAATTTCTGGAAAGAAAAAGAAGGGGGGAGGGGGAGGTAAAAATGTTTTTCAGAGACTATATAATGTAATTACCCACATATTAGGTAAGGTTCAATGCCAGTAGGAAGCCTGCAGGAACTCAGACTGAAAGTCAGCAAAATCACTTTAAAAGGAAATCAGATAAAAACACAGTTGAAGGGAATTTGCATTTCTAACCTGATAACTCAAACCCAGAGAGAAAACAGAGAAAGCACTGCCTTTGAAAACTTAGCTTACCAGTCTGCATTCTATCTGCACTAGATCAAAATTTCCAAGTCTAAATCCAATGCTCACAGCTAAGACTTCCCACACTAAGTGTACACTACATTAGATCATGAAATGTTTCTGCTATACCTGTAAAAGTGCTAACTTTTACATCTCTTTAATGTGCGTCTACATTGCTATTACTACATGTAAACTATGTAAACTAATCAGTTCTGTTTCACTACGTGTTATTCTGCCATTTTCTATGCAGGCAAAGGTATTGTGCTAGCTATCATGATCCCACACATATTTCAGGGGGTGGTGGGAGGACACCCTTCTGGTTACTGAATTCTCCCACAGCTGCGAACACAACTGGTTTTCATGAAGCAATTTGAGGGGAAATCTCCCCCTCCTGTCACCACTTCTCACTGAGAAGGGAATCATGCCAACAAGGAGTTTTCTCTAATACAGCTTATCTTGGCATAGAAACACAGCAAAAAGGTAAGGATGCACTGATCTTTCTGCACTGTATCTCCCCTCTCTAAAAATAAGCTAGGAGAAAGAAAGAGAATGCTGCAATAAATATTAGCTCAATGCTGCAATATGTAAAAAATGGCAAACTGACGGCATCTCCCAAGACCATAGGCAATGACTTGATTGCTACTAACTTCCCAGCAACTTGCTGAAAAAATGGTCTTGATGAAAGCACTCAAAATTAACACAGAAGCCACAGTGTCTCCTGGAGGATTTAAATTGCTTGCTCAGCATTAGCCAGACAAACTGCATCCTTAAAGAGTTACTAATAATTTACAACTCCTCCACAGCTTATCATAAACATCCGGGAAATGTTCTTTGCACTTTGAAGCTGAAGACACAAGAATGTTACACAAAGGGAGAGCAAAAAGAAGTGAAAAGGAAGCAGTAAGTTCCTGCTTTAGTAGGCTGTGCTTTTACAAAAACAAGTTTTGCATTTTTCAGTGAGTCGGTTTGCCCATAAACTAAATTTGTGGAGTGGGTTTCATCACTAAGAGGAACATTTTTTCAGTCTATAAGACAAATATTTAACAATTTCCCATAGCTGAAGCTGAAGTCAGACAAATTCAAAGAAGAAACATCTAATAATGAAGAGAACTGATCACTGGGGTATCATTTTAAGGGATGCAGTGATTTTCCAGTATTTGGGACAAGAGGGTGTGTGACTTATTCAAGCCTTGAAAAAGTACTCAACCTAGCTCAAACAATTAGTTCTAGGAAGTCTCACAACCCAAAGTGATAGTGGGAGCTAGACAAGATGACCACAATTGTTCCTGTTGATCTGAAAAATCTCAGAACCATGACAAATGCAAGATTCAGTGTGCAGAAGACTGCCTGTTTTAACAGAACACAGAGCTGACAAACTTAACTCTGCTTTACACTCTGGTAGACAAATAATTCCCAAACACCAACCCTCCCCATTTATCACAAACTGTGAAAAAGTAGATGTTGCTCTCACCACCCCCCTTCCCCAAGTTCTGCTTATATCGATCTTGACCCTCACCACTCCTCTGTAAAGTAATTCAAATATTTACATTTGACCATCGCAGCATGATTCATGCACAGAGCTGGAGAAACATTATCATAAATAATCACATGCACAGTATGATAATTTTGAAGGTTGTTCCCCCCCATCCACCCCCCATGCTTCAGTGTAAATCCTTGCCAGCATTAATGGAAAATACACACACTGAAGTGAAACTGTAATGCAGTTTTGCAATTCCTCACTTACCAGTGTAGTTTACAGAATAGCTGTTTGGGTCCAAGAATTTTTTTACCAGTTCACAGTTAGACAGTATGTGATGGGTAGTAATTACATCGAGATAGGCCTGGAGTCCCTTCTGTCTTTCAGCTATGAATTCACGCTCCATATTTCCAATCAATTTTTTTGGAGGAAGAGGTAGACTTAGAGTTGAGATCTTAAAAAGAGAGGAAAAATTACTAACCTTGTTCGGAGAGATATAAACTAGCAACCCAGAAAGTAAAAGACTCTCAGCAGCAAGCTAACTACTGGATAACTCTTTTTGTACTGTGTATATACAAGCTTTTATGTTTTTTCTAAGTACAGTTATCAGGGTGAGCTAGTCAGACTACAGCTCACATCCCACTGTGAAGAGATTACTAAGTGGAACAACACTGAAAATGCAAAGAGAGAAATTTTTGCTGCCGAGTCATGCATTTAAGATCACTACACAAAACTTTCAGATACTAAATAGCTACAATTTTCAGCCAAATCCTTTCTATGACATTCCTCTGCCACAGCACAAAAACAATTCACACCTTGCCATTTTCTCCGGATAAGATTAATGCTTTCTTATTTCATGAAGTGCAGATTAGTAACTTTCCTTTGCCTCTACTGCCTTTATAGGTAATTTAAAGCCCTTACTGTCAGTTTTTTAAACCTGTAATATTCAAATATGGTGCAACTTTTCCATTTTCTCTTCTGAATTTCTTGTTGTACAGTTTTTAAACAGCTACAAATCTTTCAACCCAGAAATAGCTGCAATCTACCAGTGGATGTACAGTAGTTGTTTTATGTTGACATAAGTGATCCAAAACTTCAGATAAAATCAGAGAAATACTTCGAAATAGGACGATGAAAAAATGGACAGAAATTCAAAGCATTATGTAAGTCAGATCAAAAGAGATCATCTTTAGTGTTTATATTCAATTATGTCACGTCAATTGCCAGAATAAATTTTTCATGTTGTTAACACATCGTTGTCCTGCAGATCAAAGCACCTGCCTTGGGTATGCTGAATCTCCATGGGAGTTATCTTTAAGAAATGTGTACTGCAGGAATCAATTACACCAGATGCAATAACCTCATTTCTAAAGCAAACAGTTCACCAGGGAGAAGACAGGGACTTTTGGTGTTTGAACAACTTCTATTTTAACTAGTGGAAGAAGTAAAGGATTAGTTCAAACTGGGGCAGAAGTAGCAATCCCTTTCCTTTTTTTAACCTCCTCCTTCTGAACAAAGGAGTTGTCCCCCGCTAGCATTTCTACTTCTCCAGTTTCTGACTGCAAATTATGGGCTGAAAAAGAACTATAACTGAATTACAGAAGATATTAACAAAAATAATCCTATCCACCAAGCATTTTTTAATGCTCTTTTACACCTAAGGGAGGCAAAAAAAAACCAAAACAGGAATAAACCCAAAAGCAACAACATACCACTTACAGCCAGTAATTCACCAATTTAGTTTTAACACCAGAGGCATACAAAACTTTAATTTGGCAGACTACTCTTACTTCAATTCAAAAACAAGTTTCTAAACAAAAACTAAATCCATTTCTAGTATTACTCACTTGAAAAGCATGTCAAATCATAATCACCTTTACCTTCTTGACCCGACAGCTAGCTACCATCAGAGAAAAGGACTATAGTTCAGATGCTTTCAAACCACTATTACTTGTTTTAAAACTTACTTCAATAAGCCACACCGTCTGCTATTTTTCAGCAGAAAGTAACATTCACCCCCAGGTTTTTGTTGCAATCTGCCAAAACACACAGCACAGGGAGAACACTGTCTACCACAGAAGAACACCTCGCTGAGGTCCTGACCTTGGAAAGACCTGGCATGCTCTCAAACATGAGCAGTACTTCTCAGTGGCCCCAGCTCAGCACTGGAGCCAGGATGGGCTTCACCACAGAAGAACCTGGGAATTAACATTCTTATCTTCAAACCACAGCCTGCTCAGGAATGTCTGTTCAAAAGCTGCAATAAAATGCTTCACAAAAGCCAGATATCTTGCTGTGAATACTGTACCAGTAGTTCACTTGAGAAAACAGAAGAGCAGCCAATGATCTCCACACATCTCTGTCAAATAAGCGAAGAGGAAGAAACGCAGGATGGTCTGGAAGGAGCTTTTCAATCCAGTACACAGCTAAGAGTTTAGGGAATCTGGCTTGAAACTTTCTGATGCAGATCAGGGTCACAGGTATACAGCTCTCATTATTTTCCAAGGTGTTCGGTAGAAGTGCATCCCCTAGCCTAGACAATTTTGAAATTCTCAATCCTTACTATTATTATATTGGTACCACCAGATTAACAGCAGAGAAGTTGCATTCCAACTCGACTGCAGCTATGTGTTCAAACATAACCACCCAAACCTACAGAGAGGTCAAGTATGCCACAAGAACTGAAAGAACTTGGGGCTTTACACCCAGAAGAAGCTCCAGAAGTTTTTCCAGCAACATTTTAGTTTTGAAGGAAGGAGACTGGGGTTTGGTATTTTCTTATTGCTCATTGCTTTATGCTGGTTTTTGGGGGGTTTGTTTTGCTTGGAGTTTTGTTTGTTTGTCTACTCTAATTTCAATACACACAAGCTGAGAGTTTAAAGTTTAAAAACAAGTCATGGGATTTGAATATTGTGATAAAATATTGTTGCTTAGAGTTCTGGATGAGGACCGTTGCATGTCTTAATGGATCAGAAAACTTTAGCTCCAGCATCACAAAGAGCAATTTATAAAAACCTCCAAAACAGTGGGAGAAAAAAGCAATTTTAACATGCTCCTCACCAGCTACTGTCTCCTGTCCCTCAATCCCTGGCATACAGAACTAGGCTGGAGGAGCAGTGGTGTTTGTCAAAAACAGAGTTGTGCATCTTTGATAAAGGCTTGAAAAACTCTCTTCCTGCCCTTCTGCTGGGCATATAATGAATTACACCCATCAGGACAGCTCTCTGTACTAGCCAGAAAAGCTTATCTCCAAGCAGAGATGCATCTTTGGCTTTCCAGACTGTGGAAAGCAGAAACAGGAGTCTGAACATCAAGGGATGAGCAGTAGTTTTCATTTTTCGTTGAAGGAGACCAAGTACTAAAGAACACAGCCTGTTAATTTAGTTGCACTCTCTACATCCTCCTATCCAAGTTAGAGGTATGTCTCGATGATTCTCTCTGATCTTTTCTAGCCATCCAAGCAGCTGACGTTGGGTTTGTCCCAGATCTTGGTATCTTATATCTGCAAAATCTCTCTCTTGTTTCAAATTCCTCTTTGTCCCACTCTGCAAGTTGCTGTCAAATAATTTCCTGAACCCTCCACTCCTATCATTCACCTGTCTTGGATACAAAGGCCTTTTCTTTCTGTACTACATCGTACATAACCTACCTATTTACCTTCACTTTCTAGACCTTCCACCTAGGCCTAACCTTTCAGTACCTTTAATTTCTGACTTTTAAGTCTTAAAGGTCCATTGCCTTTTCTACTAAAGCTGCCTCATTTGAAAGTTAAATGAGAAGGCAACAAAGCTTCTTCATGCCTCAACACATTCTATTCCCCACATTTAAGAGGAGCTTGTTACAGGTGGCTACAAAAGTGAAACCTTTCAGTTTTTTAAAACTTTCTCAAAATTCTTTCTCTGCGATTGCTATCAAAACTTGACTATGGTTAAGACCACAATGACCACTATGTACTGTGACTACTAGTACCATCTCGTTTCCTTGTGTTCCCATGGGTGCTTACCTAATCTTAAATCTTGATTTCTCTGGAGCAGGAGATGTCTTTGTATTGCATTTATTCAGCACATCACACAAGAGGTTTCTAGGTCATGATAAAAGTTCCTACGTGCTACTGCACATTCAATAAAATAATGCCACAAGGCAACCATGTTGCATCTGTTGAATTATGACTAATTTGCCCCCTCCCCTTCTAGCACAGGAATCAGTTATAGCAGACTATCAGAGCACACAATTCAACATCCTTACATGTTTTTGCTCACTGAGGTTCATCAAGCAGACAGCTGATTTGATGGGGGGGGGGGAATGGAAGCAGTATTAAGCTCTTGAATTCACACAACATTTAACTGGAAAAAATTTTCAAAGTCACAAAAATCTATTCTCAAATCACAGAAGCATTTGCTTTTTATCTCATTTGCCTAGGACTATGGAAATCTCACATAAAAGTTTCACTCCTGTAGATGCTAGTCACTGCTGCTTCCCTCCTTTTCCCAAACACACTCATATACCCTGCTTTTTCCCACACAAACTAAAAAGAAATAGTTGTCCTAAAAAGCAAAAGAAAACACACAGTAAGTCCAGTGTTTAACTAAGAAACACTTTCTAGTGATACAGAAAACCATCACATGATAAGCAGCATCTGGTAGTGCTTTTAGATGAATATAAATAATGGGCACATAGCACTTCAATGCTGAATTTATAAGGTTGGTATGTGCCTTGGCTTTCTTCGAACCAAAGGAGGAACAAATAATAACACATAAAACCGGAACAAGTCACAGTACTGAAGGGAAAGATTCAGTATCTGCCAATTTCCTCCATTTCTATATAAATTGGTCCTGTTGATGCTAAAATTAAAATTTTACAAGAGAAAACATAAGAGTGAAAAAAGTATACATTCAAGTTACATTTGAAGTCACAGTTTCTCTTTACAGCTATGTGAATTTTTTTTTCTCCACTGCAATATATAAAAATATCACAAGCCATTTTAAAGATATCCTTCTAAATGACATTTTATATTTATATATCAAGGGTGAAAGTTACCTGCAAGCTATTATTAAGCAAGTCAAAGTCACTGTATCGCCTCACAATCTGCAAAATATAAAGACAAAGTTCAGGAAACATATTACTTTTCCCATTAGCATTTTACTCTTCAAAATCCCATCAGAGAAAAGTAATTCCCATTTATAATCCTCTTCTTATTTTACCCATTTTTGTACAAATGCATAACTGCTGGATTTATGTCATGTTGCCAGAAAGCAAAGAAGAGTTTTTAATCACATCTTGACCAGAACAAAAATGCATGTCTAAACACTATCTTAAAAGAGCTTAAAAGAAAATATTTGCAAGCAAACTTGTCTGCAAACAAAGCATTTTTGCCATATTAGATGCAACAACTTTTCATAGTCATCTTTATTACTACTTGTAGGTTTTCCTGGTCATGTATCAGCAAGGCTGTGATTTTAGCACTAAGGAAGGCAAACTGGCATTTGATATTTAAAAACAATGGTGGTACCAACACACAGTAGTGACACATGACAGGCATTTTTCCTGGAATATTCACAATAGCAGCAGACAACATGCCTTCTGTAGCTGGCAGCAATACTGTTTTTCTCTTAGTTTTTGACCAAAAGTATTCAAGCACTTCATGTTCTCAATTCCAAACCAACATTTCCCTCTCCAGCTCAAATTTAAAAAGCTAAGAGGAGACATTTTCAAACTCTTCCTAAAAAGGCATCCTGGTTACATGAACCACAGTTTAAGAAATTACCTGCCAACTGTTTTCTGCTGAAACTCCTCTCTGAACACGGATTATGTATTCCTAATAAAAGGAAAAAGTTATTAGAAATGAGAACTAATGAGCTGAAGAAACTTGTTAGGCACTTCTCCAAATATGACCACTATCAAATTAGGAAACATTCAGAAATAGAAAATTCAGATCCAGGTTTCGAGCGCCTAGGTGAAGGTCAGAGCTGGGTTTGCTCAGACCCATCACTAGCAGCTGTCCCTCTCTGCTTTAGAAGACAAAGAGAGGTCCAAGAGCTTGCAGGCCTGTGAAGCACTTGAATGGTTCATTTAGTTAAGGAAAAAGATAGCAAGAGCATACTCACCACACATCCCTACTGACAACAGCTGAAGAAACCTCCACTCACCTCACCTCCAATATCTAACAAGTAGCCCCCGGGAATTACTGCCACCATCATAACATAATAAAATGCCAGTAAATACTCACAGCTGCCCAACCTCTAATTATTTTTGTAGAAGAAAGGTTACCACAAAAGCTTTGTAGTGTGCTTGAGTAACTAGAATGTATCAGTTTCTCATGATGATAATTCCTCATTTATAATGCATGCTTAATGTTCATTATTTATATATTAACTATGCAGATATATCTAAATCTCAGCGAACCACTTTTGAATTTTAAGAATAATTCTCCCACCACAATTACATTGATAAAGCACAATTCTTTTCAGTCTCTTCATTTCAAGCTCCACTGTACCTTTTGTAGACTAATACCTGGTCAATAGAGCAATATCGTTATTTGAGATTTATCTAATTACCTCAAGAATAGATACCAACTATTTTGTACACCTACTCAGACATACTCCAAGGAAGCCATGATTTTGTTTACCCCTACTCTGTTTAAGTTTGAAAACAGCTCTAAGAACACTTTTGACATTTGAAAGATCATAAACGAGGCAAGTCCTTTTCCTAGAAAGCCTATAATCTCTATTCTAGATACTGTTTAATTAGCAAGGAAATAAAATTAATCTGGGCTAAGTGTAGAAACAGATACTTCCTTTACCATTTACATACACAAAGCTCTATAAATGTAGCTCTTTTTAAAGTCTTATTACACAGATAATCCCATGGCCACATAATTTACATTGAGAAACATGAAAATGGAGAGCCAAAAAGTAACGTGCTGCCTGAGAAAATGCAACTCCCAACACTGAAGAGAGTCGGAGAGTACCCAGAGTCAGAAGAGGGAGGAGAAGCCACGCAGGTACCTATGCTTTTACACTTTCCTTCCAACTGCATCAGCCTGATGCTGTAGGAGAGCCCTATGCCCCCAGCGCCTTTTAAGCACATTCATCTTCTCTGCTATGCTTGGCCAGGGGTGGCAGGACCCACTACCAGTGCTCAAAGTACCGCTAAATCCCCCAGGCTTCCTCACTGAACACGCTCAGTCACACTGCACACCTGCAACTACAAAATTCAAAGCGAGAACTAGAAATTCTGAAACAAATACAAATTCAAGCCATGGCTCCCAGTATTTCTAAGCTGGAACATGCTAAAAGCTCTTTGCATTTGTGCCAAGCAACGCGTGAGTACCCACCCGGTTATTGCCTGCAGTGCAGCAAGCATCACATGATAAATCACTTGTTATTCAGCTCAGATGACTTCATTCACCCTGGTACAAACTTTCAAACGTATTGTATGTAAAGTGCTGAATAATTTTTCGATTTCAAATGCCACCTAATTTTGCTGAACTGCTTACATCAATAGGAGTCTCACACAAACAAAAAGGACAGATCACAGGATTATGCACAATTTTTTCAGATATTAAAATTAATGCTGCTTTCCAAATTATCACACATAGATAATAATGAAATAACAAAAATAAACAAAGGCATTTTCAGCACCTTGAGTTTATATACCAAATTTGTCCATTCTGTAACAATAACTCTATCTGGCATGTACCTGCATACCAACTAGATAGTTCAATTAATTGAGTGTTTGATCCATGAAGTATTACAAATTCAGCTTCACAGTTAAAAATACATTACAGGCATTTATTAGTAACTTCTTTCAGGTACTGTGAAGCGTCTTCTGGTTTTGGAAGTTGCCTTCAGAACCACACAGAACTAATTCTCCTCTTTCAAATGAAATGAAAAGCTTGTTTACTGAAAAACATAAATATACCATTGGATGCAAACAAAGTGGGGCACATCAGAGAATCCCTCCGTAGAACTAAATTCTCATTTAACATTTACCATCATGAAAAGTAAGTGTATGACTATTCCAGACCAGAGGCAAAAGCAACGCTTACCAGGTGGCATTACCTTGTGTGTTCAACCTTAACTAATCCAGAATTTATTTATTGAAGTTTCCTTCCAAAGCACGATGCTGCTCAGGCAAAAATGCTATTCCATTTTCTAAAATTCAATGAAAATATCCTTTATTATCAACAGCTGTCAAATATCCATAGCAATTTTGAACCATCTAGCCTTGAGAACAAATTCAAGACTAGTAAGAATGAAAACCATGTCCTAGCAGCTCAGTTGGAAACGACAGAAATCCAAGATGTCACAAACCAAAACGCATAACTATTACACTGGAATTAAAGTGTCTATTTTCAGAAAGTCAGCCTGACATGCTCTCTCTATATTCTCTTCTCTTATTCACTTGAAATTATAATTAAGGTATTTTCCTGCAAAACAAGAAGCCCAAATCCTCATAAATAGTAACAAAATTCCATAGAGCTGACTGCAATTCAACCAGTGTAATTATGTTTGTAAACTGTGCAGCAGAAACCAATTAAAGGGACACCTGGAAACAGAGATTCACCACTAACACGGCTTTTCCTGTTTTGTGATCGTTGCTGCATTTTGGGAAGTAGGAAGAAGCTACTTCACACACAGCCAAAAAATTGCAGCAACTGCTTATTCAGCAAGTCTCAAAGGAACGCTGGCTGTTTCTCTGAAAAACCACGTCTGTGATGATTCACCATGTTCAGTCATTCATCTTTTCTAGGATTTTGAAAGAAGCAGAGTTATTGCTCAATCCCTTGTAGCACGTACTCTTTATCCAGCAATTAACCTTTTCTATTGTACCCCAAGAAAATGCTCTCGGGCAGGCAGAACACACAAATTCATTAGACAACCATCAAAGCATCTTATTGCACACAACCATTCTGATCAATATGACCATTGTCTCTTCTGGAGAGCCTAGTGATAAAAAACTCAGAGCTCAGAGCTCATTCTCACAGAAAGATTACATTAAAAAAAAAAGATTTGGGCTACAACTATTTTTTCCACACATACTTGAGCATTTTCCCATCCAGTTCTGCTTTGGCACCCTAAAGCACTAATCGAGCCCCTTGTTTATGTTATGGGGGGGGGTTCACAACCTGAAAGAAGAGAGCATCGCTCCAGATACGGTCATTAGTTCTGTCTGTATGGAAAAGCTAAGTCCCCACCACGCTCTCTCCATCAGCACTGACCATAACAAAGAATTGGCCACCTCAGCACTATTTTGTCAATACAACTAATGAAAAAGCCTAAAGTGGTTTTCTGGCTTTTTTTTTTTCTAAAGTTGATAACAAGATTGAAAGTCAAAGAATAGCTACAGTAGAGAAGCCATGAGAAGAAATACAATCCCATTCCCAATATCTGCCATGGCTACACATAGTCAGCAGACCACAGTATGCTGAGTTTCAGTGAGAAGTTGATACTTCCTATTGCTTCCACACACCAACAAGCTTGTCTTGGGATTATAATTAGCACCACTGATATATGCTTCCCATAGGACCAAAGAAGAGCTTTCAACCCTGCAAGGAAAAAGCCTAAATGCACAAAAGCCTTTATTAGTCTGCCAAATTCTGTTTTGTTTAGGAAAAAAATCTGAATTACGACAATGTTCTTCTGAGACAGCCCGATTTGATAGTGGGACTAAGACTGTGCCCAAAGGAAATAAATGAAAGCGTTAAGGAAAGCAGATAGGCACACTCAGAATCATTTCTGTTTAGCTACATCATCTAACACAGGAAAAGATGATGGAAAAGGCTTCAGAAAGGGCTAGTAATTACCAGAGTTCACTCCTGCCAACAATTTTAAGGATCAACAACCAGGCTCAGTGAGGTCTAACTTAGCTACACTCATGCAGAAATTCCCATGGCATTTTTCACTCCTACATGAATGGCTCAAAATCTTTCCTATGCCTCAGTTTACCAAACAATTTCAAAGAAGCCCTAACAGCTGCTAGTTGGCAAGAAAGGTCTCAGCTTGCAGAAGAGAGACAACCTCCCGCTACTGATTTTGCCCACAGGCAGCAAACTCACTGTCAGCAACTACATAGGAGCCACCACCAAGACAAGCCATAAAACCGTTCCCCAAGACAACCTCCTTGAGTCCCTCCAGACTCCCACACAGGTAAGGTTTGTATGTCCGCTGCTCTTTTTACCAATGCTGCCAAGCCAGATCCTGCCACAGCCTTGATATTCCAGCAGCAGTTCAATACACATTTTTAAAGATGCCAAGCAAAGCAGTTTTACCTATGGGATCATTTCCTGGCTGCCCCAATTAGTCAAGAAAGTGGAAACGGGTGCTGGGAGGAGGAGGTCAGGAGTAGGGAAAGCTGTATGACCCCAGTTGCATGCTGTCATTTCCTAAAATCTTCTTCCCACCACTACAGAGTGCTGGATAGTTTCTGAAAAAGAGTATTTCCCAAACATCCACATGGATCAGTGACAACCACGCTGCTTTTCTCCAATCCTTTGCCAATAACAGTTTCACAATCACTGCCTGGGATTAACATTATCCTGAATTTACCCATTTTCATGCAGAGCCAACATTTAGGAGGTTTTCCGCCCCAAATTCACCAAGATTAGTCCCTGGTATTCCAGCACGTGTTAAAACATCAGCAGCTCAGAGCTGCTCAGATAATTTTGTTAACATTCTTAGATGAAAGTTACACAGCAAAAGCATGTCCAAATGTTTAACAATTGCTGTTTATCATCTTTCCTAGTTTTTGAAACAGAAAGCAAACAGGAAAGAAAGGCTTCTGCAGAAACAAAACAGGAAAGAACAAGTGGTGAATTTGGTGATTTATAAAATAAAATGTATTACCCAATATTAGCGAGACTCTCTACCTTCTGTTTTCCCAAGAAAATAGTCCCTAAATTTCTGGCTCAGGAGTGTCAGTCCATTTTTCCACAGATTTCTGCTGTACATCTGTTTAATCCAACAGGCTTGAAAAGCCAACCATTATAAAGATCCAGGTCACCTTCAGGTCACATCAACTAAAAGTTTGAAAGGGCTTTATTTTATAAGCATTAAAGAGAGGAAAGCCTAATTAAGCATGAATACAATCCCTGCTTAAGTAGGCTGGATTGGAACAACTTCTAGTAAGAAGCTCTTTTAAATGTTTATTTAGAAAATCTCCCATGTGAAAAGTAGCAACAAAATCAGGAAAGCTGCTCCGACTCAGGGACCTCTTCGCTACAGGGCACAGTATTTACTCGCTATTACACAACCTGCCATTAAGCCCATCTGAGGTACAGTGTTTACCTGCATTTTAAACAATGCACATGTTTGCCAGGGACATTATACAGTTCCACACACACTGTATCACTGGTGTAGTAATGAGTAAACCATTCAACAAATGAAAGCTATGAAGTAGGACAACTGCAGAAAAAAAAAATAGGACGCACGTTTACATGTAATGAAACTTACTGAACAAGAAAAGATCTGGAGAGAGACAAGAACAGCTTTTCAGTACCCTGCATCACCATGGCCTTCACCAGAAAAGCAAAATACTCAGTATTTTTCAGAAAATACTCAGTAGCCAATAAAAATATTCTAATTACACTGCAAGATCTCTAAGGCAATTAATTTACTGAGGTATGATACGGCAATTAATATTTTGACTGCAATCTTTGCAGGAGCTATAAACGCATTACTAATTTAGGAAGTTCACCAGTAGAAACCATAAGGTTGGGATAGCTAAAATCAGGTGTGATGAAACAGCTACGTTTTTTGAGCTCAGGCCGGGGCTGGGGGAGCTCAGGTGGGAGGTGGTCAAGCTTACTTACTAAGTCCATTGGAGGAACTGCATTTCCAAAACCTCAAACAAATGAGCTCTTAACAGTTCCCTGTCTAAAGCCACCTCTAAAAGTAACTTCATGATTTGTTTTTTTCCAAAGTGAAGGCAACCTTGCAGAGATTGAATTTCTTATGAAGCAGACGTCCAAAGTCCTTTACAAGCTTTTAAAATAAATCCTACAGTTCTAGAAACATATGGCTCCATTTTTGTATCACAGAACAATATAGGAAAAATGTAAATGCTTTTTTCAACATTTTTTTAATCTGAAAGCTATGAGTGTCAACATTCATCACTGCTTAACGAAAAACTCTGAAAGTATGTTACAAGAGGGATTTTATTTCAGCTGTTCATTTCCAAATGCCTTTAAGACAACAACGTACTGTAGCAAAATTGGCTGTTTCACTACTTCAATTTCAACATGAAATGCATGAAAAAGGAAAATAATTTCAGAAAAGAATTAAGGCATGTTCAGAAATATATGTATAACTTGCTAGTAGTTTTACTGCTGTAAAGTGCTCTAAAACTTGTATGTACAGATGTGCATTTCTTATTAAGGAATATGTCTAGATTATTGTGGCAGAAAATAGCATCCTATTTTAAGGCTTAGAAAGAAAGGCACTTTTAAATAGTGAATATATGGATGAAATATTGCAATATGAAGCAAGTTCAATAGCCAAAATTTATTAAAGCTTTAGTGCTGAAAATGCCTCTGTTGTCAGAACACAACATTTGGCATTAAGATGAGACACTTGCAAATGGCTTAATATATTGGATGTAATTCCACTCCTATTGAATTCAAGGAACACAATGGCAGCAAAACAACTTCATTTTCTGCAAAACGGTTGGTGCAGATACCTACCAAAAGCACTGAACCATGCCTATGAAAAGGAGCTCACCACCCTCCCGAAGTTACACAGTTACTCTCTCTTCCTATGGAGTGCTAGGAACTGAAGCATACAGCAGGAGACAAAATGAAGCTGACAGCGTTTGCTCATGTAATTTCAAATCTATTAAGTGAGGTACCACTGGAACACGCCTGCAATATAAGTTTATTTGGCTTTCAGATGAAAAGGACTCCATAAACACTGCACTATAGAATTATTTGTATGTAAGTGCACATTCCAACAAAACTCAGACTGCTTGTAACATACTTAACTGGGGCAACATCTTTTGTAAAAAAGAAAAGGCATCATTCTAATCTTAAATTACCATTAGAAATAAATAGGCAAAAGAAGACCTCGGCTGACAATTTCTTTGTTGCAACACAAAAGCATGGAGATTATGTACCAGCTGAGATGTACTAACTCAAGTAAGAACTTCTGAGCTCTTCTGACTTGAAAGAAACATGAAGAGCTTATGAGCATATTAGAAAATTTTGCAGTTGATTCCCTAACAATCTAAAAACCACGTCTACTAGGGGGCTGACATGCTCTTACTAAGCAAAAAGCGCAAGCCCACAAAAGTACATTTTAAATACTAGCTTTGTCCCTTCTTAGGTTTCTGGAGAACTCAGGAAGTATGTAGCAGTTTCAGGTTTTGTTTTCAGTTTTGTTTTTTTAGTTTCACCTTCATCCCCAGGAAACAGAAACTCAGCCTCTGCCCTTGATTCAATGCTATTAAGTTTACACTTACCCAGTCTGTTGTATAAAATTTAAATTAACAGAAGCTGCTTAGAACAATAGACAAGCAAACTATTCATTTGACACAAACTTTGGTCTCCTGCGTGGTATTTCACCATGTCTACTGAGCTTTTCCTTAAATTCTTCACCTTTTCTTTAGCTGCTTATCCAGAAGACTGGCTATTTTCTGCCCTCATAGAAGGTTTACGTTATTACTAGTTCAGTTGCCATGTTAAAGTTGCATCTAACTTGGGCCTAACCCATCTTCATGCAAGTGCTCTTATAAGCAATGATCTACAGGAAAAAAATTATAAATGCAAGTTTAAAGTAATTCTTGCAACACTAAGCAGCATTATAAAATCTTAATACATACTGCTGACAAAAGAATAGAAAATTTATTTATGGATGCGTTTGTATTTCAGCTTTAGAACAAGCCTAGCATGTGAAGACCTAGTTCTCCAAGCATCAGTTTGGGATGAAGAATTGTACAGATCTACATCTTTTGAAGATATCGCTTTGAGGTGGGATAAGGAACAAACCCAAAAAGCATTCAGCTAATGACAACCTACTTCCTTACATCTATAATATAACAAAGTAAAATACAGTCTTAATGCCCCATAAAAGCACTTCAACCCTTATTCCTTAGAAGGGCTTCATTTACACACCTCTTCAAACACAAGGATCTATTTGTGTGGCTTATCTAAACCAGGAAAGTTCAAATCAGGGACAGCATCAGCCACCAATAAACAAATTATTCAGATACCAGGGACATAAGATGAAGTGTCCAAAATGACAAAATAGTCGACTTATATCAAATAAGAAACCAAGACTCTGTTATGGCTTCCTGTATTTTGTTATCCCACACTGCCTCTATATAAACCATCTGTGCTACACACACTTCAAGCCATCTTTCAACTATCAACAGGGCTTCTGCAGCAAAACAAACAATTACTAATAGATGTATCTTAGAGACACATTTGAAATCAAAAGGCACAGTGCTCGAGCATTCTGTTATTAACAAAAGATCAGAACAAATCAGCAGAGAATTTCTTCTGAACATCCGTTAGTAACAGAATACAGATATGAAAGACAGAGAGGGGGAGCAACATTTGCTATCACACTCACCCAGACAAGACAACACACATAACACAGAGTCTGGATTGAAAAACTACTTCCAAGTACTCATTCTAAAAGAATTTTGTGATTTTCTTTTTCCTAACCAGAATCATGCAAACCAAAGGAAAGAACACAAAAAGCTATTGTCATTTGCACTAGCAGAAAAGTGTAATAAGGCATGATGGAAACAAGTTAACAATGAAACTGTACTCTGTACTGCTAACTGGGGAGTATTAGAAGTTATACAACTTCCCATAGGACTTGGTACCTGCACCCCTTAGCTATTGAAACAGGTAAAAAGTATCAGGCTTGTCAGAAAATAAACCTCATTAGTTTTATTTACAAGAGCAGTTGCAACAGTTGAGAGCCATAGCCTGCTAGATTCAGGAGATCTTATGGACAATTTCTCATAGGTAACTTCTGTCCAGAGGAAGACTGGAACATGAGTTAACGTGAGTTCCTCACACAAAAGACACTTCTTAAGTGTAGATTACTTATAGGAAGAGTATTTAATAAGACAGTCTACAGATTAGTTGTATATCCTGCGGTGAACCTACAATTATTGTCACTTGGGTTAGGAGTATTCACCAGATGCAAGCAACCAGGAAGACAGATCAACAACACAGGAATCAGAGCTGTGTAAGGGGCAGAAGGAACACCCTCTCTCCATTTAAAACACGCTTTCTGCTAGCATACCTGCTGCTGAAGTACCTCTGGCCTCCTTTTTAGCCTAGCATCCCTGCTCTCAGCTAAAGCGGGAATCAGAAATGACAGCCAGTTCTCTCTCTGATTCACAGTACTGCCTGGTCATACCATAAGTAAATCCAGTTTTTAAAGTGGAAAATAACTGCAAACAGGAGATTATGAAATTTGGACTATTACTGCGTGCTCACAGACAGTACAATTCTTCTGGAGGCGGTGTGCATGTCCATGTGCTGGACATCCCAGAATTAATCTGTGACATAAAAGTCACGGCAGGGCTTGTTCTGCTGAGTGTCATCACTCCCCACAACAAAGAGAGCGGGGCTGCACCCTCAGTTACGTCTCTGCAGTTTTACAGCCGTCGCTACCGTCGCACAGTAGGACCCGGAGGCAAATGCAGCTCGCTCAAATGTAACTTCATCCCAGCTACCGAAATGAGGCAACCAGAACCCATCTCAGCTCCAAACGCTGTAACAGACGCCGAGAAAAACCAGAAATTACAACAACTTATTCAGTCAGAAGGCACAAGGCCTGCGGCGGAGCGGACGCGACTCCGAGACAACCCGAAGCCCCGGCGGCACCGCCTGCACCCCGCAAACCCCCGCCGGTACCGTCACCGGCAGCCGTGGCAGGCTGCAGAAGGAGAACCCTCTCCACCGAAAGCAGAAGGGGCCGAACGACTCCCGACTCGCTGCGGGAGACCAGGCAACGGCGGCACCGCCACATTCCCAGCGGAGGGGCCGCCCGGGAGGTGAAACCCGCCCTCACGGGGTCTCGGCCCCGCACCACCACCACCACCACCACCACCCCCAGCACCACACCGCTCGCCCCGGGCCCCCGCACAGCCCCAGCCCACCTCCCACGAGTGCCCCAGGGCCTGCCCCGGGGCCCTCCCCGCCTCCCCGCTACCCTCGGCCTCGGCTCCTGCCGGGCTGAGCCGCAGGCCCCCGCCCGGCCCCGCTCTTTCCCCCCCCAGTGCCCCGGCCCGGCCCCGCGCACCCCGGACACCGCCCCGGGCACACGTCCGTGTGTGTCGTCCCCCCCCCGCGCCCCCCGTTATCCGGCTCCCTCCCGTTACCTCACCTCGCTCCCCCTGCCCCCCCCCCCATCCCATTCCACCTCCGACACCGGCCGCTCCCGCCGCCCCCCGCGGCCCGGCCTGCCCGCCGGCCGGCGCCGCTCACCGTGTGGGAGTGCAGGCTCTGGCTCGCCTCGATCTGCGCTGTCAGCGGCACCGTGTCGTCCAGCAGCACCTTGCCGGCCGGCGGTTTCTCCATGAAGGCCATACCGGGGCGGGGAACGGGAGCCCGACGCCGCCAACCTGCTTCCCGGGGCAGCTCCCGGCGCGGCCGCCGCTGTCAACACGGCAGCGCCGCGACGCCGCCGCCGGGCCTTAGCGCCGCCGACCGACCGACCGACGGACGACGGCCGCCAGGGGGCGCCGCGCCGCGCCCGCCGCCCGCACGCGCGGCCGTTCGGGGCAGGCCCGCCCCCGGGAGCGGGCGGCGGGGCCCGGTGCGGTCCGTCCCCCGGGATTAATAACGGGGGGAAGGAGCGGGAGGCGGTAGAGCGCGTGTGACCGCCCGCTGCTCCGCTCCAGGTGGCACGGACGGCTGCGGTAGCTTCGGCGCCGGCTGCGGGAAGGGGATTAGCCCCGAGACCCTGCTGGTCTTCCCGGAAAGGGACTGAAAAGGGCTGGCGCACTTGCTGCTCTTTACCTTTTGGAGGGTTTTTTGTAGTTAAAAGATCATTAAAAAATCAAATGGCATCCAGTATCATCTACTCAATTCGTAGACTGTACGGGTTTGGGGTGGGTTGTTTTTTCCCAAACACAGATTTAAAGTTGTTAAATTTATTTCCACAACCTAACTTTCACTGTAGCAGTGTAAAAAACTATTTCAATACTACTTAGCACTTGGGAACCTACTGCCTGGTGAACAGTTGCCTTTTTGCAACTGCATTGCCTTTTGCCCTTTTACACCGCATACGGGAATTAATCTCACTTAAGATGTTGTAAAACTGCAGAGCTTGAGTTTGCCATACGCTTCAAACACATAAATAGCCTCGCATCTCTGTCTTGCAGCTCCACGTTGACAGGAAAACCGGCTGCGTGCTGTGGTTAAGCAGCTAAATCAAGGGCTGGAACAGCAATCTTTCCAAACTACTCCTACAGTTACCCAGGAAGTCACATACAGATTCAATTATGGCCCTAACCCCTCACCTACCATCTCGTCCTCACATTTGCTTCATTTTGTTAATAGGCATTAACGTGACAACTTCCCACCTAGAGAGGCAGGTGAACACAGATCAAGGGAAGAAGCACCCCTGCTTTGAGAAACAGTGCTCTGGACGGCAAAAGCCAGCGATCAGGCAGTGACCCAAGGCAGAAGAAAAGGAAATGGGAAGTGAAGCAACTCCTACAGACAAGAAATAAGCAAAGCTCTCACTAAATACTGGTTCCATGTTGCGAACAGGCCAAACCCCATTATTTTGAAAACAGAGGGCATAGTGAAGTCAAACATCTTAAACATTACTCCTCCCTCTGATCCAGTTTTACTTAACACCTGGGGTCTGTTGTTACAGTGCAGCTGCACTTAAGAAACATCACACCCAGACAGTGTAACTGTTTTAACAGCAGCTTTCATCACAGTTTGAGGACAAACTCTTTTCATAGCAAACAACTTCTGAGGTTATTTGCAGTCAAGAAAAGTTACAAATTCATTTCTGCTGCAGAGATGGGGGAGATGTTTCGCTAGAAATTTATACAAGCCCACCAACTGAAGACAGCCTGTGCTTTTACTCCTGATGGTCCCCATCATTCCTGAAAAGTTTCTTAGCATATAATAATCTTAAATCGGTACTAAAATAATTTAATCCAGATTATTTACTAATGAATTCACCAAAAGCCTACTTTACCAGCAACCAAGGTACTTTCATTGGGCAAAGGGGAATACATGTTCACAGAGTCAGGTAAGCAGAGAGAAGCCATAGTTAGTAATCAACAGAATTGCCCCTGCTTGTCTTCCCCAGAGGAGCATCAGGAGGCAACAAGTACAAGCAGTGACGATACAGCTTTTTAAAAGCTTCCTTCACTCTGCTTCTGGGAGGCAAGTTTCAGAGTCGCTTATCATTAAAGATACCTTTTTTGTTTATAATCAGGTTTTGTAAGGTATCTAAAGAATTTGGAAGTATTGCAAGAGCCACATCTCCAGCTAAACCAGGCAGAGTATATTGTTTATGTGAAAGCTGACTATTACTTATTTGCAGAGCTAAGGAAGGCTTTACTAGCTAGAACATTGCAAAAGAGCACACTGCACCATCAGCTAGAGCTACCACAGAGATTACAACGGATCTTGCAGGACATGTCAATACCTCCACTTCTGTTCTGCTTGTTAAACACACAGCGTTGTCCCCTCCTTCCAGTGCTTGTTAGCAATACAACTACTTTGTAAAGAGGGAACAAGTTTTAACCGAACTTCATTAGTGTGGACTGCGATTTTGCTGAAAACAGCCTCAATATAAGCCCCGCCACTCCAGACTTCCCACTGTAGCAGAGCAAAGGCTTATCTAAACGTGCCACTTTTGTCACAGTAAGTGTCACAGTAGTTCTATTGGTTTCATCATGGCAGTACGCAGGGAAAAATGAAAAGCTGTAAGTTTAATGCAGTTCTATCAAGATTAAATTTGTGCACTGTCTTTGAAATGTTTTGAAGGGGTTTTTTTTGTTGCAAATTTACTGGATTAAGTGATGTTACATAAAAAGACAGAGTCAAAACCAAGCATACAGTTCTGGCCTTTATAGTAAAGCAGCATAGGAGCAATAGCTCTAACTCTCTGACACCATGACTTTCACCGTCCCTTCCATAACAGTCTTTCCACTTTCTTTGACTTTACATGATACTGAAATGTGTGCAATAGAACCCTTCAATCGTTTAACTTCAGCTGCAGCTATGACTTCTTCACCAGTGTACAAAGGAGCTGGAAATCGGATCTCCTGAGAAAGAAATACACAACCTTGACCAGGCATTTTAGTACCCAGAACTGCGGAAATAAGTCCATTGATCAAAACTCCATGTACGATAGTTCTCCCAAACCTAGATTTCTTTGCAAAATCTTCATTTAAATGCAAAGGATTTGTGTCACCTGTTAAAGCAGAAAAAGTAACAACATCATTCTGTGTAAAAGCTTTGGTAAGTTCGGCTTTGTCTCCAACTTTTATGTGTAAACTCTGAAGTACGGGATGTCCAAGCAGTGAATTGATAACTGTTAGCTTTGTCAAGGCTCTCTGTCGGAAATCCCCTCTAGAAATTCCACACCTGAAGGGCTGCAACATCTCAAGCAACTTCTGCTTCGTACAACCAAACCAACAACCGCATTCAGTCCAAGACTAGTTCTCTACTGTTGCCAGATAACGCAAGAAGAAATGGAGATGCCTAGTTTAGGGGGAAGAAAAAAAAACACAAAGCAAGAAACAAACTAAAGCATTGAAAAAAAAATCACCATCAAATGCACTCAAAGTTGAAAATACTTAAATTTCCCTTTTACACAGAAAATTAAAAGCTTAAGAGCTATGCCCAAGCAGATTTTTGTTTAGCTATGGCTTCAGAGACAAAGAATTCTTGGAACTCATTTTATTAAGCAGCATCCTCAGGAAAAAATAAGCTCTGGAAGTGCATGTTCATGCATGCATTTTTAAATGAGGTCAGCTGACAGCAACTATTAGAAGAAATGGGGTAGCAGAAATGAAAGATTAGATCAAGACGTGGGCCAAGAACAAAACTTCCCAGAAATTATTTTCTTGCAGATGTATTAATGAGATCAGGACTTCTCATTGGAATGAAACCATAAAGTAATGAGACAGCCACTACTGTCACATTTTACAAGATTCATTGTAAGATGAGAACTGCTTAAACGCAGGCCTACACACCTCCATTGAAAAGCATTTCACTCCCAAACCAAGACATCTGTGCATCTAGGCCATCTTTCTATGAAGAGGCAGCGTGCTCAGCTAGCCAGACAACCTTAGACCAAGAACTGACAGTTGGGGGTAGCCATCCAGCCCCTGCAGGGCTTTACCTGCAGCACTCGAAAGGCACACCTCCTGTTCTGGTAGAAGCCCAGCAATGTTAGAGCACTCCACAGCTTGACAAGGCCACTAAGTAAAAAGAAAACAAAATATATTAATAAAATTTGGTTTTCTCAGTTTTCCTGCAGCATAAACATCCTAAATAAAACACGTTACATAAAGATTAACAAAACCTTAACGGAGTTTAACAGCAGGTAATTTCACTGATGAGTTCTAGTAGCAAGACTGTGCCCTGAAGGGTTATTGCAATGACTGCAGTCTCTTGTCCTTGACAGAGATACATACTGTAACCTTTTCAAGTTCACTTTACTGTCCCTGTTCTTTTCCTCTCTGTGCGTTTACGTTCCTTCTTCCCCTGAATCACCTGCAGTTGTCTTCACGGTAATCATTCTCATCTTTACTATAGAAAGAGATTTAAAGCCACATATTTCAATGGTGCTTAGTTCCTGTCAGACCACTCTGTTTTAAAGCAGGAATAATGTACCGATACAAGTAGGTTACCAAAATCTTAGTGATTTTTTAATTTATTTTCTGCATGCTCTATGCAGATATCTGCAAGTTAGGCTTAATTCTTCAAAGACCATTCTTAGCTTAAGAGTTCTGTTTCCTTATAGAAAACATTTTCATGGCAGTACCTGAAGCGCGTACCTACTGTACCTTACCTGCTAACAACTCTTAATATGGCAGACAAGGTTTTTTCCTCATATGTTAAGACATCCACAGGCAAAGCTGCTCCAACCTGTGAAAAAAATACATTATTTAGTAAGTACCATCCTGTACTCTTATAGTTGTTTATAAGCAAGTGAATTCACTGCCAGCACATGACATCATTAAAGGTGTTATAGTTACGCTCAAATCTCACGCGAGTGTTTCAGCTACAACACCACCAGATTTTATACAGGACCCTTCCTCTCAGAGCTCTTCAGATAGAAGCCACTTTTAGTTCCACATTACAGCTGGAGAAACAGGGACCCAGCGGTGTTGTGACTTGCTTAAAGTCACCCAGCAGTACCGTAAACAGAGCAAGAATAGTAAGTCTCCCTACAGCAAAAGCATCGATACCCCAAATTCTAAGAGCCAGATGTGCTGGAGCCACTTGACTGTAGATGCCAAGACAAAACGTACGACTCCAGCTTCGTTAGGAGCAACTTACAACGCGGGCCGGAGAGCAGGTAACGGGTTAACGGAGAGGCAAACCGAAGACACTTACCCTACCTGCGCAGGCCCAGGCCTCCAGGCCGCCTCTTCAGCCCGCCGTCAGCTCCGCCCCTCTCCGGCACCGCTCCGCAGCCAGGCGGGCTGGTTTCGGGGGGCAGAGCCGACAGAAAACCCACCGCGGAAGCCGAGGGCAGGGCGGCCGCTCCCGCAAAGGCCCTCCTGGGCCCAGCCCCGAAGCCGTCAGCCGAGGGAAGGAGCCCGGCCACGGCCACGGCCCCGGTCCCGCCTCACCTCTCCGTGCAGCTCCCTCAGCGCCGACACCACCAGCTGCTTGAACTGCGCGACGCTCGGCCGGGCCCCGCCGTCCGGCAGCTCCCTGCGGGGAAGCAGAGCAGAGGGCAGGCTGGCGGGGCTCCGCGGCGGCGGGGGAGCCGGCGGGGGGCGGGGGGGGGAGAGCGGGGTCTCTCTCGCACTCACAGGCGGACACGCAGGTAGTGGTGCTCCGCGGCGCTCCGCAGCACCCGCCGCTCGAAGGTGGCGGCCGGCGGCTCGGCCCCCGCCATCCGCTCTGCAGGCCGCGCTCCACGCGCCGAGCCAATGGCGGCGCGGAACCGCCCGGCTTTCTACGGCGGCCCCGCGGGGTCAGCCCTCCGGAGCGAGCCCCCGCCTCGGCGTCGTCACGGCCACCGGGCGGGGCGAGGGCGGGAGCACCGTCGCCTCGGGGCCGGCCCGACGCCCGCGGCCGCCGCCGCCCCCGGGGCCTTCTCCGTCACGCCGAGGCGGCTGCTGGGGAAGGAAGGCCGCCGCTCGGCACTGCTTCAGCCGGGGCCGAGGGACGGACGGAGCCGCCGGCCCCGGGGCCCAGCGGCGCCCTGCCTGGGCTCGGTGACTGCTCTCCGCCGGGCGGGCTGGAAGCGCTGGACCCCTGTGCGGGGGAAACGGCCGGTTCCCCGTCCTACCGGCGAGGAGAGCAGCCGCTGCTGCCCCGCTGGGCTGCGGGTCGGTGGTTGAGCTCGCAGCGCTGCGCCCTGCCTGCGTGCCCAGAGCCCCCTGAGCAGGTCCTGGGGGAAAGGATGGAGGAGGGCAACGGGCAGTCTTTGGTCTGAAATTAACCTCTGGGAAGCTGTGGGAACAGATGGCGTTTCCGAGTGCTGCACGCTAGCTTTCTCCTTCAGAAAGACAAATGCGGAGTGCTCCACAACAAACATGCTGTGGGAGAGGGGCTAGCAGAGAGGATCCGTCGCTTCCTCTTTAAACAAATTGTTGGTCCTGATGCAGTTCCTGGGGGGGGGTGTTGTCTGGCTCCCTGACATATGACAAACCCTGAGGGCATTGTCCTGTCCTAGCCTTCTGTAAAAAGTAACATTTTTTAGATATTTATCACCTTGCTGCCCTCTGGCTCCTTCAGGTGTCAGTATCTTCCTTGAAGTGCCTAAAGCTCAAGTACTGTATTCTGGCAGAGGCTTTCTCATGTTGAGCACCACAATGCATCTGAACTACCCTCCCAGACTAATTTAAAAACTGTACGTAAAATACTAAATGTTTAGAAATAAAACTTTAGCAAATGCAAATTTTGAGTATTTGAACAGGTAATTTCAGATGTACCAAAGTAATTTCATTTTTAAATTGTTAGTTAGGTTAAAAAAAAAAAAAAAAGGCAGCTTGCCACATAAAATTCAGTAGCTGTAAGCACAGGCCAGCAATAGACCTTCAGGAATATTGTGTTTGTCCTAGGAAGTGAGAACCAGTTAGCACAGTGCTCGAACAATAAATCAGTTCTACGATAATTTGGCAGACACGTGAGAGCAGCCAGTTTTATTGGGAGCAATAATATCTACAGAAACTGGTATTATTTTTAAGATATTAGTAAAATTTTATCACCAAACAGCAAAACGTGGTGGTCGGGTAACGTATAAACCTCTTTTGGTTATTGCAATAGGGCAAATGCTGTTCTCCATAAGGCTCTGATAACACAAGCAACAGTAACTCAGGCACTCCGAGTAGATCTAGTTAGCTGCTGTAACGTCCACTCCTGATGTAAGCACTGGGGGGGGGGGGGTGGTGGTGTCAGCTGCAGTAAGTCAATAAAGAGCACACACAGGATTGTACAGGAAGGCTGGACACAACATGTCAGTTTTTTATTAACCAAAAGTGAAGCTGAACCCCAGAGTGGTTTAACTTGTTAAAACCATGTATTTATATGGCAGATATTTTTCTTTCATGTTCAACACTATAGTGCAAGAACCAAACTTCGCAGCTGTTCATCCTTTGAGAATCAAGTACTAAATATAAAATGAATTAAAATAAGGGTCCCTCAATGAATCAATTAAAAAAACATTTAACTCAAAAGAACAGACCAATTTTAAGAACTGTCTTATTAAATTCTCCCAAGTGAAAGACCTTTAAAAGCACTTGGAGCCTTGAGGTAGCAACTTTATGCAGAATTTAATTCCCCTCGTGCCCCACAGAGCAGAGGAAAATTAGTAGCGCATTATTAGCTCCAGCCAGCTAAGCGGAGTTGAGTGTTCTCCTATGAGGTTAGTGACTTTCTCTTGCATCTTGAAATAGCAGTGTAGTGCTGCAGACCATCAGGAGGAAATCCACAAGGAAGGCCTCTTGAAATAAAATACACGGTTTGAAAAAAGTGAAAATAATCAGCAATAACAACAAAAATTGGAGTTAAAAAAAAACCAAAGCGTTTGTATTTTGGCAAGACTAGTTTACAAATACATGTCAACAGAAAAGAAAGAATGGAAGTGACATTCAAAGGGGTTTCGGTTTTTTGCCTTCTGTGCAAAATTGCACTTTGTTTTTAAAGTTTTAAGTTTTGCACTTTTGTTTCTAAAAAAAGAGAGCACTTTTGCCCTTTTTTGTTCTTTTACATTGTGAAACCTGTGCTGTGACATTAAACAGAAATACCACATGCCAGGATATTTGACCACTGAAAGCTCCTCTCACTGACTTCACAACAATCACAAGCAGGGAATCACAAACAAGAAACTTTTTTCCCCCTCTAAGTCTCAAAGACACTATCCTCTTTGCCCACTTTGCTGCTGAGTTCTTTTATTAAAAACTAGATCTCTCTCTATTGCCAATTTCAGAGACTCCACAGCAGATTTACTGAACACTGAGCAGTAACAACAAAAAAACTGGGCTTGTTCTCCACAACAATTGCGATGAACAGTCATAGTGAAAAGGAATGAGCTGAGATACAGTGACACAGGCAGATCTTTACAAACAGGCGCCTCGTTTCACTCCCTGGTCTTGCTATCGCTACTCACACGCTTTCTGACTTTGCTCATTGCTGGTGCTCTAACCAGATACCTGGCAATGTTGAGTATCTTACTACAAGCTTCTCCACTATCTTCATGCTCCAAAATAGTACAGAACAGGCTGGTTAAACCAGACCAAACTAGATGAGGCACATTGCAAACTGTAGCTTTTAAATGGATGAGCCTTCTTACGGGCTTATTCTCTTTCAGCTCAAGGTCAGGTTGCTTCTCTATACCACAGAATGATGTCACACAGATGCAGGATGGCATTGCCCAGTATGCATTTGCTTCAGGGAGTCTAGAGTAAGGTAAAACTTTAAAAGCTTGTTCTTGCTCGCATGGGATCCTAATCTTTTGATTTTATGTTCTCATCCCTTCCTTTGACTTCCAGAAGCCATCAAATCCTCCCTTCCAGGCAGAATTCCCTTAAGAATCTAACAGTAGCCTTGCCTGTTTTTTTGGTTAAGCTTCAGAACAATTGCCAATGTTTGCATATGCTGAGGTATACAATCCTGTCCTGCAGAGAACCAAAGGCTGTAAGAACCAGAATCCATCTATAAGGCAACCCAACCTGCCAGACTCCTCTGGATAAAGGAGAGGATATTCTGCCTGGGAGCAACAAAGGCCAGCTGATGATTACTCACAGCAAGTTTCTCTGTAGTTCACATGACAGTTTAGGCAGCACAGAAACTCATACTAGTTTGGAGACCACTTTATGTCTGGTTCACAGGACAGTCATGAGCTGGCTTCAGAAAGACTCTTGTCTTGGAGCCCAAAGTATCTTAAAGTTTTATCTGTTATCAATGCAAGGACCTGATGAGTAAGGGAGGTTTCATCTTTTCTTCGTTTTTGTTTGGTGGAGTTTTTTTTGTTTGGTTTGGTTTTTAATTCTGTAATCAAAAGAATTATTTTGTCTTTGGTGTTAAACCTTGGAAGCATGAATGAGAAGCACCTGCTGCTTCTTTGGCTATAATTTACAACAAAAAAACAGCCCAGTAAAGCAAGGGAAATTCACTGTTCTAAAATACATGCAGTTAGAACAGCCACTAGACATCACAACCAGGACTTTAATAATATGGAAACACCTAGTTCAGTGGTGTCCATTACAAATCATTTGCATTATATAAAAATATGACTCCAATTACAGTAACTGGACAACAGCCATTCAAACTTACCAAGTTTGCATCTTACTCATATTGCAGGAACTGGGAGGAGCTCATCCATTTACGGAAAAAAATTGTCCAGAAATCAACTTAAGAGTTGCAGCTAAGCATCTCGTGCCTTAGAGAAATGTCCACTGTGGTAACTAGAAGCAGGAATTCAACATTAGTATCCTTCTATTCTTGCTCATGTGGCCATGAATAAAAAGAGCAGGTTCTGTTATACTAACATCCACAATTAAAATTTTATAACCCCATAAAACGCCAGTAAGTTTTGTATGAGCTGCAGAAGAATTCAAATTCAAAGGGTCACTAGATTTATTACCTACAAATTCAATGTCTTAATATAAATATTCTGTTCGTACACCATAAAAAGTCCTTCTTATGGTCTGATTCTTATTTAGATAATAGTCCGATAAAATCTCAGCAGTATGCCAATTAAGGTCATTAAAGCTATAGAAATAGAATCTACCTAATAAATGCTGCAAATTTAACAGGTATTTTAGATAAACATAATTAGCTTAGTTATCACTTAAACCAGACTCCTCAAACACACCAACTGCGTAGTTAGCAAAGACATTTGCTTTACAAAGTCAAATGTTGCCAACTTTTGAAAAGTTTAGCAAATCAACATGGTATTTGGAAGCATCCAAGTGTCTAATGAAGTTAGAATACTGTGAAATGTTAGGACTAGGGGGGGAGCTCCTGTAAACAAGTACAGAAGTAGTCTTCATTTAAATTACAAAACATTCACCTCCTTAAAAAGCTTTAAAACTGACCCAGTCAACAACAGCGCCCTGGGAAATCTAGCAGTATAAAGGATCTCTGTAAGCAAGAGAAGGTCATATATTGTGATCTCACCACAATAAAATGTACTCAGTGTCAGGAACAAGGAGCACATTTGGGGAGATGACAATTATGACACCTTCAGGCCATTTGGTCTGAACCACTGCACTTTTTTGGGCAGCATAGAGTAAAACAATTTTCTTTGCTGCTCAGAAAACACTTAAAATACAGTAATGCTTCATTTTCTGCATTTTGTTGCTAAGCAGACTCTCCCATGTCCCCAGCTCAGTTTACTTGGTTTAAAGAGCTCTACCACCTGCTGCTTTCAGCAGGTGGAAGAAAACTTCAGTGCCACCTTATTAATTGGCTCCATTGTATTTTAACTTCAAACCCAGATGCTACAATTAAAAGCAAATTTGACATTGTGTAAGGAAAGCTTCAGATGAAGGTAATAAGCCTGTATAAAAGGCTCATATTCCACAGGTTGCCTCTGCAGAACAGGCGACCTCCCACTACAGAATCTGATCTGAAAATTTATCCCAACAGTAACACCAGAAGGAAGGAGGCTTCTACATCTTGCACACTTTGGGTTTTATATCAGGCACTTGAACTGTTGGACGGATGCCATTCTGAACCAAGTAAGTGAACATAGGGTTAGAATCATCTTTAATCTAGGTCTAATAATGAAGTATCAGCAGCAAAGTGGAGGCAGGGAGTGAGCAATCCCTTTGTGCTGAGACTTGTTTATCGTTTCTAAAATGCCCAAGAAGACAGCAGCAGTAACTGTTCCATAGTGTCCGTTTTCCTTGTGAGTTGTGTTGCTGATAGGAGGCTTTTCTGTGTCTTGAACTAAGAAGGCATTGAGGTACCCTGTGCCTAATTCCCTGGATCCAACAGGTCCATGCTAGAGCCAAACATTGCCACCAGCTGCTCCTCATAATGTGTTATATTCCTCTTCATAATGTCCATGCAGGGTCCGAGCAACCTCTCAAATGCTTGCACATCCATGACTGCAAAAGAACAGAAGTGAAAACAAGATGGTTTGTCAAAAAGGACACCACACGCCAATCTTTTCTGAACTCAGAACACAGACCTCCAGTCCAACCCATTTGGGTTTGAGGCTTAAATAGAAGCCACAGAAATCATATTTCTGATTTCCCTCTGTACTGTTATTTGGAGAAACAAGATTAATGTAATACACACCTGACCTCAAGAAAAAATACAGAAGCCAAATACACACCACACTGGCATTAAAAGATCACCTGAAAGCTGTGTGTGACAAACAAGCTGTAGACAAGAAGCTGATGCTACTTACCCCTTCAAAGAGTACAGGCCACACAAGCAGAAAAAACAGAATCTGCTGGAAGGAAGGAGCAGTGCTGCTCAAACTTCACCGTGGAGATCCGCTCCAGCCCATGCTCCTAGCTTCTTGTGTCTGACCGCCAGTTACCAAAAGGCTGCTAGTTTTGAATAGCTGCTCACTCAGGCATGGTTCACAAAACAAGCAAAGACCAAAAACTAGAAATACAGAACATCTGCTTACCTAAACACTTGACCTCCCCAACAGCATAGGCAGAGGCTGCTCTGGGTTTGTTGGTAACGAGTGCAAGCTCTCCAAAATACTGCCCTCTGTGACACCGGGCAATCTCCACTTCTTGGTTAGCTTCTTTACTCGTCATAGTCTGTTAAACAGTACATTTTAATTATTTGCATACAGTTCTGTCTTTGTACAAGGCTGCAGTTAATTCCAGATATCTTACAGATGTGCAACAGCTCATTGGTTTAGGGCTTTTAAACTAGCAATTCCCAAGTCATGCTCTGTACTGGTAGAACACCTTAACAGCATGTTCAATTAGAAGTTTGATAAGAAAAGCATATGCCAGCCCATGAGTTTTGAGATTGACAGATATTTACTGTTACAGCTTTGGGAACTGCTATTACATTAGCCTAACACAGGTTTTACCATGCACAACATGATGTTCCCTAAGGCTGCTTCAGACTGTACAGAGATCCTTTCAAATGCCAACATCTAGGATGTCACTAGAGATAATAGACCCCAGGTTTTGTCAGTTGCAGTTTTCTATAATCCTAGAATTAAAATTTCATCTCCACTCTTAAGGCCAGGGAGAATATATCAGGTTAGTTTGTAGAGGAGCAAATAAAAGCAAAAGACTTTCCAACTTCAGTAAAGTGACTTCTGGCCACTTCAGAACAGGTATGGGGATTTACAATCTACATGACATGAGTGACAACGATAAATATCATAAAATAATATCTTAAAATAAGTCAGGGTAGGCTTTTTCACACCACTTGTATTAATCAATCAAATCAGGGATTCACCTAAAGCCTAATAACCCAATTTGAACTCACCTTGCTTTTAATCAAGATTTTTACTTCACCAGATTCTACAATGTAAAAACAATCTGCTTTATCACCCTGTGAAGAGGAAAAGGTAAAACAAATCATTTTTTAGTTTACTGTAAAAGTATGTATAAATGGTATTAAAGCATTCACTCTGAACTAGGCCTTGTGGAGAAATCTGCTAGAATTGACAAACATTCAAATTCTTAACATTAAAAGGTGACTGGTTAGGTAATACATCAGAGGAGCCCACAAGGGAAGGAACTATTAGTACACATCATTCAGTGAGAGGGCAGGTGGAAAGGAAAAAGCAAAGGAGATTGACAATATATAGTAAAATCACTTAAATGCAAATCTTCTGATCCTGATGGAAGTATCCAATAGATAGTGAAACTAAACCAGGCCTGGAATTTCCAGAAGCAAGTTTTAATAAAACACCAATTTAGTGACCACATTTCTAGATGTCAGTAGGAAGAAGGATCCATTAAACTAATTATGAGCTCAGTCAATCCAGGGTAAGACAGTGGGAGATCAGCAGAACTGAGAATAGCCATATTTGAGGAGCATGAACATAGTAAGAGGAGGATAGTTTACAGAAAACCAAGTCCACAATGCAAGCCATCTACATGAGAAATGATGCAACAGCTGTGTACAGGTAGTGAGAATGGTAAGGAATAAAGCACTCAATAGCATCATGCCATTAAAGGAAAATAAGAAACATAGAGCAAGTGGGAAAAAAATAAAAATTGATAGCCATTTTATATCAAGTTCTAGAAAGATATCACAAGGTGGTGTTGAATAACTAAGTGTGAAATAAAAAAATCTTGGTTTAGTCAAATTCAGCTGTTTCTATAAAAAAGTCACTGTGAGGGTGACCAAGCACTGGCACAGGTTGCCCAGAGAGGTTCTGAAGTGTCCACCCTTTCAGATGTTCAAAAGCCATCTGGACATGGTCCTGGACAACTGGCTCTAGGTGGCCCTGCTTGAGCAGGGGGGTTGGACAAGATGACCTCCAGAGATCCCTTTGAGCCTCAACCGTTCTGTGATTCTGTGAGAGTTTCTAGAACCTTTTTCATATCTATTTAAACTGCATCAGGTTGCAGACCTTCAACAGATTGTAGTTTACATCTGCTCTGCAGAGCTTTGCCAGGACTTAGTATTTTGAAAGTTTTACCTGTGACAGAGAGGACTTTCCCCCTCTATACCAACCCTTGTGGGCTTGGTATAGGACTGGAAGTCAGAGTGGAGAGCCAGCACGTGCCTCCTGCTACAAATCAGAAGCAAAGGGACTAAAGGCTTCAGGGAGACAGAGGCTAGATAAGGAACTGGTAAGGGAATGGGAGTCGCTCAGGAAAAAAAAAAGTGAAACAATGTGAGGAGAGAGATAAATCTGACATTAAGTCAAGTGGGCAAGGATGAATGTAATGGGAAGGATAGAGAGAGATGATTACAACTTGAGTATGAAACATGGGCTAGGAGAAGATGATGCAAGATTTAAACATGGAGTTACAGAATAAGTTAGTCCCTTAGCTAAGCTTCCTGGGGATGGTCATAAACCATCCAGTGCAAAGATTTTCATTCACTGTTGCCATCTATCACAACATGAACTAATACACTCAGCACACTTCTGAAAGTAAGTACTGAAAGAGTACTTATTTAAAAGAATTAAAACAGTGGGAGACATCCTCATAACACCAGCAGGCACTAACAATTTAAGTGCTTTAAAGTATACTGCCCTTAACTGAAGGGTCAAATTCCAGAAAGATCATTAAAATGTAAAATTATCCATGAGAGAAAAGGGGCTTACGGTATTGGTGCAACTACTGTAATGTAAAAGCTATCACATCTTTTCCAAGCACAAAATTTCATCATCTTTAGCAGTGTATTACCATCACCCAGACCTATCCAGACTATTAATCCTCCTTTTAAGGGTAATTACATCCTTGTCCTTAATTCAGTTATTACAAAAGATTAAAACCAACTGCATAATTGGATCACTGATTGCGTGGATTCCCAGTTCTGAGACTGATTTATAAGCTTTGGTTTTGCTGAGTTCAGTTTTCTCAGGGTCTTAAGCAACAAGATTTTCAACTTATAAAATTGAGGGTATTTTTGGAGAGAAGTAATTTGGCGGTATTTGCTTATCAGCAAACTAAGGTTTCCTGTACTCAGTTATCTGACATTCAAGGTAATTAAGATTAATTATTCAAGACTTTATCAAGGAGTCATATTCTGTTTATAAAACAAGACAGTGGTTGTGATCAAAAGCCTGCAATTTCAGGTAAGCCAGGGACTTTCTTGCATTAACTTTTATTTGAACTAGAGCACTTTTGCAACAAACAAAGCAACCCCAAGCTAAAGTTGATTCAAAATTCCAGTGTTTCATCAGTAACAATGTTCCAAAAAGTTACTTGTGTCACAGCCAAAAAAATCCCACAGCTTTAGCTTGAGTTTGTCCAGCTTCATGTTCCACCACTCTGGCCTTGATCTATTACAGCAGATAAAACATACACCAACAACCAAAGGCTGTCAATTGAAGCCAGACTACTCCACCATTGAAATACTCTTAAGAGCATCAGGAAAAACAGTGGTTTTAATTAACCCTGATAGTTTCTTAGAATAGTTAACTGAGTTGGGTCCAACTAGTGAATATTCACAATTACTTCATTTACTTTCATCCAAATCAATCATACTCTTGTTGAATTTTTTGGTTTTGTTGTTTAGTCAGACCTAGGAATTAGAGATGCCTTTACTACATGCTTGTGACTCCTTGTTTAACCTGGTCATAATAGATGCCTATGAAACGTCTAGCTGGGGGCTTTCATGGAAAATTGCATAGACAGACATTTAATTTCAGCTTCTTAAGGCATACTCCTCTTGAAACCTTGCAAAGACCATTTATAAAAAACAAACAGATGAGAGAGGAAAAACTCAGAAGTGAAAGTAATAAATTTGTAGCAAAAAATATACTGGCCATTCCCCAAACATTCAAGAAGTGGTTAAATAAATTAGAAGCATTAAAAGAATAAGTGCCGAGTTGGTCCAAGTAATAGGATTCTATAAGTCAATTCAGAATAGGAAAAAAGCAGCAGAGAAAGGAGAATGACAAAGAGAAATTAAGACTTCAAGTACCTGAGAAATGATACGTTCCCCATTTTGATACACTTTCTCCCCTATAACATCCACTATCTTCATTCGCTCTGATGCCTGGAACAAAGAGGAAAATTAAACATATTCATCTATTATAGTATATCTCTGGTAAACTTTGTAGCCTTGAAATGAAGAGGCATTCCCTAGACACACAAACAACAGTAGCTGGGTACTGAAAAATACAGCCCGTATAATGACATTGTCATACTGCACCACAGCTTTCAAGACTACCATAATCAACAGGGAAAGAAAATTGTCTAGTGTCCCATCCGTGTGCTTTTTTTACCCCCAAAGTTAACAAATAACTGATTTGGTTGGTTTAGAACAAAGAAAAAAAAAATAATCACTTCCTCTAAGATTCAGTTGAAATTTGAAGAAAACACTCAGAAAAATGTCATAAACTTCCTAAGAACAAACTTCAATGAGAAACACCAGCAACACATTTTCAAAATATTTTAATCACCACACACTTGAATATGTAGGGGGTTTTGTGTCCCAGAACTCATTCTTAAGAGTGGAGAGACGAAGCGGTATGAAAAGGATACCAGCGTAAGCAGGCACCGCAACAGGATGCTCAGCAGCAAGGGCAGCAAAGAGGTACTAATCTGACATGCAATGGAGCATGCCTGAGTCTTCATGAACAGGAAGGGAGAAAGAACAGTTAAATTTACCTCCAATGTTTCCCACTGCCCATCTAGAACACCGCAAAACAGTTTTATTGCTTCAGAGCAGTGTAAAAAACATATTAAAGAAAGGAAGAAAATCCTACAGTTAAAATTAGTTTCTCCACAGATGATTCAGTTGTAATCCATTCATTCCACAAATGCACCTTAATCTAGCCCATGTTTGAGAAACTTAATTCTGATCCACGCATGATTCAACTGCAGTGTGTCATGCAGAAAGCCAACCAGTGCTAATGAGTTATTTTTCTATATCTTTAAATATTTATGAGTCATTTTTGTGCTCAAGTCACACTGACGGAACTAGTTTAAGCTAGGCACTGAGGGAGAAGGTGGTGTGCAATTTTACCCCTTCCACAGCTACCAGTGTATGTCCAAAATAATATGTATTAGAGGCTGCTATTCACACTTAATGATACTTTGCAATTTTATAATCTTCTCTCAAAGGGATTAAAAACTCTTCTCAAATACTAAAGATTAATGCTGAAAAATACCCTTATGATGAGAAAACAAAGAAAAGCTAAGTTATGGTGCAAAGCAAAAGACAGACACATACTAATTACAAAATAGTTTGGTATGGCTCCAAAAGCCCTCTGAAGATACAGGCTGAATCAATAGCTTAGAAGTGACAATTTACACATTGTTCCTGAAGTCATGCACCACACACATCAGCATGACATCTGTCATTTTGTTCCTAGGTAGCAGTGCTTCCCTTTAGCCTATTCTTGGTTCACCTCCTACATACCTGTTAAGGTTAAAGCAAGACCTACTAAGGCCCACATCTTTGGCTCAAATTTAAAAACATTCATGGCTGATAAAGGCCAAATATCCCAGTGATTGTATCATTACTTCAATATCACACCCTCAAAGGAAACCACAGCCCTGAGTTCCAATTTGCACTTTCATACCTGTTCTCTGATGTATTTATAGATGTTTTTGTTTTGTGGGTTTTTTGTGATTTTTTTAAATCTTTACACAGACTGAGATAAGAATCAGCAAATCATTTACCGTGCATAAAAGATATGAAAAAAGTGTACAACTTCAACAATGCAAATTAAGTTGTACAGTAAACGTGATTCCAAAGTAGGTCTTCAAATTTTGTTCTAGGCAAAAATGACACAGACATCTGATGTAACAGAAACACTGACTGCGGAGCTAATGCTAATATAAGAATTTGATGCAGATGTTTGAGAGGCTTTACCTCCAAGGATTTAAGAAGGGGCACAGACTCAATAAATAACTCATATGTCTTCCTCTTCTTTGCATTGTTTTTCAATATAATCCTTCTGAATGTCACTCGATCCTGCAAGAAACAGCACAGAGAAATACATTATTCCTCTTCACTAAAATGCTCCCTGTTTAAAGAACTGACAAACATGAACTAGTATTTGCAACAAACACTGGGTTTGAGAAGCCAGCTGTTAAAACTATACCATATCCATCGCAGTGGTGATCATAACAGCTCTTGTGAGAGTACTTGTTGCAATAACAAACTGAAAAACAGGGAGCTGTAAGACCTGGTCCTTCTCAGATAAGCATTTAAGAATTCTGGTTTTAGTCTATCTTGTACTGTTTTTCAGGGTTGAGTTTTGGGGTTTTGTTTGGCTGTTTGTTAATATATCTTTCATGCTTACACACACAGTGAAGAAATTACGCTCTTCTTGCTGAAGTCCCTAGAATTTGAATTTCCAACACTTATTTGTTAAGGCAACTGCAGGACTAAGTCTGAATTGGATTCTTCTCTACTTGAGTCAGGGATTTCAAAAGTTGAATATTTATACTGGTCTCAAATAGATCAGGAACAGAATATCAAACAGCAACAGGCTGTTTCACTCCTCCACCTTCTAGGATCCAAGAGCCAGCTTTTTGCAATGACTGTTTCCGAATTGCTAGCTGTCCACATGTACCATAAGCACCTTCCTGATGGAAAAACTATTTGGATTGTTTTTGAAGCCCAAATATTGGGCAAGATTCCCGCCCAGCCCCTGCCACCCCTCCTGCTCTGATCTTTTCCCCAGGCAGCAGCTAGTGCTCTGCAGGCTCCGTGGCCACTGGGCGGCACTACGTGCCCGAGTGAAGGCAAGCTCGCCCAGTTAACCACATCTCCTGCCTCAGTACCTGCAAGGGCAGACATATTTGAGGGTTTATTGTCAGAGATCTTAACGAAATGCTTTTTATTTCCACACAGAAAAGGCAGGGCTCCACTACTGGCAAACACCAATGAGAAAGGCAACAAGAGAGCTGAAACTAAACAGCACATCCAGGCTAAGGGGAAGGGCACTTGCCCACCAGGTATTTTTGTTAGCGTTTGCATGACAATAATGCCCACGGTCCCTGTTGGGATCAGCACTAAATTATGAACAGAGCACGAGTTGCAGAGTTTACCTTACACAACATGAGGCCATAAGTGTAAAAAGCAAAACCAAAAAGTCAGAGGAAAGGAGAGGAAATTTGGTTAGGAGAATGGTATCAAAAAACCTAAAACTTTTAAGTTTACATATATACCACAATTTGCAGAAAATTCTGAAGCCCTGAGAGCCACTTGTCTGGATCTCATTTTCTGAAAACATCAACTGATACCTTAGCAGCGATATTTTGAGGTGAAGAGGTATTGTCAAGTAAGTGAACAATTTTATGGGATTCAGGCTGCAAATACTTGTAACTTGAAACGATGACTGATACAGGTGACACTACTGGAATATAAAAGTCGAAGTAGGTGAAAGATGAAGGGAGGAATGGTATTACTCCAAAGGAGAACAAGAGATGATAAAGCACGAGGGATTGTTTTATCTTTAGTTTTTTAAATAGATTCTTCAGTTGTAGAAGTCTCTTCAAATGTACATGTTTGGAAAAGCAGAAAGGTGCAGAAACTGTCAGGGGAATTGCAAAAGCATAAAAAATTCAGAATTCATTTGTTTGAGAGTATCAATGGCAGAGGAGAAGCAGCAGTATTTGAACAAAAAAGGCAGAGTAGTGAAGGAAGCATGTGTGATCGTGAGGTTTTCCCCAGACATGTTCCGTAGCAAAGGCTGAGGACATTTCTCTGCTCCAGAAGAGACCCACGTTTGATAACTGCTTTGTGCCTGAGCCTTCCAGGCTTTTTTGTTGGCCTAAGTCTGCAATGCAGCAGGAGTAATCCACATTTCCTAAACACCAGATAACCCATGAGCTTTAGCAATGACTTCTGCGGACTAATAAAAATATGTTTACATTACATCAGGCACAAAATAGTATAATAAAACATGGCAACAACAGAATAACTAGAAGAAATAATGGACGTTTTAGGCAGGAAAATGCAGCCTTAGTTAATAAAATATCCACAGGACAGATGACTAGCAAGAGGTCCCCCTTCAACTACACCTTGCTAATTAAGTGAACGTAATCACAGAAAAAACAAACCCAAATTTAACCCAACTTGTGCAGTTCATTTCAGAGGCAAACTGGAACAAAGAATCACCTTCTCATTTTCTTCCTTTTATGAATGAGCTCAGTTTGTAGGTAGCTGCTTCATTCTGTCTTGTTCAATAAATTAGATTCTGACACTACTCCCTGTTGATTTACCAAAATCTTTTCTTTCAGCTCACAAAGAAAAGGGACGTCGGAAATCAGTTCTCTCAGCATGCGCAGAGATTGCATAAGCACACTGTGTGTAGCTGCTTATCAGTCCTACAGTCACGGTCACAACACATGGTCAACCCCCAGCGATAGTTGCCGAGGAGCCCAGTGCACACAGAAAGCATACAACACTTCTGGCTTTCAAAGGCTTCGTTGATCACACAATCAGGTTATTATGTGAGCCCTCACAGATGAGTAAGAGAGCACTGTGAAAATAACTCTATCCAAATAGTACAAAGAAAAGAACTAAAACAAGAAACTAATGTCTACAGCTTCACATTCAACACTGCTGGGCTAGAGACAAAGCAACACCATCATTTAGCTTGGTATCTCATAGGTCATGCTGACCTGAGAACCTCTTCCAGGGTAACACAAAGGGACCAGAAACATCATGACAGTTTATTTTGAAGGAAAACAAATCTTTGGGCAGTTTTCCTAGCTCTTCAAATTACTGACATCCTCAAGAAGATATTTAACACCTTCCCATTCCCCTTAAAGCAGACAAAATGGTAGGAAGGTGAGTTGAAAATAAAGAATGTCATTTAGATATTGTTTCTCCCTCCCATAAAATACATGCATTAATGCCTCCACTGTCCTCTGCAGGATGAACACAGAACCAGGTTTTTTTTTTCCCCCTAACAAAAGCCACCATTACAGCAAATGCAAAATAATAAAGGGACAGATAAAACTAGTGATGTCGTTTTTACAGAAAAGTTTTCTAGAAAGGTGGCCAAAAAGATTTGCACAATGGATCTCTTATGCCAGGAGGCAAGATAACAGATCATGATAAAACAGCTATTAGCACAAGGAGCCATACCAAGAGAAGCACTGCAAGTTAGTGTTTAAAACAGTATGCGAGAGCAACTTCCTTTCCTTACCAGTCCCCAAAGGGCTCCTTCTGTTGTGGCAACAATGGTGGCAGCTCTAGGAGTGTTGTACATCAATGCCAGTTCCCCAAAACTGCCATGATTATCATAGCGGCCCACACAGCGTGACTGGTTGTCTTTTGCTACAATAATATCATACAATCCCCTGGAAAACAATGGAATAGACACTTTTTATTAGACAACATTCCAGTACAAATCATAAAACCAGCTTTTTGCTGCTATACAAATAGTCCTCCTACTGCTGGGTGAGACGGAACATGTTTTATCAACCTTTCCAATTGCCTGATACTAAGCTGCTTCTACCTACAGTATTTTCACAATAATTCTCTCTTAATAAAGCATTTCACTCCTGATAGATCTGGGCAAGATCTACTTGGTTTCCTCTGCACAGTATTTTCACATTGCTATTGTAAATGTTCTGGCCAGGATGATAGGTAGTTTCATCATCTTTAACAGTATTTGTCTTTTCACAGCATGTGTTATCTAGTGAGGCCTCTTTAGAGTGACTTGGATCCATCTAATACCCATTTTCTCAGTGACAGCATTGCTGCAGTACCTTTGGGATACACTCAGTCCAACTGCTCACCTGCTCCTACAGTTTTGCCTCAACTCCAGCTTAAGGGTATGTCTATATCATAACCCCAAGATCCAATTGTAGCTTGTATCTGCATATGCCCATGCTAGATTCAAACTATCCAGCTCTTGTATGGACAACAGTGATGCCATAGAAGCACAAAGATTACAGAAAGGGCCTTTCTTTACATACCTAAGACACTAAGTGAGTTTTGCAGTGCAAACTCACTAGACTTACTATGAGCAGCACATAGTGATCTTCAAGCTGTAGGATTTAAAGCTAGTTCAGGAATGTTATACATGCCACATCTTCACACTTTAGCACAGATGTCCAGAGGCAACCATTTCTCACCTGGTATTTGTCCAATAGCTCCCTTATGACCAAAACTTTTATTGCTCAGTTCAACTTCATACCATGCTGGAACTCCAAGCATGCTGACAGTTGAACCAACCAATTTTATCACCATTTTCATGGAGGTGTGGCTACTGAAGAACACAGGTTACAGCACGCAATGTTCGAACTTGAAGAGCATCCATTCGACTCTCACAAAGCTCTGTGTGCTGAGGTGACACTGTAGGATGCACAAGCTTAGGAAGCATGGGTAAGTAACTTCCAGCAGTTTTGCAGAACATACAGGTTCCACTCTAGTCACACTGGCTTCAAATTGAAGCGGCCAAGCTAAAAGGTTTTTAATTTCTTTTTTTCCTTTGTTATAGCTCACTTCTAGAAACAGGAAAGCTCTCTAAAACTGCTGACATCTAGCCAGGATCTCTGAACAGATCAAGAGGAAAACATTCAAGTACCAGAAGCCTCCTTGTACTTCTTGTTCATTGGGATCTGTAACCTTTAAAATGGAAAGGCCTCCTCACCCTGTTCTCCAAGAGGCACACTTCCTACATTATAATGAAGTTAAGGCAACAGTATCCCAGAATTTACTAAGAATCAGAAGACTACTCTGATGAAGATGCAAGGTACAAGTCCAGTGAGTCAAAGCTCAAGACACAAATCTGGATCAAACTGCACCATAGCAACTGCATATGAAGAAACAGGCTGTGCACAGAAAGGTAGCCCTTTAAAAGTCAAACAAGTGCCTGTAACACCCTCAGAACTGCCTTATGCTTGGGGCTTTAAAAAAATAATTTTAAAATATACCTTGACTAGGCTTGATTAATTCTTGGCTATGGCACCAGAGATCATTCAGGGACTAGCCACTGGCCTATGAGACTTTACAAAATATATCATGCCTGGGAAAAAAGCAGGCAGGGAACACCTTCCTGTCTTTAAGCAGCTGAATACACACATAATTTTCCCCAACAGTTTAGATCTTTGACAGAAGGAATGGTATTATTTCCCAGAACATCATTAGGCATGTAAGGAGAAAAAAAAAAAAAAAAAGAATCATCAGGAATGGCAGTAGGTGAAACTTCTCGACCTGCCTAGTATTAACAGCAGAAGGTCTTTCAGCATTGCTGATGGACAGCCCTGGGTTTGTTAGTTATCTTTGAACACTGCTGCATCTAAAAAAAAGAATGTACTACAGGACAGCTTTACGCCAGCTTCATTTGTAGGAGATTCCACAAAGTGGACATTACATGCAAACAAACAAACAATTAAAATACATCAAAGTGAGGAAGTTTTGCACAATGACTTGAGGGTCTACGTATTAAAAGCCTTTCGGACCCACAAAAAAGTTTGGCTACTGGATCAACAGTAGATGGGCCAGCTTCAGACATGTCAGAAGATCCAAGAAATTTAGTCTCTCCTTGTCACCCAGAAAGCTAAAGGAAGAAGCTAGGCATGAAGACCACATATCATCCTTACTGGACACTTTTTACATTCCACTGTTTACTCACACCTAGGAGACAGAGACCCACAGCATGCTAACAGTAAACTAAGTAAGAATTAGTGTTGATGGAAAATTTCACTAATTCTTGTAATGTCCAATATGTATTTAATCATTCTCTGAGAAGCACCAGAGGCAACAATCTTCAGGTTTTTTTTAATCTGGAAGAGCCATCTGTGAGCATATTAAGGAAACGCAACACCTTCTTCCCATCCCTCAGCCTGAAAGTCACTTACTAGTCCCATTTATGTCCAATTAGCTATAGCCACGTAACCTTCAGCCAAGCATTCAGATGCCTGTGGCCCAAGGACTAAATTGGTGAGGCACCACTGGGTGACCTTGGCTCAGCTTTATTGAGAAAACTGTTGCTGAGCTGTGAGACAGTCTGTGAGCTAAAGCCCTGCAAGATAAGAAGAATAAAAACACAGACCGAAGTGTAATTGTTGAGATGGTAATCGTTAGGAGCTCAAGGACTCAAAAGAAAAATACTGACATGAAAAAATATAAAACCCCAAGGAAAAAAAAAGCAGAAAAGCAGAAGAGGGCAACTCAGCAAGATTGTGGATCAGTCTGTTCCAAGAGGCAAGAGAGGCCAGTGCTTCCCCTCCTGACTGATGACTGCTCAATCAGCAGAGACTCAATCAGGTGCCTCCTCAGCAGTGATGAGCATACTAATGTTTAGCCATGCAACACATTCGTCCCAGCTCTCCCTTCCATGCAGTAAGCACTAAATAGCTGCCACATCCTCAAGCTGCATCTGCCCTGCCTGCTGTCCCTCTGTGCATGGTAAAAGACACTCAAACAAAAGTAATCTGGTGAAGAAGTATTACAACCAGAAGACTTGGGAGAGGGACGCTGCAGGGGGACGGTGCAGGGAAAGAGGCCTGAGCCAGAAAGCCTATTTTTTCTATGCAGACAAGATGCTAAAAAGTTACATCTGCAACAAAGTCACTGTTCATTCAGACAGAAGAAACTAATCCTCAGGGATATTCAGGCATTAATGACTTGACTTAGAGTAACAAAACGTGTACTGATGCCTTGAAAGAGCCAGAGTCCTCTGAATTTGCACTTCCAGGCAAGTGGAAATATTGTAGCTTGCCATAAACACCAGCGTCCTGCTATTCTTTCACATGAAAAAACAAGGGGCTGGGAGGTGGAGGAGGACTGGAAAGGGAGAGCAGGAGACAGAAAATTCATAACTGTAGAATTCCTTCTAATAACTGAATGGCCAACAGAAGAGTTGCAGCTCAGCTGGTGTTTACAGCAAAGGCTGGTATGCTCTATTGCTAGACAACACCAAGTTTAATTTCCCTCACTGTATAGCCTTTCTGTCACATACTTTTGGCAACATATTTATGTTACTGGTGTATTATACCTCGAGATTAAAACAAAACAAAAACTTAAAAACCTGAAATCTTCCAACCCAACTATCTCATGATAGAAAAAACCATTGTGGAATAGCATTACATTTGTAGAAAAGACACCATAAAAACATTTACCTGAATATCAAAGATAAGGTTCCACTTCAGTTCTTTATTTTAGGTTAAAACTCATAGCAGGAAGAGCTTTTTAGTAACCAACAGGTTAAGAGCCTTACACAGAAAAAAAATAAAATAGGCTGATGGTATCTAACATTTTTGAGAGGCTCCCAAACTGAGTTTAAGTTTCCTCAAGATTAGGAACCACTGCTCTGCGTACATCTCATCTTTGCAGAGCTGGTGGCTCTGGCTCCCGTGAGTTCTGATCTGCAGTACCTTACTCTTATCTGGGACAGCCTGATCTCCCCAGTGAACATGGCAAGAGAAGGAACTTGTCCTATCTAGTCAAAGACATGGGATGGGTCTGCGGCAGAGCAGTTCAGGAAGATAACTGAGCGTAGAAATGCAGCACTGGTTTAGGCTAATGCTATGGTATGGTAGAGGACAGGGGAACGGGCATATGGTCAGAATATATTTGCGGTAGCCTTATGTTCTGTAACTCCACTGATCAGAAAGGGGAATGTCCTTAAAATGAGTAATTCCTAACCTAGAAATTCTTTTGGAAATTCCTTAAACACAGAATGAATGACAATTCAAAAGGCAACATGTTGTCTCGAAGAACTGCTTTGAAAGCATTTAATACAATATTAATGGTGCCATTATTTCAGTGATAATAAAGATACCAGTGCATCAAAAAAGTAGTTTACTAAGATTGTGTTCTAACAGACATTTATAATTTGCTCAGTAATATTCTGTTTAGTATTACAGTTCTACAGGAGGAAATAAATCTGTGTCCTTAATTGTTCTTCAAATACAGTGACTAAAAGTGACATTAGCCAGAATTTCTTCCAAAAGGGTAAAAGATACTCAAATGTGCATGCACACACATATCTATTATATGCCTGTTGCACATATATATATGATCCATAAATTATCATGTGAATTTGCTTGATGCAAGAAATTGCAAAACGGCACCTCAAACTCTGCAAATGCAAATCACATGACCAACAGAAGCAAAATAAGCACAAGTCTCTCTGAAGTCAGTGATCAAAACTAACTGGACAAAGTGCAGGTTGTTCCATGGTAGCCACTACCATGGATTTTTATTTCCTGTATGCTCCTTCCCCAAAATAATCTCCTATCCCTTCCCTTACGGTATGGTTTCTTTTGCTGCTTTTCCCCCTCCTTTCTTCAGGAAAAAACATATCCTAGTCTAGAAACAGCATGTAATATGGCTGGTTTTAAGGTATGCATATGCTGATGGGCACAAAAGCTAAACTGAACAAAGCACAGGCAAGTTCATGCTGCGTTCTTTCCCTTAGAGAAAGTAGTATTTGTGTTTTTACACAGTCAAACAGAATGTATTAAAACCCAGCAGATTTGAAATGTCCACCTCTGTCAAATTTGATTGCCCCTGGGCAAATGATCCAAAAGTCAATGGGGGCCTAAAGGAGAAAATGGAAAGATCAAAGGAAGAGGCAAGGACTGCAAAAAATAAGTTTCCTTCAGAAACTATCCTGCAGTAAGCATTCCATGCCATTTCTAAGAAACTGAAAGGAAACATACGCTACATTTCAAAGACACAGCTGCTTACCGCTCAATGACATAGAAGTTGTCTCCATCATCACCTTGGTCAATCACATGTTCCTGAGGTTTCACCTTCCTCTCAAACATGGCATCAAGGACCTGAGACAGCTGCTCCTACAAAACAAGCAGGAGGGGGAAAAAGAAAAAAATTTTAAAAATCAAAAAACTCTTGGAAAATATACCTTAGCATTATTGCTGGACAAGGGTGAGTTCATTTGACTTGATCTGGATAGTGAACTGCAACACACATTGCATTACTTTTACTGTATGCAAATACAAGTAATACTGATATTAAATGTGGATTTCCACTAGCACCTCACTTGATTCCAGCTTATTAATATAAGTTCAATAATGCAAACACAGATACTTCCATTATAGAAGAGCTATTATCTCAAATTTATGTCCAAATGGCTTAACTTATGCATATCATTTTAGTGCTGAACGCTACACATACAGCAAGCTCTCACTTGGTACAATCTGACACAGTTTCACTGCAATGGATACATAACAATTACATCAACAGCACATATATTTCATTATATGTATGCATGTCTAGAAACTGCACCACGATTTATTAGTAATTTATTTGTACTGTCATCATCTAAGAGCCCCCATCACGATCAGGACTATACTGAACAAGACTCTATACGGAGTTATTTCCCTAGATCATTTGTGTCTTAGAGAACCTGCAATTCCAGCACAAGACAAGATCAGGTAGGTACAGATGGGGAGCACGTACAGAAAATCAGATAATGCTGGCCTGCACAGCAAACTCAAGCTAGGTTTTTCTCATGATCCATGACTAAACTTTTTTTTTTTTAGGCAGCACAGCCAGGGAAGCTGTGAAAGCCAAGAGAGATGATGCCATATAAATGCCCTGCCTCAATGCTGAGCTGCTTTACCATCTCTGTTATTCCAAAGTTCATTAACAACGGACTTTCACTGCATTTTCAATGACCAGATGTTCAAAGTTGAAGATGTAGATCACAGCTGAGTTTCTAAAAATACACTGCATGAACACGCAAACTAGTCTTTATGCTGCTAGACACACTTGAAATACTTACTGCACTCCTCAAGTTGGGAATAATCATTGCAGCATCTGTAGGCACCACTACATTGAAAATATTGCCTATCTTTTCACTAGAATCCTATTTTCTTGTCTTTAAAAACTCTCCTGATATTTAAACTGAACAAACAATCATTGTATGAAAGCCATTTATTTTAACTACATATTTCACAGCATGCATTTAAGTAACAGCTGTCAGAAAACAAGCAATGCAGATTTTAAAAAGCTTATTTTTTAAAATACTGTAACTCAATAATGCTTTATTTGGAGGATAAACAGGCAAAGACTTATTTTAAGTAAATAAAACACTGAGCTCTTTGTCAATAAAAGGACAAGCTTCATCAGATTTCTGAACTGTAAAAAACCCTCTTAGTTTAAATATGGGTACTGAGCATGCTCAGGGACCTTGCTGGTAAGGATAACAGTCATTGCTCTCACCCAGTACAAAACTCAGTTGTAACTAGGATTCTACAAACTCATAAGACACTGTGGAGCCTACACACAATACGTCACACAGAGCTTTTAACAGGAGAGAAGTTATCCATTCCCCAGCACTTTATATTGAAACATAAATCAGATTTATCATTGGGGATGCTCAAAATCTTAGGGTTAAACTCTGTGACAATCCAAATGGATTTTAGTCTGGAGTTCAACGTGAACCTTGCTAGAAGTGATCCGCTGGACACTGGCTCCCTTGTGTTTGATACCAAGTATTACAGCAACTATTTATACAAGTAAAGACATTTAAAAGGACTGTTGAGTCACTGGGCCTAAATTCAGCACAGTTCACCTAAATGCAACCAGTGGACAAGGGTTGAATTTGGCCAGGACATTTAAGTCACACAATCATATTTACTCCTAAAGGGGTTTTATGCACTTTTATTGTTGTTGGGTTTGTTTGCTTGTATTTAACAGTTTTACATGACATTCTTTAGAGGTTAGAAGCAAAAGAACATATTTTGAGCCTTAATTTGAAAGTGTTCCTCACAATTATTAAAGGACAATATACACTGAGCAAAAGCAGCAGTCATGCGTTCTGCCTTTCAGTGTGTATTCTACAGCCAACCTTTCCAACCAGTCACATTACACAGAGGGAGTTAAAAAGAAATTATTGGGAGGAGGGGTGAAAGGATGCAAATTCCATACTCCCTTTATACCCATTCCTAGGAAAGCTCTCCCCTCGCTGCTAAGTGCCATTTATCGTACTCTAACCAACATAGGGACTGCAGCCATCTTTTTCAGCCATGTGCTACCTTAAAGCCTGAGTCTTTAACAGTTGCAGTTAAGATCATTTCCATTACTTCTCCCCTCAGCTGCTTAGAAAGCTTTTTGCAGGAAGTATTTTTCCAAGCCCACCTTCTCAGCTCAAATTTGTTTTTCAAAGTCATCTTTGGATATAAACTGGTTATTAATTTTTGCTTCTGGGTGATTTTACTGGAAGCTGAAAGATTGGCCTACTCAATTCAAATGGTGATCACGTTTTGCACATACCCCTTGAGCTGCTGAATGTTCTTAAATATGTTTCATTTTTTACTGTACATAATGAGGTTACTTGCAACAGGAACCTTTAAAATGTCTTAAGTAAATAGGCTTAATAATAGGAATCCCAGAACAATGAAAGGCCAGTCTTGGAAACAACAGCTTTCAAGTAAACTTTTTGACAGAATGTCAATTCCTCAAGCCTGCTGCATTCAAAAGCTTTCAACAATTATTTTCAGAATGCAGTTCAGTGACTCTTGGGGTTTGTACAGCAACCAAGAACTGGGAGAACTTCCTGGTTTTCAAGGAAAGCTAAGCAGCGTTTCTGAAACCATAAGCTATCACATCCATCCTTTCATATCTCAGGCAAAGTTCAATGACTCAAACCAGAAGCTGCAGGGACCATTGCCAGTGTTAGAGCTTTCATTCTTCCCCAACCTGTAGTAGAGATGTCAGTTCTGTTTTCATGGAAACAGCAGACCAGAGATGAGATGCATTTATCCTATGGCCTCTCAGAGGCTGGATTAGAGGATCTCCAAAGGTTTGTTCCTGAACTATCCTATGATCCTCATCAAAAAAATTCATACCAATTAAGATTACTAAGTGCAAGCAATGGAGGCTCTCATCATTAAAACTCAATGCTGAGGCAATGAGTAGTTAATAACCAACTTCAGCAATAAAAATAAGACAAGTAAAAACAGGAACAACCTAAAAACATTACATTACATTCATTTACAGAAAATTTACTGACATATGGGCATATTTGAGAAAAACGTGCAGCAATCTGACATCATGCAAATGTGGATAGTGTTTCAATATCACAATTGTGTAAGTAATTTCCTTTTTACATTGCCCATAAAATTATGAACTGTTTCCTAGGGAAAAGGAAATCAGGTGCAATGGTACCCAACAGCAAACATTGAAAGACAAGCAAAAGAATTTTAAAAACCCCCAAACTTTTCTCTAACAGAAAAAAAAAATTGAATTTGCAGGGAGAGGGATCTGACAATCATAGGAACTGACAATTTGACATGTTTGTTTATATTGTTCATTGATTGTTGATCTCCAAACAAATGTCCCAATCCAACCTGCATATAATTAATAAATCATGAACTATCACAATGCAAACAAGTGTCTGGACTATTAGATAATGCTGTTACCTGTTCCTACAAACCATCAACTCCAGCTAAGAGTTGCTTAGAATCATATTACCTGATCTAGGTTTTTGAAGAGTAGGATATCTTTACATGCCTCCTGCAGTCTGCATCGCTGTTCATCAGTTTTTGGATGAACTACCTATAAAACAAAGTAAAACAAAACTGTCATGACAACAAAGAAATACGATTACAGACTGAACCTTCACTTCAGAGTGAAAAAACAGAACACAATTTAAGAGTGTCAAAGTATATAGTTCTTTTTTGTTGTCTGCATAAACAGTATTTATATCTAAACATAGAATGCAAAACAGAATGAGAGAGACATAACAAACATATTATGCTGACAATTAACACATGCAAAATAACAGTCAAGAAAGACAAGAAAGAAGAGGATGCCTTTTCCTTTCCCTTCTAACCCAGCCACAGATACAGTCAAGGCTTGATTGGAACAGAGGAAAAAGTCAACAGTTTTCTTTCTAAGCTCTGGCTGTATTAGTCCCAATATACTTACTGTTCGCATACAAGTAGTTTATAAGATTTATGATACGTACGCATCTCAGCCCATCTAATAACAGAAGTTATCTAAGCAGCAGGGGTTTTGGGGGTTGTTTGGGGTTTGGTGTGTCCATCCCGTCCCCCCCCCAACAAAATTAGTTAAATAAAAGCTTTGTTGTTTGAGAGATTTTTTTTGTTACTTCTTTCCTGTTATAAACATCTCGTCAGGTTAAAGGAACCAACACTTACTGTGTCATAAAAACATTTATATATGTGCTTGTTGGGGGCTAATTATGAAAACATATATAAAAATATTAATTACCCCACATTCACCAGGTTAACTACATTTCTGGAATAATGGATTCCAAAATACAGGAACAAAGATACCAAAAAACAGTTACATTAGTAGGCATTTATAAAAATTCATTGTCCAAAGTTGAGCAGATCTCAGACCCTTGTTTTAAAAGAAAATTTAATATTGAATCAGCAGTCAGGAAAATTAAGACATTTGATGGAATAAATGTATCCAGGTTTACAAACATTTGGATGATAAGACACAATCACAGTCTTTTTTTCTTTTTATAGCATCTTATTTATGAAGTACCTTCTTTTTTAAGAGAAATTAAATTAGATTTAGATTTTCATTGCAGAAGTGTAAGCATCCTTGAGATGGATCTGGAAAAGGAACACCAGAAATCCAGAGGGAAAACATTGACCCTCACCAGCTAGGCTACAGAATTTGCTCACATAAAAGCATCTCTAAAGAAATACAATTACAGTATCTGGACTTGCAATTCCTAGAAATTCCCAACTTTCAAAACCAATAGAAAAACAGGTGGCCACAGTCTCAAAATATTTCAACAAAGTATTTCTCCTACCCAGACAGAACTGCTTTGACCAGAAAGACAGTAAAAAGCATGTGAGGAATTTTAAGCGCCCATGAAGAAACAGCTGTGGTAAAGCTTAACTAATTCTTCACAATAGCATCGATGCTCTAGGAATTGCCTCAACAAGCGTTTAAGATAATTAAGGAAGGAAAATATCCAAAATTTTAAAGATGGTAGACTTAAGCACAGCTCTCGAGTCCTTTGAAGTAAAGTGATATTAAAGCTATAGTGACAAAAAGTGCATGAGACAAAGTGGCCCTAAATTTCAGAGCAATGTCACTTTGTCAATGTCAGCATACCACACAGCCTCTCAGAACAAAATGCACAAGTGGTAGGGAAAACGTGAAGTACAGACATCTGCCTGTCAAACTGTAGAGAGAACTATGCATGATGCAATTCACTCATTCTTACCCTTTGTTCTGTATCTTCTTCCTCTTCATCTGGATTGAAAGCTTCAGCACAAACTTGGAAGAAAGAGAGGAAATTAGTAAAAAGAAGCAGTTACATGAGAACATCAAACAAATCAAGTTTAAATTCCTTTCTTCTGTATTTTATTTTCCTACAGGAAAAACAAAATCACTTTTGTTTTTATGTCATTATAGTGTCAGAGGCTTAAATCCTATCTATTCTCTGAGAAGGCACAGCATGGCTGTTCTCAAACTCTCACGTAAAAAGTCTGTAACTTACAACAGAATATAATCTGCCTAGCAAGTAGTCCAAAGCATGCACACATACTTCCCTTCAATTCTTATCAAAGCATAAAAATCTCCATTCAGATTAATTTATAAATATCTTCCCAAAAATGCAAGGGGAAAATTCTGCAGCTACATTACTTTGTTCTTTGCAGTGCAATGTATCCAGCAAAACATACTAAAAAAAAAAGAGTACAAGAAGGTATGTGGCACTCACTCCATCTCAAGTCAGATTTGCAAGTGAGTATCTGTATTTTGGGTTTTTTTCAATACAGAGAAATCACATTTATACAGAAATTAACCTGGGAAATGAACAATCAGCTTGACCATAGTATATTCTATGACAAGAAAATGTTTAGTCCCCTCCCCTATATGCTCCTATATCTTACTAGATTTGACTCAAATGAATGTCAGGTTGCAATATAAAACCAACTTTAAAAAATACACAAAGAGATTTTTTTAAAAGAAGGATAACAACATTTGTGGAAACCATACACTGTAGTGCATAGGAACAAGGTTCTGCAAAACATGTCAGTCTAACTACAGGATCAATTGTAAGAGAGGCAATGATAATGGTGAGCTTCTAAAATTTCAAAACATTTTTGTTTGGTTTCAATACTTCAGAAAAGTCTTATCTTCACTTATCTTAACAGTTACGCTGTTACACAATTTTACAGTATTAAACACAGACACCTTTAGCTGCCAAAAGCCTACAGCTCTAGCTCAGACTTTCTTCTTAATTTGTGGACATTTGCAGTTCTTACATGTCAAAGTGAACTCTACATTCTAACTAGTTGTACAGATAGAGAAAGTGAGAGTCAGTCCTGTTTTCATCTAGTTCTGCTCTTACTTCAATAAGGGTGGTCTTATTTCTGAGGCTATACACTACTTGCAGAATTTTACAAGGAAACACAGACAAGCATTTTTCTTTGTACTTTTATCCAGCATCCTGACAATACTGAAGACTTGGCAGAATGCCCAGAAGCTCACTGCAGTGACATCTAACCACTGAATGGACTTAGAAAGGATAAATAAAAATAAGCAGATTTAAAAAAAAAAAAATCTAGAAGGCCTGGTATTCAGCAACTTGCAAATAACTTGAAAACGCATACAGGACTATTGACCTTGTCATCATGCTTTTAAAAGTACTATAAAAATGCACAAGTCCAGCATAATTTGCTAGGAAAGACTTGCCTTCCCACCACCACCACCCCAAACCACCCCCGCCTAAAAGGTATCGGTCCTTTCTAGCAAATTAGATTTTAATTTCTTTTTTTTTCCTGGAGAGGTTGAAGAGAGGTTGAAGAGACTGGAATACAACACAAGCATTCCATTTATCAAACCACAACATAGAAACCCAATCATGTAATCATTAGGTGTCTGAAGAGTAGTTATTGCTCATACAATAAATCCAGTGTCGCACTGCTTCTTCTGGTTTGCACCATTTAAGAATATGGAAACAATATATTAACAGTGCACCTACAACAAACACACCAAAGGTGACTGTATTATGGGAAGGTAGATACCTACAAAGCAGAATTTGGACTGACAGGCAAAGATCCACTTAATATGCAATAAAAAGGAACTAACAAAGAGAACATTATTAGCATTTCAGTGTGAAAGCTTTCCTCCTCCTTTCATTTTACAGTAAGGATCAAAGTCTATTGTGAAAGCTTTGGATTTTCTAATAAGGAACGTTTTCTTAGAAGAAAGGCTCCTTGGTTTAAACAGTATGGTGAAACTGGAGGAAAAAAAAGTATCTTTATTCTTTACAACTAGCATATCTTACCAGTAAGTAGAGTTCAATTCTTTACTATGCACTCTAGTACGTACTATAAATGCAGTTCCATACATTTCTGAAACTCCCTGGCATATAAGCACATTCAAGCCGTGTATCTATGAATGCAGAGATCACTGTACTTCACTATATCATTCTACCATTTAAATTCTTAATATTAAGCTGCAAATTAGATTTTGTTCCCACCTCAACTGCAGGGAAGCTATTACTAAGAATATGCTTTGGAACTGAGGAAATTGTCTTCAAGATTTCCTTGGGAAAACAAGTTTAATTACCACGGCTATGATTACAGCATTAGAGCAAAACCTTATATTAAAACATGCAGCAATCAAAACAGCACAGTCCTCTGCAACTTCAGGATCAAACAGCTTTGGCTGGGATTTGTACATGTAAGTTTCCCCTATTTTGTCTTACCCAGTAAGGGTGAAAACAGCTTCATAAAGCCCGCTAAGGATACAGACTAGGACTTAGTACCCTTCCCTTACATATGGAAATCAATCACTTCTGTAGTGCCCATGAATGGGCACCACAGAAATACAACAAAAATGTGGCAAAAATACTAGTTCTTCCCATGCTGTCGCATAGAAAGCCTTCCCATTACACTTTTCATTCTTCAACCTCCTGCTGGGATTTCTTTTTTCATGTAGAAGTGGTAGGGCAGACATTTTGGACTTTGACTGACAGCTCTGATTGACAGGACTTTTTTTATTTGCAGGCAGAGCTGTAACACTTAATGCAACGTGTCTGTTGTGGGATGGTTAGAAGGGGAGAGAGACAAAAATGATTAATTCTGACCTGAAGCTTAAATTAATATTGTGATATGCTGGAAAGCCCACAGAAAGCTGTTCAGCCTACTCATAACAACCAGCAGCATTTTCCAAATATTTTAAAACATGACTAATGCAAAGAAAAGGCGAACATTACATTAACACCATCCTGTGGTTTACGTCACAATACATCTAATTTTTCTTTCCACTGTTTTTAATTGGTAAACTACTTGTGGAAGTCCATACGGGTGAACATATTACCTGTCAAAGTCTATGTGTCAGTCTTACCTTCAACACGTTTTGTGTTATCTGTGCTCAAAAACAGTGTTGCTTCTCTATTCTTCTGACTGAAAAGAACCCCTGTAACTACCCTAAACTCTGCCAACCCCTGTCAGAAATCTATGGAAGTTAACTTCAGGACTCCTGAAGGTTAGTCATTTGTGGGTTACAGTACAGCCAGTGCCAATGAAAAACAATTTGATCTTTCATCTTGACAGAGTGAAAACATACATGCCCCACTATTTTATACATGACTTAATTCACATATTAACTATTTCAGTGTCCCAATAAAACAGATACTCCAAGGCAAGCTTATTCTCACAAGATTATCCTGAAGAAATGGGTTGGAAGCATCTTTTCAGACTCATTGAAACAGCAGTTGGAAGGGATCTCTCTCTGAAGGTCATCCAGTCCAACCTACCCCTTAAAGGGGAGCTATTTGCAATGCTAGATTGGGGCTGACCCGAAAACCTCCCTGCGCAAAGACTGCACATCTCTCTGGCTAACCTGCTCTACTGCCCTCCTGGGGAAGAAGTTTTTCTTCATGTGCAACCTAAAGCTCACAAATATCTTAATATAATTTGAAGTGACTTCTGAAATCACACCTTTCCCATGTGAGATTTTCAGCACAACTCTGCCCTTGAGCAAACACTAAGCATGAATGCATCAGTGAAAGTTATGTACAAGTGTGACACACACCCCAATTACGTATTTCCAATACTACAGCTATATCAGCGTATCTCACGCAGACCAAGCTTCCTTCCAAATCTACTGACATAGTTCAAATAGCTTTGGAACATAAAAAACAGTTTTCAATTTTAAGAAGCTTTAAGATAAAAAGAAATCCAGGCTTTTATCCTACCATCTACATTTAGACTCTCTTAGCTTCTGCAGCTTCTACAGCTAGTTTAGCTTTCTCCTCTTACAGCACCTTCTTTGGCTTTCAAGAATAGGCACATCTGTTAACACTTCTGAAGGCTCAGAAATGATACAACTCGATCGCTGCTTTGTTATGCAGGTGACAGCATCTGCAAGCAACAAAGATCTTTCTAGCTGCAGCAATGACATAAACAGTGGATGGGTGAGGGGGAAGCAAAGGGGTGGGGAGAGAATGAGAAGTAGCAAGAAAAGTTCGCCGATACAAACACCACCTTTGTCTATGCAAGTTTTAATCACTTCCAGGATTGTTCTGCAAAATATGTGTTTTGTCAAGATCAAAGTCCTTGCACTCTATGCAAATCTGCATAACAGTTCAGCATTTAGCTCCTATAAGCAAATGAAGCCTTTGTGAGAAACACATACCATGCCAGTAGTTGAGAGATCACTGTTACTTTATTTGAAAACAGCAGCCAAGAGGCTGGGGCCTGAAGACCTTCAGACACACACAAGAGGAGGAAAAATTTCCATATTGGACTTGAAAATTCTATGTTTTATGTAAGGTGAATACATTGTTAATATTTCTGTTGTTATTGGAAGAAGTAGCAAAGACATGCTTTGCCATATTCTCTTTGCAATTTTGGATAGCGCCTTCTGTACTTCAGAGTGAAATCCTATTCTCTCGTCTTTACTTATGTGGATGCATTACCTCCAATTGATCCTATGAGACACATTAATGAAAATCTACCCAGGTTAGTACATGCAGAACAACTTTTCTAGTTACTTATTCAGATCGGTAATCTTGCACTATGTTTAAGGCATTCTTTGCATTTGAGTTTGCCAAAGCTTCAAACATTTTTTAAGTCTGTCTCTCAAGGGACAGATGCATAGCCTCTTCTGGGAGCACTACGCCAGCTGGAAAGGTGACCACTTCCAGTGGCTTGTCAATCCCTCTTTGACAGCTAAGCTGCTAAAGCAGGCACTTCCAAAATGATGCAGTCGAGATAAACTTCAGAAGCTTAAACAGAGCTTATACATAGGTCTGCTGGCACAGCTCAACGTGATTTTCTGCACTTGGGAAACAACTTCAAGTTTCCTCTCACTTCTATTGCTGAATAGCTCAGAACTTTTTGGTTCAGAAATTGTACTTTGTTTCCCAAGTTAAAGATCTCACCATGTCAAAGCAGACGACAGTCATACCTCAATACAGCAAGTGGGAAACAGAACCTGCACCCATTTTGCACTACCTGAACAATTTTCACATTTATGACAGTTAGAATGAAAAGCAACACTGAAACCTGAAAAACAGTTAAGCCATCTGCAGGAAAATCAGCTGTTTCAGCCTTCAATTCACTAATGAGAACTGACTGAAATCAAGTGTAAATTTTTAGTTAGAAAGAATGTCATTGCACAAGCCTAAAACTGAGATCTCGGGTCCTAAAAGGCTGGTCTTCCTCTTTTACTTTATGTGCCACATGAAAATCCCCAGATGCAGGAGTACCCACAGCAGTACCACCTCCTGACTTCATTCTTAATTCTCAAGGAGGCATAACTGAGACACGACTTACAATGACTGGGACTTGAGCAAACAACACCCCCTCAAATCTTTGTCAAATACCAACGCAGAATATTCAAACACACAACCACTTGCATAGCCATATATGTCAAATCAAGTGTAAGGTTTTTCAGTTGCGAAATATTTAGAAATAATGAATTTAGGTGGCAAAGGGGAAGAATGGGTTTTCAATTCTGGAAACAGCTTAAAATTTCATTTAAAGTTAAAAAGAAATTAAAATAAAATAACTCGGTTCTTCACAGGCAGACTTATTCTGCCTTACAGATTAACTGTGAAGATACAAAGTCACTCAGCATGGCTGTGCCAAACCAGCTCAGTCCAGCAGGGATTACAGGTTCAGGCGCAACTCTGCACATGGTCCCAAAGTCTGCTCAGGCTGGAAAGCTGAACAGATCATTTTGTCAGGCAAAGAAGCCTATGAGACACTGATAAGCCTGTAAGGCCCTAAAATCCTGCACTGTTTCACCCAGCTCTGTGAAAAGCCAGCATTGCCTCACTGTACTGTTGTACATACACAGCAACAGGTGAAAATGTTCACCTGGCTTACCTAAAGCTTTGCTTATGCCCCTAATTCAACCTGAAAATGCCCATCTCTGATGTGGAGATTATTGATATTTCTCAAGGCCCACTGCTTTAATAGAGTAGTAAAACTGAGGTCACAGGCAGAGCTTGAAAGGAACCGCTCTAGTTCACAGCTGCCCCAAGGCACAATTCTGGATAGACTTTTTGCCCAGGGAGGTTGGGGCATTTAAGAGAACTGGATGATGTATTACAGTGCTTGCTATCCTTGCCTTCAGAAACATTTGATAACCATTCCCTTAGTATGATTACATACTTTCCAGTAGTATTGTCTTGTCATGGTTTAACCCCAGCCAGCAACTAAGCACCACACAGCTGCTCGCTCACCTCCCTCACAGTGGGATGGGGGAGAGAATCAGAAGAGTAAAAAGTGAGAAAACTCGTGGCTTGAGATAAAGGTAGTTTAATAGGTAAAGCAAAAGCCACACAAGCAAGCAAAGCAGAACAAGGAATTCATTCACTGTTTCCCATCGACAGGCAGGTGTTCATCCATCCCCAGGAAAGCAGGGCTCCATCACACGTAATGGGTACTTGGGAAGACAAACACCATCGCTCCCAATGTCCCCCTCTTCCTTCTTCTTCCCCCAGCTTTACATGCTGAGCATGACGCCATATGGTCTGGAATATCCCTTGGGTCAGTTGGGGTCAGCTGTCCCGGCTGCATCCCCTCCCTACTCCTTGTGCACCCCCAGCCTCCTCGCTGGTGGGGTAAAAAGCAGAAAAGGCCTCGGCTCTGGGTAAGCACTGCTCAGCAGTAACGAAAACACCCTGTATTATCAACACTGTTTTCAGCACAAATCCGAAGCATAGCCCCGCACTAGCTGCTATGAAGAAAATTAACTCTATCCCAGCCAAAACCAGCACATATCTAAATCAGACTTTTCCAGCTTGTTTTCTTCCGATCAAGACAGAAATGCAACAGCTCCAGTGACAATGGCTTGTGATAAAACTGTAATGCCACTGTCACACACTCCTACTTCATACTACATTGCAGTCATGAGTTCAGAACAGATTGCATAATCAATCATAAATGCCACCTTTTATGATAATGTGTTTTTTTTTCTTTGCAGGAAATCCAAGTCTACATGCACAAGACATCTTTTCTCCCAAGATGCATAAGTACAGGCAATATAATAAGCCCTTTAAAATTACAACAATTGGTTGACATCTATTTCCATATGTACATTTGTTTTGTACATTCTGAATGCATTTTTTCAAATATTTTTATTAAACTCGTATAGGTTAATAATAATCTGGTTTTAAGTGTTTATTTAAAAGGCTTTATCATATATATATCATATATATCAGCTATAGAGTAAAACAATTTAGACAATGTGTTACAGGAGAACAGCCACTAAAATGATACAGCCACAAATTAAATTTTTTTTCCACTACAGGAAGATTTGGCCAAGTATTTAAAACTACATTTCTCTAGGGGCAAATGAGAACTTTCATTATGAAAGACCTAGAATAATAAATGGAAAGTAAATAATCACAGTCTCTTTTAGATTTATAACTTTACGTACATATAATGAAAGCACCACATGCAGACAACACTGCTTCAACTAGATTTTAAAGACAAACGTAAAGTACAGTACATTACTACTTAATTATTATTTCTAGGTAGGCTTTGTTCAGGGTTTGGTTTTTTGTTTTGTTTTGCTTAACTCCTCCTGCAACATACAGTATCTAGCATGGAAACCATCCCAAGTTAACTGACAGGCCTTGCTTTGCCACAGCCATCACAGGGGCATACAGCACTAGACAAATAATAGGCCAAAGGGTCCTTAGCATGCTTGAGAACCTGCTCCTGGGATCTATTACAGAAAGACATTTCCTGTCCAAGAAAGAGGCAAACTGGGGGAGGGCAATCCTACTGAACTGCAAGAAAACTTCAGAAGACAATCCTCAGCCTGTGTATCTTTATTTAAATTCTCCTGCTACTCAGGAGCAATTAAAACAAAAAACTTGTGCCAATGGAGGACTGGGGATAGAATTCTTTTAGGCTCTTCTACTTCTTTGGTATAACCAGATGAACATGACATTTGCTTTTTTTTTTTCTTTTTTTTTTATTAAACCAACAGCTATTTATAATTGTATTTGCTTTATGTAGTTGGCTGTTTAATTATACAGAGGCACAACTTTTACTTAATGCCTTTATGTATGAGTTAGCTTGTCCTTCCACTTCACGTGCTCACAAGTGGTTAAAGAGTCATACCCTCCCACCTCACAGAAGCCAGGTGCTGGAGAATAAGAATAAGGTCATGAGGTTACTTTGTTTCATAGAGTAAAACACTGGCAAAAATAACTGAATAAAATGCTTCTAGATCATCTAAATACACATTTGTGCATAGACTCCAATAATTCTACATAATTCCTAGACTGTAATTATTGAAAATATGATATCCTACAATTTACAGAAATTAGTGAAAGCACTCTGTAGATAAAATACAGCACTCTGCAAGTAGTGTCTGTCCTGTACAGCTGGAAAAGCCAAGGGACAAGATTACCTGATTTCACAGAAATCATCTGCTAAGCCACAACTACAGCTCTTGCACTTTTGGCTTCCATGTCTCTATTCGTAACAGTAGAGCCCACTATCCCATCAGACACTAGTGTGCTCTGGAGCTTGCAAGTAAGAGGTGAGTCTGTGTGAAAAAATAAAAACAACAAAAAGCTTTCCATCATGGTAGAGAACTAATTAAAAATAAGAAAGCTTTCCATGTGGCAGCATCAAAGGATTTCACAGCTCTGACATGGTCACAACCAAGTCCAAAATATTGTCCCTTTGACCTTAAACAGTAATTTACAATTTACTACTTCTGTTTCCAACTCCCTTCACTACATTTAAACAAAAATCTTAAAATGGCAGCAGAGTATTTTAGAATTAGACTTTTTTATTCTGTGCGGTACAGCCTGAGAAATTCAAATGAAGCAAGCTTTATTCTTGCAAGTTAAGAAATCAGAAGACTGAAATGGATAAACATGCTGCTGACCTTGTTCAAGCCTTCTAAGAGAGCCTTACTGATGAGATAGTCATCCATAAAAAAAGGTCTCCTGGAAAACATGATGCTACTACTATTTCAGAGCACCCATATTCACAATTGTAGAAGGAAGGCTTCTGCTTTAATGATCTTCTGTTTTAGTCCATCACATAAATCTTGCCCATCACATAAATCTTACCACATTTCTAAATGGTTACACAAGCAAGGCAGATAAAACCAGAAATTAAGCACCAATAATGTTTACGTGCCTGACAAACACAGCTCTACTTTATCTCAGTTAAAAACAGCATGGAGAATGTTCATTTTACATTCAATTTACATCAAAACACCCCAAGTTCCAAGGAATGGCTCAAATACATACCTTCCAAAAAAAAGGGCATTTATCTTAGAGGCTTTTAGTTGCAAACAGTAGATAAAAAAGATATTCTAGCTGAGGAATAAAACAGAAAAGGTGTTTTTCCATTCTAGAAATAAGAAATTCTCTTTCAGTTTCCAGACCAAGGCTTGCTTTCTTTCTTTTTTTTACTTGCAGTTCTGATACATGAATTGCTAAACCTGCAATAAGGTGCATAATATTTTAAAAGAACCACGAGCATCTTGGGAAAAGTGCACTGAAGCATTTGCGTGTTAGAGGAGAGCAGATATTTAGCAATAAAAATTACCCACATCTTTCTGACATCTATCCTGACAGAGAATTGAAGGATGTCAAAGTGTTAGAAGGCATTTCTGAAATTAATGGTTCAACAACTTAGATAAGATTTTTTAAGATTTCTAGAGAATGTCCAAATAGATTAAAAATCAGATTACCCCTCATGGAACAAGTAATGCCTATTTACCTGTAGCGACAGGGAAAAATACAAGACCAGCATGGCTTTGACACAAAAAGACTGTGTGCAGAGCAATGATGTGGAAGCACCCAGGTCCCTGTGCTCTGAAATGACTGCTTCCTGTCCTGGCACGTAAGCAAAGCAGGGAACGTGAAACCTACTGTCTTTGAAGAAAAACCCACCAGCTACCCCCACTTCTGTGCAGCTACTCAGCAACTCAGATGCCCTGGTGATTGCTAGTAATGGGGAAGGCGTAACTGTTTGACTTGATGCAACTCATCTTCAGGATGAGTCAACTCTCAACTTTAGTGGCTCACTGAACAAACAGATTTGGTTTACAGGAAAGCCATGGCTGAAGTAGTCTGGCAAAAGACTAATATTAGGCAGAACTTCATCAGTTAGAACTTGTGTGCTTTATTTGTAACCACTTAGTTCTGTGTTTTTCCGTTACAAAAGATAAATGAGTTAAAGAAGATTACATTCCTTCCTATCCCAAATTTTGGAAACATAGGAAAAACATACATTCAGACACACTAATTCAAATCAGGTAAGTACTTCAGGCAGCCATGCACAAGCCATGCAGAAGCCATCTCTCAAAGTCAAGCCTTGATTTAAGTCTCTCTTTAAATGAGAGCACTATAAAAGTGCTCACAGCAATTCATAACTGAGATTGCTTTAAACCCATTATATTCCCCGTAGCTAGTTTTTTTAGCATGCTGACTAAAGCTTTGCATTATTTGGAGTACACAGTCTCATCAAGGTGTTCTAGTGTTAAAAATGACTGAGCAAAGTTTCTGAAAATACATGGGATGTCCTTTCATATTTAAATCAGGTACATTTAAACTTTTCTGTTCTACACTGACTATTCAATCCATTCCACATTTAATCTTAAGTGACAGCAACCTAAACTTTCCATGAGTGTATTGATCAGTATAAAAGCATAACATCTACGACTTTGTGTAAAACTTCATATTGAAAAAGGGATAAAGTGCTGCCTGATTTATTCACAATAAAAACACAAAGCACATGTAACACCCAAGGTCACTCCACATATATACATCACAGCACCATGTTTTGCACTAAGTGTAAAACTGCCTTTTTAGCCTGTATCGTGACATACATTTTGAGATTTCCTCCAGTGTGTTTACTTTCAGTTTTTTGTGCACAACAAACCATGTTGTTTTTCATGGTTTTTTCATGGGGATATTTTCATTTGGGCTTTAATTCACATGTTAAAAATCAGTTTGGATTCCAAACAAAAGGAAAAAAAAAAAAAAGCTGTTCTCCTCTTTTCCATCATGCCTCAAAAAAAAAAAAATTAAATTCCAACCCATCAAAAAGTGAGAGAATGAAATTTTATTTAAAAAAAAAAAAATCACCTGAAGGCTGATATTTTCAAAAGTATTTATGTATCTGAAGATATGGACTAGCATTTATGTAGGCTTTTTAGAGATCTTTAATGTAAAAGAATTAATGAAAGTTAATCACCTGCACCTTTTGCCACCTGACTACTTTTGAAAACTAGCCCTTACTGCATTAATTGCTTAATAAACATGCATAGCTATACCTTATTCTCCCAATTAATAATAAGGACTAATTTGAGTTAAAATATTTGACCTCTGATGAACAACTTCTGATTGTTATCTAACACTATAAGCATGAACAATTATTTAGAACGAATAAATTAAAAAAGAGGAAAACTGAATGAATTCTACTCCACTGTAGCACTTATATTTGCATAGAGTGGATTGGATCAGATTTTGTCTGACCAGGTATTGCACTGACTTAAGTTTTAAATAAGGATGCTCACTGAGTGTTGTATTTCTCTTCATGCCACAAAAAAATCTAGCAATTAAAAGCAGAATTATTCACAACAGTGTGAAATCCAAGTAATTGTGAAGTCACGACTGTTAATTTCCAAAAATAAGCTTTTCATTATTCATTTAATGCCAATTACATGCCAAGAATTTTTAAGTAAGTCCCAATATTGCAAACAGAGAAAACAAGTGGGGTTTTTTTTGTTTAACGAATAATGATTCAGGCACTTTCCTACAGGAGAGCTCCCACACAATTTATCACCACTTTCATCTGTCAACCCACACACTTGGCTTTCGCTCATATCAACATTTTTCAAAATGAATTGTTTTCACTCTAGTTATGATATCAGTTTTGCAATCATTAGGGCTAGCAAAAAATGATAGAAGCATCAGGTTGCTGAAACCGAAAAACTGTTTGTGCCATTAGTAAAAGTGTGAATTTTTTAATTCAAAATTCTCTTACAATTTATCATCTGCCTGAAAACCTTTCAGCAGAAGTTATTATGCCATCAGTTTTGTAAAACGGTGAATAATTAATGTAGAAATTCATATAGTAGCTGCAAAAGAAGAAACCAGATCATGATTTTCAAGTCATCCTCTAATAATCACAGTCTGGTAAGTTGAAAGCAAAGAGAATGGCACAGAGAAAGTCAGTCACTCAGTCTTCCTCATTTGATGATTTGAAGTGATGAGATTTTATCACTGAAGTAGCACAGTATCCTGCAAGAGAAAATACTCAAAACAACCTCCCAAAAAAAGTGTTGTTTCTTGCTTCATTGCTATGATTTAGATGTCCTAATTTAACAGGATCCCAAAACAGTATTCTTTACCAAACACTAACATGTTGCATGGCAATAATTCATATAAAAGCTTTCTTAGAAATTTTTTTTTTAAAGCTGTCATTTTAAAAGGCTAAAAGCTACTAAAAAGATTTTACTATGCATAATATTATCATATCCTGACATCTCAACTTGCCAGGGTGTGAAGAAAATGCTGTATCTCACTAGAAAGCCCAGAGAGATATCAGACTTTAACATATCTACTTCATGAGATGATTGCTCATCTTTGGTAGGAGCCAGAAGAATGAAGTGTTCAAGGTTAAAAGGCCCCCATAGTCAAAATGGCGAAGAACCAGTGAGTTTGAAGACCCAGTGGTCATACAGGCCTCTTACGGAATTTCATCTTATGAGGAAAGAAAAAGCCAGAAACTGTCAGGGGACATCGATTTAAACATTATTCAATACAAAATTCTATACCTACACCCTCTAAAAATAGCATGTTAAAATGTTATCTGAAGATGGATTAAAACAAAACAAACAAACAAAAAAATCAAAAAAAGCCAACCATACTGTCAGATTGCTAGAGATTGCAAAAGATCGAAAATACTGATTGCAAACCCAACATTTGTTGGGTACACTGACAGTGTTAAATTTCACTGTCCCTAACAATGTTAATGTTCACTATACACAGGAAGACATGATTCAGTAACATTCAAACAAAATTATCCTCTACATATGTAAACATTTATTCAGCAATCATATCTTAGGAGAGGGATAACACCTGATTGGAGGGACAGCAGATTTGATCCTTCTCACTTCACTGAGTCTCTGATGAAAGCTGCCCTACCAAAGGTACTAACTGAAGCAAGTCTTGCTCATTTGATTACTTTTTATATTAAAAAACATGACAGTCATGTTACTTTGCTGGTATAAAAATACTAGGGAAGTAACGATCATATATTGCTTCCCTAGATTATATAATTCAATTATTTTGCTTATACAGTTGGTGAATGTGAAAACTGTAATCTCATTCCTATCCCACAGAGGCCAAAAGAAGATTAAGGAGGGAGTACAGGAACATACAAGAGAGATAAATTATACAAGGTCACTCAGATAAACAGAAATAATTAGAGAAAACAGACGAAAACTTTCTGCCACATGCCTATGGTATGGGTGTCATATTTTTGTCAGATTTTTTTCTATCCCATGAAGAAGTCAGCAAGTCTGCTGGAGAGTGGGTGTTCTGTGGAATGAATCAAAGTTGTCTAGAAATGGCAATACATAAATCTACCAAAAACCTTTACTTTTCCGAAACATGCTAAAACTAGAAGAAGAGAAACTATGCCCAAGTGAGACTGTAGTGGGCGTCACACTCTTCTTTCCAAAACCACAATTAACTTTCATTCATTCATCAGAGAAAAATTCTCTTCAATGTCACATATCAGTTGTTATAGTGGGACAAATACCAACACTCTCTTCCCTCTAGTTTTGAAATAGCTTTGATATTATTACTTTAGGAAGGAGGTATCACTTATTTCTCCCACCTCCCTGCACCCTGTAGTCACTAACCGAGGGCTGAGATACTCACTGGTATTCTCTGCAGTCTCTTTCACTACAGAAGAGCGACTAACAACGTTCGTCAGGAGGCCCTATGCTTGGAGGAAGATCAAGAAACATAATCAAGCAAGTATGAATTTCAACACAGTCCAAGTTTTGGGAGGAAGGAATCTGTATGGTTTTCAGGCCATTCAAACCAAGCTTGGGCAGACTGAGTCAGTCAGCAAGCCTCATAACATGAGTTACTCACACTAGCAGAAGGCTCAGCCATTGCTAATTAACTTAAAGCAGCAGCAAGACAACTGTTCTGCTGGGTAATTTACACTGAAATTGCCCATGGCACCACAGTCTATGGCATCCTATAGCTAGGAGATTTTAAAATCAGTGGGTTGTTTGGTTTTTGGTGTTGTTTTTTTTCTTTTTAGTTTCTACATAGGGATAGCTTATGATTTTGGAAAGAGAGGACTATTTTCACCAGCCACCAGCTTGTATACAAATAAAGAACTGACCAACACAACGCTTGGGGTTTGTGTGCACGCTGAGGAACCTCAACATGTTACATGGCCAAACCCGCTACACACAAGTAATCTATTTATTAGATAAGTTTCTAGGGGAACGTCAAGCTCTCATTTATCTTTCTCCCTCCTAGCATTTCCTGGAAAAGGCTGTTTCTCTTCATGAGAACACTACTTTACCACTCTGCACTTCTATAAATAATTCTGTGAACGTGATTAGATAAGGCCCCCTTTTCCAGGATGATCCTCCTGCACAGTCTGTGGAGTTTCTCACTATCCCACCCACAGACCCCTGCTTTGCTGGCTGAATCTCTGACCAGCACACAAAACCATGTTTCTCTGGTCAAGAAGCAAATGGGATTCCCTGCAGAGCCTTTATAGCTGTCGAATCGCTTGGAAGAGTTTAATGCCAAGCAAGCCAACACTATCCCTCCCCCTCAAGCAACACATCAGCCTAGGAGACGAGTAAGTAGCAAATGTTGCAGAAATGGGGAGCACAAGCAAGCAGAATGAAACCCCATGTTCTCAGTACTACAGGGTGAGAAAGAAGCAGTATGTGAGAATGTGCTACTATCACTTAGGGGATATGAAAGCAGTATCATCACTTTCAGTCAATGATTTGAGAAATGTAGAATAAAATTCATTCCTCTTTTGGACAAAAAGACTATAAACAAGATACGTTTTAATGTACAAGGTCAGCTTGACCTTTGTAATAGATTACTATTTGTCAAGCAGTTTTCTTAAATCCTGATTTCTTGAAGTATTTTACTGAGGTACTGCATAAGCTAGAAGTAAACTAATTTGCTCGAAGTTTTAAAAAAATGCAAAAATAAACTTCCTGACCAATTCTCACCATGTGTCAGAAGACTCGTATTTTGAGTAAGTCTTAACGAATGACAACCAAATATTTACAATCATTAAAACAATATTTGCCAGTACAGTCAAGAGCCCCAGGTTTAGATGTTTCATAACTAAAAATAAACACCTAAATGAAAATTCAGTAATCATTACAACAGGGTTTTTCTATAGCTTTATGCATCCTTAGAATTTGCATTAGTCCACCAAGGGAATCATGATCATGCTGTTATCTTCAGGCAGCTAATCACAACTGACCAGAAGTAAACACTCCAAATGTAATATTAAGGACATTAATAAAGCAATTTAAAAGAGATTCTCTAACTGCTATGTGTAAGAAAGGGTCATAAATAATTGTTAAGTCTCCAAGAATATATATCTAGTTGAATTCTTTACCAGAACAATTATTAGCCTGTCCTAAACTGTATGTATACTGTAGACAATTACTTTGTCATCTTTTCCTTTAATTAGAAGTGCATTTTTTCTAACTTTCATTCTTGACCTACTGAACAATGAGAGCAATGCCATAATTCCCTAGGCAGCCAAATGCGTAAAAGAAAAAAAAAAGAATTCTTGCTTGAATTTTAAGTCTTTTCTTCAATATGGCCAATGTTAGTTTTGAAATTATTCTCCTATTTGTTCAGCCAGAGTACTGTAAATCTACAATTTTGTGCATATAAATCTTGATACCAGCAAATAATTTAGCGCTGCTCTTTACCCCCCTTACAAATGTACAGTGCACTGGAAACGTGACAATCACCGGTAGGACTGAGAAGGTTCAACACAAACTAGCAGAGAGTTCTTCTATTCAGAAGACCAGAAAAGAATACACAAAATGCAATTACAAAAAATTGTGTGTCAGCTTTTCTTCTCCATGGTTTGTTCTGCTTTACTTCATTAGTTAAAACCAGATATATTTAGATAGTACACTGAGTAATCCATAATGCAATGTTGGTTTGTTATTTGTTGTTATTTGTTGGTTTATTAACAAAAAAAAAAGAAAACTTGTAAAAATTGCAGAACGAAGAGTTTCTTAAAACCTAACACATCTAACAAGGAAATAAAATCAAATTCAGAGCACCAAAACCAACAAATCAGTCACTCATTTTATGCAAGGAATTATAAAATGTGGTTGCCTATGATAGCAGGGGGCTGAGTTCAATAACCTATGAGAATCCTGCCAGTTTTCTTCCTGTTTGGGTAACTTCTTGACAGACACAGCAGGTACAGAGTGCAAAAAACACAACCACCAAACAACTCCCCACCACCCCAAACCAGTAGGTTTCTGTGCTTCTCCTGCCAAGAGAAAGAAAATGGGGTCTCCTTGTATATGCATGGATGCTGTTTGCATCTCTTTCGCATTTTAACAAATCCTACACTGATCATGACCTGTACAGTGTGTATATATAGAGAAAGTGGAGGAAAAAGGGGGTTTTTTAAATTGTGAAAAGTATTTAACACACAGTAGTAAAATGTACATATTCTATTAATGTTTGTCTCCATGACAATTCTAACATGTACTGTACACTCTGAATTATTCTAGCTCTTCTTGGAGCAGCAGTGTTATTAAGCATCTAAACAGTCCTCCTTAATCCAATTGCGTAAGTCAGCAATTCAATTTTACATTTGCTCTTTACTTGTTCACATTAACCTTTAGACCCCTTCAATGAAGGAACCTGTTTTTTAACTAAGAGTAGCTCAGTACCAATACTACATTTCGGTATTGAAGATTCAAGAAGATTACAACTACCCTCTGATTAAGGTTCAACTTTTTAACTTCAGGAACAATGCAGCCTTTATTTAAACTTAATTCTGAGATGCAGCCACTTCTCATTTGTAAGATTTTACTCCATCAGAAGGTTGCAGGATGGACTAGTTTAGCAGAGAAATGAAAATGTCTTGGGACTCTCCAGATTAAGATACTCTACAATGTATGGCTTCCAATATTTACTATCAAACTCCGTTATTCAAGATACAGTTTTGTCTTGCCTAAATTTCTCATGTAATAACATACCAAAACTACCAGCACAGTCAATTTTTAAGAGTTCTCATTATACTCACAATTACTTATATGTAGTGGCATAAATACACAGTCATACCCTTAATCATACCCAAGCAACTAGTAGTAAAGCAACTGAACTGCATGGGTATAAGGACATTTTGCACATAAAATTAAACATGTATTTATCTCCTTTATATTTATATACCACAAATACCATACTATCAACAATGCCCCACCGTAACTATCATAACAAAGAACGTGTGAGATCATATACAAAAGTTACAAACTGAGTAGACTTGAACTGAAAGCTAGAGAGAACACCCTGAACACACTGGCATTTTTATAAAGACATTTTTCAAACCAGAACCATAATGACTTTCTAGATCAGCTAAATGCTACAATTAAATATCAGAAGAAAAAAAAGTAACATGCAAAGCAATCCACACTGCACCTCAAATGAAAAAAATAATACAATACCTTCTCATCTACACATAACATTTTGTTGACGTGATACTGTTCAAAAATAATTTGTTGGGAATAAAAGCTACTCATTAAAGCATTTAATCTTGGTTAAGATAGAAAACAAACAAACAAAAAAGTATAATCTGCATCTCCAGAACAAGTGAACAGACACATTTCCAACAACTTTAAATATCAGTTGCACAAGCAAGGGGCTAAAACAAACAGGGGACGCTCCCCATCCCCATATTTCTGTATTCTAACCAGAGATAAACTTCTTCGTAACATGGAAGATTAGATGTATTCCAGCAGAAAGAAGCTGCCACTTTTTCAATTCACTGCAGAGCAAGCCTTTGCCATAATTATTATGTTGCATAAAAGTTCTGGGAAGTTTTTCTGGACAGAATCATTACTACTGCTGAAGTTGCTTCAATAGTCTGTGATCACCCACAGAACTGTTTTCTAAACTGCTCTCAACGTATTGCCCACTGGTTTCTACAGTGAATTAAGAAACAATTCTCATTATTTCAAATAAAAATACTGGTAGAAGTATGAGAAATAAGGCAGTGATGAAGAGTAAAGTAATTTTTAATGTAATTCCTTTAGTCAAATACAGATTTCAAAACTTTTTCAGAAACATTAAATTCTTAAAAGGAAATCATACCTGATACTCTCCTGTTGTATCGGTTAACAACTGGAGCTGCAAAATAAACAAATCAAAATTACAAATGCTATTTATTATTACCAATTCAAAGTCATCATCTTAAATAATCATGATATTTTTATGACACAAATCCCATACAAATCTCTTTTTTAAAAAAGCTTCAATATAAAGCTTTCATCCACTTACTTGCCAGCCAATAAGTCTTTATGCAATGTTAAAACTTGATATTCCAAAAGGTGATTACATGCTAAGGTGGAGGGTAAGCAGTTTTGGGGTTTTTTTACCCAATTCTGAAAAAAATATACCTGTACAGAGGTTACCCAATCTTAACCTATCATCAATTCCCAGACCACTTTACTTAGCATTATTACAAAACATTCAAGCACTTTAAGTTAGCTATACCTACTTAATACAGATCAAAAGCTGATGGAACTTAATAGCTAAACCATTCTACACTCCTACACAAGCCATGTAACTGTTCAGGCAGTGCTCCCATACTAACTCGTCATCTATCCTTGACCAAGGCTATCTTCCATAAGGGCACACATTTAAATTCTGAGATGGAGGATCCACTGTTTCATTGCTGCTTTGTTCATGCTGTTAGGTATAGAAGGTATTTGAACTTTATCTCTAATTTGGGATGAACTTCCTGACACTCACTATTCACATTCATTTCGACATTAAGCCAACCTTTAGTATCCTTTCCCCCTTTCACTGTAACCCAGTTACTGTCTTTGTGAGTTGCTGCAGTCTCAACACAAAAAGCAATCAACCTGTAAAACTTGACCCAGAACACCACCAAAACACCATGTTCCTCTTCACCACTAATAACTGAAGTAATTTTATTCTGAATGCTCCATGCTTTCCCGTTCCTCTCCCCCTCAACTGATAATTACATTTTTTCCCCCGATACAACCAGTGACCTTTCTATTCCATTCTTTAAACATTTAGGAATCAGATGAGCCTTTATACCACATTAAGGCATGTGCATCACAGAGCCAGATTTATTAAACACATGGTACCAAAACCTTAATAATCCCATAATTTCTTACAAATTAGAAACTTTTGAGTATCTCAGCACCATCAGAAGATGAAGAACAATGCTTTCCTAAGCAAATACACAAGAACTCAGGTTCTTCTGAACATGTTTACAACCACCGTGTCTGTATTAAAACACATAGCTAATACCAGGAAAAAAAAAAGACTATCAGAGTTATTACTGTGTATTCTTTTGTAATGATAAAGGAAATCAGAATAAAGAAGAGGTTGGGGGGAAAAATAATCAGGCTAAATCCATAGTTTTCAGCCAAATCTATCAACAAGGAGACAATGCTTAGCTTAACAAGAAGCTAAGAATTAAAAGCAAGATTATTTTCTATTTTGCAATTTAGATCAATACCTAAACTTCTATAACACAGCATAATCCTTAGAAAAATAACATTGACACAGTGTTTCATACATCAAGCTTGAAGAGGTTCAAAACCACTGAATGATAAACCTAGGAATTCAAGAAACTTTATTTTCAAATCTTTAAGCACTTTTTGACAGTAGCAACCCTTCCTGCAAGTAAGGGCAGCATGTATTTCACTTGTCAAAGGACACTATGGATGCAAGAAGTTTATATCACTTAAGGGGAGACAGGCATTTGGAACAGAGATCCGTTCTGGTTTATTAAACAAACTCATACAACTCTCTGAACTGAAAATGTTCATACATTTTGCCCTGTTTTTAACTTTTTCACATGGGCCTGCCTGTGGCCAGCAGTGGTGACAGAATACTGCTCTAGACATTAATCTACCCTGCAACAGTACATTCATTCTTATCTCTAGCTTATTGAGCTAGTTTAACTGAGTAACTACTCAAAGTTGGCAAGCAAATTTGGACCTTAAGAAACAGGGAAACTAACTACTTTCTTAACTAGTGACACAGACAGATGCCTACGAGTTCTAAGATACTGAAGAACAACAGGACCAAAACCAAGTAGTTCAGTTCCTGCTACAAAGTGATTTATTACAAGATAAATACTAAATTCAAAACATAATTTTATAAGTTTGCAGTAAAAGCACCTCATCTAGGTCATTACAGTTTCAATTAAATATTTAACTACTCTCATATATGGATTCAGATATTTCTAATCAACACCATAAGTAAATACATGATTTTATTTCAGGAACTGAACCATGCAGACCTTCTTCTCCACCTTTCGACTACTACACTCATTTCTTACTCCTGTTTAAGAGTAACATTTTAACATCTTTGAACAGCATTAATATACTACAGGAAACTCTGGCATACGTTGGGTACCATAGAAAAAAAATCCACATTTCAAAGACTATGTCTTCTTTTAGAATCCTGGTTATTTTATCCCATAGCAGTGTTCAGTGTCATCAAAACAGCATCATGCTTTCCACAGTGTTAAAAATGAGAAAAACATAACCTTTTAAGGACAGTTAAGACAGCACTATTATTCTGCCTCCACAAAGCTTTTAAGATTAAAATGATAGTTTGCTTTCCTTACACCAGTGACAGTTTTAACACGTACAAAATTTCAGGTTCACTTTTATATGTTGTCAGAAGATGACTATTTTTATGCTAAAGAGGTAAAATCTGACATTTCTTACTGCAGAAGATAAGCATTTTCTTTTGTTCTGGCTTACCAATGAAAAGCTCTCCTTGTTTATGACTATTTTCAGTATTGCACAGACAGTATATCCACTCCTATGGTATCCTTGTGTTTTGTCATTTGAAGTACACAGAGAAAAGCCTGGCATCAAGGACAGCTGAGAGAACAACTCCTGAAGGTCCCACATACACCTAGATTAGTCTGTGGACAGATTCCAAAAAATTAGATGGGGCGGAAGGGAATAATACATTTACGGTTAACCCAGCCTATTTCCTAGACTGAACACTAAAGGGCATCTAATTTAAAGCAAGAGATGGATACACTAATAGTAACCTCTTACACCAGCACAGCCATTAGAGCACACCTCTGCCTACACTGTAACAGGAATACACTGAATCCAGCACACCAACCTGGTACCACTCAGTAGAGCTGGTATCTTCAACAATAAAAAGAAATTGCTGCTTTGAAACAGGACACAATTCTTTTTTTTTTTGTACCTACATTTAGAATTTCCCTCCTGCACACCAATGAGCCATGTCTCAGGTCAGTTATACATTAAATGAAGAAATTATAATGAAATTAAAAGATTTTGCTGCAAGATGATTGCATTGCAAACTCTCCATTATGTCAAAACCTCAGATGCAGCAACATTCACGTTCAAAATGTCTCATACCTTTGGCACAGTCCCTGCTTTTACTTGGCTTATGGGAGCCAAGACCCAGTAATTGGGTAAACACAACAAAAACTGAGGTATACTAAACCATTGTACCAGAAGAGATCAAAACAGCTCAATTTCCTCCCTGGCAGCCAAAGGCAAGTGACACCAGCAGTGGAAAGGCAGACCAAGCTGTGCATTCCACAGTTTTGCCAGAACTGACTCAGGACAGCAATCCTACTCCATTGTTCAAGAAAAGTCAGAAATGTCTGCTGAACATGTGTGTATTCTCCATACCATCCTGAGGCACAGACTGCATTAAGCACTAGATAGAACGCTTAACAGGGGCTGTTTCAGATTGAAAAAATTACAGGTTTCTGGCTGTAGGATTCTTTTTTATTTACAATTGCAGTTTCTAGACCCAGTCTGTTCTCTAGTTTAAATCAAATACTTATTTAATAAGTAGTTATCAGCTTTATGTTAGTATCACTTAACCTCACTTATCATTCTCTTTTTCCTGCATGGGGGAAAAAAGAGGAAAAAATAAAAAACCAAAATAGTGGGCATTCATTCAAATATATATATATATATATATGAATCCCACATACATATCATAAACACTCAAAGAAGAAACAATGCTATAAAGGTGCTCAGCTTCCCAATTTCAAAAATATTTTACAATATCTTCAATCAGCTAACTATGCAAAAATTAGTCACATACATAGTCACTAATAAAAGACTGCACAACCTTTCTTCCTCAAAGTAGAGGTATGTCATTCCATTTATTTAATAAAAATTATTTTAATAATTTGCAGTAAATCAGTATTGTACATTCCATTAGTTAAATTCACAAGTATACCTTACATCAAACAGCACTACTGCCATGCAGCTATACTACCACTTGTTAGTGGCTCCATTCAATTTGGTTTTCTCACTTGAAAAATTAGGGATATAAATTTCAGAAACAGAGACTGGTATGCGATAATGCTGGGAACCACTGACTTCAAACAGATTATTTTTTTTTTAATACAGATTTTGTTATTATTTTTTAAATACTTTCCAAAAGTGAAAAAACAGGAATTTCTCCAATATTCTTCAGTTTGCTTTGGCACTGAGATTTTCTTTGAAGTATCTGATGCTGGATTTTGGCTTACCATGCTTGACTTACAAGAGTTCTGTCTCAGCCCCATAGGTAAAAAAGTATAGAAAAGAAAGAGGACACAGATATTACCTTTTTTTTACCCCTGCTTTCAAAACCAAACCAACAATTAAAGTATTTAAGCCAAACAAGTGACAGTGAAATTGCTCTCCAACTTTACAAATTAGAACTAAAAGAATGCTTTTCCTACAGTGCGTGGGATCCTTTCTTTGTCAGTGTACTGAAAAGTGACTGGCAAAAAACACTAGCAAGCTTTTTAAATGTTACACTACTACCATAATAGTGTAAATTATTTCGCTATACTACTCATAAGCATTGTACAGTTACAGAGGATGCTAAAGCTTGAAATGAACGGAAAAATTACAACAATCATTCTCCCAGCTATTGCTATTCTCTTGTTACACATACTAAGAACATTGAATTCTTACAGAAAGGATAAATAAAACTCAAAAGATCAGTTCAGGGTCACAGGAAAAAATTCATGGACAAACGAAGAACTGGCATTCCAGGCATGGGCTTAGAGTACTAGATGTTACCACTCTGTACTGGATACCTCGAAAACTTTATTTCTCTTCCTCAACAAGGACTCTGCTTTTTACTAGCACCTGTGAACACTTCCTAATTACAACTGGGGGGAAAAAATCCCCACATGCTGATTGTTTCTGATACTGGATGCAATTTATAGCAGCAAACTAAGTTAAGCTATCATGCACACAAAATTTCAATACAGATCTTTTGTTTAACACTCTAATCAACTCAACAATTTTTTGAAGGTTTCCTGATGAAAGACGGAGCAAAGTTTGTAATAGGTTGCATAAATTCCATAGTGTAGTACTCAGAGATCGTAGAGCACAGGCTTTATTAAAGCAAATGAGCAGAAATCAGTGATTTCCAGAGTACTTTCCCATCAAATCACAGCACAAAATCATCCTACGTGAACAGAAACAAAAAGAGAAACAGAATGTAAACTGCTCTTACTTAACAAGTCAATTAAGATTATCCAAACAACATGTGAGTTGACACTATAAACTATTAAAGCTGAAATACCAGAGGCAGAGCAGAGTATAAATCTGAAGCGTGACTGTCTCTATGGAATGCTATATTAAGTTACGATAAGGAAGTGCTAGACTACAGCTGTCAAACTGTTTTTCTACACACCATGTTAATGGACTTATATGAATATGAACTATCACAACTGTGAGAATTTAAAAGATTCAAGTATCAACTTTTTAGGATTTCTAGTAATTAAAAAGTAATGCTATAGCAGAAGCAAGACTTTCATCATCAGATACACAATCATACTTTAATATAAATTCAAATCTGAACTTGTTTTTCAGCCAGTAAAATAATGGGGTTCCCTGTGACTGTTACCAATATAATAGTTACGTATCCATGATTTCCTTCAGGATGTCCCTGCTGGACAGTGGCAAATTCCACTTACCCCTTCCACATCTCTGCTTGATCAGGTGGGGAGCATGAGTGGGGCTACAAACTACTACAGTTTTTTGAGACACAGTTCTAGAACCCAACAGTCCACATGTCAATGTTTCTTTCAGAAAAGCAAAACAGATAGAAATAGCCGAGAGTTTACAGGTGCCAAGGTTTTTTTTCCTTCTATTCCCACCCGCCCAGAAGAGGATGGAAACTCAGAACCTGGTTAGAGTCAGGCAGGAGAGATTCTGAAGGTGTCAACTGAAGCATGCCAGACATTCGGAGAAAGACAAAAAGGTCAGGGAACACTAGAGAGGAAGAGAGTTCTTTAAGAGGATGAACAGAGGGAGCATGGAACATTTAAAAAAAAAAAAAAAAAGAGGCAGAAGAATGGAAACCGTGGTCCAGGATTGCCTGTGTACACACACTTTACTTTTCTGTAAGAGACTTTTACATCTATTAAGTTGTAATTTTTGTTATTGTTTTCCATTATTATTAAACACTGTTTTCCTCTCTGCTACAGGAGAAGTAATGGAGGCATAGATAACTTTTCATTCCCAATATTTAAAGATAGCTCTCATCAGTATGAAGAGATAATAAATTATTTAAAAAAAAAAAGTAGCAAAACATCCTGGTCTCCAATTCAATTGATTTTTTAATTTGGATTTAAAAGTTACTGACACAAAATGGAAAAATGCTTTCAGGAGGCCCTGATCCTTGCTTTCAGAGTTTTTTAGAACCCCTCTGATAGAAAGAATGTAATAAATACTTCTGAAGGAAAAACTTGAGTCAACAAGCAAGGCATCTATGTCAGTTTAAAAAAGATGTTTTACAAAGTTATTAAAGCTGCTGTGCTATTTTGGGTTGGCTTTTTTTAAACAAAGAAGAAAAATTAATATGCAGTCTGGAATGGACAGACTTTAAATGGCTGATAAATTCAAGAAAGTCATACATCTTTACTTGAGTCTCTGAAAGAAATTTGGGTGAACCTCTGGTTATAAAATCTTAGTCAAGAACTGCTATTAAAGAGTTTTGTTTGTTTTGAATTAAAGGTATTTTAGAAAAATGTGTCACTACTTCAATATTCTCATTTCACAACTGAATTTGAACAGTCATGCATGGTACTATTTTGATTATGTTTCTCAGCAGGTATTAATTCAATACCAAAAAAGACCCTGTTATGCAATGAACCCTGCTCTCAGAATTCAGGAGTTAATACAGCCTGACTGAAGCCTAAGTACAGGAGAATGAATACCTATCAACCAGCACTCAGTATTATCTGACATTGCAATGGCATGACCCACACAGCCCTCTCCTATTTCTTGCTGACATGTTTCAGACTTCTAGCCAAACACAGCACTTTTTTCTGCATTGATTTTTTTATGAGAGTAATCTATATTATGAAGATCAAAGAGATAGCAATAAGGCATGCACTTGCTTTACAGACATGAAATTAGACAAATTCCCAGTGCTAAGGTACAACCCTCAGCTGAAAGGACACATTTCACAGTGATTAAAGATACAACCGTATGCTGATACTACAATGGAGATTGTCAGGTACTGAAATGAAAGACTTGGGAATTTTTTCAAGGGTCATGAAGACAAAATTATACATTGCACAGAAAAGGAAAGATGCTGCAAAGAACTAGGAGAGTTGAGAAGCAACTGACAACTCTTCTAAGTACTGTCAGAAGGGGCAAGACACTGGAGGGTACAGCAAGGGAAGATCATAAGGGAAATTTGCTTGTGCTTTAGAAGCAAGTTTAAAGAGGAAGGCATTTCAGAGATAGGGAAGCAAACGAGCAAAAAAAGTTTTAAGAGCCAGAATGACATTAGGCTTACAAACCCAACATTAAGCAGATGATAAAAAGTAAAGATCCTGAACATATTTCGAAGTGACTTTCATAGGGATTCTCTGACAAAGAAAAAGCCAGAAAGGGTCAAAGATGAGTATGAGACTACAGAGTAACCACGGAGAAATAACTGCAAGTTTCCTTGAAATAAATGGTTCATACGGGACAAGATAGTTGCATCTTATCTAGGGAACCATGAGGCATTTCCCAATCAGTAAGAAACAAGGGCAACGCATCCTTATGTCTAGGTGCAATGACAAAGGAAGGACAGCCTCTTCCTTTTCCAAGTCTCTTGACTCTTCCCTTGTATCTTACCAGTACTGCTTTCAATCTTCGCTTCTTTATTTACCAGACTCCCGTCCCACCAGAAATCACAGCTATTGGGGGGTGTATGTGAGAGTGTGTGCGTGCACGTGCGGATTAATATTTCAGGGTATTTAAGATCTTTGAAATGTAATGAACACAAATTTTGTCTAAAATATTTTAGGGAGAAACTTCAGAAGTGCTGTTTAAAGCAACGTTTGACTCTGACAAATACAGTTCTTTCAAAGCAACACTTTCACATTTCAACTGATTTTTTACTATGTCTTTGATTTCTAGGACACTGAGAAGACTTAACTTCACATCTTCGTATCTTTTAGAACATCAAACCCTAAAGACTTTTGGCCACATTTTTATCCTTTGATTGATTATAAGGTGCAGAGCCATTGCTTTATGTTACAAATTAACAACACTTGAACGTTTTTTGGCTTATTTGGAAAGCTGAGTTTCACCAAACACACTCGGAAATCCTGGAGATAATTCCTAAATGAGTCACAAAAAATGTCATTTAACTGTGCCTAGTAAGGTGCTCTGTTTTTATTATTTCCAACTGCACCTCTTGCATAAATCTCTTTCCACAGATTAACGAATTGTGTAAAGTGAACGCAATGTGAATAAAGCTAAAACAAACAAACAACCCCCTACATAAACCTGTGACAATCTTTTATACTTTTCACTATTATTAAATTGGCATTCTATCACAGCACAGAGCCACTGCTAAGTATAAGCCTAAGGTATGTAGGTCACTGCCCCAAAGAGCATAGTCTCAGTCACTCCTTCTGACCTGCCAGTGAAATCAGCCAAAATGACTTGGTTTTCCATTTTCAGAAGCCTAATTAGAAGTCCCACTATCATCCTGAACAACTGAATACATTAAACATTATTATGAAAACTTTAGTGAGAGCAACAACCCACCAAAGGCCTCTCATGACAGGTAAGTCAGATTCATGAGGCAATTTCTCCACTCCTCCCTAAGGGAGATGGCACCCACACCTGTGGTCTGGGACAGCATCATCAAGACCAGCTTGAATGAGGTCCAGACACCGCTCTTCCTCACTCTGACAGTACCCAGTCACTGCTGTCCTCTCCCAAACCTCATGGGCAATTCTGCTCTCAGTCTCACTGTGGTCTAGATTTTAAAAAGACTCTTATCAAGTGAGTATTATCCTCAGGAACAGCACACAGATGCTCTAAAAGTATGCATCTATCACTTAAGTAAGTAACCTTGCTCAAGCCAGGAGCTTCTTCTTTACAGCTAGGCCAGTAACTTTGAGAGGAACATTAGCCAGGCAATATAACTACAATAGCCAAACATAATCCAAATGTAGATCTGGGGGAAAATCTTCATTGAAGTAATATAAGTGAAGCAGGAAATGCTATCACTGGCACTGCCTTTAGTGTTTACACAGCCTCAGGTATAAGCTATTGTAAAATTAAGTATGAAAAGGGTAGGAGACAAGCATGTCACAGCTATGGTAATAACACTAGCAAGTTAAACACTGTACTGGATTTACATACTTCGCACCTCCTGTCACTGCCTTTTCTATAACCTCTTCCCCCTGTACACAACAGCTCATGCTCCCTTCTCACACACATGCATTCTGCCTGAGAGGATAAGACAACTGCAGCAGCAAAGAGGAAAGTTACAATTCCCACTCACATAGAAACCCTTCTACTTTCCGTTTCAATACCACACTTACCCTGTTATTTCCAAGACTTAATATATTCCTACCAAGGCTTTACTCTGTATCTCAAGGACTGCCATAGAAGCATGGTAAATACTTAAGTAAGTAACCCACACACTCTCACAGCTGGATTGTTGCTGTTTTCTGACTGCTAGCTTCAGGTTTGCAACACACTACATTGCAGTGCACCACTGATGTTCTTGTCACCCTCTTCATTTTCCAGTTTTATACTACCCCTCCTGTCCAAGATGAACTTTTCCTAATATACTTCACACATCTTCAAAACCCAGTTAAACACACACACCTATATATACTTTTACACAGCCTTTCTCAGTTAACAACTCCTCAAATAACTCATAGACATCCTACATTTCAACTATTACCTGTTGCCTCATATCTGTCCTTTACGCAGAAGCGTATTTGAAGGCACAGCAAATGTTGCATGCATTCCTAATATTTTTCTAGGTACATTTCGCATTTAAGACCACTTCAATAAGGCATAATGATGTATTTTTATTTGGGTGCATAATTAAGAGTTGATTTCCTCCTATATGTAAAGAAAGATGATGATACACAGACATTCTTGTGGTTTAGCAATGAAAAACAAAGAAAAAAAGAATAATTTTGACTGCCTCCCAGTTTCCACCAGAAACCCAAGCTTAATTTTACATTCACTGCATTGTATTTTAAAGAGATTCCATCTGCTCTGTCTGTAGTACACATTAATATTCAGAAGACATCTGCAGTGTGCAGACCAAGCTTTTAATTGGAATCATGTCACAGCTACCATCACACAACACTGAATGTAAATGTTGGCTATCTGCACTTGGCAGCTGCTTGGCAGGCTTAATATAAAGTCCTACTGAGACTGATAGTGTCTTTAAATAATGCGGTATCAGGACATAAAAGGTATCTTGAAAAATCAAATATTTGCTATCATGAAACAGTTCTACAATGCTATCCATACCTAATATAGTTTACTAGCACCTTAAACTACTTACAAGCAAAATAGTTTATATTCAGCCATAATTTTCCAAGGGAGCCAACAGACTGATACCACTAAACACCTCTTTCATTATGTTATTTAAGCAAATCTAACTTGTACACAAAAGAGGGCAAAGAAAACTGAACTTCAGTGCAACTGAAATTGTGTAGTGAAGCTCAAAGCATCTATAAAAATCTAAAACTCGAACATTGCTAAGCATGTAAGAGCACCTGAATAAAAGAATTCAATTAACGGGTATGCTCAGTGATTTAAGACACTTTCCTATGTCAGATTAATTATTCTAGAATGAACAATATAGTTACCTTTTTTTAAGAAAAAAAACAACGCTGAGTTAATAGCATCATCATTTGCTTCAAATCTTTGCCAAACCATGGTAACATAAAATTACAGTTTCACAATCATGTACATATTTTCAGCTTGTACTCTTCTGTAAGTTTCTGACAAATGGGGCAGTGATCAGCAATCTATATAGGCAAAAGTGTATGTGTGTATATATATATATATACACACACACAAAGTTATCTGTCCAATAGAAGCAGCTAGTTGTTACACCAACAAACTGATCTTATACATGTTCAAAGGTATTTAAATCTTTCCAGTAGATAAAAGGGACATAGGAACTCTAAGAACAGCAACACTTGCTTTTCATGAAATACACATTTTCTTGGGGAATTTGTCTCCCACTATCTTTGCCATAGTATCATAACAAACACTTTTTCACAAATCTAATGAAACTTCAATACCATAGCTCGTTAAGATATTGATATATTGCCACAAAAATAATGACACAAGTAGAGGCAACATCAGAACAGAAAGTCATCACGATCCAACTGCTCTAATTCTAGTGCCCTTCTCCGATAGACTAATTGGCTTAACGGATACTGCTTAGCTTCAGTATAGCTTCCAACATAAATAAGTGAATTACACAGAAGGGGAATATGTAATTGTTTGTGCTCAAGGCATACACACATGGTCAGTCTCAAGCGTGTACTTGCACATCCACCACCATTTTAGAACATATTATGGTGGAAGGGCAACACAGAAAAAAATCAGAGGACAGAGCAAGGTTTCAGTCCCAAACCTGAGCACACAATGAGCCGAATGATAACCACTGATTGTAGCAGTACTTCCAATCTGTTTCAAAGGAAAGGGAAAAGGGCTCGTCTTAGCTTTTTCATCAGTGATATACAGCTGGTGTGCTCAAGTTTGCATTAGAACAGAAAGGAATAATTAACGTGGGCAGTTACGGATGAGATGCAGTATAAGAAGCTTTTCCTTTTGCCTCTTAGCTATTTATGGTCTCAGATAAAACAGATTGGAGTCAGTCTCACAGTCAGGTACTGTATCTCATGTGACAGACAGTAAGTAACAACTATAACTGAACTAGTTCTACAAAAGAGAGCAATTTAGAAGAAAAATATGGAAGAGAAGATTTGAAGCTCAGCAGAAACAACCGGCAACACTGACAAGGCGTGGTGTTTTATATACCCAGCATGGATGTTACACAGCTATACTTGTCAGGTCAACCTGAACTCAGGACTGTATAATTAAAAGATACCTAGGTAGGATTTAAGAATAGCATCCCACAGCTAAAACAGGAGACACATAAAAGCCCATAGTGCTTTGGTCGGGTCACTTCTAATTTCATTACCAATTCGTACTGTCATTACTGATTTGAATGATGAAACATAGCATGTTTTTATGTAAAACAAAGCTGAAATGGGTTGTGCTGTCATCTGATTTGATCTGTATAAAAGAGCAAAAGGAATTTCAATTAGGAACACTAGCATCAAGCGTCACTTCAAGCTGATTCAGAGCCTAATCTCACACATCCATATTTAAATCAGGGCGTAAGTACACTTGTGTATGCTAGGCAAGACATGCTAGTTTCATGGTATCCGGGGCTGCATTAGCAGCAGTGTTGCCAGGTTGAGGGCAATGGTCCTTCCCTTCTACTCAGCCCTGGTAAGGCCACACCTGGAGGAGAATTGTGTCAGTTCCAGGCTCCCCAGTACAAGAGAGACATGGAATACTGGAGACAGTCCAGCAAAAGGGCCACAAAGATGATGAAGGGACTGGAGCACCTCTTGTATGAGGACAGGCTGAAAGAGCTGAGACTGCTAGCCTAGAGAAGATAAGGCTCAGGGGAGCTCTTATTAATACCTGAAGGGAAGGTGCAAAGACAATGGAGCCAGGCTCTTTTCAGTGGTGCCCAGTGATAGGACAAGAGCCAATGGGCACAAACTGAAACACAGGAGGGTCCATCCAAACATGATGAAACACTTTCTTCCTGTGAGGGTGACCAAGCACTGGCGCAGGTTGCCCAAGAAGTTCTGGAGTCTCCATCCCTCGGAATACTTAAAAGCCATCTGGACATAGTCCTGGGCAACCACTCTAGGCAGCTTGCTTAACCGGGGAGGTTGGACAAGATGACCTCCAGAGGTCCCTTCCAACCTCAACCATCCTGTGGTTCCATAAAGATACTCTGACAGCTCATTAAAACTCGTACTCTGCTTCCAGTTTAAGTTCCAATAGCAAGAAATCAAATAGAAGTAAACCTCATATGCAGATAGATGCATAAAGGGACCCTCTAGTTTCAGACATCCTTTTTCCAGGTAGGTGACTATAAATTTTGACAGAGCCACTGTGTAGGTTTTGGGCTGCTGGCATTTAATTTGTTTGGCTGTTTTTTTAAAGGAGGAAGGGGAGAAAGGGAGGAAGAGAAGAGGCTGAGAAGTAGCCTGGGCTTCTACAATTTCTAACCAGGGGCACATTCTCCGTATTTGCAAACAGAGCACTTTCTTGGGCATTTTAAAAAATTTTCAGTGATGACCCTACTGCAACATACTAAACAAGTTCTTATTCCATTAATGCCACATAAAAGCCAAAAAGCATCCACATCCCAGACAACCTCAACATACGTATCAGCCCTCTTAGCCAATGTCACAAAAGGCATCTATTATCAGTTGATCATCTACGATGACCTCCGCATCCTTCCCCACGTCACTGTTTTCTAGGATTTAGCACTCTATCCCATATACATAATCACCACTGAAGACTCACTCTTGCCTAAAGAGTTTGAGAATGACCTTTCTCAAACCAGTCTTTCTCAAAAGATCAACAATTTGAAGAGCTGGCTCAATTCTCCTTGAAGTCTGATTTTGACAGGGTTTTTTATTAGGTGCTTAAAAAAGACTGAAGATGTCTTGCTGATTTGTGAAATAAAAAAAGTGTATTCAAAGAACTAGCATCCCCATGCGTGGTACGTTCAAAAAAATACATTTGGAGAAAAAAATTGTATCATGCATCATATCATATCACCTTTTTTAATAACCAAAGCCAGAAAACCATGGTTACTTGTTTATAAAAAGTTCTAGATATACTTGCAACAGAATTTATTGGTTTCCCAGTTGAAAAAAAGGCAAAACAAAAACAAACACACACAAAAAACCCACACCAACCCACAACTTGTCTCCTATATACAGGTTTATCTACAGTAGTGACAGAAGAGAAGCACAGGATTTACATGATTTTTATCCTGTAATGGTAGCTTCGGAATCACAGTGCTGGACACCAGGTTTTTTGCCTTACTTCCCCTCATCTCTAGGGTGCAGGATCCTCTGTATAAGCACAACTGACTCTACAATTCATGTTAATTTTCTTGCCTGGCGCTTTACTAGGGAGACAACAAAACATGTATCGCACCCAGCCCTTCTGCACCACTGCAGCAGGTAGCACAGCCTCAGCTCTGAGGGAGGATGACAGCCAGTGGACTGAGGGGTGGCACAAAGTGATGAGATTGAAGGTACAGAAGAGCATCATGGATTCTACAGAAGAGTTACTAACACATCTCTGGCAATGCTGTGATTCTACATGTATAAAACATGAAGTACTATTTCATTACCAGTACAATTATATCCACCAATAATTCACAAGTGGATCTTGTTCCATTCAGACACAATTTGGTAACAGTTTCTTTTAGTAAATACAGTAGAAATAAATTTGAGTACTTTCTAAATATATATGGTTTAGATTTTTTAAAAGTTCAACTTCTAATCTGGGCAATCTTCAGGTTGTGATATACAACCAACTTAGATCAAAAATAACTTCTGTACTACATCTCAAAATTATGTATCTTATAGCTTTTCCTCCTTCAGATTTACGCATCTAACAATATTAAGTCAACATTCAGCAAAGTTTACTTAAAACAGATAGCTGTAAAAAGAATAATCTCCATGTGAAAAAAAAGTATTTTGACAGACAACCCTCACACACACACTTCTAGTAACTGCATCCTGTGCACTTTCACAAGGAGAGGACTTGGGGAAAGAGGAAGGGTGAAGACAGATAGATTTGTCCCATTTCCTAAGAAGGGATAACAGTAAAAAAATCAGTGTGTTCTCCCCACGCCAGGGAAAACCCTCTTTTATGAAGTCATAGAATCATTTATGTTGGAAAAGACCTTTAAGATCATCGAGTCCAACTGTAAGCCTAACACTGCCAAGTCCACCACTAAACCATGTCCCTAAGCACCACGCCTACAACGCTCATGAATGTTTGAAGTCCCTGCAAGAGGGCACAAGTTAGCATTTATCCTAACATAATAATGCCAGTACCAATAAAAAAAATTAATTCCCTAACCAAAGTAAGCTGCAGCAGGTAGCAAGTCCTACATGGTTCAGCTTCCAGATGAACTGATTTTTAGTAGCACTACTTCTAGTATGAAGCTCCCCACAGTCCCTGTTACATACTACTTCAAAACAAATGGTACACATTACAAATCTTTTAGCTATGAAAAGTCAACCAGTGTCTGCATGTAAAAGCTATGAAAAAGAAAACCACTAGCAAAACCAGCACACATCATACAAAGTTACATTGATCCATAGTGCTGTGAAAAAATGACAAGAAATTAAAATTACTTCACAGGGATATGAAAGATGCTCATACAGAATACAAGAGAAACTAAAGCCCAGTTTATGGCTGTTTATCATAAAGTTACACAATCTCAAGATTAGAATTCAAATCATTATACAAATTATATCCAGTAATGTTTAATTTCTATACGCTTCAGAAAGTAGAGTATTTAAAGTAACATCACCACTCTGAATAGTATTAACTTTTAGCATTTTAGAAAAGAATACTCATGGAATCTTTCCCCTACCCTTCCCAAAGGTGTCAAAGATAGAAGACTGAATGTTAGTCTATTTTAATGAGCCATCTTTCATAACTTATCCCTGAGAAAGCTTTGATTCTTACAAATACTTATGAATTTTAATTAGAAACATTGATAAAATAACATGTTAAAAAACTGTTTCAGAACACTTATGTAAAAAAAAAAAGTTAACACCATCATCTTTGAATTTCCATTCCAGGGCTGTCCATGAGACATCTTGCATAGAGGTGTACTCTCCATATCCATGACAACCTGAGACTGACCAGTTCCTTACACTACAGCATGTCCTTGAGGAAGCAATTCTTCCTGAATGATCAGGATTAGCACAAGTGTTGCCACAGAAATGGCAGTGTTTACTGGAGCTCCAACAGGAAAAAAAAATCACACAAATATTTGTATTTTTCTTTTCTTAAAATCTCTTCTACGGAATTTTTTTCTCAATAGGAAGCAGAAAACAATATGCTACCCCAAGGGAGGAAGAACCAAAATGGAAATGAAGGGCCATTGTGACATCCTGCTTTTTAACAGTCTGCCAATATACAATCACCAAGAACAAGGAACTTGGCACTACAGTTTATTCAAAAATACACAGGAAAACTATAAAGTAATTTCTCAATCTTCACCTAAAAAACACACAGTTTACTTCCCATACAAACTCCATACATGTTTTTAGACTGCTCTGCAACAAGAGAAGCAGTACTTTAAGCTTTGCAATCCTTCACTGCATACCACTCAGACTCAGAGGACAGAAACAGTTACCGATGGAAAAACATCTTTTTATCAAAACCACCACTTCATCTCCAACTTGCAATTCTAATCCTTCACACAGCAGGTCAGAGAGAAATTTTGTGACAATTTGCTCAATTTCGCTGGTGAGGCCCCTGACCATAGATCATCTTGGTTTGGACTTCACCAACACCCAAAAAGGAGTGCAGGGTTCCAGACTTTTGTAAGATGACCTCAGAACGAAACCTGACATCATGCCAGTTGGAAACCGAGTTCCTGCAGGCTGTATACCATTTCTGAGGAGAAGCAAAGCTGTTCTTCAAGCCACCCTCAGAAAGTTAACAGGAAATAGAAAGAGGGAACAGAGAGTGGCTTAATTTTTTTTTTTTAATAAAAAACAAGCTTGTTTGTTGTTGTTGTTTTTAAAATATCATAAAAACAGTGCTACAGAAGGAATACCTGCAGTCCCTCCCACATGCCTTGAAGGCCAGCCGTTAGAGATGTCTTCCCCCCTAAAGGGAATTTCCAAGAGAAATACATACTCAGACGAGAATTGCCACTACTCATCATTTGCAATTTCTACATAGAAAATAAATGCCCCAGTATGGAAAGGGCTAGTAGCAAAACTGCTACTAATAAAATGCTGGGCTTTATTATACCTGACTTATTGTATATTTATGAAACAGAGGCCAAATCCTAGCAGTGTGGTAACTGTAAGACAGGCTTGCTTTCTTCTGATCTCCTCTCTCTTCTAAATATCCTACCCATTAAAGCACACAGAGAACACTGCCATGATCACCACAATTTTCACAACCTCATAGACAAAACAGAAATGACCACAAAGCAGCTGCTTGTTCTATGTTACAGATTTCTGGAGTTTCCACCTGATAGTACCTCTTTCAGATCCGTACTTTTAAAAGAAAAGGATCCTTTTGCAGTAAAGGATCTCAAAAACACACACCCTTTAGTAGAATTAGTATCTTGGTGCAAGGCCTTTATACATTGGTGGTTCATCCACACTCAAGATTTCTCAGATTCCCCACTAGTTACTTTTCTAACAAATGTTCTTAAGATTTACCTTGTCTGTTTCATATTACAGAGATGCATAAAGATACTAAAAATGCAGAGTGCAGAAGAGTACACATCATTTGCTGTGGAACTGATGGTACCTCAGGAAAAAAATTAAACCTTAAATCAAAGAATCTTGATGTATCAAAAAACACCAAACAATTGGTACATACCAAAGAAGTACTGATGCAAAGCCAGGCATGAAGCACAAAGATGCAAATGCAGTAGCATATCTAAAGGAATCTAAAGGACCATTACAGAGGCAAGAATAACATCCCTCTAAAAGAGGAGCCAGTACGTTTGTTAGAGTTACATTTGCCATTGTCTCCCTCTTCTTTCACAAAAAATTATGAATGATCATTCATGAAGTTGAAAACGTTACTAAAGCCAGTGACAAACATTCATAGCTCATCTTGGCTACACTTCCAGTCTTCATTTGAATAATGAGCAAATGCTCTTTGTTAAACATTAATGCTTTTTAATGACTGACTGGTGAATAATTTGAAGCGAGCTTGTTCTCCGTTGTCTCCTCCTCTTTCCCAAGATCTCCATTCTTCTATTTTAGGTAAGAGGGTACAACTAAACTTCAGTATTAGCAAAAGGGGAAAGATGGCACTCTGCAACACTGACAGAATTGTCTCAGCACTCTAATACTAGTTTATTAAATGAAAAAAACCCCAGCACAGTTAAAAAGAAGCTAGCATTCAGTACAATATCTAGTATTGCAATACAATAATTTCCTTTACCTTAATTTTAGAACCAGCTAGAAGAATCCAATTTTGGAAGTTTCATACAATTTTTCTTACAATAAACTTTTTCAACATGGAAACACAAGCTTTTAAGAATTCAGCAATCATTTACAAAAGCTAGTTATCCACTTCCTTTATAGTTAGTTACACTCTTTTTAGAGGCTAGTACACAGAGTAATACAGTTTCTATTTGCCCAAAGTAACAGCAGGATAGTAAAAGAGCAGAAACTGAGTCTAGAATTTAATTTATCTACACAGTTATAGCTAGTATCAAAAGCTCTTTCAAGAAATATCAAGCTTAACAGTGAAGTGAAAAGTTACTAGCATGCAATAGACCACAAATATGAATTTAAAAGAAATTTAAAACAAAAAAAGGTAGTGCTTGCTTCCTCACATTTTAGGATGTACAGATCACTTAAGGAAACCAGAATGATTATGTCAAGCCACTAAGAGCAAACTGGAATAAGAGGATATCTTTCTCGAGAGATTGTAAGGACTGTCTAATAGATGCTATAGGAATAATAACAGTGCTGATGTCAGGATGTTACAAATAACTCTAAGTATACTATGTCAGAATTGCAAGAAACTTATCTTTTAAAATTAACACAGAAGTTCCTCCTTCCTGATGTAAACCAATACACATCTAGCAATAGTCAGTGATATCTGCATATTTCAGTCAACTCATCTACAATTCTCTGCTTCTCAGCCAGACACCAGTTTTTATCCCTTCACTTCATACTTTCAGTTCTTTTACTACCTCAGGTAAGAACAATGTATTACACCTTTATTTTACTTAAATTTTCATTTGTACTGAAGATTACTGATGAAACCTTCCTTCAGGCTCCACTGAGATACAAATGGTGACTTCCTTAGAACCACATCACTTAAAGTCCTAGTCTAATCTTGTAACAGAGTAAGTACAATCTTAAGAAAGCTGAAATGCAAGTCTTTTGTGATAAGCAAATAGAGAAGCAAAAAGAATTCCAGAAAAAAGCTTTAGATATTTTATCCAAGTAACTAAAGAGAAATGAAATCAGTCTTCCTTAATACTTAGAAACTATCTTCAAAGTTCCCCTGTGTAAACAAGATAAATATAGTGAGTGAAGTTCCATTAGTACTAACAGCAGTTACTCTATTTAATCCTTCAGATTTAAGTCAGTGAGAACTGTCTCTGCAAAAGCAAATACATGCAAGTACAGTAGCTGCACAATAGTAGTCTTTCACTTGGTATTTTTTATGTTAAACATGTTCAAGACCCTATGCTGCCAAGACCTATTAAAATTAGAAAATTAAATGTAGAAATATATTCCTCTTAAAACATGGATGCATCACTAATACTTTGCTTTATAATTGATTTAATGTTGTTGATGGAGATCAAGAATAAATAAAACTCTAAAGCTTCAACACCTTCAGGTTCCTAGGCTTGCTTACACATACACCTTTTTAAAACATATTATAAAGAAAGCATGTGTATTCCTTTCTTTGTATACTAAACTCAAAGGCTTTATACGGTTAGATCATAATCTAGAGCTTCTTCCTCCCTCTCCCTGAAAATCTAGAGACTACTTAAGTAAGGTACAAAACACCTTTGTTATAATTACTATTAAGCCACATGAGTCAGTCAAATTTCAAAGGAAAAAAAAAAAAAAAGATGTAGCACTAGTAATTATCAGATTATGAAAGTGCCCACTGTGCTACCTAGATTTTAAATAGAGTAGCTAATCTTTGGACTGAATTTGCATCATACAATGTGATACTACTGTAAACCAGATGTTCTGCAAAGAGAGGTTCTTTTAATGTTAAGGACAAAACAAAAAAACAATAGTGAGGAGAGAGCTACTGTGCTTTATTCCCAGTAACTTAACATGTATGGAGGAAGTAGGTAGGTGAAAGAACTACTAAAAAGTTAAAAGTACTTTCATTTTAAAGGTGACAGTATCTCACCAGAACACTTACAATAACCCATGAATCTGAATTACATCTGAAAACTTGAACAGCATTCTTCAGAAGGACCACTCTTCTCCTTATTCTATCCTTCAAAAGTCTCATCATCTGACTTCCATCATTCAATAAATTCCCTTGAATTATTTCAGGAAAACAGCAAGGAGTTATGCCTGACCTGTAAATCAATGTAAGCAGAGCATAAATTCTTTGTGACTGATGTAACACAGTTATTTCTGAAGAATTCCACAGGACATATCAGCCAAGTACAGAATAAGAAAAAATAAGCAAATGATGCTTAAGAATAAGGACAGTAGTAAGTAATCTGAAACAGTTTTAATTTAATATTAAGCACTTCTGTTAACAATTAAAAAGATTCTGTTAACAATTAAAAATATTTCAAAGATGGACTGAATTCTAATTCAGTATCGCGTCCAAGATCTAATGATGTAAAAGCACATTTCCCTACTCCCTTCTGCTCAGATATCCTATTGATGTTTTAAAGATGACATTTAACAAATCCTTGAATTTTAATTGAGAAGCTCAGTGCAGAACTAAACAGGATCTTTTCACCTGTTAATCTAGATTCATATGCACCATCTTCCTTCATAACAACAGAGCATACTGAAGAGGATTATTTCACAAGCAACATATTAAGAAGTGTTCTCTTTTGCTCAGGGAGCAGCTGAAAAGCACACAATCTTTCCTTCAATATCAAGCTGAAACCCTAGGAAGGAAAAATGTGATTTGCACTAAAATATCTGTCATTAATTAAGATATCAGAGTTGCTCAAGTTAGTAAATAACCCCAAAAATGTTTTAGTTTCACTGTTAAGTTATACTTAACAGCTCCAAGAATAAATACGGGTGGTTTTTTAAGTAACTGATTACTGTTAGAAACGAGGAGACATAAAATGGAAAGTTAACAGTGCAGCACCTTGCACCTTTGTGCAATTGCCTCAACTGACAGGGAAAGAAAGCTGCCAGCCTTCCTTCACATATGCTACTCACAAGAGAAGGTTTCCCAAAGTCATGACTTGGTCTCAAACAACAGAGAGAACATTGTAGTGAGGTGGCAGGAGACGGGACGAGAGGAAATGGCCTCAAGTTGTGGCAGAGGAGGTTTAGATTGGATATTAGGAAAAATTTCTTTACTGAAAGGGTTGTCAGGTATTGGAACAGGCTGCCCAGGGAAGTGGTTGAGTCACCACCCCTGGAGGTATTCAAAAAGCATGTAGAGAAGGCACTTCAGGACACGGTTTACTGGGCATGGTTGATCGCTGGACTCAATGATCTTAAAGGTCTTTTCCAACCTAAATGATTCTATGATTCTGTGATTTCTGTGGCTTTAATTTCACAGCCTTAACACATCCATTCAGAGCCTTCTTGTTAAAATTACAAGTGTCATAGTCAAGGACATATTTTAAGAATACATATCCATCCTTGGTTACATCCTCAGCCTGATTTTTTAAATTGTCACTTTGCATCTTTTCCCAACTCTATCAACTTGTCAATTTTGCAGTTATACCAATCAAATAGAGGCTCTGAGGAAAGCTTTGTATGTATATATTCTCTGCCACAGCCCACTGGATGAATGTTTCTGCAGGTTTCCCCCCATCATCATTTTCTTTCCAAACATTCCTTACACTCCACACTCTGCTGAACAACCACATCCTAACGTCCTTTGATCACATATACAAAAACAATTAAAATGAGGGATGAAACCCCAGGGGGTTCAGAGAATAAACATAAACCTGGAAGTAATTTCTTAAGTGTCACAAGAGCATAGAAGTCTTTTTTGTAGTCTAGTTAGTTTCAGTGACTTTTACCACATTGATGGAGTGCCATTATGGCAGAAAAGGAATCACTGGTGTCACTATGACTACATGAAGACATTTGCCACGTGGTTTACACCAAAGGCCAAGAGTTCATTCTGATTTTAAGTTACTTCTCCCTTCTATTACCATATGCACTCAAAGCATACAAAAAACCAGATAACTTACCTGAAGTGTTCTCTAACCCATAGCATGCAGACACAGCCTAGTGAGAACACAAATTTAATACTGTGCCAGAAGCAGAAACATGACCACAAACACATTATTTGTGCACACATCTTTCATACGCCCAACATATACAACCAGGTTAATTATTTAAACTAGCTTTATATTTTTTTAACATAATACTTTAAAAAACTACCACTGCTCAATTTCATCTTTATATTTTAAAACAGACATGGAAACATTTTTAAACATCCATTGGACCCGTCTTTACAACCTCAAAGATAACAAAATGTTAACCTAGGAAAACACAGTGAAATTATTCAAAGTCTTTCCTAAATTGTCCAAGATGAAAAAATGCAATCTTAGTAAACAGTACTAGGGCCCATTCAATGAGATTATCCGAGACTCTTTCATTTTGTGTGTTTTCTCTATCTTTAAGTGTTCTTTAAATGCTGAGCAGTCTATAAGCACACAGGATCTGGTCTTCTACGACAAGGCAGAAGTATTTTTCCTACGTATAAAATTCTCAAAAGACAGAGATATCAAAACCACTGACTTAATATTTTCTTGTTAATAAAGCCTTCTATGACAACAGTTTATAACAGAAATCTAAAAAACACATCGCCATGGTTGACTGTCACCCACGCTGTTAAACATCCTAAGAATCATTGCCCTGACCCTATAGGGAGACCCTTGCCTGCTGTTAAATAGAAGGCAGCACTCTTCCTCCCCCAGGTCTTTGAAACTGCAAGGAGGGAATAGCACGCGTTTTCAGATAAGAAGCAAGACAGCATTACTGACAGTGCCACTTGCCTAAAGGGCTCTGACTACAACAAGTGACTCTGACCAGCCTTGTTAATTTAATTTTCTCTCTGACTAAGATAGAAAGATGATAAGCAGGAACTTAAAGCAAAGGAACCACTCCTCTGCTTTGGACAGCCTCACCACATAAAGCTGTATTTGAAAAGTTGTTTGCCACCATCAAGTTTTTAGATTTTTATCTGAAAATATTTAATTTCAGAGCATCCTTTCAGCTTCAGTTGCCAATGTTCACCAGGAAAACTTTACACTTACTTCCCTGGAGAAGGTCTTTCAAACCCTGAAACAAAATAAACTGATCAAGAAAGAGAAAAGTTGCTTTCAATGACATTAAAAGCTCTGGCAGAGTGGGATTTTTTTTGTTTATGTTTTTTGTTAGTTTGGTTGGGTTTTTTAAGGAAAACACTATACACTGAAATATTGCACATTTTAAAAAGTTACATCCAACTATTTAGTGCAATTTTCCAATCTAGAACTTTTTAAAAAAATAATACATTTTACAAGAAACTATAACTTCTTGTATGTTTAGAGATGCTTGAAAATATTGCTGACTTGGGTTGCAAGACAAACAAAATCACTTGCAATTATTATCATAAATCTGTGCTCACACTTGCACATCCCCTTAACTTCAATCCAGTGACTACCAGTGTCCACCTTTTTACCCTTCAACTTTCATCTTTTCTTCCTCATGCCCTAAACAGAACATCTCTCTCGTTAGAAAAAATAATCATTCAAATCTAGACAGTAACTGCAAACTGCTTTTTCATTCATTCGGACTGTACATTTTATTCTTGTCCTCTCGCATATTTCGTGTCCAGTTGAGCTCCTGTATTTTCAAAAGCAGAAACTGTGTTTTACTTTGTAAAGCTCCCAGCCTAAAAGGGCTGCAAAAATAGCGGGTCTCTCAATGCTTCCTTAATCAAAACAACGATTCATTCCACAAGTTAATTTCTTGTTGTTTCTTTAAAATTGTTAACTAGAGAACAGACGTAAGAACACACTACATCCGCAAGGTGACATACAGTAATTGGTCTAAAAGGGAATCCTTTGTCAATAAAAGTCAGAAGCCTTTACTCACGTTATAGGTCAAGGGCACAAGGCCTCCAAATGAGGGCACTGAAAGTTTAGGGAAAGCACACCTTTTCTCGCTTTTTCCTCTCCCCTTAAGTCACCTTCTAATAAGGAGAGAGTATTTGGCAATTTACAGTCCAAAATTCTGGGTGTGCCAAGAAGTACCGTTCACAAACATTTTAAATAACTTTCTGCATTGAAGCTCAATTACAGTTCAAATTATAAACACTGTGCATTGTGCAACACACACAGTACGTTTTGACAGGATAAAAATGGAAGTATCACAAGTGGTGTTTCATTGTCCAGGTCAGGTAAGTCTATCTTAGAGAGTGTCAGTGTAAACAGGAGTATACAGGCGGTTTTGAATTTTTGCTATTTAGCAACATATTAAAAAGTTCTTTCAGGGCTTTATAATAACCACTCTAAACACGCAACAGTGGCGATAAACATCCCCAGCTTCGGTCAAAAAACCATTTGTCCACAACGATTTAAAGACAGAAACGTAAAGATAAGTACAGAAGAGATTGCACAATAACACATGATCTTCCATATCACATGCTTGGCAGTACGCTCGATTCACTCCGATAACTCTGGTCAGACCCCAGGCGCAATTTTGGCCGTTACACGGCGGCCCTGTACATCTGCTTTTTGACACCCCACCCGGGCAAAGAGCCTCTCACTGGAGCCTACGGGCCCAACGTCAGGGCGAGCAAGCCTTTCCCCCGAGAGGACAGTTTCTCCCGCAAGCCCACAGCTTCCCCACGGCACGGCTGACACCCTGCCGAGAGCCGCCGAGGGAGGGACCCCGCCGAAGGCGCCCAGCACGACCCGCCACGGTACCGCCGCGCTGCGAGAGGACGCGGCCGGAGCCTCTCCCTCATTCAATCCATCCCGCCCGCTCTCGCCCCGCAGCCCCCAGCAGCGGCGGCAGCAGCAGCCGCCGGGGCAGCGGCACCGAGGCCGGGGCGGCGGAGGCGCCCGCCCGGCCTTCCGGGCTCCCCCACCTCGGGGGGCAGGACCCCGCCGGCTGCCGGCCCTTCCTCGCCGCCGCGGGTAGCCCCCCCGCCGCCGTCCCTCACCGCTACGGGCAACCCCTCACAGCCTCCTCCCGCCGCCGCCGTCCCTCACCGCTACGGGCAGCCCCTCACAGCCTCCTCCCGCCGCCGCCGGTACTTACGCTCGAAGTCGGAGTCGGAGTCCTCGTCGCCGCGGTCGGGCTCCTCTTCGCCGTTGGACTCGGTCTGCATGGGCTCCCCGTCGAAGCTGACCACCCTGCGGCCGCCGCCGGCCGCCTCCTGGTCGCGGGCATCCCGCAGGCGGGCGAAGTAGTCGGCGGCGAAGCCCAGCAGGTCGGACGGCCGGTGCCGCAGCACCTCCACCGTGTAGCCCTGCAGCAGCTCGGTGAGGCCCGGCGGGATCTCGATGCTCATGGTGCCGGCGACCGAGGAGGAGGCCGCCGCCGCAGCCTCCCCCCCCCCTCCCTCCCTCCGCAGCCGGCTGTGGCGGTGGCGGGCTCGGGGCCTCCCTCGGCGGGCGCTGACTGACTCCCGCCGCTCCGGTCACACGAGCCGCGCCGGAGGGGAGGGGGGGGCGGGGCGGGGAGGGGAGGAGGAGAAGGAGGGTAGAGGCGGGGGGGGGGGGGGAGGAACGGGAGCGGCTCCGGCTGCGCAGGCGCAGGCGTGGGGCCAATGGCCGCGCAGGCGTCGAGCGGGGAGGTGCGTGCGTCACTGTGAGGCGCGGCGCTGAGCGGGGGAGCCGGGCGCGAGGGGGGCGCCGCGGTGCGGGGGGGGGCACCGGCACCGGGTCGTCCGCCCGCCCGCCAGCAACACGGGGGCGGAACCGTAGGAGCCCCAGGAGGGGACGGGTATCCCGGGACGGGGTGAGGGGACGGGTATCCCGGGACGGGGTGAGGGGACGGCGGGGAGATGGTTGTGCGGGTGGTTCAGCTGGTGGGAAAGGCGCTGAGGGCCTGCGCTTCAGAACGGGCTGAAACCGTGGAACGCCAGTCAGGGAGATTCGGGGAGGGGTCCCTGCGTGGTAGTTGCACACCTTTGGAGCAAAGCTGCCTGTGCTGGTGTGGGGAGAGGTGAAGGTCAACCGTGGGCGATCGTGCAGGCCCTTGTCTCTCATCAGCCAGGGCCTGGGCTGGCCGGGAGTGGATGGGGACAGCGGGCAGGAGGCCGTTACTGCTGCTCTTTTTGTTGTTTTTCTTCTTTCACAGCAGTGACCCCACGTGCTGATCCCTGCTTCTCTTTCCTCGCAGTGTCCGTGAGGGTGTTTAAAAGCTCCCCCAGGAGCAGGAGAAGGAGTTTTTCTTTGACCTTGGTTGGATCTAATCTGCATCTTGATCTGACTCTTGGTTAGAATGAGATTTAGGACCTCTGATCCCTCTGGTTTCTTGACAGAATTAAGTCATTAAAGAAATATTCTTCAAACTAGTGAGCACAAGAGAAGAAGCACGCAGGTCTTCACACCTTTTGGTAGAAGCTGAATAAAGCCATGATGCCACCGTCTGTGAAATGGTGGCAGTAGTATTGATCTGCTTAATCTTCAGTGCCTGAGAGCATTAAAGATGAGGAATTTCAGAAAAGTGAAACATCTCATTAATGAGTTATACATGTGAGCTTTGGAGATGCCTATCTGTATGTTGTTAAATGTGCTTTATTCAGATTTTTGCTTGTATTCTTTGTACAAAACCTGTTAGCCGTTTGTGTGTACAAGGGAGGTTTGGCAGATGCCCAGGGGTAGGCGATGGGCTGCGTGGCTTGGAGCCATCCACCCTTAAGGTTTGACGTTGCTGGAAAGCTAGTCTTGGAAGAAAATAGGCCTGTGCAAACATGAGTCGAGGGGAATAGGGATGTTGGCTTAGTGACGCTGCTGCATGTTGTCAGTGTAAATATTTTTATTTAATTCTTCTTTTGTTTCAACAATAAAAGGGCAGAATCAACTTGTACTCAAAATACAAAATTTCACTTAGAAGCCCAGAATTGGCTGAGGCAATTTACTGTGTGGTTTGGGTTTGTTTGCTCATGTGCCAAAGGGTCCTCTCACTTATCCAGATGGTTCTCACCACACTCCCATACAAAGATAGTCTGTTCATCGCTGTTGCATGGAGGGTGCAACAGCCAATCCCAGAACAACCCATTCAGTGCTTTTTCTGAATTTATTCTCAGTGAGGGAGGCCAGTTGGAAATCTCGTGGCACTTATTACAGCACCCAGCCTCTCGTAAAAGGTGTTCGCTGTAATACAGCTCCCATATTTTTATGCAGACTAAGATTACATCCTGCATCCATCCAAAATGAACAAATTAAAAACAAGCACAGGAGGTAGATTTGCCACTTCTCATCAGTTTATCTGGAGATTTCATATGAAGCCATTTCTCTTCATTTTTATTTTTTTCTACAGGCACAAAAATTGCTGTATCCCTTTTCTCAAAAGATAATTGATACTGATTTTTCATTTACCACTCTTACCATATTATCTTTCTCATGGTCTCAAACAGCACAAGAGCACATTTCACTGCTCAATGGATATACTTTAACTACTGGTGGAACTGGTACAGGGAAATGGTTCTGATCAGCGAGAAAACCATATTTGGTTAGTCCCCCAGAAAATTAAGATTTCTGATGACATATTTCATTTGCCAGTTGGGTGCTGAAGATACTACTGGTGGTACAGAGGTAAAAATGAAATTTTAAAAGTGCTGTAAAAATGAAAAAACAATATACTAATAAAAAGCATTGTCAAGTAGGGTCAGAGGAAGAAAGTGAAAGTCTAATTCCAGGGGAATACACTTACTTTTCTTTCCCACTCTCTTGCACAACAGCCAGCCACCTGACAATTGCCTGCTTTTGGCATTAGTCAGCTCTTGTATTAGCTTTTAATGTTTGTTGATAATTTTCTCTCATTTGTGCCTGTGGATATAAATCTGGTTATTTATATGAAAAAATGTGTTACCAGTAAATATTGTTAAGTCTCTGAAGAGCTACATTGTGTTAGCCTTCTGATATTTATATGTCCACACATAACTAATCGGCTTCAGAGGAAAGTAAACAGCAGAGGTCTCTTTAGCCTCTTTCTGAAGGTCAATGGACAAAATAATAAGCATCCAAGGTCACATGAAGCATGTTTTCAAGCTGGTATACACCATAGTTTATCCCATTTCTTTATATACCTTTTTATTTTGTGAGCATCAGAATTGACGGCACCTATGTGCAAGAGACTTGTCTGTGATCAAGTTAATTGTAATACTGCCTGCTGTGCATACATATAGCTCATCATATGCTTTCTTTCACCCTGAATTTGCATAGCTTTTTTAATTATTACTATAATAAGCATCCACATTAAAAGAATGGTAGAAAATAAATTAGGAAATGCACTTGCAGCCTTAATTTGATCCCCTTTATAATAACATTTTTAATTCATGCAGCATGACCAATGCAATTTCTTTCCGCTGGCTTCATGGCGTATTCAGCACCCACTATGGAATTAGGTAAGACTTGTGTAACTGATGAAGCTGGTCCTGACAGTATTCCTACCAAAAAATATGTATCATATTTTCTCCTAATAATTTCTTAGTATCTGAAAGCTATTCCCATATTTATCATGTGTCTGTGCTCCCGAATGTTGAGGTCTCTTCCCTTCACTTTCTCTGTCCTACCCAGTGCTATTTGACTTTGATGCACCCTTAGTGAAACTGTGATGGAGCTTCAGTGCTTGTCCTACTAGCAGGAGCAGTGAAGTTGCAAGCAAAAAAGCAAAATAGTCTGTGTAGTCTTGCACTGGGGAAAAATAATCAGATTAAACCTCCAGACTGGCTCCTTAAAAAGTAAAATAAATCCTTTTATAACAAGTAATAATTTACTTCTCATAAACCTGTCAGCACCAGCCAGAGCTCAGACACTGTATAAACATACATACATCTTGGATTAATTACCCTTGCCTTCAAATTCGCTGCAAGTAATTCAGTACAAGGATAATGCAAGAAAACACTAAATATTCTGATGGTTGATACTAGAAAACACAGTTAGATTGATTACCAAGAGTATAGCTTTTGCATGTTGTTGCAGATGACACACTAGCAAGCCCCCTCAAGTCGGGCATGTCCCAAGCAGTCCTCCCTGCAAGCCAGGTTCAGGGCCTTCTGCAAACAAAGTGAAATCCTGCCCTTGCCCTGCTGAGTTGGGGAGTTCAGTTGTGTGGGATGCTTTTGGCACAAAAAGTGTGAACTGATGAGGAGTAGATTCAGCACTGGCTTTGAAATGCAGTGGTTGCTTTAGTTTTGAATTATTTGTTGGTTCTACCCATTTTCCTGTGTTTCCTGCCTGGTAACTACTTTAGTTCACTGCAGATTTTTAAAGCCCTCCATCCAACATCATGGAGCCATAGAGTTGAGGACAAACAAACAGAACTGTTTGATAATCTTATGCAAAACATTATAAACCTCAGGATATCACATTTTCAGCATCGCCCTGTGTGCTGAAGCCAGTGGCCAGGGTTTGTCCCTGTCTCGGGCAGGACAGGAGGAGATTCTGCTTGGGGAGGGCACATAAGCCTGGCTACTGTCTGCAGCCTGGTCCCCATGTAGTCCTCTACCATCTCCAGTTGTTCTGTTAGGGATGTCAGAGGGTACATCCCTGGCTATTCCTTTCCATTTCCAGTTTGAGCACTGCTGTTTGACTCACATCTTTTGAACCTGCAAGTGTAGTCTGCTTCCAGGATGTCTCACAGAAGCAAGTTCCAGAAGTTAAATACGTGCTAGGTAAAGCAGCACTTCTCTTTCCTCAGTTTTGAAACACTCCTCCCAGATTTACCAAATGCCCCCTGCTCCTGGTATTGCAGGATTTCATGAATGACAGTTCTGCATGTGGTTTATTTGCTACTTTTTGATTTTGTAAACCTTGATCTTATCTTGCTTCAGCATTGTGAAAATTAAGGCCTCACGGTCTTACCAGTCTCTCCTCCAAAGGCAGCTGCTTCATCCCCAGGATCACATTAAATGCTCTTTTCTGTACCTGCTCAACTTTACTACGCCTTTCACGAGCACTGTGTGCAGGTCTGGTCTCCACATGTCAGAATGTGTGCTCACCGCAGTTTTACACAGCAGAAAAACGATGCTGTCTGTTTTGTTCTCTAACACGTTTCCTTGGGGTTTTTTTGGCTGCCACATCATAATGAACGGAAGGTATCCAGTCTTCATTTTAAGATATAAAAAGATGAAAAAATTCCTACTTCCCTTGGTCTGTTTCTCCAGCAGCTGACCACCCTCATTGTAAAAAACATGCTGAGTTTTGTATTTTAGATTTTCTATGTTTAACGTTCAGACTTTGTTTTTCTACCTACTGCTTGCTCCTGTCGCTGTAAATGTGCATATACATCATATAACTTTGTGCATAGTGTACACAAAACTTCTGAGTTTTCATTTTAGCAGGGGAAGTAATACTAACAAAAGACAGAGTGATTCTGGGCTTAGCTACCCTAAGGTAGCAGAGATGCTTCAACACAGCGTGCAAGATAAAACTGCTTCTCCTGTCTGGTTTGTTTTCTTCTGAGGAAAGGCTAAACCTCAGAAACCAAAGCTTTGGTACTCTAACGAGCCAGTTTGCTTGTGGCAGTAAGCAAGATTCAGTATATATTTTTCCTGGTAGCTTTTAGAGTGAGTAGCTTGAGTATTGCATATTTCAATAAATGATATGGGACTGTCTATCACTCATACAAAGACAGGAGAAAAAAATCAACCTTTTGAATAAATATATATAAATAACGGTGTCAGCTGAAATATGTTATTTTGCCACTACCTTTAGTCCATCAAACATATTTCAGATAATTCTTGGGAAGATATTTTGCTGCACTTGTTGATAAATCTCAAAGTATTGAGTTAGGAGAAACATCTCTACAAACGTCCAGATTTTCATTGGCATAATTCAGTTTATGAACACAGAAAACACTGGTTCTATTGGTAACAATTACAATTTTTCAGGCAGTGGGAAACATCAATTTTAAAATACCTGATTTTGTCAAACATTTGTCCTAGCTGTTACCTAGATATAAAAAGAACTATCTCTGAATATCACTCACATCATACTTACGACATAAAATGGCATGTGTATGAATCTAGGTAAAAGTAGTCTCTGCAACATGAATGACCATGTTGTTTAAACTACCCTGAGCAACACTATGTAGCAGATGTAAAGTTTGTGGGTTCCACATCAGAGGAGCCCTAAGCAGTGGCACTCGGATGTGCAAGCAGGGGATATTCAAGTAAGAACTTAGCTAATCATTTGGTTCTCTTGCATACAAAGTGAAAACCATACCCACTTTGGTTGTACTTTAGTTTCTGTCCCCAGCAGTGAGAACATCACATGAAGAATTTCTCCGGTGAGGTTGGTATGAATTCTGGGCAGAGGGAGCTGGTGGGAATAGAGCTTTGTGCATGTCCCGTGGTAGCCAGTCACTCACCGGATAGCCCTGACCCTGCTGAAATGGCTGCGTTGGCATTACAGGATACGGGCATTGCTACTAAATAAAGGTAGAAGGTTTTATATTGTTTTAAGAGAAGACAGAAAATTAACCTGCCTGTGTGTTGTTCAAAAACTAATCTGAATCCGAAGTATCAGTTTCTATCTGCGTTCTCCAGCAGAACCTGTTCAAACAAAAGTCTGTTGAAGTTAAGGGGTGTGTCCCACAAAGAGCTCTGAAATTCATTTCTTCCTTGAGCCTTTGCTTGCAAATCTGGTATTGTCTTTTACTGTATGTAAACACTTGCGCCTTCCCTCCCTATCTTCTCACATTTCTGCCTGACGCAGTTGAGGTTATCAGCATTTCTGTAATGCGGTCCCAACCTGCCACTACCCGTCCCAGGGAGCACTTCAGACACATATCGCTCTATCACTATTGCTACAGCTCCTGTTTTCACATCGTCCATCATCACCTCTGTCCCCTGAACGTTATTAACCATTTCTCACAACTTGGCATATTCCCATTTGTCATGTATCTTCACTAGCTTCTTATCAAATAACCATTGCCTTTCCCAAAACTTCACCCCTGAGGTTTGCCCCAAATCCATAATCTCTCCCTTGCCCCATCTTGCTCATCTCCCCCACTGGGGCACCTTGAGCCTCCTTCCAGACTAAGCCTGCCTTTCTCCCTCCTCTTGCAGCACTTGATCCCTTGCCAAATCCGGAGTCACACCGTCTTTGCTCTTTGGCCTCATTTTATGGTAACTGCAAGACGCAAGCCGTTAACACGTTTCCCTGTTCCCAGTGTTTATGTCCCTGCCCCTGCCCTTTGGTGCCCACAGGTCCACCCCATGCGTGCAGGTGCCTGCCGTACACAGACACGGGGCAGTACTACGATGGATGTTATGTGAGGGGTATGTTTTACCAGTCCTTCCAGCTCAGAACAGTGTGTTGACTAATGCCCAGTGCTAAAATTGCAGAGTTAACTGTAACTTACAACAGTAATAAATGAGCTTTTTCCACCAAATCCCCAAGATTTTATATTCTACTATGAAAACCCTTTTATGAGCTCTATTACAGCTGTTAGCACTTGTTTTAATTAAACTTACAGCACAGCATGCAGCTCAGTTAACCAGTTGTCAGTTTGCAAAATCAGTGAGCAGTTCCAATTGCATTTTTCTGTCGTTCTTCACATTCTGTGCTTTAGCACACATTATAAAAATGTTGATAGAAGATTATATATCTCAGGGGAGGATAATGGGGATGTGAAACTTCTTACTTTTAGGCTATTTTTTTCAACTTAGTCTAGGTTCTTAAGTTTTATAAAGGTATTTGGTGTTTGATTGCAGCTTGGATGTCTGCATTAAAGGAAACAGGTAGTCTCAGCATCCAGGACAGAGGATTATAAGGCCACCTCACCATGGTTAGATCCTTCATTGTCAGTCTCAGCAAAAAACTAATTGGTTTGTAGGGCTGAAAAACGCTTGCTGCCTTCAACTGCGATTTAAATCATGTCTGTATCAGAAACTAATTGGATGGGTGTTCCGTGTACAGTGCCTCTCCTGAGCTTTTTTGTGACTTTAATTCCCAAGGCTTTCAGCCCAAAAGAGTTGTATTAGAAAAAGAGGAAAAGAAAAATCTGGTTTTAGAGAATGCAGGGGACAGCCTTTTGTTGCAGCTGGTTTGAAGTGTCTCTCCATTGACATCTAGTGTCCATACAGAAAGATCTTTAGATTCTTCACAGCCATTGTTGGCAATATTTATCTCTAAATCTTTAAAGATTTTTTCCATGCGTAGTTATACCTCTTATTGATAATACCAGGTCAGCCAGTAGGTGAGACTGATGGTAAAAACTCCCTTAACATGTTGTGATATGCAGAGACATTTGTAGATGTCTGTGTTCTGAGTGGCTCTGGAAAACCTTTTGATGCATTGCCGTTCAAAAATATTATCCTTTTTTAAGTTATCATGTGAATACCTGCAAAATACTCTCAATCTCTATTCTCTTTCCTCAGAGCATACAAGCAACTGTGAACCAATAAATATTCAACACAGATTTTATGAAGTATTGTACCTCTGTAGTCAGGCATTATTCAAATTTTCTAGTTTTCTTTAATTAAGCAAGAGTGCCTTTCAGTGATAGAAACCTCTTTATTACACTCCATTATATCACTAAAAGCTATTTAATAAAGAACTGTCTTTATTTTTACAATGATGATGAGTTATTTTCATATTGATTTATTTATATTGTACAAATTCCAAGTTTTTACAAAAGGATTTGCTGTTTTGCTTTTAGAAAATGATGAATGGTGACTGTCCTGGTTTCAGCTGGGATAGAGTTAACTGCCTTCCTAGTAGCTGGTACAGTGCTATGTTTTGAGTTCAGTATGTGAAGAATGTTGATAACACTGATGTTTTCAGTTGTTGCTCAGTAGTGTTTAGACTATAGTCAAGGATTTTTCAGCTTCTCATGCCCAGCCAGGGCACCTGACCCAAACTGGCCAACAGTGTATTCCATACCATGGGACGTCCCATCTAGTTTAGGAACTGGGAAGTGGGGGGGCAGGGATTCGCCGCTCGGGGACTGGCTGGGTGTCAGTCAGCGGGTGGTGAGCAATTGCCCTGCGCATCATTTGTACATTCCAATCCTTTTATTACTAGTGTTGTCATTTTATTAGTGTTATCATTATCATTATTAGTTTCTTCTTTTCTGTTCTATTAAACCGTTCTTATCTGAACCCAGGAGTTTTACTTCTTCTCCCGATTTTCTCCCCCATCCCACTGGATGGGGGGGGAAGTGAGTGAGTGGCTGCGTGGTGCTTAGTTGCTGGCTGGGGTTAAACCACGACAGTGACAGTGAGCAATTAATCATGTCGTTAGTGTACACTTTGCTCCGTAGGCAACACCTTCGCAGTACTTCCTCCTGCTCCTTCAGCTAGCCTTACGTGCTTATGTTGGGATAGTGCACACAGGAGCTACACTAGAATCATGGCCCCACCATGCTTGGTCCTAGACTGGTGTGGAAAAGTCCTTCCCTACTCACAAAACTCCCTGTAGGTTCATATTTTGAGCATTTCCATTGTTAGAATCTGTTTTCAAAGGCAGTTATTTCAAATAAATTACGGTATGAAAGGTTAACAAGATTTGTTGCCCTGAAATTTGTGCGTTACAGCCTCAGAAGAAGAGTAGGACAGGTCCAAGGATGCACACTGAGCACAGCTCCTGTCCATGACTGACTCTGTGGCTCCGAGGGGACTCCATCGTTTCTTGGCAGTGTTTTATGACCCACCCCTTTCCAACCTTTCCTCAATATCTCATGAGCCCTGGAAGAGCTCTCTCCTGGTTTGGTGATACCTGACATAGCAGGGTCCTGTCCTTGCTAGCTAGTGGAAACTACTAATGTGCAAATAATAGATCTTTGCCCTGGAACAATAGGAAACTTCTGCTGAAAAAGAGCTAGAACAGCCTTGAACTTTTTCTGTGAAGGTCAGAGGAGGGTGATATAATATTTCCCACAATTTCTGGAAAAGTAGCTGTCATCAGTTTTTATAGATGGTCAAATATTTTCCCTCTTTCTCCTTTCACTGCTCTGTTATTTAAAAACACTCATTACATTAGCCCAACTGTCAGAGAGTTTGTATTGAAAGAACCTGCTGAATCAATACATGCAGAATAGGAGTGAAAGCATCATTAAAATGTATCCCGCTTAGATTATTCATAATTTAACTATAAAGCAAAACATGTGATCATGAGCAATGAAGGAATGTGACATAAATAATTTCATTCAGAGCAGTGCACTAGTGCAGGTGCTGGCAAAGCTGCCGCAGCAGCAGCCAGAGCCTTTAATATGCAACTGTTTTATAATTAGGGTTACAAATACACGTTTGTATCCATCCTTCAGTCACCCTGACTTTTCATCCCCAGTAGGACTCGGTGCTTCCAGCAACCCCAAATTCTCCCTCCGTGGTGTCAATGGGAGGAGGCAACGGCTACAGCCAAGAGCATCCCGTTGCTACGGCAACACATCCCACTTCCCCGGGGACCGCGTTGCCTCGACGACATTGGGACGGGCAGCCTCCGGTACATCAAATTGTCTCAGAGCAGCTGCCCCCAAAAAAGCAGGGCAGCCCTGGCCTTCAGGCGACATGAATGCGCAGAGGTAGATGACTTGATGAGTGTAGGACCATGCACTCGCAGCCCGGGTCTGGATTAGGAGAGGGTGACCGGCGTGCGTGGTTCTTCGCAGGTAGTGAGACAAGGTTACTGCCAAAAGGAGCTTACCACTTCGTGTGTTACAGTAAGACGGCACGAAACACAATGTCAGCGGGAGGGGATTAGCTGAAGGGAGCAAGTGCTGAGGCCACCGTTCTTGGTTTGTATAATCAGGACTTGCAAGCATATTGCAACATCAGAAATAATTGTATCTTGTTATAAGATGCATCTATGAATGGAGGTAATCTTGTACGTTGATTTTAGGGTGGTCCAGTGCTGCATTACACTGTCACATTCAGTACACTGTGTCATGTAGGCAGCAGATTAAAGATCAATTTACATAGGCAAATGCCTGTGTTTGTTAATACTGTGAGGCACAAAGCCTCCCACTTGTGTGCCTGCAAGCAGTCCAGCAACCAAACCCAACCCGTGGGAAAATGCTGACAAGTTTTCAAGAGCCTGTAGACCCTTTATCGCAACCACATTCATGGACATCTGCACCAAACGTGTTCTGTGGACTTCACTAGAGCCATCTGTGTCACTGCTAGTAAGATGAGGGGGTTCGAAGTTTGATGCATGGACATAAGTTATCCACAGTGCTTGAAGAGAAATTTGAGAAGCAGGAAGATGGTAAAGGACAGAAGAATTTACACAATACGACAGGTAATTTCCTTGTCATTTGTCCGTACTTCTTGTAGGAAACTTTTCTCCCTTTACACTGTTGGATTAAGAAGCCTCTTGCCTACTGTAATTAGCCCTTGAATAAATAGCATCTCTTGAACACAAGCCTCTGTGTCCTGTTTTTGTGTGCTAACAGTGCTTTGCTTTTTTTAAGCCTTACACTGATTCTTGCAGAAGAGCAGAGCCTGCTTCATGGGGTCTAGTGTTACTTTTTGCCTCTGGAGACGTTACCATATGCTGCAGTGCTATGTCTCGGTGATGTTAATGTATCTGGTTTTAAGTAAATGTTACCTGTACTTAACAGCTACAGCCGTGCTACTTAATTTATCCTTGTATTTCTGATATTGGCCTTACTCTCTCTGAGCCATTCTTTGTGCATTTTCCACAAGTCAGTAGCTGTTTTCTCACAATCAAAGCTATGGTTAATTACATTTACAAAGGATTCCTGAACTGTGAGAAATGTTTCTCAGAGTGTGCGGTTTTGCATCATTTAGCCTTGAAAGGATGCTGCTTTCCCTGACCTCTTGCTGGGTTTTCTCAATGACTCTGGTAATTGCATCAGTAGCCTTGGGAGTCACATTTTCCTTTCACATCTAGGAAAGATCCAACCTTTCCTTACTCTCTCCCAGCTGAATCACATATCCAGTCCCGCCTTTATTCTGTGGCTCAACCACACAGCTCTTTTTCTGGCTTCTGTGGATGCAATCTTGGTTTGCTCTTGTCCAGAATAAACCGTGCCACTTCCCTGGCTCATCAGTTCCACCACTCTACTTTTCTGTGAACTTCTCAGTCTTCCTTCTCCTCCCCTGCAACAAACACATTTCTTATCTTCTCCATCAACACCTTTTACAACCCATCTTCAGGCAAGTCTGTCAGCAGTCTTTCTGCCAGCATTATCCCCGTCACCATTTCAAACAGATGTGTCAGTGGGTTTTCCACACCTGCCCACCACAGCTGGGCAGTGCTCTCCAGAAACATCTGCAAAGGGGTCTTGGGGCACAGACACCAGCAGGGTACCTCCTGTTGGAGGGATTCATCTGCCATGTTTCACCTTATACTTAAATTCAGACTGCCTTGGGGAAGGCCTTTTGTTCGCTTCAGCACACTGAGAAACTGAAAAACGACAGCCAGGAATGCATCCCAAACCCATGCATTTTGGATTCTGATGTCACCTCAAAGCCATTTGGTCCCCACACTGATGCTCCACGTTATCTGCAGTTGTGTGCGGGGGGGTTCCCTTTCAAACACATGGCAGCGATGTCAGTTCCTTGAGGTTTAATTTGCAGTCAGCAAGGAACTAGAGGCAACATGCAGAAAAAACCCTGTTTCCTCTCTTTCTTCACACCCCGTTAAAGGTGACGCATTTTTCTGAGTCACAGCCAGCGCAAACCTGTTGCAAAAGATTCAGCCTATGTTTATACTATGGCGTAGAGGAATATAAAAGACCATTTAGTGTTCAAAGTATTATTTTGAATTACTAATCAAGCCCCCTGTCTGGCTGAGCTCAGTCAGGTCCTTCTTCAGATTTTGTGGAGTTTATTTCTCTTCGAATCCTGAGCAATCTTTAATGTGCAGAACATCGGTTTGCTGATGAAATGGGAAGATTGCTGGCGAAGTTCAGCTCTGTGCATTTGCAGGAGGATCTTGGTGCAGGGGATATGCATTGCAGTTGTTCCTTTGTTCATATTTAATCATACAAGGAAGAAGAATGTAATTATGGCCTGTCTCCCTCAATCTCCTCCCTGCCTCTGAGTATTTGAATTCTTTGAGATAAAGGCAAGTGGGAACGTAGCTTTTTCTGACAGCGGAGTGCATCCCAGAGCAGATCAGAAGTGATTCTGCCCCAATCACTCAGCAGTTTCCATTTGACAACGGTTTCCTGCTGAGCTGTCTCCCGTGCAAAGGAACACGGCCATTACAAACAGCGTTGAAAGTACCAAAACCTGATCAAAGCTGGAAACATGGTGTTTCCTCTTGGTTTTCTTTGTACATTTGACAGCCCAGTCAGACCATGCTTCTTTGCTTTTCCCCTCAATAGCTGGCTGTTTCTCCTTATCTGAAAACACCCTCATGCAGTTACTAGGTTTGAGGATGGAGCATCAAAATGGGGCTTGGCTCAGAAATAGACTTCTTTTTTTCTATTTAGCTATTACAGCTGCTTATTTTCTGTTTAGCTTTGTATTGCAAGGTAAACTCACTTCATTTACACTCTAAAGCTATCAAGCTCTTTAAAGCTCAGCACAGGGTGACAAAAGATTTGCTACCACAGAATTCTGAAAATTGAAAGTGTCTTATTGAAAAGGGTGTTTCAAGCTTGCAATTTTGGTTGGCCTCGGGCTGAAATGAAGCTGTAACAGCAAAGACTAGAAAGGACTAAAAGGGGCAAAGAAGGAGGAGTCGACCTACCTGACTCCCAGGACAAGGGCTCGGGTGGTCGGCGTGGGGAGGCAGTTCAGGATGCTGATGGTGAGGGATGGTGTTCGACCAGACCAAGGAGAAACCTCCTCAGCCTGAGCGGTGTGGCAGTGCTGGAGAGCTACCAAAAAAACAGTCAATGAGAAGACAGTTGATTGATAGAATTGCCCGAAATGAGGAAGGAGGGAAAAGGCTGTAATATGTAAACACTTTAATTGCAAAGTCTTGGAGCTGACAGGGTAAGTGTTACTGCTGCTTCCTAGACTACACAACAGGCACAGAGACTGATGGGGAAATTTTCCACTTAGTGGCAGGGATATTAAATTATAAAAAAGATAAAAGTTTATCTCAAAAGCAATAATCTGCTATTTTCTCAAGACCTTGCTGCGAAACTTTAAAAGAAATACTGTGGAAATCAAAGCAGTGCTCAAAAGGAGAGAAATCTGTTACAGAGAGAATGCTGATTTAAGTCTTTCCGTTTGCAAAATTGTTTTTACCTACAGAGAGGCTTTAAACAAAGGGGAAATGTATTCCAGTTGCTTGGGATCAAAATCCAAGTCTCAGACACACAGAAGAATAGTCCAGAGAGAGAAGCCAATAATTAGCTGCTGAAAAAAAGCCATGGCAAGTGAGAAACTCAATAGGGGTGGAAAGTGAAGGAGGAAAAAAGGACGAAAGAATAGAAAATGTTCTTGCAGTAGCAGAAGTGCAGCTAAAACAGAGGGTTTGAATATGCGAGGAATAAACAAAAGGTTACATGGGAGTATTTCTTGGGAGTTAGCGAGCGCAAAGGTTGCACAATGACAGTGCTGGTGCTTTGAAGGAAAGCTGCGGGAAGGTTGGTTTAACTGGGAAGAGCCTATACCCATTGCAGAAAAACACAGAGACGATGAGCTCGAGGAAAAAGAGGTTAAATAAAATGGAAAGGATCCTCCTGAAGAGCTTCAGTGATGAGTGAAACAGGGGCCGGTGCTGGGTGCCCACAGTGGGAGAGTGTCCAGGCGCAGCGAGGGCTGGCAGCTTCCCTGGGGAAGAGGAGCCAGGAGCTGCCGGCGATGGCAGCCAAGTGCGAGCCAAGAGCCTGGCCGTGGTCGAGGTCTGGTCAGCGGGTCCCCTGGCCAGGGGCAGTGGGGACACAGAGGGAGCTGGACCAGGCTCTGCCGCTCAGCATCCCGCAGCTCCCGCGGTCCTCCTTGGCTGCTGCGGTCCTCCTTGGCCCCCCACCCCAGAGATGGGGCAGCCCCTTGCCTCACAGGGATTGTCTCCATCTGAAGCAGCATATCTGAATCTTTAAAAAAACCCAAAATAATTATTAGTTGCTTTTAAACTGAGATATTTGAAGATCAAAGAACTAAACAATGAAGGCAAAAGTGACAAAAATCAAAATCCACTTCTGTTACCTGTAACTGATCAAGTGCTAGACATGAAAGATCTGCTCCAGCAGCTGTTTTCTGCAGCTCAAGCAAAGGGAAGCCGTGCGGTTTTTATTAGTGTCTTTTCAGACTGAAGCTGTGTATAAGAATAAGAAGTGATGGTATCTCATATTAAAGGACACAGTTGCTTGCCCAGTTATCCCTATCACAGGGTTCAGCTTCTGCTCACAGTCAGAAGCAAATAGTTTAAAATGCACTTTAAAATAGGCCAGTATTTTGGGAAAGGTCAAATGCTTGTTGGAATTTTGGCTGGTATATATTTTTACAGGAAAAGACCCAATTAAAAGGGAAAATAGAGAAGGCAGCAAGCACTCACTGTATCAGCAATTCAGGTTCCCAGACTGCTGAGAACTGCCCTCAGGGAAATGAGATTATATTTTACTTACAACATACATAGAATAACAGATTTCTCATTCATCTCTAAATTCATATTGAAACCGATTAGGCAAGAGCTACTGCAACAGGAGGAAAATCATGGCCAAACCTTAGAAGCAGTATTTGATTGCTGGGTGAAGTCTCAGGCAACACTCTCTTGGAAATGAATACTCTGGTTGCTGGAACAAGTTAAGGAAATTAAAGAAGGCTGCTCCATGCTTTCAGTAAATGGAAACCTCTTTATATATTTATTTATTTATTTATTCATGAAAAGAAGTCACTTAATATTTAGGGCAAAGAAGGTCTTGGGGAAATAAGGAGTCATCAAGAATAAGTAAAACATTAAATAGTAAATAAATTCTTAAGATCAGAAATTTTAGAAAGATATATTTAGAATTAATTTGAGTTGCATTTCATGGCATATGACAGAAAAATCTGATATCTTATGAAAATGAAAATCCTGTGGTAAGGACCATTGGTTTTAATGTATAGGAATTCAGGAGCACCAGTGTTTTCAGTAAGATAGTTTCATATTGTAGCAGAATGTGTACTACTTGTGTTGTTTACTTATTTTAAAAAACCTTTATACTAGAGACACTCTGAAGTAAACAAAAAAAACCCCTACATGTAACCATTTATCAATTGTTACATTAATTAAATGTATAAAGAATGACAAGACATCCCAGAGAAAAATAAGAAAAAAAACAAATGTAAAACAAGCAAGAGCACAAGAGCCTTCTGAGCTGGATTCTACCAAGCATTTGAAATTCTTTGAGGGGTGCTTGGATTTGCATCCTGTGTGCAGCGAGCTTATGTGTGAAAATGAGTCTTTTTACCCCGAAATATGTAACCCCCTCATTCTCTTGGAGACCTTTCTGGTGTCTTAGGAAGTGCCATGTTCTGCCAGGGCCAGCTATCGCTGCTGAACCTGAAGGTGTCCCCATCTCTGTCTGCACAAGCTGTAATCTGTTAACTGGGTTTAAACAAGCTGAGATCAGGCTGGCTTTGCAGGGCTGGGCAGGTGCCAGGTAACACCCATGAAGGACTTGCTCATGGTGCCGCATCGCCAAGAGAGGTTTCTGTTGTCAATTGACACAGAAAAGGCTCTGAAGGGCTGGGGCAGAACTCGTGGGCAGAGTCCCCTCCGGGTGAACCTTCCTCCTCATCCCCTCTGTCATTAAATGATGCAGGCAGAGCTCCGGCAAAGCTGCCTTGGGGCTGGGGTCACTAGGTGACGACTCTTTGGCTATATGTTCTGTGGATCTATGAGTTTATGAATCTCAGAGTTATTCTTGATGTCCAATGGAAAGCGTCTGTGTACATAACAAAGTTGGATTTCCCGTTTGCATCACCACGGTCACCCAGGTGAGGTTGGCACTGCGGTTCACGTTCCTGAACACAAACTTCCCAGGAAACCAGTGTTTTGGGGAAGATCCCCCCCTTTGAAGTTGAATTGTGGCAAATTTCAGAAGTGACACACCGTTGCCAAAGATCTTCCTTCAGAAAATACTTGTGAGCAAACATTTAACAGATTTCAAGCTTCCTAGCAATCGCATTTCAGAGACTGTAGAATATCCACATGACTAATATGATAAGCAGCTCCTTTAGCAAGTAAAACTAACCATAAAAATCAAAATGAGCATCTTCCATGGACACTTCAAGATCTTACCATTGTTCTGAGCAAAGCTTTAGCAGCTGAGCTGAATTATGAATAAAAGGGATATGAAGTAAGAAGAAGACACTCTAAATGCAGTTGGCTGGGCATTGTCAATGTTACCATTACTAGTAACGGTGTCAGGATAAGGAAAGGGCTGGGCAGTCTTTTGCCCAGCAAAACAGTATTTGTTTATTGATGGTGTAAATGTTGCTAGGCTACGCAGACTAAATTAAAAACCCCATCCTTTCCCAATGTGTACACCACCTTCAGCAAAGAATGCTCTGTGAATTTAGTAAAAGGTTTTTTTTCCCAGACAATTCAAATTTACCAGAAATTATGAACCAGAGGGTTTTAATTATAGAAGAACCTACAGAAGACAGAATATTAGCCAACTACTCAATAAAGAAACTTTTCAGCATATTTAGAAATCAATACCAATTTTAATTAACCAACTGTGCCAGTGCCCAGAGGAAAATAATAGACAATAAAATAGAAAATATCAATATGGCTGTATAGAAACTATTATCTTTTTGTAAAAAATGCTACGTAGAACTAGAAGTAATACAAAAAAGGTGGAAAGGAGGATCATGGCTTCATACAAGGAGAGGTTAAATAAGACATCCGCTTGGAAAAGGACCCAAATGAGAAGGGCCCAGAAAGTCAATTATTTCAGAAAAGACGAAGGGGAAACAATTTGTTATTATTTCTCACAAGACAAAATTTAAGCGACACCAGTGAAATCGTCATTCAGCCAATCTAAAGCAAAGCAGCATGTAATTAAACAGTGTCACTCACCGCCATCGGATATTGCAGAGGCCAAAACGAGGAAGGTGTCCAAAAGGTGATTATACTGAAAACCGAGGCTAGAGCTCTAGGTGCAGATACAGTCTCCAGCCCAGTAAATCCCAGTGCGTGGCTGTGCGTGGCAGAGCTGGAGGCAGCACCCTGGGGAGGTACACCTGGGTGCTTTGTGCCTCCTGCTCTCCTCGCTGGGGGCAGAGCTTTGGGCTGAGAGATCCTTGGTCTGAGTAAGGCAGGTCTTAGTGACATGGTGCGCTTTTATCTTTTCCAGAAAGAGTAACCTTAGCTGTAATAAATTCTAGTCACTGTCTGAGGGAGCAAGGTGGAGGAGCTTCGCTTCGCAATCCAGTTCCCATTGGGATGTTTGCCTGCAGATCTCATCCAGCCGCCCCTGCACCCAGAGCGGGGGTATGGGATGAAGCAGGGGGAGAAGGTGGCACAGGTCCGTCCCCGGGAAGGGCTGGTCTCCCATACCACCAAACAGCTCTGGCACCTCTAAATGTGCCCACGCTGGCGAGCGGGACAGCTGCACGCTTCATTTTGTGAGCGTTAATGAAAGAAACGCCAGGATTGATCTGTGCCTTTGGGGCAAACGGTATGTGGGACAGGGGGGTGTTTCATCCCCTTAGCTGGACCCATAGGGAGGAAGATGGGGAAAACCCCACCAATTTATCATCAGCACATGAGAGGACTCATCCATATCACAAGGAATTGCTCGTCTAGGGAGAGACAGACATTTCACACCAGTGCCACGTCACCGTGACTCTTCTGTGATGCCCCTGGCAGAAGCAAAACCACCTCCAGTCACCTCCCCAGCCCGGGAGAAATTGAACTTTGCCGTCCCGATCCAGCTTTTGCTGAATGGAGGCAGGAGCGATCTGGGGCAGCCCAGCTTCCCCCACTGGGAGCCGCTGGGGCGGTGGGCAAGGGCAGAGACCGGGAGGGCTACCCAGGGCTCTCTATCCACGCACCTTCCCCATCTCAGCGCAGCAGATGCGAACCCATTTCCCGGGGTGCTGGCAGAGCAGGAGGAGACCCTGCTCCCACCTCCTGCCCGGCACAGCTTCAGGCTCCTGTCCAGGAGAAGCCTCTGCTGTTAGAGCCAGGGTTCAGCCACCCTGCAGAAGCTCACCGTGCCTTGCAGCTAAGCACGCCTGCCACTGCTGGGAAATGGGTGGCCGGGCTGGGAGAACAGCGAGTTCCCTCCGCTGAGTGATCTCCTGCCATCAACTGCCAGTTCCTGAACTTTGGCTCTGGCCAGGAGGCAGTAAACGAAGCAGATAATTGCCTGGCAGTGATGGATAGGGAGTCAAGGGTGAGTGGGGAGGGAGGGGCAGGGGATGAGCAGGAGGATTATGTTTCAGAGGGAAGTATTTTTTTAGGATTTGTCTATGCAGGCAGTCAGGAGCTTTTCTGAATCACATGGGCTTAGCCCAAGCCGGAGGACTCGCTGTAATTTTACACCTTTTCAGCATTTCAGCTGGTTCTGCTGAAATCTGCATGGAGATTAAAGATGGGAAGGGATAGAGAATTTATTTCCTTGCCTTTGGTCTACCGGGACAAATATTCAAGGTTAAATCGCAGTTTAGAAATTTTTGATGGTATGAGTGCAGAGAGGAAGGAGCGAGCAGCTGCCAGCAATAAATAACTATTAGGAAACAGTATTAGGAAATAGTACCAAGAAGAAATGTTGCTGCTAGGATATGCTTTCAGCCTGGGGGAATCCATAACCAGGCAGCTCAAAATTTACTTTGGTATCCAGGGCTCGTGTGCAACTTCTCTCAGACCCAGAGCAGCAGCAGCACTGCTGGAGAAGCCCGAGCTTGGGCCTCCAATTGAAGAAGGGAAGTCAGCTCATTGCCCGGATAAACATCGCAGGCTTCCACCTGGCAATGCCGAGGGTTAGCAACAGTGTCGTGTACTTCAGCAAATCTACATTCAAACTGTCACCTGCAAAGGGAAGTGAAGCTTATCTGTAGCCTACTGCTGTAACTCTGATACTGATCTTTATAGCTGGGCTTTCAGTAAGCCTAGGGAGAACCTATGCATTATAAACAGCTTAAACTGAACCGCCTGAGCTTAAACTAAAGTGTCTGAATTCAGAGACATATGTTAGTAAAATTCCTGTCCAATCTCTACTTAAGGTTTACATTTTTACCAGGTTTGAGATACACTTGCAGAACTATTCTAACACACTGAGGTAATGGAAACTGTCCTCAGTTTTATACACAAATCTCCCTAAATTAGAAATAGTTTTCCATTTCAAGCATCCAGCATCAGGCAGCCCATTCCTTCTCCTTCACTGAGAGGAGAGGCTTTCTCAGGGCAGAAAGACAAAATGCAGCGTAAACCAGGGTCAGACAGAGCCACGTCCGCGGCCGCTGAGCAGGCGGTGAGCCCGCTGTTATGAATGAGCACAGTCGCCTGCGGTCGGATCACCCAAAATGCGTCCCAGAGAGCAGGGAAGAGGCAGGAATCCCAGCAATCCCTCCAGCCCTCCCTCCTGGGAAGCCCCTGGCTGCAAAGCAGGCGTCTCCCTGCCGTCCTCTGGGTCCGGAGCAAAAGTCCCCAGCAAACAGCTGCCAGGGCAGCTGGGCCTATTTTCAAAGGGGAACAGTTGAGCGGTGCTATTGCAGCCCTTTGGCGCAGAGCGCACTTGATAGCACCAGCACGGTGCCGCAGTGTATATGACTTCGTGCCACTGACGCGGCAGGCATTTTTGTCCACGGCCTGTACAAGCAAGCAGCGCAGTCACGCGTTACGGTTGGAAGCAAGATGGCACGAGGAGAACCATCCCATGGCGCACATGTGAGGTGCCCAGGGTCTGCAAACTGCCGGAAGGGACTGTCCTGGCCACGATGAAAGACCACTTGCTCAAGGACAGCTCCAAGAAGCCAGCCACCAGTTTACTGAGGTATTTCTTCTGCAGCTGCCTCGGCAATCCCAGGCCCTCGAGACCAGTGGGAAAGTCATCGATGGTGAGATGACTGGCTCAACGGCTGAGGGCAGAGCAGTGGAGGTTGTTTATCTTGGCTTTGGCAAGGCTTTTGATGCTGCCTCCCATAACATCCCCCTGGACTTGTTGATGAAGTACAAATTAGGCTAATGGACTGACAAGTGGCTGAGCTGCCAGGGTCTGAAGGTTGGGACCAGCCGCGTGAAGTCCAGGTGACTAGTGATGAGGCCAGTCACTGGTGGTGTACTCCAGGGTGAGTACTGGGGCCACTACTGTGTAACATCTTCATTAACGACCTGGAGGACGGGACAGAGCGCACCCTCAGCAAGTTTGCAGATGATACGAGCCAGGAGGAGTGGCTGGTACACCGGAGTGTTGTGCCACCATTCAGAGAGCTCTCGACAGGCTGGAGAGCTGGACCAACTGCAATCGCATGTTTGTCAAAGGGAAGTACAAAATCCTGCTCCTGGGGAGGACTGATCCCATGCATCAGTGCACGCTGGAGAGGCCAACGAGCTGGGAAGCAGCAAAGGCCATGAGGGTCCTGGTGGAGAAAAGGTTGAACACGGGCCACCAATGTGCCCTTGTGGCAAAGAAGGCTACCAGCCTGCTGGGCTGCTTTAGGAAGAGCATTCCCAGCAGCCCAGGGGAGGTGATCCTTCTCCCCACTCAGCCCTGGTGAGGTCACACCTGGAGTGCTGGGTCCAGTTCTGGGCTCTCCAGTACAAGAGAGACATGGACATACCAGAGCAGTCCAGCAAAGCACCACAAAGATGATGAAGGGACTGGAGCATTTGCAATATGAGGAGGCCAAGAGAGCTGGAATTGTTCAGCCTGGAGAAGGCTCTGGGAGGATCTTAGCAATGTGTATGGATACTTGATGGGAGAGAGTTTACAAGGAAATGGAGCCAGACTCTTCTCAGTGGGGTCCAGTGACAGAACACAAATTGAAATACAGGAAATTCCACTTAAACGTAAGAGAGAACTTGTTTTGCTGTGAAGGTGATTGCACACCCAAGCAGGTTGCCCCAAGAGGCTGTGGAGTTTCTTTCCTTGGAGATATTAAAAACCTGACGGGCCATGGTCCTGCGCAACCTGCTCTAGTGGACACCACTTTGAGCAGGGGGGCTGGACTGGACCGTCTCCAGAGATGCCTTCCAACCTCAACTCCTCTGTCCTGCTGTGAACTGTATAGCAGTGAAAGCCACTTTCCTCAGGCTGTGTGCAAGGCTGGTCCCTCACCTGCACAAACAGGCTATTGACGTAGGAGTCCTCTTAACTAAGAGGCAGCAGATAGTAAGAACAACGTAAAAATGGGAAACTGAACCGTTAGAGGCCAATTGGGCACGTGCAAAGCTGTAACTGGTGCTGTGTCCTAGTGTACGTTGTGATTGAGAAGGCACATGGCCAGCCCATCCTCCTGCGTGCAGACCCCACAGAACTAGTCAGGTTTTGCCCATCATATTATAAGAACACCACCCAAACTGTCAAAGATCAGATTGGAGGTCTGTCTATTCTTCTGCCTGACAGTGGCCAGCAGCAGCTGCTTACGGAAAGAGCACAAGCAATAAAGCACTCGGTGTGACTTCGCTAGCACACTCTCCCAGTTCCTATCAACCTGCAATTCAGGAACTTCTTATTCAAGACTTTGTAGCCATATCAGTTTTCAGTAGTTCTCGACGAACTGTTCTTCCATGATTTTTTTTAAAGCAGTTTGCATTCTTTCGCAGTGACCTATACAGATTAATTGTACACAATATATAAAAAGTATTTTTATTTTAAATATTGCTTGATATCCTCACTGGATACACTGTGTCTTGTACTGTGAGAAATACCAGTAAATGTACCCTTTTCACATCACTCACCATTTATAAGATATACCATGCAACACCCTTTTCAAACTGGAGAGTCTGTAGTAATCCTACCACAGGCAGCTTCCTTTAATTAGTCAAATTTGATCAAGAGTGACTTGTCAGGGCTATTCCAAGGACTTTTCTGTCAATATAGCAATGCTGAGTGTACACAAAAGCCACTTGCACACAATGGGCAGAGAAAGGCAAGCATGGAAGATTTGAAATGCAAGCAAGGAAGATTTATGTATCATGGATTACTTCGGGAATACTTCCAGGCACCTTGAATCACCACTGGAAAAAATCACTTGCATCAAAGCAGGATGAGCCAGGAAGAATGTACAGCACAAGAATCTTGTGGAACTCTATGCTGATTTTGCTATAGCAAAAACATATACTATCAGCACAAGGAGCATAAAGACAAATGTCATTGGATCCTTTGCTGGTATGGGGACCCAGCTTACCAGCTGCTACTGTGTACCATTAACCTGTATATATGCAACCTGAATTCCCACAAGAAGCTGGGCAATTAGAAAACAACATTTGAATGCAAATCTGGGATTCTGAAAACAAGAGTCCTCAGTGTACAGGAAACTACCTGTGTTAAAATCCCTCTCTCATTCTGAGGCTGCACACATCAGGGGGCAAGGATTTGGCAAATTTTGTATGGCAGCATCTTGAGAGACATGAGCAGCTTTTTAAACATTTCCAGGGTGCCTGCGTTTCAGTTTTTGAACAAACAAGCAGATGTGTCTGATCAGCCTTTCCAAAGCTCCTCTCCTCCCACCACTGCTGTTGGAAAGCAGCCCCTCATTCCTGATTGCCTTCTTCCATATTTTACTTATCTAAAAACACCAAATGAAATCAAGCATGTTAAACAGCCAGAATTTTATCATGCAAAATAGAAAGCTCTGCAAAAACTTCAGACTGGGGAAAATATAATTTGGATAATTGAAATTGGAAAAAGGATCTGAAATGCTTAAAAAAAAAAGTTAAAAAAAAAAATCGGCAGCAGGGAGATAGTGTACAGTTACTGGTAACAACTGAAGTCTTAGGGAGTGTAGGGAATATTTCAGTCTTTCAGAGCAAGTACTGCTTAAGGCCACAGCAGGCGAGCCTGAGCTGGTGACACCACAGCCGAGGTAAATGCTGGAACACCAAGCAAGAGGCCAGCACACAGACTAAGAGAAGGTTCCTCGGTGCCCAAATGCAGGAGCTGTGCTCTTAATCACAGCAACTGTATCCGGGGCATTCCTAGTCCCTGATTTGGTTTCCAAGAATTAAATGTTTTTCCCAGACTCCAGCACTCCAGACTAATAGGACTGGGATGGGAGCATAGCTCATCACCAAGCCTGGAGGATCACAGTCTTCCTCAGCAGGACAGATCTGGAGAAGAGGCTCCTGCCTTCGAGCTGCCTGTCTGTCCTGACAGAGATGTAAAACTTTTGCAGCCCAACTCGGAAAGTTGCAGCTGCCGCAAGTGGAGGCAGTGGCCTGCCAGCAGCAGCTGGTGTGCTGGCTTCTTTGCCTCTGACCTTGCCGGTGGACCTGTAGGTTTGTCCATCTTCCTGACAGCCCCAGACAGCCATCTGCTGGGCAACTGCATCATAAACCAACCTACAACAGCACTTAAAACCAGGATGATTATGCTTCAGTTCTTCCTACCTTCCTGCGAGATTAGGAGCTTAACAGGATGCATTTGACAGGGCAGCTGGAATAGGCAGCTTTTAAGCATCAGTGTCTGGAATTTTAAGAAAGAAGACACACATCTGTCTCCCCCAAGAAGTGTCAGTATTTCTCAAACACCTAAGTAAAACGGAAGGAAAAAAATCCAGCTTTGTAACACTTCTTAAAGCTGAAAGTTGCTTCTAGGCATCACAGCCCCAGCACAGAAATCAGAAAGGTGGCCAGAGCAGCTAGGGAACCAAAGTAGTACAGGATAGCATTTGGTGGTTAGGCAGCACAGAGCCATTAAAAGCAGACCTAGTCCTCTTGAAACTAGTTTGGATTCAGCCTCAGTAAACTTAGAATTGTGTTTAAAACCATTTGAGAGGTCAACGTCCTTTAATCATCACTTCTCTGAACCAGTATTAACTCAGTGTTCGTGCTTTGAGTATTTCATTCACCCATAGCTGCAGTGACTTGGAGAAGCAGGAGCAGCAGCAGGTTCCTAAGCAGCAAGGAATGGGAAAGGTCCAGGGTGGGTAAGGCAGCAGCGAGAACATGGAGGCAGCTCCAGCTCCAAGCGACTGAGATTTTCCCATGCCAGGGGCTACCCTGTCGGTTTCACACCCCCACCCTGTAAAACACAAGAGGTTGACTCTGGGGAAGGCAGGTTCCCTTCTGGTCCTTCCAAAGAATTGGGAAGGAAAGTGGGATTCAAGGTTTCTGCAACAGCACTGGATGGAAAGTTTTCAGGGCTGACCCTGCCTGCACAAAGGCAAGGTAAAGACTCTGGCCTTATGGTACAGGCCAACAGACCACACCAGACAAACTCCCAGCCTCCTTTCCTGTGGACCATCAGGCCAGATGCTTTCCCTAAACTCCGCTATATCTGTGTCCAGGCCTCTCCCTGGAAAACAAAATACTTTCCACAGCAAGATGTGTTATTTAGTGTCTGACTTTATAGTTAGAAAGTTGCATCCGCAACACAGCACCTAACAGGACTTGTATGACAAACATGTGAAGTGCGAACACTCATTTCCATGGCTCATGTCAGAAATCCAGAAGCTAAAAGGCAAGGGGTTAACAATTAAAGACAGCACGGCACAACTTATTTCCCAGTCACATCTCAGAAGTAAGAATTGGAAACTTTTGCAAAACCAACCATGCATGGCCATGCAAAAAATAAATGAACCAAAGCACACACTCTAGCCAAGCAGCAGCTAGCTTTATTGAGTTCCAATTACACTGCATCAAACCCAAAAGAAATTAAAGTTGCTTTTTGCTTCTTAGCATTAGTCATTTCTCAAATGAAAACGTGATTATGTTTAAGAACATTAAGAGAAAACCAAGGAACAGGAGCAAGAATAATGTTAGACAAGACTGCAGAGCCAGTGTCCCCTTCATGTATCCTCCTCCTGTCTGAGAAATTGAGTTCTTGGAAGTGCTGTTAAACTCTCTCAGGTCATTGTCAGGGATTGAATCCCAGGACACAACATTTGATGAATCAAATATATCGTGGGTTGCTATGAACCGTCCTGTACGTTTGAAATCACATTTGGGCTATTGTCAGCGGTATAGAAAGGGATTTCAGAGAAAAGTTCAGGTTGATCAAACACCTTTCCCCACTGGCTGCCTCAGTAAAGCTTACTACAAACATTAAGCATAATTAATTTTCCCTCCTAGTTCCACAGAAAAGATCAGCGTGCAAGATCTGATATAGTATCTGTAATACCCCTCAAACCACTGAAGCATAGCTCTGGCCTCCCCTGCTTAGTTCTGTGTTCACTGCATTACATGCATATAAGGTTAAAACCACTGTCAACATAGAAATAGCCAGAACTAAAAACATACAGGAGATGAGAATGCTATCTGACATTGCTTGTAGATACTAGTATGTGCAGCTGCTAACTTATGCCCTGAGAGTTAAGTACAGACTGCCAAACAATTATTTTAAGGAAGTTTTTCAGCATTAATAGCTACATGTTTCTTCAGTAAATAAAGAATTACATTTTTAAAAGTGTCCCCTTCTTCCATGAGGAAGTACTTAAGGTAGTGTGTGTAATAGTGACAGCTGTCTGTTAGCAGCAATACTGCTGTGGTACATTGGCTCAGAAGACGGGTATATCACCTCTAACTCAACTCTTCATCAACTCTGTTTCAGAGCTACATTTCTGAACGGCACATAGCACCACCTAAAGAATGTGAAGAAGGCAAAAAGGTATTAGGCAAGCAATCATTCCTGAAACTTCAAGTGATCATTCATTTATTCCTTTGAGGCAGACTTGCACTCTCTTCCTTCTCCTCTTTAATTTCCAAAGACTTCCTAGTCTTCACAGACCTGGTGCAATCCAGTTAAGAAACTTCATAGCAACTTCAAAACCAAGAAAACATGCCTGGAAAAGAGAGAACATACAGAACAAGTAAGGATTCTAAAAATCTATTCCAAACAAGGTTTTTGAAATGCAGCACTATAAACACCTGATGTGGCTGATGTGGAAGGAGGAAGAGAACAAAAAAAAGTCTTGGACCAGAGGCAAGAATTCTAATATATCCCTCCCTTCTGCCAAAAGGCAGAACTTCTACTCTGTTAGCCAGTCCAAAACTTATCCACACATTTCTGTCTTCCACTGGTGGATGTACAATCAGTAGAGAAAGACTATCAGAGAAAGCCAACAAAGGGCTTTCATGCAAAGCTTCGAAGGAAGGTTTACTTGGTGTTCCTCCTAGATTAAGGTACATTTTTAGAATCTGGACACCAACAGCCAAAAGTACCTGCAGTGACAAGAATGTTACTGAAATGGTACAACAGTAAGCAGCCAGCCATCTCCTCTACTCACTGCAAACATTCACTGTGAGCGGCCAGGTCCCCGAAACCCATCTGGAATCGCAATCTACTTACCGCGTTAGCAGGGAATGCCCTGATCATTACAGCTGTGAAGCCCTTGTACAAAGATGCAACACCTTCCTCTCTGATAAGTTCTCTCAGCACATCTCTAAAGCCATTTGGGTATTTTCCTGGAGGAGCTGAAAGGGACACAAAACACATTAGCTAAGATGTGGGGCAGTCACAAGTGCTGAAGGATGTGGCATATGTAACATGTAATATGGATTTTCAGCAGGTTCATATTGCTATACCATCTAGGTGACACCAGAATCCAAGCATTGATTAAGCTACATTGTGACAACATATGCTTGGGAAAATTATCTATTACAGTCAAAAGCAAGCAAACAAAAAAGACACCTTACTAAAGACTCAGGAAACAGAAGGTAGGTGCTCACCATCACCACAAAGAATTTACATCATCAAGTCATTGGGGGGCAGGGAGAAAGGAGAATAACTTTTGTCAGGGTTGGAAGCCTGAGCTGTTACTTGCACTGCTGATCACAGCTCTCCCAAAAGCTGCAATTAGGAGATAGGAAGGTCAGATATCAAAATTAATGAAGCTGGTTTATAAGAAACAGAAAGTGATCTTATCACATGCCCCAGCCAAGAACAGCAACAGACTTCAAGTGCAAAGCACAGGCTATTTTAATGCTGATGTTACACAGATTTGCTGAGGTGTTTTAAAAACATTATTCTATTCAAAGAACAAGTTCTTCCTTCTCCTGACACTTCTCTGGAAAGTACTGCCTCTGCCAGCCCTCTGAACAAGTACTCCACAAACCAACCCAGTTAAACAGAACCACCATTAACCCACATCATCTATACAGCAGCATTGAGGATTGGCTCAGCGGAACAAGGATGCAAAGCTGTAATGTATTTCACACTCAGCCCTTGGTATGATATCAAAAAACCACAGTACCCATTATTCAGAGAAAAAGAAAAGAAGTTTCCCGCACTAGATTATCATGATCCATGACTCAAGAAAAATGGTTACCATCTAGCGGAGAGGTAAGTCCACAGACAGACACTATGGGGATCCTTAACAAAAGTATGCCTTGACTAGGACTGCCGGAGAAACCAATGAAAAACCTGTCAAACTTCACTGAAGTGCAAGGCCTGGGGCCATCCTCACTATAATTAGGCCACAGATACTTAAGAGCAGAGCTGCTATTCTAAAAACAATGCTCTCAGCAAGGCATGCCCAGTTCCTATGAATTTCAGTTAGCACAGGCTACAATTTATACAACTATGTCTGAAGTGAAATAACAAAATCTCTCAAAGAATTACATTCGTAGTAAAATAGCCATGACAAACAGCTCTATTATTATGACTTCTATGCTTAGGTTTCAAAGCAGGTATCTCAAATTGGGATCATTATATTAGCAGGGAGGCAGAAACAGAGAAGCGCAGCCTGATTTGCCAAAAATTTGTGAGGAAACGAACTAAAAAGCTAGGAACACACTTGGGTTTTTCATGTACTTGTCTCAAGCAGTGCATCTGCTATCACTGCCCAGCCCATTCCCAGGAGGACTGCACTGAGTGTGGCTGTGATAAGTTGGGATGCAACTCACCAGTCTGGAAACGGGATTTCAGCACGTCTGGTGGAATGGCAACTGCCCAGTTGAAGATCCCAGCCAGGCCCCCAGCAAAGAGGATCCTAGGCACACTGAGGTCACTCACACTGTGGCAGGATTGGGGTGGGAGGAAAAAGAAAAAAGAAAAGAAAAAAAAAAAGTAAAAACTCATCTGCTTTGACTAAGGTGACAACCAAAGAGGCAGCCTGGCTGACAGCCACAAGGCAGCACAATGCTGCAGTACAGAGAGAGTGCAGTATCTGAGCAAGATTTCCAAGAATCAGTGCCCTGTGGGCAAAATGTACTAACTCTACCCTAAAGGTTCAAACCTTTTCATTCAGCAGCACACACACAGATGCTCTGGGGGGAAAAAAAAAAAACCACAAACAAATAAAAAAACCAAAAAACCCCAACAACAAAAACTCCCAGCTCTGTGCACACACAGGTGTGAAAGTGAAGAGACCTACTTTAAGTATTCCTTTCTTGGCTTCTAAAATCCAAGGCTACAATCAGAGAAAAACTCAGAATACTATTTTAATTGTCAGTTAACCCCAGACCAAAACAGCTCAACTCACAAGACAAGCCACTTTGTTTTTTTTAAATTTGTTTCAATGATACTGCTCTAAATCTCTTCGTAACTGAAGAGATTAATCAGCAGTGTCTGGGAATTCCAGAAAATGATGATTGTGAGATTTTACTAACCTCTTTCCCTCAGGGGTCAGAATGTTCTTCAGCCATTCGTACGTCATGAAGTACATTCCACTGGCTGGGACATCTAGTGGGTAAACAACAAAGACTGTGAGTAGTGGGAAACAAAATGAAGCCTAGAGGCACAGCAGCCACATGCCAGGTCAGCAACACCACTAAGTACATCCAGATTCCTTTTCTGAACCTCCTCTACAAACAAAATAAAATCTTCTGTTGCTCTAGACAGAAGAGCCTCAACTTTCCCAGGGACAGCAGGTGCTAAAGGCAAGAATTGGGAAAATATCTGTTCTCGAGCGCTTCTGTCAGCAGCCTTTCAAATCAGACTGTAATCTGCCTGCTAGCTGTTAATGATGAGACAGCTCTAAGCTTTCTTAATTGCTGCACAGCAGATCAGAGCAGTTCAGGAACTTCAAGAGTTTTGCACACTATTTGCTCTAATAATTCTATTTTGGGGTGGGTTTTTTTTTCAGTTGATGGGTTTTGCTTGTTTTTTTTTTTTAAGGTACTCCTGCAGCCCATTCTTATCTCATGCCTAAACTGGAGAACCAGCCTCTGGCTAGGGACACTGCCAGAGTTACATTGCTAGCTGCTGTGCTTCTATGAGAAGCAGAGGATAGAACTAATTCCTAAACCGAGATATCAAAATACAGAAATTTCAGCTTATCCTTGGAAAACATCACCCCAGTACAGGGAACAATCTAATGCTTTTCAAAGAAGAAAGTACCGAAACATGTACAGGATTCAGTGTCTGGCAAAATTACTTTGTTGTTGTTGTTGTTGCTGTGAGAGGGGTCATGACATCCCAGTCCAAAATAACCCACACTCAAGCAGGTAGAAAGCATAACTGCTGCAATCACATCTTTTAAAGCAGTCAGCATTATACAGCAACAGTCACAATCCTTCTCCCAATGAAGAAAAAAAAAAAAAAAAAAAAAGCTCACTTCTGTATTTTTCTTTTCTCTCTGCTCCCCTCCTGAAGTCTCTTATTCTTCTTGGCTTCTCAGATCTTAATCACTTCCTATAGTTCTCTGATCCTTGTCATCTAATCTCTCCCTCACTGAGAATCTCATGTTTATTTCTCAGTCCCTTTGAGGCATTGGAGTAGCCCTGCAGACTGCAAATAAAGGGTGACACAGCATCTCCAATTGGCTAAAGGGACAGTAAGATCCATGATACTATGTCAGGCTTCTTATCTTAAAGTACCCCACACAGAAGAAGTATCAGAACATCTCCATCAGTTACCTCTCATGAGGGTGAGTACTGTTCCCTTGTACACGCCACGAATCCCAGCCTCGCGGTACAGCTGTTTTGCACAGTCCAAAGGGCCACTGTATTTAGTTTCACCTGTAGCTGCCTGGATCTGGAGGATTAAAGTGAAGGTTTCTGGCTGGTGAACAATCATTCAGCTAATAGTTAGAAAGCCACGTGCATGTTTCCAGAAAGGAAGGAGCACATACTCATTCCACAGGCACTCTTGCATATGAAACCTCTGTGTCACTTCCTCAAACAGCCCTCTCCCATTCAAGCTGAGGATAGGTTTACTGTTCCATGCAGTGGCTAGATTGTCCCTTATTTTTTCCCAGTCTAAGTGTGAAAAAACTGAAGTCAGTTAGGTAATTCTACACTTGAACTGACAAAAAGTAGCCTTCAAATAGTTTAGCGAAATTCAAACAATTTGTATATAAAATCTTCCATGATAATGTCATGTCTGTTAGAACTAACATGTGACCACCCATCACCATATTAACACAGTTCAACATTGCCTGAAATAAGCAAAGCTTCCCACCTCTGCTAAAGATGGTATTTTAATTTGTTCAGGTTTATATTTTCCAACAATACTTTAAAAACCTTGGAGGAGGTGTAGAGCTAACAGTCACCCAAACATTAGAAAACTATTTTGTGTTATTTTGAAATGCATTCCTTAGTTATGTATTGGGAACCTGTCAAGGTAACAGAAAATCTTTACACTAGAAAGAGTCCTTACGATCTCGTAGGTTTGCATTTTTTTAGAAAAAGTTTCATTCTGAAAAACTGGACTTTTCCATACTTTGAAGTGGACTGAGGCATCCACTGATGCCTCATATAATGCCACATAGTATAAGGCTTGTGCTCTGTAAAATGAATAGAGCAATGAATGCCGTATGTACTTATACTGTCATGGTGAGTTTGTATAATGCTTCTTCGTGACACAGTTGCATTAAACAACAGTTGTCTTAGTCCTGTCAAAAAACAGAACAGAGTAAATACGCTAACCAAAGAAGTTCCTGGTACGGAAAAAAAAGACCCCTAAAATTAAATGGCCATCACCACCATCCAATGCCTTACCTGCAAAAGGCACTTGATTCTCTCTCCTGGAGCCATGATTACTGTTGTGAACACTCCCGACAACATGCCAGCAGCAAACAGCTGAGGATATCTGCCCCGAGGAAACAGAAGAGACCCTAACACAACACAGTACATAGGAAACAAAGGGCAGAAAGACCCCTGTATCACCAGATTACCCTGCTCCGCACAAGGCTAGCAGTAGAACTGGAAATGCATCCACTGCTTTTGATCAGCACATAAGTGCCTCATCAATGTGTAATTAGAGCTAAGCATTTAAGATCTCTAGGATTCAAAGCCCTGGTTCCCACAGCAACCATAACTCAGCTTTTCACATCCACTGCATTTGCTAATATTCCTTGTACTTGCATTTTTTGCTACAGCATTCCCCATTGATTTTTATACTCAACAGTCTCTTCCTCCTCCAGTCTCCCACACTTTTCTCAGTGACCCCAGCTTCCATGCATATTCCTGTTTGTGCAAGCAGAAGCCTTCTTTCTTTAACCTCTCAGTCCCTCACTCTTTCAGCCTCTGCCATCGTCGAGTCTGTTCTACCAACCTGCCATCATCCCACACATTCTGCACTCGCTTTCATGTGGCAAAGTCTCCATGACAGAAATCCCTTTAACAGACCGAGTTTCTCCAGCCAAATTTATTTTTACATCCAACATCCTGCTACATTCTCTAGTAAGATGACCTAATATCTCAATTTAATTAAATTTCACACCTCCCACTTCTCTCCACTTGCCCGAGAGATGGCATTCTATTCAGGTTTTCCAATTCTGACACCTTTCATTACTCTTAAATTCTCATTAAATCTTCCAGACCATTCAGACCTCCCTCACCACTCCACATGCACCTCCTGCTCAAACTAAGCTTTCAGTTTGCTAACTCACTTTGGGATTATTCATCCCCAGAAAAGATAGAACAGGGTCCCCAAGTTTCTCTCCATCTCCTTCCTTCCAAAACTTCCCTTAAAAATCAACACAGGGAACCACTGCCATCCTGCCTGCCTCTGGATCCATAACCATGGTGCTAAGAGTCTGAGCTTTCTTTTGGGGCCTCACATCCCATGCACACTGTATCTTACTGTGTAAAGTCTGCACCTAAGGTACAGCACAGCTGGGCACAATGACTGTTCCACCATCTATTTGCTGACCTTCATTCTTTCTCTCCTGCTGCTCTGCTTGGGAGGAGTTCTGCATAAAGACTCAAAAAACTACGTTACCCTGCTCTAGCTTGCTCCTTAACACTTCCCTTTGGCATGATGTGTATAAAACACAAGGCACTGAGGTGATAAGGCTGCTGGAAATAAGCCCACAGCCCATTTGTTTCCTTGTATTCTCCACTCCTTGTTGTTCCCTTGGTCTTACCCTTCAGCTTTGTCTGCATGAGGACACTACTGTGGTAAACTGCAGGGTAAGCTAGCAGTGCCCCAGCATCTCGGCACTGCCTCCCTCTGAGCAACCGAAGCAGACAAAGCTTGCCCCATGTCACAGCAGTGGCTACTGCTGTACAGCCAGATGCACTCACACCACCCGGGAGGTCCCTGCACAGGCAAGGCTCCAACAGAAACCACACCTCCCCAACCACCACGGCTGGCTCAACACAATGGACTGCTGCTTTCTGACAGAGCTCCTACGTATTGCACAAATACTAGAATAAAATGTTCCTAAGCTACAGTTCTGTTCCTGTAGAGCAATAAATCACAACTCAGCAAAGAAGTTAAGGGAGTACTTTATGGGTCAGGGGCTTTCTTCATGCATAAGTTAGCTTGTAGAAAGCCACACAAAGTTTTCTTAGCTTCCCATCTCTCTTCCAGAAGGTTAGACATGCCTGAAAGGGGGGTTGCTCATAAACACCTCTTTTCAGAAATTAATAATAAAAAAGTTCTATGGCTATTATTATATCCTAATGTAAGGACACAGGAAGAGTCACAGCTAACAGAAAAGAGAATCAGGACCATGAACGTTGTCAAGACTGCTTGACCATGAATTTATTTCTTCTACAGCTTCTGTTAATAGTGAGACTGTTGGCAGGCAATCATTATATAATTTGCATTGTACTCATCTAAAACGGAATTGTTCCTTAATGGCTCTTTCATGCGTAGAAAGGGAATTGCATAGCACCTGCCCACATGCTGTCTGTTTTTAGCCTGTGCTTTCAGTCCCACGCTTCCAGAAGCATTAAAACACACGAGTGTTTTATTTTTTAGAACTGTATTTATAACCTAGGAGAAGAGACAAATTTACACCACAACTCAATGTGCGACAATACAGCAGGCTGCAAGAGCCTTAGGGTGCCTTTCCCAACTGTCTGATTAACTTAAAAACTCACGTCAAAACGTCATCAGGTTTCCTCTGTTGGAGTCTTTTTCCCAAGCCAAATCCAAAGAAGCACACAGCAAACATGGGTGTCACTCCAATAATAGGAGCTGCCATTCCTCTATATAAGCCTCGGACTCCCTGCAAGAAACGTTATCACAAGAATTACTTGGTTTTACATAGACTTTGCACATATTTCAACTTACTGAGAATCAAAAGGCTACAATACAAGACAGTATCAGTCAGACAGTCAAATTAATCAGAGGAATAACAGGGTCTATCATTCATTTGCAATTATGCATGTTTAGATGAGGCTCAGGGCCTGCTGCAGAGGAAAGCTATCCTTCCTGGAGAACACTGGCACCACTTACACCCTTCTGTTCCAAAACTGTTCATCCTGTACTTACCTCTCAAGTATGAGGAAGTTAAAAGCCACCTGAATAGTAGTCCTAAAAGGTTATGACAAAAGTCTTCTCTCTCAGATACATACAAAAATGCACATGTGCTTTATTAATAAGTCATCAGATGCAGTAGTGTAAAATCCTGACACTAAGCCTGAGAAGGCTGAATTGAATTCACTCTTTAGACAAAGGAAGAGCCAGGGAGACTAACGTGAACTACTTCACTCCCCACACGAAGTTAGTTTGGAACAAATTCAAGAGCAAATTATTTCTTCTTTCCTTCCCTAAGTCAAAACGTTTTTACCATATAACTTTAAGCTCCTGATGTTTCCCTTCAGACTACGCACATGGAAAAATTCTAATGTAGACTCCAGCAGTAGCATTTATTTCATTTATCTTGCCTTTGAACTGAACTTTTTCTAATAAAAAGGAGAGTTATCTTTCTAGATAAAGGCTAGATGCACAAATTAAATATTTGCTGGTCTGTCTGCCCCCTCCTCCCCCCACCAAATAAATCAGTGTATCTCAGTATGTGTCTGTACACTTACAGGCACAACTGACTGTAATGAAATTGTATCTGGCTGACAAAGATCAGATACTCCTGCTCAACCTTCCCATGAGCAGTGGGAAACAAAAGGCCTTGGCAGAGAGGTTTAATAGCTTTCCTTATAGAAACTGATGAGTATTGAGTAGGAGTAGAGAGGCAGCATTACTTTTGAACTTCACATCACAAGGCTATTATTATGGTTCAGCTCTGACGTCCGTGCTTCAGCAGGGGTGTTAAAAACCGCAAGGGATTCAGAGCCAGTGAAGTGTTTCAGCGCTTTGTGGGAGAGACTAGGGAAGCAAGATTTACTTTGGTTATATAACAACCTGTTAATACCATAATGAAAGTAGATTTCAGATATGAGGCAGATCTTTCATTTCACAGGGAGTTACCTAACAAGATCCAGTGGTACTTCAGACTAGTAAACAAACAGTTGGGCCTTACAGCCATTGTTTCCAAATGGTAAATAGCTGCTGGGAAAACTTACGAAGCAGAAAACTGGATTCTATGCCACTTAAAGTCTTTAAACCAAGGCTGTGTCCCTTTCTAAAAACAAAATAGACTATAGTTCAATCACATGGTATGGCTGATTCAGGAGTGAAAACCACTGTCCACCTTCTGAAGGAGATTGAACAAAACTACTATAATTGACCCTCTGTTCTCAAAAAGAAAAGAAAAAGAAAAAAAAATCTATTAATTAATGCTCCTCTGCCTTCTCATAGATGGCATAACACGTTATAGAAGAAAGTAAAAGTACTGCTTGTATCAACAAAAGTCATTACCTATTTTAGGATTTACAGAGACAACTCCAAATACCAAAGACAGCAAGATTCCACCGACTACAACAACAAAGCCAGCAAACAACTGCCAACATTCACTCCAGTCTATAACTTCAGATATTAATATCATGCTATTTTGAACCAAAAGCATTTCTTAACAAAACAGAGACACATGCACCTGGCACATGTGGATGCTAAGTACTCCCCAAGTTTTGTAATCTGCTTAAGAATTTTAATTAGAATCAATTCAACTGATAACCCAAGAACTGTATACTCTCCGAGGGGCGACATTCCCACACAATTCCATTCCTGCGATGTACAGGAACAACTGATGTTTTTGGCAGGCGTCGCAGATGACATGCCAACGCAGTACCTCTCCAACAAGAGTCTTTCTGAAGCAGTCAAAGGTCCCAGAATAGAGCGGAGGCTGACCAGGCTGTGGCTTAGGCTGGGTTTGCAGTCTGACCTAGTAAGACGGGATAGGAAAACATTATTTTGTTAAATATTACTGTCTAAACTTTGATTCAGAGAACATCTCTGTATGACTATTATGGAGTAAGTTTTGCGACCGGACTTTATGATATTGGTAGAGAGCTTAACATCATTTTGGCCCTTTACAGAAGGGAAGGGATTGAATGTTGATGTATTTAACTAATTGCTGGGATGACGTCAGGATAACAACCCCACCTCAACACCCGAGAACTAATGCCGTCCCACTGCCCAGTTCCTCACACACTCGGTGTGTGGGAGTACGCTCCTTCTGGACCCTCATTTATTACACACACACACCCCGGCTCACTCCCGGCCTCCCCGGGAGGGGCGCTGGGGGCCCCCGCCGCAGCACGGGGCTCGCGGGAGTAGCTCGGGCTCTCAACTCCTTCCAGCGCCGGGAAAGACCGGCCCGATTTTTCTCGTTTTTACCATAAACCGGCTGCTGACGGGACCCGACGGCCGGCAGGGGGCGCCCCGCCGCGCGGACGGCCCGCCCCGCGAGGCACGCCGGGACGCCAAGTCCCGCCTCCCCCGCGGTGCACGCCGGGACCTGTAGTCTTCCCCCACCCCGGGAAGCGTTGCCGTTCCCCGCGCAGTGCCCGCCGGGAAGCGTAGTCCCCATCCCCCGGCTGCCCCGGACCGCAGAGCGCCGGGCCCCGGCCGCCTCGCCGTCGTACGCGGCGGCCTCACCTTGATGGTGTCCAGCGGGTGCCCGACGAACACCAGGCAGACGCCGCCGAAGCCGCCGGCGAAGAAGTTCTTCACGGGGCTGATGGGCTGCGGCTGCTCCGCCATGGCGGCAGCGGCGGGTGAAGACCGGGTCCGGGCCGCTGCGTCCCCGCCGAGCCAGTGCCGCCCCCTCCGCCCCGCGACCTTTACCCCAGTGCCGGGCCGCGCGGCACGCCGGGATACTGGGGGAGGTGAGCGCGGGGCAGGCCGGGATAGCGGCGGCCCTTTGCCTGCGGCGGTGCGGGGGTGGCGGGTTCCTTCCCCGCCGCGGTGCCGGGCACTGTCATCGAGCGGTAGCACCGGCCGAGGCCGGGCCGCTGGCCCGCCAGCGTCTCCCGAGGGTGCTGAGCCGGCACCTCGGGCGGCCCCGCGCCGCTGGCCCGGCCCCGACCACCTCCCCCCGCCCGCCGCAGTGGTTCGGTTGTTGTTCCCCCCCCCGGCCCAGCGCAGTGGTCCAGTCCGGCCCGGCGGCGGCTCCGGCCCCGCCTGGCGGAAGTGACGCCACGCGGAGGCCGGTGCTTCCGGCGTGCAGGCAGTGGCGGCCCGGCAGGAGGAGCCCGGGGCGCCGCTCCCTGCCTCCCCCGCCCGGCCGCGCTCCGCGGCGCCCGGTAAGTGCGGGGGGGGGCTGGGCCACAACGCGGGGGAGGGAGGAAGGAGGTGGCGGTGGGGCTCCCTGTGCCGCGCCGTCCCGCGGTGGTGGGGAGCCGAGGGTGCCCGGTGAGCGCCGCCGCCTGCCGCGCCAGCGTCCCTCAGCGGGCAGGCGGCGGGGTCCCGGGCGGCGCGGCAGGTCCCGGGGCGGGGTGAGTCCGGCGTGAGGAACGCGGTGTCGCTTCTCTGCGACTTCGGTGCAGTTTAGCGCCCGGCAGCGCTCCGCCCCGGAGCCGGGGCGGGGGTCGGGCTGCCCCGGGGAGAAGCCGCAGGCCGTGAGCTCTCAGGCCGGCACTCGGCACGGGCTGCGAGTGGGCTGTGCTGGGGCTCCCTCCTCGCCCCGCCACCGTTCGGGCTCTTCCTCCACAGCTCCCTTCTTTCCCCCAGTGTTCCTGGGCTTTCCTCCTACAAGAATGCAGTGTTCTGGCCGTGTGGGACAAGTACAGGATTTAGTCTTGCAGGGATTACAAGAGAAATGGACCTGAGGTAATTTAAATGAACTGGGTGCCTTTCTGCCCAAGGGCAGAGATACCGTGGAAGGCAGGCTTGTGTAGGTATGTGTAAAATAACTTGTTAAAAGTGGTGATAGATTATAAAGGACAGGAATGAAATGGATTAGATGAGTTGGGAAGGACAAGGCAGTCATGATAGTATGAACAAAGACTGAGAAGTGGGAAGAGACCGTGCAGGTTTGGGGCGGGGAGGGTGGTATGGCTGCAAGGAGGTCTCTGCAGAGTCATCTGTGGTGAAAAGGGTGGGGGATGTTCTAGTTTCTCACTATTGGAATGAAAAAGCCCTGTCGAAAAACTCAGTGGAGAAGGAAATGGCAAGATACGCATGCTGCATGCGTGAAGAAGCCATTGGGGATGATCCACGGATTACAGGTTTGAGTAACGTAGACAAAGGTGCAATCAACATTGATAGTTGATGTGGAGTTGGGGTTGTAGATGGCTTCAGAGAAAAGAGAGAGCGTCAGCCCATTTAAAGTTTAAGTAGTTCAGGAGGCAGACTTGACTTAGGCTTTCTCTGTTTCAGAATTATCAGTAAAGAGGTGAGAGAAGAAAAAGGTGCCTCAAATGGCTGTGAAATACCAACAGAAGAAGTAGGAGTATCCTACAAAGTACTTACTAGAGAAATCCCACAGAGGTAGATGCAGAGGGCAAGAAATCAGAAAAGAATGATGTAGTAGGACAAGGTATGAGGTGTGATAACGTAATTTACTGTGTCTAACGGTGGTGAGGCCAGAGAGAGACTGATGGTGGCATATTTGAAGGCCTTTTGTTTCAAGAGACCTTGTTAAGAATTGTGTTGCAAAGCAGGAGTCAGCAAAAGGGCATCTCTGTTGGATCTGATATGCGGCAGAGCGTAGGGGTGAGTGTGTTTACAAGTTCCTGCAAGGAGGCTAGAGGAAGAGAGGGGATTAAATTGTATTGGTGTTAGTGAAGATGAGGGAGTATCTTGGATGAAAGTGGTAAAGAAGGACCTCATCCTCCCTTGGGTAGGAAAGCGATCTAAATATGGTTTAAAACTTTATAATTGGATTTTGAGGATTATGGTAATTTTTTAATCTAAATACTCTTTGCTTTTTTGACCCTCTTTTTTGAGCTTAACATCTTTATTGTCTTAAAAACTAGTGCTATCAAGTATTAGCTGTGTCTTGTCTTAGTTTGTACTCAGAGAGCTTGTGGTTTGGTCATGAATGAGGGCATTAGGCTGAGTGTTAGGTGAGGCAAGTTCTGTTCCTTGTTTTCCTAGTACCCTGCTTTGCTTTGTCCACAGAGCTTGTGTCTTAGCCTTCCTCTCTTTTCATGCATGTCTGTGTGACATTCAGTTACGCTGGAAGTGAGCTCTTTCTGAGAATGTTGTGATAGGAGTCACAAAAGTTGTCCAGACTGCAGACTGTTTTCTGCTTGATATATCCCATTTGCCCGTGCAAACAGTTCCTCTGTTCAAATAAGTGTGTTAGTGGCACACAGAAATGGCTCTGCACTCTTCTGAGCCTCCTCCCCAGCAACTGGTGTGTAACTGCTGAGCTATTGGGTAGGCCCATTATTCTGCTTAGATATTTAAAAACATCTCATTGCTTGGATGGGACTCACTATGTGTTGAGATAGCAAATGGACCCAATGTTTTGGGGTTTTTTTTTCCTGTCTCTAGGGCATGGGATGATCTGAGGGAGTTTGAGAAGTTTCCTGACTGGTGAAAATGGCTCAGGCTTCGTGATGCTCTGAGGTTGGCTGAATGAAGCTGTTGCACACTGGGCTATTGATATCTCGCAGTGGTTTTGGATTCTCAAATAAGTTTTTCCTTTAACATAACGTTTAACAGGTAAAGATCCATTACTGCTTTTATGCAAGAGGTCAGTGTCGATACAGATTAAGCCCAGAACTGAATTATTAACTCTAAGCAGGGTAGAGGGAGAGGCAATATAGGTTTGCCTTGTGTCTGTCAAATCAGATTTGACATCTGTCGTCTTCCACTGAAGTTCTATGGGAAGCAGTGCTATAAAATATTTGTCTGCTACTTATGTTGTGGATGGCTAAGGAATCAAGAGGCAGATGAAAGGAATGGAGACCAGAATTCAGGGGATAATAAAATTAGCTGCTAGCCTTCATCCTCTTGTACTGGAGGTTTGTATCTGCTGAAATCACTGCAGCTCCTCAAATTAATTGTACATTGCATCTCTTCCTTGTTTTTCTGGGCTGCCTGGTCAGGTTACTGGAAACAGAAAACAAATGAGTTGAGGAAAAATAGTGAAAATTTATGTTTGACATTTCCTGTGCTCTGAAGTCAGGATTCTCAAAGCTTGATTATGGTTTCCCCAGCAGCTACAAATTGTGATACTGTGGGAATGTATTTGAGTAACAGAGCTAACAATGTAGTAATGCAAAATGCAAATGTGTGTAAGAAACCCAATACATGCTGCTTGTGGAAAAATATAGCTTTGACTTTATATATGTATTTTTATATGTAAAATTTGGTTGCAGCATTGTTTTAAGTCTTTTGTATTTAATATATTCTCTCTTGAAACTAAGTTTGGTTAAATGGAAATTTGTGATTAAATATGAGCTGACCATAATTCAAGGTTGATACGTGCTCTACTGCTGAACCTCTTAGAACTCAAATCCCTGTGGTTTGGTTACATAAGCAGAAGGTTTGTAGTTCAGATAAATAAATAGATAATGTGAATCTTCCAATACCAGTGAGAATAAAAAAAAAAGTTGGCTGTTCTTATTCTTCTTGAATAGCAGCTGTCAACACTTGAACATAAATTTCTACATTCAGAAGGTAATAAGTGTATATTGAGAAGGTAATAAAATGAGAGAATTAATTTTATTTCCCCCTCAGATGTAAGGCCCAGGCCAGATCACATCCAGTAGAACCTACTTAAAGGGATTAGCTAATTTCACCATTTCTTTTGAGATGGTATTGAAGACTCTTAAATTGGGTGTGAGGTATCTGTTTGCTTGTCTTATTTTCTGAAGTCCCACTTAATGGCTGTGGTTCTGAAGCAATATGGACTTGTACAGGGTATCACAGGTTGCCTTTCTAGCTACTGTGGTCATAGTTAAGGGGTTTGTGTTTTTTCGTGTTGGTGAAATGGATATGATGCTTTTCTGCAGCACTTCAGGCTGTTGGTAAAAACTTAATGTCATAAATTTAGTTGTAGCTCTGAAAAGATCTGTAGTGAAGGTTATGCAGCCACTTTCCAAATGCCAAAAGTCTTGGGACCTGCACTGGGGGCTAGGATGCAATGTAATAAGCCAGTCTCTGAGGTTTTAGACCTCGCCTGTAAGATTAGCCTTGGCTTTGCAGGTGCAAAAGTCGCAGTGGATCCAAACCAGGGACCTGCACAGCAGAATCTTCTTTAGCTGAGCCATTCCTGGCTGTTTGACCGCCTGTATGATGTTGATGTGGCCTCTCTTACAATTTCTTAGGCAACAGAAAAAATTGTTTTTCCCCCCCTTAGGAGACAGAGCTCAGATGAAATCAAAAGAACGATAAAGTTTGGAGGAGAAAAAGAAGCTGCAATTGTTTTCCTGGTCTGCAGTTTGACAGGGCATTAAGATGTCCGTGGACATGAACAGCCAGGGCTCTGACAGCAATGAAGAGGATTATGACCCTAATTGCGAGGAGGAGGAAGAGGATGAGGATCCTGGGGATATTGAGGATTATTATGATGGGGTAGCTAACGACGTGGAGCAGCAGGGAGCAGATGCCTTTGATCCAGAGGAGTATCAGTTCACCTGCCTGACTTACAAGGAGTCGGAGAGCACTCTGAATGAACACATGGCCAGCTTGGCTGCCACGTTAAAGGTGAGGAAAGGTTTCTGCATTAACACAGGTGTAAAACAAGTCTGTGATTGAGAAGGCAAATGCTGAGCATACAGTTTGAAATAAAAGCTGTTGCAGTATTACTGTTATGGGGGGTTGGAGGAACATTATTGAAGGTCCCTGGTTCAAAACTGACTTGAAGGTTTACAATTGTTGCATACTGGTTCTGGGGCCTGAAAAATCTTCCTTACTGAATGTTGATTCTTACAATTATTTTTTTTACAGAGCTGAGCTTCATGACCAAAATTCCTGAGTTATAACTCTCTGCATTAACACAATGCAAAGAGGATATGTAGAAAAGAAACAAACCAAATCATAATGGTGCAGATTGGTACACCTGTGTATGAGAAGATAACTGACAGATAGGAAGACATGCTAAAACTCTGTAATTCTAACAAAAACACCTTTCTTTGTTGGTTCTGAGAGAATAATCATAGACTTTCAAAGACAGATCAGCTGTCATGCCAGGTATTAACCCTACTGTTGCAGTGACAGCAATTAAAGTACAATGAACTTGCCAGCTCTTGTAGTGACTAATTCATCACAGAAGAGTCACACTCTTGAGTCAGCTCCATGGTATTATGCTCAGTAAGACTTCTGTGAAGTTCTCTTTCTCTTTGTGGAACTGATTACTGTAGCGCAGACTAGTAATAAGAGGAGGCTCCCTCTCTGCCTTGTCAGTGTGCTTCAGTCCCAGTGCAGGTCAGAGGAAAGCAGAGTTTTCTAAGCTCTAGATGTTGACACTGGGTTGAAATTAACGATGCATCTACCTTGTAACAGGTCTCTTAGTGCTTGTTCTTCTCTGGAACAACCCCTGAAAGCAGGACAGGTGACTGTAGCATATAAAAAAACATGTTGGATGGGTTTCAACTCCTATTCATTTGGTCTGAATCAAACCTAATTTAAAAAAATGAGAGACTTCTTGATCCTTATTTGCACATCAGTGTCCTTTAGAAACAGTATAACCATAAAGCTTGAGGACTATGAAGCCTATAAACAATAGGGTCTAAAGTGCACCCATACTTTTTGCTGCATCTCTAGCTGTTTTTGCCATCTGTTGTGCTTGTTCCCAGCATTCACCACCTTAGAAAATGAAGTTTTACTCTTTCTTGACTGTCAAACTCGTGTCTGTGTTTTCTTCAAAATGTGCAGTTCAAGCTCGGAATGCCTGCTGTTCTCTACAGATTGTCAGAAAAGGGAGGCAAAAGAAAAGAAAAAATGAGAATAGTTGGTCAGCACTCTTGATCCAGCTGTCAGTTGCTCTTGGTTCTTAGCGATTAAGTAAAGATTTAGAACAGCTTTTCTGCTCCTTACTGTTTGTCTTCAAATGGAGCACCCTTCAAAAAGGTGAACCCTGCCATGTTGTTCTCTTGAATTAAATTAACAAAAGCAGTACTTTATTTAGTCTTTAAAAATCAGGCTTCCAAAGTTAAAAGAAATTTTCCAAGAATTCTGAAGGTCCCATTGAGCAAATATTGTTGACCAGATAATAGCAACCTGCTAGCTCAAATCTTGCTCTAAATATGACCCAAGGAGAGAATGTTTTACATTCCTTTTATACCAAGAATATGCCTGCATATTTGCTTAAAAAAGAAGTGCTACACATTTCGGTTTGTGCATGAGAAGATAAAAATAAATTTGGGTAGAAACTTGAAAAACTGTGATCTTGTAAGCCACACACTAAGTCTTTAGGTCTTGAAGTGCCACATTAACTCTCTCTTCACTAGCAACCATGGTGCAAGAATTGCACTTTTCTTGGAAATCTGTTGTGTATCTGCAGCGTGTGCTTTTTGCTTCCTGGCATCCTTTCTTGCAGTACTTCAGCAACCCTGTTTCTTCCTTCCCCTCTCTTCCCCAAGGAAACTTGTAATTTTGTTAGTTTTCTGAGACAAACTGGAGTGGAAAGAATTTGTGTTGAATTAGCAAGCATAGAGAAGAAGGAAATTGAATAGAACATGTTGAACTATTTCTTATCATTATTTTCCATCGACTTAATGGATATGAGTAAACAGGGGCAGACTTTTCTAAGAACTGTATTGACTTCTTTCCTCTAATTTGCTTGAGCTCTAAAACTTTTTTTTTCTTTTGAAGACTGCCTTTCATAATGTCTTGGGGTTTTTGGATAGTGGTGGTTGTTCTTTGGGAGCATGCTAGTTCATTTTGTTGATTTCATCTCCTTTACCTTGTGATAGCTAGTGGTTATGTAGTGCTTTTCGTATTAGCTCATATTTAAGGCAGAGTGGTTGTCCTGACAGGGAAAGATGAAGGTGAATTGAAGACTATCTTCAGGAGGTACGAAGATGAAGGCAATGCATGACATGGTATCTGAGCAATTTGCTATCAGAAGAAATGAATAGACTAATACAATTCCCTAAAGCAAAGAAAAAAATGCATGCAATAAATGGGCTCAAAGCTGTGTTTGAATGTTCTGCCGCTGTATATTATCATCAGATGATTCACTTTACGAAGGTTAAATTGGGGGGGGCGTGTATTGAGCGTGTGTTTTCTCTGATACATTGATTGTCTACATGCTTTTAAGATCAGAACAGGTATTCAGAGGTTTACATCTTGCAATCTGTACTGTTATTAGCTAATAGCAATCTAAATAGTATTTCATTTGCTCTGCTCATTAACCCTCAACATTTGTTTTTCAAACTGTTTTGTTCAGCTATTTCAGACTGTTGAATTCCTATTTTCTTAAAAGTGTTGAGGTAAAGGGTGATCTTCCTTGGAAACCCTCTTGGCTACCTTTTTTCATTCCCCATGAGTTACAGTTGACCTTGTTCTTACTCCTACTGAAGTTAGACAACTGAACAAACCTTGTATTGGCTGGCTAACTTCAGGTCAGGTGTGAGCACCCAGCATATGCTCAAAAGTTTGAATGCAACATTGAAAGAGACAGTCTCTTCAACAAAACACTTGGGTTTCGTCTACCCCAATTAGAGACAAAAATCAGTTAAAATCTTAAGTCTGATAAAAGCATGAAACCCAGCATCAGGTGGGGAATTCTGAACAGAAGAATTAGTACAAATAAGTTAGTGGTAGATGCAACCAGCTGTGCTGTGTGGCAGCCCTGCAACTACAGTAGTGGTTATCCCAGAACCATATGGAAGCTAGAGGGACATTGTAAGTGGTACTCTGAAAGTTTTTCCTCATTTTGGTTTTAGTAAGAACTGTGAGTAGATTCTTGCTTTCCAAGAAAAAAGAAGAGGGAATGTTTGCTTTTTGGTTAGTGCTTTAATCTGGAGGTCTGTTTGTGGAGGGTTCAGTTAATACCCTGGCTGAAATTAGGACAGACTATCTCTGTTGAAACATGCCAGAAGAAAATCTCAAACTAATATCCAAAACTCTGTGGTTCTCTGACTAAAAGGCCTGTGAATTGAAGCAGACCACTTTTAATTCTTCAAAAGGTCACTTCACCAACAGTCAACACTTGTTAAGGACAATACTCTTGAAAGCAGAATGGCATATATTGCCTGCAGACCAACAAAGGAATCTACAACAGTTCTTTTTAAAAAGTAGATATAATTATAAAATCCAGTATCTTTCAAAAGTAATGAATTAAAATTGTGTAGTAATAAGTTTGTTTTCAAGATAACTCTGTCAACCATCATTGAGTGATTGTGGGTCCTGGAGTGGCAGTATCAGTACATGCATACAAACAGTACGATACTCAACAGTTGTACAAACAAAATTGACCCTGTCACTGGCAAGCAATTAAGTGTGTGATGATGTCATATTGTTTTTGTTTGTGAATGACACTTCCTGGCTCTGCTGAGGGTCTCTGTACAAGTCTGGAATATCTGTGATGTTCCAAATAACTGGCAGTAGTTTCTGTTTCAGTGATGAGATGGATCTTTCTAGTTTTTACCTTTTTTTTTTTTTTAAACTGATGATATAAACCACCAGATAAAACAATTGCAATTACAATTTATGAAAAAAATGTTACCTTGACTTTAGATCTTTTTAGAAGCTGAATGTCAGTCATGAGGAAGCTGAGATATTTCTGCACATACAAGGTGACAAAGAAAGATAGTCCTGTTGTTTTACAGGCAATTGATACTGATGTCTTTCCACTAAAACCAAAGGAATTGTAAAACTGAAGAATTTATAATTTTCAGTTTGCTAATGTGAGTAATCTGCTAATATTTACCAGACAGCAAAAAGCTTATTTCCCTCACTCCTTGAAATAACAGCTTGTGATGTTTTTTTAGCCCTGTCCCTTGAAGAATAAAACTTGGTAGATGCAAAAACTATTTGATGTCATGATAAAGTTCTGAATCTATTAATCCATGTTATCACTATTGATCTTTCAGAGATAAACCAGTTTTTCATATGTTCTTGCTCACCTTGTTGATGTCACATCTTTTAATGCAACCAAATCAGTATTTGCTCATAAAAACACAGCCTTCTGAAACTGTTCCACACACTCAAATTGTGCTGACACAGAACAGTTAGTTTGTAGAGCTGTAGAATGCTGGCAGCGGTCCTTTTCAAATACCATCTTTAGCAGATCCAGAGTCATGTGCGCGGAGATTGGCAGCCTGTATGAGCAGCTCTACCCGAAGGAGTTGGCGCTCACAGAATGCCTGTTCAATGTGATCACAAAAAGTCTGTAAAAAGCCAGATGTCAAGACACTGGTGTGTGTGTCTCCCTGTATCGCTGTGCGAACCGCAACCAAGTATGTGGTACGGGGTGCTTATCTGAACAAACCTGCAGTGTTGCGTAGTCATCCTTTTTGATACCATAATGACTTCATGAAACTTACATGCAACGTAAAATGCCAGTCAAAAAAGACTAGCTGTACCTAAGTACCTCAAATACAGGAGAGGTATTAAAGCCCCTTGAAACACTAGAATGCACGTACTTAAGAACAGGGTTTGAAAAATTTATGTTCAAAGTTAATGTCCATAAGAACCAACATTGGTAAATATTAGCATATATTAGTAAACAATGAATAAATATTTAAATATCATTTACTATAAGTGGTAGACTTCTCCACAGAACCCCCATGGTGCTGTGTGGCAATGATAACATGCTATTTTGAAGCACCTATAAGCCCTAGATTAGTCAGGACATGCAGATTTACATCTGTACCTTGTTCTGTGTTTTAATATCAAGCCAACATTATGTGGGGCATCCAGTCTGAAGTTGTAACCTTTAGGAGCACACACGTTTGAGATGTACCTTTGTCCTTTACGCGCTTTTTGTTCCCAAACAGAAAGATCCTGGAAGTTCTGCTATACAAAAGCTGTGTTGTTGCCCACCAGATTCACGATGCCTATACTTCAGTAGTGTGTTAAATACCAAGAGGACATGAATATATCCCTAACTATCTTTAGTGTGTGTTTTATTTTGGCTCCTAAAGGGCTTTTTTTTTCTTTTTTCTTTTTTTTCGGGTTTTTTTTTTTTTTTTTTTTTTTTTCCATAAAGCCTGGTAAGTTTTGGTAGAGTTCTGGTCAGCAAGATAAGAGAGCTGGCTGGAGAGCCCAGACCTTGCAACCTTGTGACAACTCCATGAAGTCATTTGAGGAGAGAAACCAGGTTTTTTACTTACTGCCCAGGACTGCTGGAATTCTCAACTTGATTGGAAAAATGAGCCACAAATGTGGAGGGTGATTATAGCCCACACATTTCTTTGTGATTCATGCCTTAAGTGTATCTTACAGCCAGTATGACTCTGCAGTGAGCAAAAAAAAACTGTTCACAGCTGTTGATGAGTATGATCTTGGTGGGAGGTAGTCAAGACACAAGTCATTAAAAATGCCGAAATGATCTTTCAGTAACTGTTTCATGTTGCAAGCTTACAGCTGGACAACATGATCACAGGAGCGGCATGAAGCCGCTGAAGTGCACTGCCAAATTTGTGTGCCGTGCCTATTAAGGATGGTGCAGCAGAAATGAGCTATGTTGTGTACTGTGAAACACTGTTTTACAAAGCAGATGTTCTTCCTCTTCATCTTTTTATAACAAAAGAAAAATGCCCTTAGAAGCTGGGATTGTCAAGTAAAGGACTATGTTATTCGGGACTGGACTGGGATTACTTACTGCAGAGTTACCTAAGCCCTGCGCTCTGCACGTGCGTGCTGCTGTGGCTGCATGCATGCACCAGCACTTTCCAGTTGGAGTTGGCTGTCCTGTGTCCTGAGCCACTGGCCAGGTTTGTGTGAATTCAGGTTATTATCTGCCTTTCGCTTCCTCCCTGTGCATCCTCCTTTCTGTCAACCAGAAGGAATTGTCCACTCTCCTGTGTTTCGCTGGGAAGGCACCTAGGCAGGGGCTGAGCTGAGTGCAGCAATGGGGTGTGTTACTGGGGCTTTTGGCAGCACGTGGGGAGCACAGCGCAGCGTGCACTGGGCGCTGATGCTATCAAACACTACATTACTTTGGAAAGAATAGCTGGGGAGTCTCACGTCCATCTTATATCCGTGTGCTGTCTTACAGCTTTCTTGCTGCATTTCTTTTGCTCTAAATCTTTCAAAGAAGGAATCTCATAGCTATTTTGTAAGAATGCCTTCTGGCATGCCATCTTGCTGAAGTGTTGGGGTTTTGGGGGTTTTTTTTTTGTTAATTTATTTCTGAATCTCCTCAGGAAGAATAGCCTAACAGCTTGAGAAATACGTATGTTGAGATTTCCTAGCTGAATCCTACTGATCCTGTTTGTTGGCAGCTGCAGTTGAAATTGTTGCTGTCCTGTGTAGGAGAGCGGATGGATTAAAGCAATGTGTAAGTGTGGAGAAGGAGTTAGAATTTAACCCGAGATCCCCTTTCTTCAGTATGTGGCCAACTAGGTTGTGCACTGACAGCTTCACAAACCATGTGTATAACACCAGCAGTATTTGTCATTTCCAAACTGCACCCTGCCTCCTAAATATGCTTCTAATCTTGCAGACTGACACCAAGTCTCTGCATGCCAGAGGGTGAGTGACGGGGTACAGATTAAAACCCTGTGATGAAGCAGAGCTCGTGTAGTGCTGTTTGTCAAGACCTTTTTCATGGTATCGAGACTGCAGCTACAGACTCTAAATTGCATTTCTTTCCCTGGTGTAGCCTGCAGTCTGTAATCAGGAGAGGGGCTGAAATGTCAGACAAATTGTAAGCAATACTGTGAGTGAAACCTAAAGATGGAGGGCTTTTTCTCACTTTTTTTAAGCTTGTCTGAACCCGGGAAAAAAAAGCAGGGTATCTGGTTTTGTTGTAACTTTGTCTTTTTTTTCCTGATAAGTAAAATTAATTTCAGTTCAATTTTGAAAACAGCCTTCTAATACTCAGAAACCTGTAAGAGATACGGAGGACTTTGCTACAAGACTTTGAACACTTGGGGAGTTTATGGTAGGTGATGTTAATCGCAGCTCAAGCCCCTGCAGCCTCATGAGTTTTCTACCAGGATTGCATATTGGAATTCTGCTTAAAAGAGGGGTAGATCAAAAGAAAGGAGAAAATGTGGTCCAAAAAAAGTTTTTTGGTTGCCCTTTTATTTCTTCATAATTCCTAATATTTCTGCTCTTTTCTGAGAAATCCTCCATTAAAAACAGGGCAGTTGGATAGTTTTTCCAGTGGGGCATAGAGGGAGTCAGATCTACTTTCCACAAGAGAAATAAGTGCAAAATAGTATTTTTTCCATTTGTGGGTCACTTCCTTTACCTCAGTATCCTTAAGTAAAGCGTGTCTGAAGGGACAGATTTTCTTTAGCAAAATTATTCAATAGAAATTATGGTTTCTTTCTAAGGTGTTACTGTTCTCTACCGCCAACTCAATTCAGTCTCTATTTTGCCCATAGTTGCTCACCAACAGCAACCATTTCAGAGGCTCTTGCTCTGTGTGTTTTTACTGTTGTAAGGAATTTAAGAGTGTGTTTTTAGAAGTTTTGATGCACAACACAAACTAGTATCTTCCCAAGTTCATCCTTTCCCTGTAGAAATAACAAAAACTATGCGTGGATTAAAATAAATGCTTCTCAAGATTAATCCTATTTGCTTAAATCTATTTGTATAAAAACCTTTGATTAGGGGAAAGACGAGAAATGGAAGCTGCATTTCTTTATGCCAGGTTTGCGTTCATCTCGGCCAGTCATTTCAGTGCAACCCTGATGTAACAGGAATTGTCAGCTTGGTGCAAAGCCATGGGATGTCAGCTCCAACCAGATCATAATATCTGCAACTCATTCTGAATTGAATCTCTTTGAGAATCATGTGATTATTCTTGTTTTAAATTCCTGATACCATATCTCTGCGAAAGTGAGAAGTGAAACACACCTCCAGAAAATAGGCCATCCCTTGGAGAAAAGTGAAATGAACTCATAACATATGCATGCGACATAAATATGCATGAGCAATTTCAGTAGAATATAAGCGCTACAAAAGACGGTGGGTTTTTAGCTTTTAGGAAACATTTCTGTCTGAATTAGCAACTGTCAAAGTGGCATGGTTGAAAAGATTTTCTGCTGTAGAGAGATGAAACTTCAGCTCTTCAAACAACTTAGCTTATCTAGGGAAGCAAGTTGAGACATAGTTGTCTTAGAGCTCTCTAAACGCAGCAAGGTACCTACAGAGCTTCTTTGAAAATTCTTTTGATATTGTCTTGTCCTAAAAAGTGCCAGACTCTCTCACACTTCAGAAGTGTGAGAATTTTGCTTATCTTGGAGAGTAAAGAACCCAGGAGATAAATGGAGATAGAAATAATACGAAAAAAATACTGTGCTCTCTTCCAGAAAGTGAATAGATGCGCGTTTAATGCAATGGCATTACTTCTTTGTTCTGCTTTCAGAATCTAATTTTGTCCAGCACTGTGTAAATTTTTCAGACTCTTTTTTTACAACTCCTGTAGAGTCTTTCCCTTGTGCAGAGCTGTTCTCTCTTGGTACCCTTCCTGTGTGCATAGACACTGCACCCCTTTTCCAGTGCAGTGATAAACATTAGTGTTTGGTGCCCATTTCCGGCAATCAGCAGCCTTCTATCACTGGTAAGTCAGAGTTAAGCTGATAGAGGTTTGGAGGAGGTTTCTGAGGTGACCAAATTCCTGTTTTAAGGTGAAGCTGGAAATTGCAGATTGGATGAGATCCTCTCTCTTCAGCTTTGCCACCCCATCGTGAAGAAAGAAGCCTGGTTTTCAGTCGGAAATTTTCCAGGTTCAGATTTGGACTGAGTTGATCTTTGATCTTGAAGTTTTAAGCTGATAGTGAGAAAATGGGAAAATGAGAGTGAGGGAAAGACAGACATCTTTTAGCATGACTACTGCTTTCAGCTTTCATCTTCTAAACTTTAATAAATTTAATCACAGCTAGAAGAGTTCTGGAGAAGTCAAGCTATGTAGAAGCATTGGCACAATTCGTCAGTTGCAGACAAAAACTGAGAAGTGCAACATCTAGAATATGCATTCCCTTCTGCACTGTGGTCTGTAGAAGTATTTTACTGAAATGACCTGCTGCCAGCAAGACACCAAGTGGGCTATCTCACTATCTTTCTTGGGTCTTAGTATTCTGAAACAAGAATGGGAAAATTTAAACAAAGCTGATGATTTATCAAAGGCATCTTTTTTTGTTTGTTTTGTATCTGAGACAAAGAATTATTGTTCCTGAATAACCTGAACTTCTTGTGGCACCTGGTGACTGATAGGGGACTGAATCGTAGCTCTTTCTGAAATGTTTTATAAGTTTGAGATCTTTCATTGTGTGAAACTTATGACTGTCCAGGAAATGCTATATTGGACAGTGTGCCTGAACAGCAACCAAGGCTTATTTCCTATGCTGCGAGGCTGCAGTGCATGCATATGGAGGGCGCATCGATGTCTTCTAACCGAATACTTCAGCCAGCAGTATCAGCTTCTGTACGTTGCTTCTCCAGTACTGTAAGGTAATGAATTATGTACATATGGACCAAACTTCTGATTGCAGTGGTATTTTTCTGTGCTCAGCATGTTTTGGCTCCTGCTTACAAAGAAATACTTCAATTATTCTGGGGTGTTATTGTGGAAGAACTGGCTGACTTGGTACAATCATTCACTCATTGTGAATGTACAATCATTGAAGAGGCTGGGGAGCGCTGCTAATCAATAGAAGCAGGCTTTTGTTTAAACACTTGTTTTCTTCTCATGCTTGTTTTCTTGAATCTCTCCAGTAGTGTTGGCCCCTGATGGTATTCACGTTTGCCTTCTGAATTACCACCTTACTATTGGTGAACAGGATGTAGACTGTAATGTGGTGAGACTCCACTCAGCAGGCATGGCCCCAGCCTCATCAGTTATCTGCTCCTCTCCCATCCCTCTTTCTTACAGTTTGAATGTTATCTATCTTTAACGTGTAAGAACTAATACTTCCATGCCAAGCAGACTGTGGGTACGTTGCTGCAACTGGCTGACTCTGGGACTTCTTTTTTGCAAGATCGCATGCGCTCCAATCAGGTAGTATCAAAAAATTTTCTGCTTCAGGGCTTTTATGAAAGTGGATTCATGTCATGAACCTGGCTTTATGAATTGAAAATGTTTTATTCTTGGGTGCTTTTATGATGAAAGTAATAAAATTAGCACTACAGCTGATCCAGTCAGTGCTTGCAGTTGGAGCAAAATAGGAATGGTCGCAGAAGCTTTATTATTCTTCTAGAACTGTTAATCTGGCATCTTTGTGGAGCATTAATTCCACATAATGCCTGACAAATAATTTGACTCAAAAGCATTTGATTCTGTTAGGATAGTTTGTTAGAGTTCAGAAATGTGTATGCTGGTATTTGTATTTCTCTTTCTATGCATCTTCATTCTTGAATGTACTTGGTTCCTTCTCCGGGAACAAGTAACTTCATGGAGGTCGTGGAGTCATGATGCTGCAACAGATGCTACACCTCAGGCTCTGAAAATCCACCTGGAAAATACTCATTTTCATGTGTTACAGATTAACTTTCCATTTAAGTCTGGTGGCTTGTTTTTTTTTGTCAGGATGGTTGTTCTTCCTTACTGCTACTGAGAAATAATTTCATTGCTGTTAAAGAATGATTCATTAGCATGTGGTTTGCATTTGCAGGAAGCCAGTCTTGTAGAGACCACATTCCTGATACTTGTTTGTTTTTCAAACACGAAATGCAGATGTCTGCCTTGTACAAGCAAGTCAAAGGTGTCTGTCTGGGTCTGCCAGGCTGGGGGCTTAAGATAACCCATCCAAGGCTGGCAGTGGCACTTCATCTGTACAAACTGGAGCAGACTGTATGTGTTGTCAGCAGCTGCCCTGTGTGCCACACTCCATCTAATCACAGGCTTCTGTGCTGGGAGGGAGGGCAGTGCTGCCTGGGCAGCCTTTGTTTTCTGAGGGTCACATCACTGGTAAAGTTGAGGAAGGTGACATACCAGATCTTACACAGCATGAACTAATGTTTCAGTTCATTAGAAAAAGGATTATTTGAACATTGAAAATTACTCTTTTTTTTATTACTGGGATTTCTTAGTGGTGAGCAAAGTGGGCAAATCAGAAAGCAGAGGTGGCTAAGAGCCAATTAAAAACCCCAGCTACATCATGTATTGTTGCTATGCTGCTTTAGCTCACTGAACCAACCCTCCAGCGCTGACAAATGCCAGTGCAGGACCAGGGTGGTATCATGTGGCAGGAATAGGTCAGTTGTGTTGTGTTGTGAAACTGCACCTCTTCAGTGGGGTAGATTTAGAAGAGTAATGAGTATGCTGACCCTATGTGTGCAGAGCCTGTCTGTTTTGTAGAAGAAGCAACCATTGCTTGTTTTTCCTTCCAGGGTTGTGTTGGGGTGGTTGTGTATCTGTATTACCAGTCCATTGGATCCTGTGATCCACCTGTAGCAGGATTCAAGAAGGCTTATGGCTTTTCAGTGGATGATTGGGACTGACAGCTTCTCTAGAGAAAAAAAGGAGCTCTTCCTGCAGCTAGGATGGAAGGAGTTGTGTTTTCTATATGGGTAATAGAGGTGCTATGTTGATAGCTTGTCTTGGAGTGCGGGAGGTAGAGCCCTTTAACATCAGAGGGTGTCTGAATGCAGAATGTGCAGATCACTGGGCTTGCCCAGGTGCTTCCTAGCACAGAGAGGAGTGAGGAGGCAGGGTTCATGAGCCTTCTGAATTCCCCTGGAAGAGGTGTCTTGTTTGCAGGAGACCTGTTTTGTTTGAACTCCATGGGCCTGATAAAGCCATGAAGGGGTAAAGAGGCAGGTTGAAGGTCCAGCAGCTCAGCAGATGCTTGTGGTCTTGGTGGGTACGAGCCTTTTTGTGCTAGCTGACCAGTCTCTTTTCTTCTGAAATAAACCAATGCATAGAAGCAAAGGAGAACTTATTTGCTTGTGTCCTTGTAACATGACTTTAAATGTCGTGTTGCAGTATTCTAGAGGGTGCTCAGGCTAGCGCGGACTGTGCTAGTGCTTGCCAGGAGTCCACGTAATGCAAGCAACTCTGCATGGAAATAGTCCCTGTCACAGTAGCTTTCTATCTTCCTATTTCAGTCTAGCGTATAATTTTCTTCTCTGCAGTGAAGGCTTGGGAAATTTGGGGGGGGGGGGGGGGGGGGTCCCCCACCCTTTGCTGTCACAGCATGCCTGTGTTGCAGCTTGTTACTGCTTCTCCAGCTCAGTAAGTGGTATCTGTCTGCCCTGTGGTGCCTACTTTGCACACTTAGTGAGGACCCTGATCCCAGTCTGGGCCTCTCAAGTGGCAACCACAGTCAGGACTGGATACAGGGCTTCCATGAGCAGTTAAGTTAATCCAGTGAATTCTTGATTCCTTCCTCTCTGTGCTGTTGTGACTATGTGAGTTAGTTTGGGTACACCCATGCTTCATTCCAGCCTGTATATTGCAGATGCACTGGCTGTGAGCATTATGTCTAGTAGTTTAATGGGATCTGAGTATCGCTGGGATGTTGTACCAAGTTTGTACAATTTATTAGTCTTATAAGAAGATCATAGTCCTAAGCAGAGGTGTGGCCTCAAAATATGCCTAACTTGACTTTTTTTTTTCTTTTATTTTCCACCTAGGTATCACATGCTGTTGCAAAGCTAGTATTAGTTAGTTTCCACTGGCAAATCTCAGAGATTTTGGAAAGGTAAGTGTAAATAGTCTTATTTCTTCTGCACTCAGTGCTTTTCCCCCTTGCTTTGCAAGAATGCTCGGGGTGGTCCACAGGTGTCTTTTTGACAAGTGTCTTTGAACCTGAAAGCAGGCCACACAGTCCATTCCAGGGAGCAGAGGAAAAACACTGTTTTGTTGAGGCTGCACTGCCTGTAAGAAATATGTAAAAAGGGGAGGGTAGTGATGGTGAATGTCTTTCAGTCTGAGGAATTATTGTCACGCTGGGAACCCTGTAGATGCATTTAGCTTAAACTTTGAGATAACAGATTGAGAGTGCTGCATCTATATTTATTTATTTTAACAAATATAAAGATAAGGTATGTTCTGTTTTGAACATATGAGCCATAAATCATAAAGGAGCACTGAACCTATGCTGATATTTTCTTTAGTAGTACAGTCACATTGAAGTTTTTTCTCATTCTGAAGGTAAGTGATGTTTTTTTCCAAGCTGACTAGCATGTGGAGAGCAGGAGAAGATGGTGTGAGAGAACTGAGAAGTGCAGCCCCTTTGCTGCTTGGTCAGTATTACTGTAACGAAGTCCTTCAACTGATTTCAAAAGGAGGGTTCGGACTCTGCCCAAACATGTACGGGAAGTGTGTCAGGAGGCACTGCTGTCTGGCAGTCCCTCCAGAAAATACTGGCTCAGAACTGAATATTGTCTGAAAATAGAGAGCACATCAGTCTGACTCATTCTGCCATGCCATTTTTGGCCCTATAGCCAGCAACTTCATCCAGAGAACATATGGGAAATGCATCTCATGTATGGATATTGTGCAGCATCTTTGGTAACTGGCTCATTAGTTACCATGCATCCTGTGAAAGCTTTTCTGTGGGGAACACGGCAGGTGAGATTCCTGCATAGCAGCTCAGGGCAATTCTGCAGGTTAACTAACAAGTTTTAAACAAGAGGAAGTTTTGGGAAGGGTTTACTTCTAAAGCTATGACTTTGCAAGTTGTTGTCCAGTTGATCTGGTCCTCAAATTTCTGTCTTGGTATGAAGTGACATTATCAAATGAAAGCTCCCTAGTACAACTAAAAAGCGCTAGTGGGGAGGGAGGATTTACAGCATGATCACAACAGTGATGCTGCTATTTCTGAATTCACAGAGATATAAACATTACTCTGCAATGGAAGTCACAAACAGCAAAACATTTTTAATTCTAAGGTTGCTGATAGACAGCTTCCTATGCCTAAAGGGTGATAATCTGTCACAGAGTAAATACTTAACTAGATAATAGACTGGAGTCAACTTGAGACCTAACCAGGATAGCTTGATTTTTACAAAGGAATAGGAGACAGACAGGAGCCTCACTGGAGTGTGTTATTATGGGCAGCGGCTTTGGACTGCTCTAGGAGTGTGGATAGAAGATCTTACCTTCCAAAATAGTTTTTCAGGGGAAGGGAGAGAGTTGTAGAAAAATATTTATCAAGGAGTATGAGGGAAATGTGAACCCATCACTGGCAGAAGTATTATTCCTGTTTTGGATTTTGAAGAAACCCTCATACAGTTTGATTGACGAGAGTTCAGCTCACTATGTGAAGGAGCCTCACACAGAACACATTTCCACTCTCCTTGTTGAAACCTACCCTACCATTTGCACAGAGCCTATTATTCATTCAGGTGAGAAGGATCAATTTAACAAAGCAAAATGTATTCAGAAATTGATTTGATCATTCTTCAATTGCCTTTTCAGGCACAAGTCTAATGCTGCCCAATTGCTAGTGGAAGCACGAGTTCAGCCCACCTCATCCAAACATGTAAGTATGCTAACTATTTTGGTCTGTTCCCTTGGCAGACACCTCTGACCCACCTCATCGGAGGATTGCATTACTAATGGCATAGTCTGTCCCATATTAACCCTTTGCAAACTCAGATCCAACACCCTAACTCAACGCCAGGTTTACTTTCTAAATGAGAATGCATTCAAGAGGTGTCTAACATATAAATAGCAGCTTTACTTTTGTCTTGCAGGCAGTGTTCAAGAATTACTTGCCTCAAGAAAATTAGGCTTGTTTTTTTGGCATGAGTGATGGTACGCAATGGAAGGAGCAGAGTGCATGGGCTTGGCTACCTATTCCAATTCTGCTCTGTCTGTAAAAGACACTCAAGGGAAGCTCTGGCTGCACAGAGTGAACAGAGCTTGTCTGTGGCTGGAACAGAGATTCCCCCCCCCCCAAGATGGCTGTTTGCTACACTGGTCTGTTCAGGGATGCTTAAGCCAAATCTCCCAGTGGTGTTGCTGCTGAGCCAGTCAGTAGTGATATTTGAACTAACAGCTTGTGTTTTGCAGCCAGGGCTACACAGGTCTTTAGATACTCTTCCCCTCCACCACCTTTAAATGGAAACTTCCTGTGCATGTTTACAGGTTTCATTCACAGTGGGTGTCTCGGTACAATCCACAGTTACCCCAGGAACACATCACCATGTGTCAGATTTTCAGTGATAAAATATTACATCTGAGAAACACTGTTTGGGTTGGGGTGGAGGGGAGATTTTAAAAGCCTGTTTTGGCAACTGAGCTGACTTGTAACTAGCAGAGTGAAAATGCTAAAACTGCTGACAGGAGTAAGCTTCATGGACTCAAAATAAATTATCTGCCCAGAGTCCAGAAAAAAAATCTTTGTTATTTGACATACCTGCAAATTAGTCCATGTATTTTGAGGTTTGTCTGAATCTTGTATCAGCTGTCACTTAAGTACTCTCCACTGCAATGGTGATTTCATTTTGGGAAGAAAGATATTACAGTTAAAAGGTTAGTTTAAGTCTTGACAAACTTGGTTTGGTAGGCAATTCATTAGTCTTTTTGTATGTGCTAGGGCAAGTTGCTCTGTGCTTTGGCTCCTAATGCAGAATGATGAAATTTTGGGGGCAGATGCTCATACTGAACGTCTGCAGAGCAACTGACCCTATAGGGAGAAGCTATAGTGGTAAGCTCAGAGGAACAGCTTGTGAAGGTTTGAAGTAGTGCACATGCTATTCTAGTTGGGCAGCTGATCTAGGCAATCAGTGCAGTTGCAGATTTGGTGAATCTTGTTCTGGTTCATAAATGAGACCACTTAGAACAAAGTCACATTATTTCCTTTTTCATGTGGTCAGGCTATAAAACAAGCTCTGTTGGTCGTGTGGCTGCATATCATGCTGCTGCTGCTGCTCTGTGTCTCTGGCATGCAGAGCTAGGCATGGAAGCTGGCGGCTGTCTCACACAAGCTTCTCAAAGAGTAGCAAAGGTTTAAGTAGATGAAAAGTGTTTATATGACTTCTCTGTGAAAGGAGAAATAGGAACACAAACTCCTGCTAACAGCTTTGTAGAGCCTTGCTTTTGATGATGCTGTGCTAGGCCTAGTTCTTAAGGTCCCGAGGGTGAGCCGAGATGTGTTGAAGGCTAGATCTGTTGTCTAGAGATTAGGTCTGTGCTACCCAAGGGGAGATCCAGACTGCTTCCCAGTGGTTTGGTGAAGCAATAGCAGAATTATGCCTGACTTGAAACAAACCCTCTAATCTTTTTCAGTTGAAGGGATGATGCCTGCTTTGCCAAATGTAGCATAGGCAGAGGATAAGAGATGTGAGATGATGGTCTGTGAACTCCCTTTCTTTGTATAAACACTCTACATGCTGCACCTTCAGTTGCCTCTCCTCTTTCCCAAAATCATTGTCCAGTAAAAGGGCACTGCTAAGCCTGCTTCCAGCTATAGCTGCCCTCCAGGGTCTGTGGAACAGTGATAGAGTCTGACCCAGCTAACAAAGAATATCAGTAAATTCAGAGAAGGACTAACACGATGTATTTCCTCATTTTTCAAACAAGGTGAGAGTAAGAACCAGAAAAGTAAAGGTGAGTTCTGGGTAGCACTAGATTTGGGGCAGGAGCTGTTCAGTGACTGTCGATGTGTTGTGCTCCATGAGATTAAAGAGGTTCTTGAGAAGGCCTGACTGTTGGGGCAGTGCAGCACCCCAGCACACCAGCTGCTTATGAACCTGTTCTGGCCTGGAGCTCACCTGAGGCCATTGTCACAATGAAGGTGATGCAGGTGCCTGTGGATGAGGTGAGAACACTCCAGGAGAGCTGGGATGCTTTCACTGTAATGTTGATTTGTCTCTCTCCCAGGCAATGGTACATTCCTCCCATCACTGCGCAGTGTGCATGCAGTTTGTCCGGAAGGAGAACTTGCTCTCTCTGGCTTGTCAGCACCAGTTCTGTCGCAGCTGTTGGGAGCAGCATTGTACAGTGCTCGTCAAGGATGGTGTTGGAGTCGGTGAGTTCAAGGCGGATGTGGTACTGGGTCTGTATTTGCCATGTTGGCCATTCTGATGATGACTGGCTGAATTGGTCTAAAACATCTCAGTAATGAGAAAATGGAGTATGGAATGAGTATTTGTGACAAACTGAACTTGAACTAGTGGTCTTACCTGAATCCCTGGTTAGTGTTGGCATACCACCAGGAGAGCACTACTTCTGCCTAGCAAAACGTGCAAGTCCGTAGATCCATTTGCTGCTTTTCTCCCCGTGTGATCTCAAGAGCATGACTGTAACAAGTTAGAAGTTGCAAACCTGCTGTATTTTGAGTCTGCATCGCTCATGATGCATTGTTGCACTGCCCCTGGAGTGCCTGTGGATGCAAACATCTGTTTCCTTTGTGTTAGGTAGAAGCCAGTAGTTGCCAGAGTTGCTTTGGGCTTTTCCTAGCCTGTCTTTCATGCTGGCATGGCAGTAACATGCAATTTTCTACTTTAAGTACCTGACCTTGTGAATACTGGTTGAAGCACTTACTGGTCCTGGATGCACATGTGCCCTGTCATCTTTCGGTGAAGACAGTTGGGCGTCAGCTTTTCAGCAACCCTGATAGATTTGTTTCACAGTTGTGTCCCTCTTGCCACAACAACAGCTGGCACCTAGGAAACTGTGTTGAATGCTCTCTGTGCATTCACTCCTTAGTATAAGCTGCACTGTGCTAAGATGTTGCTTTCTCTTCTCAGGGGTCTCCTGCATGGCTCAGGACTGCTTACTTCGAACACCAGAAGACTTTGTGTTTCCATTGCTGCCTAGTGAAGAGCTGAAAGACAAATACAGGCGCTACCTCTTCAGGGATTATGTGGAGGTATTGTTTTTTTCAGTTTTAAAATACCCTGGGTTAATTCACCAATGACTTGCAGAAATTTTGTTTGAAGTGTCTTGCATCTTTGATTAGAACTGCAGTAACTGCAGCAAAATTGTCCCTGATAAACATGATATAGCTGCTCCTGTAGGACAGCCTCACTGACAAAATGCTCTAGCAGGTTGCCAAAGTAAATTCTGCTGTAAGGTCACCCAGTAACTCCTTGGCGGGCACTTCAGAATTCTCAGAATGTTGCAGCTGAGAACTTCAAATTTCAATCTGAGTTTTAAAGTCCTTCTTGCGCTTGCATAGATATTTTAGGTTCTGAATAATAAGTCCCTTATCTTATTGTAGCTCAACTGAATTGGCTGGGTTGATAACGTTTTATATGAGTTTTTTTGAAATTAAAGCAGCAATTGTTAAGGTTAAATGTGCAGGAGTATTCTGGTAACTGGGAACAGACTGGGAACACTCAAGAAGCAGCGAAGCAGTATGAAACAGTGGTGTCACTTCCCTTCAATAAGAAATCCTTTGGGAGGGAATAGCCACCACAGGAGAGCAGCTGAATACATTCTGGGGCATAAGTAGAGGGTGGGGAAAGTGCTCCAATGGAGTAAAATTGTTTGTTCAGTGCCTTGGTGGGGTCTTATGGTTGTGTTGCTGTGCTTACTTGGTCTGTAACCCTCCATTTGAATTCCCTGTTCTAGGGAAGCTGTAAGTAACTAATACTCCCTTTCCTAATGTGGAAGAGGTTTATCTGCTGTTAGCTAAGACCTGGTGACAATTTTCACTCTTTTTCAACAAGAAATAAAGGACTTGTATGTTTTTGAGGATAGAAGTGGTTAAACTTGGATAGATAATGCTCTTCGGCACCCACTGCTAATCTTACGACCTTGATATATTCACAGAGCCATTATCAGCTGCAGCTGTGTCCTGGTGCAGATTGCCCTATGGTCATACAGGTACAAGAGCCAAAAGCCCGGCGAGTGCAGTGCAATCGTTGCAATGAGGTCTTCTGGTAAGAAACAGAGAAGGTTAAAGATCACGGGGAAAGCGTATGCTGTCCTCAGAGCTACTCTTTTTGCTTGCCAGCAGGTTCAGTGTGTAGAAGCATCTCAAATGCTTTGCTGGAGTTGTTTGTAACTTGAGTTAGCTTGAGTAATTGGACACTTGGGGTCTGACTTCTGCAGGTGGTCAGCCATCCCCTCGCTCCCTAAACTCCTTGGGAGTTGGGTGTTCTGACAACCAGGGGATGCAGAGCTTGAGTAATGAAGGGGTTACAAATCTACCATTCTCACATTTTGGCTGGGTTACAAATTCTGGTACAGACGTAGTGACTGGTAGAGATTCTGGTAATGGATGTGGAGGCCTCACTCACCACTATCTGCTGCTATTGAGTTTTTAAGTTTATTACAAGTGTTTGACTCCCAGTGTGCCTGGTGTGTTTTGAGGCTCATGCGAGAATATATTTCTGCTGAATAGGAACACCAATGTTCCTTGTCTGACTTCAAGTGTATATGGGACCAGAGAAAAAAGATAGCTTGCAGGGCTGCTGAAGTGTCTTCTGCTCGTAGGTCTCCAGAATCACTGCTGTTGAGAATGTCTGTGGAGCGCAATACAACTGGTTTAGAGACCCAGTCTACTGGTATCTCCATGCAAATGGACCTTACTCACCTGGGGCTGGTCAGGTCATGCTAATGCAGGTGCCTATCTACCATGCCCCAGGCCTCTCCAGTCATGGTAGAGCAGACATAGGTAGACTCTAGGGAGGGATGTGTCAGCCCTCAGACATGTGATTTGTCAGAGAAGGCCTCAGTTCACTCTCATTCTGACTCTGGCTTCTGCACAAGAGGGTCGGGGTTCATTGGAGTTCAGCCTTGGTCTTTGCACTCTAGTAATACACGAGTGCATTTGCATCCCTTACCCTCACTTGGCCTCCCAGATTTTGGTCATCAGAAAACCTCAATTCTTGAGTCACCTCCTTGGAAATCAATATGTCTTTTTTTTTTTTTTTTTTTTTTTTTCTTTTTTTCCCCTCCTATTAAGCTTTAAGTGTCGGCAGATGTACCACGCACCCACAGACTGTGCTACCATTCGGAAATGGCTCACCAAGTGTGCAGATGACTCCGAAACAGCCAACTACATCAGTGCTCACACTAAAGATGTAAGGACTAGCACCTGCATGTTTTTTCTTGTCCTCTAGTCCTGCCTGGGAAGCAAATACAATTCTATACATACATAGCATTGTGTGCTGCTTTTTCACAGGCTGCAAATTCTCACAACTCCCTAGGGACTGTGATATAACACAACTGAATGCCTTGGGAACGCTTTGTGCGGGAAGTCCAGCTGCCCTCCTGTGGTAAGGACCTGGTGGTCCTTGTTCCAGACGTAGTGTGAATGTCTTTGGCAGCCAGGTGTGCTGCCCTCCCACAGGCAAAAGAATTGCGGCTACTTTGAAATGATCAGTGTAGATGTATTTCAAATGGAAGGAGAGAGTGTACTAAGTGCAGAGTCGGTACTAAATAAGGCACTAGTGGTGTTTAAACCTGAACAACTGTGTGGAGTACTGTGAACTGGAAGGTGAGGGAGATAAAGTCTTGATTTGACAAGGACAGCAAAATGGGGTAGATGAAGCCTGTAAATTAGACATTGAAGTACTTCTAGTAGATTTAGACCCAAGAAAAAGAAATAGTATTACACACTGTGCACTGTAGTCTACCTATAGAATTGTCTTTAAAATTTATAGATATACTACCTTTGTCCTCTAGATTTACTGTCTGCAGATTGGAACTTGTAACGTGTTTTGGGGATTTTGTGGCCTGACTTCAAAACAGTTCTTAGCTGGCATTTGTTCTACCATAGCCAAAGGCAATTGTGACAGTGCTAATTAGTCGCAAGCTTCAGTTGTGTTAGGAAAGTGGGTACTTAGACTGGAGATCTTAAATTGCCTTCTTTCTCTGGAGGAGGTGTCAGCATGTGATGGCATTGTTTCTGCCATTGTGGGAATTAAGGTTCTGTTATATTGAGCATTGTCCTGGCATACATTTTGCCTGCCATTAAGATTTATAAAAAGCAAAACTCACTTCCTCCTTTGTACCTATGCAACCCAAAAAAATGTAACTGAACTTGACACTCCAGGGCATCAGTGGAGCAAAGAAGTGTGCAGCTCTCACTGTGGTCAGTGAGATTCTCTGCAGCTAGCTAAGTTGTCGTCTGTTAGTGGCTGCTGAAGGCAGGATATAGTGCTGATTATCTTGTAGTTTTATGACAGCAGCTTCCACAGCTACTTATGTGAACTAATTATGTCCCTGTGCCCAAGCAACTGCTAAATGGTAACTCAGTGAGACCTTTAGTTTTACAAGGAGTAACAACAGCAAATCTGTTTTCTTGAGCAAGCAGTCCAGTGCTGCAGTGTAACTTCCCTGGCTTTGCCTTTCTGCCTCCTTTTTAAATGGAGGTGTCAGGAATTGGTGGGAGGCAGGGTGTGTATATGTTAATATTCTCATATATCCATATGCATATTTAAAAAAAAAAAAAGCAGGAGGGGAATAATTATGCAAGTGTTGTCATTCTCCAGAAGGCTGCTAGAGACAGAGCTGGATCTAACAAATGTTTCTGTTTCCCCAGTGTCCCAAGTGCAATATCTGTATTGAAAAGAATGGAGGCTGCAATCACATGGTGAGCAATTCCCTGAAAATGTCAGACCTTCCTTGTCCTAAGCAGAAATCTTTTTTCTCCACTTCCCACTAACCAGTGCCTCCTGTCTCTTCTTTTTCAGCAATGCTCCAAATGCAAGCATGGTAAGTAGAATTTGAAAGCAGTTTTCTCCGCAGTGTTTGTTAGTGGTGGTGTTATGAAGACAAAATGTGAACATTGACTGAAATATTTTTCCCCCTGGTAAAAGGTGAACAGGATATTAATTACAGACTTGTGTGTGATAGCTTCCCCTCCACCCTGCTGGCTGTGATCTCAGCTGGGTTCTGATTCAGTGCTGGTTTGGCTCCCTCTCCCTGACATGTCCATTGTATAGAGAAGTCTCCATCTCTGCCATAATATTAACAGTGGAATCCATCTTGGAGGAGAGTATTAAATGCTTTCCATGTAATTATATTTGTCATCAGCTGAAAGTACTGGCAGAACTGAGCCATTTACACAGATCAGCTTAAGTCCTTCTGCTTAGTGATAGAAATAATGAGCTTCAACCCAAACAAAACTGCAGGAGCTGTGAATTGTTCTGTGTAACGTTATCTGTTGGACTTCTCAATCCACCCCTGTGCAGTTAGCAGCCTGAGTGTCTTTGGCCCATTGTGTGGTCCTACAAAATGACAGTCTGTTCTTGCACTTATCTTTTCATGGCAGAATTAATTTCTGTTGCCTTGGAGTGAGATGGTTTGTATTCAGCCCTCTAAGTTAAGTGTGCCACTAGGAAATATTATAATATCAGAACCTTATTTGGAAGATGATTAAAGATTACTGTCCTCTCTCATTTCCTTTGCTTTGGGGTCCTCAGCAGCACTGGATGTGCTTTGATGGAGCTCTGTGACAAGGGTGAGCAGGCAAGTGCCAAGGTACCATGGTGACTAGCACTCACAAAGGCTGGTGAACTCTGGAAATAAAAATTTCAGTCTCTTACTATGAGTAACACAGAAGTGATTCCTGTTGTATCAACTTAATCTCCATCTTTTTTCCTTCCCAGTAGAACACTCACAGCCTTGCTCTGAGATCAGGAAACTGTCACGCGGGTTTTGCTATTGCTCTCTTTCCTTCACTTTCTTCCTAATTCAGTGGCTCCTGACTTGAAGTGTCATAAACCACTGATATCTGAAGTTACCTGGGTACTTCCCTCCTCGAGAGAACTGAGGGCAGACTTTCTTTTGCATGAGTTAGTTCACTTGGATTTTATTGTTCATACTTTATTCAGCCAGAGGTCTGCATGGGGCAGTATGCCAGTGGTGGGGAGGATGCAACTCACAAATAAGACTGCAGCCTGCCTCTTCTTTAATCTAGAGTGACAGCCTGTGCAGAGCACAAGTACAGTTCTGCCCATTGGTCTTGGTGTACAGGATGCAGCACTTCAGGATTTACTTTCCATAATTGCACGGGAGGCTGTACAATGAAAATCTTCAAGACAGGCTGGTATTTTTGGCTCACTATTGTGTTCTGTTATGCAAGATGATACAAAATGTATATGTTTCTTGGCTTAGCAGAAATATCTGAAAACAGATGGGCTGTGTCTCCTGAAGCTTTTCTTTCTGGGAGGTTCTTTTTTCTGTGCATCACAGTGGGTTTTTTGCTGTTTTCTGCAGACTTCTGCTGGATGTGTCTGGGAGACTGGAAGACTCACGGCAGCGAGTACTACGAATGCAGTCGGTACAAAGAGAATCCTGATATTGTAAACCAGAGTCAGCAAGCACAGGCCAGGGAGGCCCTTAAGAAGTACTTGTTCTATTTTGAGAGGGTAGGAGACATCTCCTTGGCCAGAGCTGCTGTAGCCTTTTAATGCTCCCTGCCTGGTGCAAAGGTCATTGCCAGCAATCTCCGTGCAAGAGACTGCCCAAAGAGAATCTATGCAGAATTTTCAGGCCCTGTTGTTTTTCACTCAAAATCCTGCCCCACGAGTCCCATCCAAACCAGTAATGTCGTACCCAAAGCAAATCTTATTTGTTCCTATATTTCCTTGTGCTAGAGAAAATCAGTATTACCTGTGTGCCACTGTACTGTTTTCCTGCAGGCTGAGTGCTGCTGCAGTAGATTCATATTGCTCCAATTGTTTCTTTCCAGGATCAGGGAACTTCAGTTCCTTGCAGTATGTCTTTATGGAGACAAAGACTAAATAAACTCTGCCATGTTCAGAGCTCCATTGGCTGTAGCAAAGTTTTCCTAAAATTTCCTTTAATCACATTTTTAAAAGTTGCAGTCAGAGCATCTCTGTCCACACAGCAGGCTCGATGCACCTGGCCATACAATGCAATTCTAGAGCAGCATCTCTAGAAGGGAACGTGGTAGAGGTTAAATGCTGCTGCCTTTCAGTTTCCCTATTAAAATGAGCTTATTGTTCACACCATGCGCCAAGTCCTGTGTTAAAATAAATGTGTTCATTCCTGGCTCTCCAGACCAACAGGCTTTGGGAAGTGGCCATGTTAACAATGTGCACATGGATGTTGGAGTTCACTGAGCCCATGTTAAATGTTAATTTAAACTCTTGACCTTTCTATAGAAATCCTTTCAGTGGGGGAGTCACCATTACTTTCCATCTTGTTACACACAAGGTCATTGTGCGACCAGAGGGCATTCCCAGTCTGTGGAGCTGGGTTTGCTCCCTGCTCTTTGCTGCTGTCAGTCTGTTGTATACAGCCTCCGCCACTTGCCACTGGAGGTGCTGCCTTCCTGTTCTTTCCCACAGCACGTCTTGCCTTGCTGGACTCCTGCCCCACTTCAATTTCTGCTTGCTAGAGCTTGTGCTTTTACAGCAGCAGTACTCTGGTCTCATGCCATTTTTTCTTTCCCTATCTCCCCACCCCTTGCAGTGGGAGAATCACAATAAAAGCCTGCAGCTGGAGGCACAGACGTACCAACGAATCCAGGAGAAAATCCAAGAAAGAGTTATGAACAACTTGGGAACATGGATAGACTGGCAATACCTACAAAATGCTGCAAAACTACTTGCAAAGGTGGGTAGTTGTGTCTTGTTTGGCACAGAGAAGAGAATACACACCAGAACGCTAAGTTCACAACAACAAGTGAAGAAGGGAATTTAGGGGTTGTGGGTATGTGGGACAGTACCTCTGGTCTAGGACATGAACTAGCCAAAAACTGTCTGGAAGTGACCTCTCCGAATTTATACTTTAACTGCACAAATTCTTCTAAGGAAAGTGTAGGAAATTCCACCATGAAGTGTCCAGTCATCCTTGTCAGAAGGTAGCTGCTTAGCCTGTAGTGATTACACAAATGTGACTGTGCTGACTTCCAAGTCTGAGACTCTTGTCCTTCTTTTCTCTCTCTTCCTTCCACTCCCCAACAGTGTCGTTACACCCTGCAGTACACATATCCATATGCCTACTACATGGAGTCTGGTCCCAGAAAGAAACTGGTAAGATGTTTTGCTCTTTTGCTGATAGCTTCTTGGGGGTGTAGCTGGCAGCATGCTGGGCTGAATTCCAGAGCTTGGCAGTATCTGAAATATTAGTCCTGAGTTTGAGGTAAGGACAGGACAAATAATACGTGGTTTTGCACCTGTCCACTTCAAGCTGACCAGCAACTCAGTCCTCTGATACATTACATTATTTTCCCAGGGCACTTCACTAACAAGCAATTTATCCAGAATGTTTTGAGGCTGGAAGTGTGTGTTTGTTCCTTGGTAAGACTTATCACAGTGCTGTGGGCCATATTTCATGTGAAGAGCTGCTGGTGGATAGCTTTTCCAGCCTTGAATTGGGGTTTAGCTTTGCTTTTTATTCCTTCTGTAAGTTCCTTGCTGTCTTGATACATCCCATGGACTAGACATGTCCAAAAATAGCCCTGAATTCACTGAAGGTGTTGTTTCTTTGACTCAGTTGACCAGTAAAACCTGTTACCCAATCTCTCCCCATAGCATCATACGTATTCTCTGAGGCTGTGGACAGATGTTCTCTTCTGGATCTGACTGTGCCAGTGGAACAAGTTACTGCTCCCAGCAGTGGTTAATCTCTCTGCTCCACCTGCAGAGCTGCTTACAAGAGCATTTTGTGACCTGTTTATGGCAAAATGAGCTGAGTTAGGAGATATTTGTCACTTGCCGTGTTTTTAGTCTGACTGGGTTAATTTTGAGTAGTGCAGGTTGGGGAGTGCTTGCACAAGAAACTCCTGGAAGAGGTGATACTGTCTAGCTGAAGGTGGATAAGGAGGAGGCACAAACCTGCTCTGCCAGCACAGCTGTCAGCAGAATGCATTTGTCTGCTCCTCAAGTGTAGTGTGTGGTATGAAACTGCTCCACTAAACTAGTTTCTTGTTGCTGTCTCTAATTTTGCTCCTTGCAGTTTGAATACCAGCAGGCCCAGCTGGAAGCTGAAATTGAAAATCTCTCATGGAAGGTGGAGCGAGCAGACAGCTATGACAGAGGGGTGAGTGTTCTGCTTGCTTGAGCCTGCTGGCCAGATTTTGTTTGTTGGGCTTAACACTTCTGCAGGAGCACTGAGGCAATCAAGTGAGGGTTCTGAGAAACTAGATCCAGAAACTCACCTTTAGCCAGCAGATGTTGTAGAAGTGGAGTGCTCACTGCCTTATGGGAGAGGAGGGAGGGCTGCAGTGAGTCCTGCAAACTGAAATGGGACTAACAAAGCTCTGGAGGAAGCTGCATCTAGCCCTCTGGTAAAAAGCAGATTCCTTAAGTGTGTTGCTTTTTAGACAGAGCAGGAGCCGGGTAACTACAGAGGGAGCCCATGTCAAAAGGAAAAGGCTCTGCGATCTTGTGATGCAGAGTGCGTGTGAAGTGTGGAGGTTGGTGCTTCTCAGACTGGAGCTTAGTCTCTCCCTAAAGAAAATGAGCTCTTCTCTGGGGAGCTCAGGCTAACGGTTTCTACCTTCTGTTTTACCAGGACTTAGAGAATCAGATGCACATAGCAGAGCAGAGACGGAGGACCCTGCTGAAAGACTTCCATGACACATAAGACAGGAGGAAGTGACAAAGTGCAGGGGTGAGAGCAGCGAGTGAAGTGATGGCAGCTTCACCGGGATAAGCAGGCACTGCCTCTGGGAGAACACGGCCAAGGACAAAGCCACCCCTCCCCTTGCAAGTCAGACACATGCAAACACCACATCTTAGTCCAGTTTGTTCTCTTATCTTTCTGTTTCTGTTTCTGCCAGGCTAGAGGCCAGATTTCAGATTGGCATATTTCCTGGGACATTTCCCTCCTGCCCTTGATGGTTTCAGAAGGGGAGGGAGTTTTTCTCTGAATGGCTGTTAATAGTATTAGATCATTACAATTTATGTAATTTTCAACGGTTGTACAATTATACAGACAAACCTTAGAATAACACACAACCCTTTTTAAAAATAAATTGGCAGTGGAGTGTTTTTCCTTAATCTGCTTGTAAATTTAATGGGCTTTTCCCCCTCTCCCTCTCCCTTCCTCTGACCCAAAAATCCTCCTAGGCACTGAAGGAGGTACAAAATATCTCAGCTAGATTTCCTGATGCTCCTTTAACCAGGGCATTGTAGCATTGGCATTGCACGAGGAGAGTGGCTGGCGTTAAGAGTGGCTGCTGCTGTGTCTGACCCAACAGTACCAGCGGTGGCCATGATTTAGTATGATTACATGTGACATCTCTTTTCTTGTAAATCAGCTGTGCAAAATCCTGCTACACAAACAAAAGCAAACAGAGGAATTGTAGGGGAGAGACCAGGCTAACACTGGGGGATATGCCTTGAATCAGGTCAGATTCTGCATTTGATGAATTTTAGGTCTTCCATGTAGATTTTTGCTTTACTTGTTTTTGTGGGGAGGATGTATTGCCAAAGTGAGTGATGAGGGAATAGTAGCATACAGTTGTTAATCAAGGCTTGGGGCTTTTGCAGAGTGAAACAATCCATGTTATAACAGTGCCGTGCAGCCTGGTAAAGATTATTTGTGCCTGCTGGGTAACATGGCTAAGAAAATTTGATCCCATTCATCAAGGTGAGACTAAACACTGCTACATTATGAGGAGGAAAGATTATGTACAGCACACTCCCTGGCACATGTTGGCAATGTGGACGGGCACTTGAATACAGGTGCACTGCTTGTGCAGAGCCTGCACCAAACCATGCAGAAAATTAACTAGCAAAATTAATTTATTTGTATATTAGTATTGATACTGGTGGGGACTTATCAAAAAATTGATTGTTAGGAGCATGTGGAGCTTTTTTATTAACATTCTTTTTTTCTAATGTAAAATATACACTAAAATAAAAATATGAAAACCTAGTTCATCTTAGTAGGGATTAACATGAAAAAGGTTACTTAAGTGCTGATGCTTGCCTGTTTGCTACAGGAAGCAGGTCACACGTTAAGATTTCACAGGCATGTATGTCACCTGCACCAGGAGCATGTTGTTGGCAGCCATTGAGGTGGAGCTGGAGTCTGATCTGAGGAAATCTTCACCTCTGTGGGGAACTCACAGAATTCTCTTCCGTGCTGTATATGGAAGTGTTGTCTTTGATGCATCCCTGTACTGCTCTTATACAATGTCACTTGATAAAGATTAAACTGAAGGGGGGGGAAGTGCTAAATTCCTGCACTTCAGAATAAGCTAACTCTACTGTTGGAGCCTTTTTCATGTACCTGAGACATGTGACCCAGGTATTTGCAGCATGTATAATTGGGCAGACAGATTTTAACAAGAGAGATGTGTTAGTTTAAAAGAGCAGCAGCTGTCATAGGAGCTAATCCTGTGGCCATGCTTGTTGTACACAGCAGAAAATTTCAAACTGAGAGGCCTTTTCCTTCCTCCCTCCCTTCCCTGGTGTGGGATGTATCGTCAGGGAACGGGGGAAACATACTGCCAAGGAGCTGCTGGCAGTGGAGTGGAGGTTACAACAGAAGCGGCTGAGGGTAGAGCAGGGTTGCAGAGAGGTGGCTGCAGCCAGGAAGCGGGGCAGGGAGGGAGTCTGTGGTTTCTGGGAGCGGTGCTGCTTGCTTCGCAAGAGATCTCTGTAACTGTGGCTCCTTGTGTTCCTGCTCTGTCCAGTTCTGGCTCCCCTCTAGGCTGGAGCCGTACAGGTAGATATGTCCTTGGTCCAGCCGCTGTCTCCAGACTTCATTCCCTCCTCTGCTCACGGCAGCAGCTTCTTTTTGCTCTCTTCATGATATATTGTAGAGGTCAGTCTCTTCCTTCCTCTCCCCTTCCCAAATGATTGTCAAAGTCTGAGCACACTGGACCCACGGGGAGGGATAGCACGGGGGAAGGCTTGCTGAGACCCAGCAGTTTGCAGTGTATAGAACCAATGTTTAAACTGTTCTTTAAAAATGTAATGTGCAAAGTACTAATTAAGATAAAAGCTGGTGTTCTTGTTGGCTAAACGTAACTAGTGTAACACCTAATCTCTTTGCAGAACAGGTATGTGGAGTTTCCTAATCCCAAAGAGCTCTCACTTCTATTACATAATTGTCCAGCTTTGAGCTAGATGAGAATAGGGTTTTGTTTCTCTCCCTCCCTGCCTCCTTCCCTCCTTCCCTCTCCCATGCCCCCACAAAATGCTTTGCTATGAATCCTTGTTTGTAGACAAGCTAGACCGTGTAGTTGTGGCCAAACTTACTGAACAGACTGCTGAGGTGCTTGGCTGAGGGACAGTAATAAATATTGCACAGTGCGCCCCCTAATGCTTTCAAATTTTCTGAAACTAGAGCTTTGTGAGCAGTTCTGTTTAGTTTAAAAGAAAACAAACACCCTTTCTGAAGGTGGTGAGCGTCCTGGTTTGCATGCACAGATCCTATTTCTATACTCTCTGGGAGAACAACAGGACTTGCTTGCTTTTGCAGCCCAGGCAGGGTGACTTCTGTGTTGGTGTCGTACAGAAAGTCCTAGGCTCCAAGATGAAACCTGCAGCGCACCGAGAGTATTGGCGCTCTGTAAAGTGACTGACCACTGCTTGAGAGGCAGGTGACAGGAAGGAAATGGGAGTTCTCGATGCCAAAAGATGAGGCCAGTTTTTTCCCCCCCCTAATAGGTACATGGCCCTACTCAAGTCTGCAAGGTTACATGAATGTAGGTGAATAGAAAGTGGCTCAGGAGCCATTAATTCTGAGGTACGAGTTTCCCTTTGGTGCAATACAGCTACAGATGTGGAATGTTTGCTCTCTTTTTTTTTTTTTTTTTCCTTTTGCACTTGTTTCCAGTTCCTGTGCCAGCCTGACACCTCTCCATCCTTGCATCCGATACTCTTTTATTTCAGCTTCGCTTGTGTTAGTGCATTGGCTGCCTCATCTCTAATAGTCCTCAGGCTTCCCAGACTGTAACAAAAAAATTTTCTACTGATGACGTAAACTGCATGACTGCTGCTCTGCGCCGTGGCACGTGCGCTGTGCTCGCGCAGGGACAGGGGCAGCAGGAGGTTTCTGTACTATAGTCTTGCACTCTTAAATTTTAGACTTTTTAAGCAGGTGAAAAAAAAATAGAACTTTATTTTTAAATGAGGCACTTGTTCTGGGAATTCCTTTCCTCGCCCCCGTCCGGTTCAGGCTGTGGGGCGGCGCGGGTGGGGGGCTGTGCTGTGGGGGTGCCCCCAGAGCTGCTGCCACCCCTCGCTTTTCTTCGCACACACTGGAGAGGGGCAGGGGCGGCGGAAACCGCCCGGGAGACGGTTGCCAGAGGTGTGCCCTTGGTTTATTTGAAATAAATTGTGACTTTCTAACTTCGGAGGTGTCCTGGCTCTTCTTGGGACGGGGGGGGGGGGGGGACGGGGGACGGGACACGACAACAAGGGGAGGGGGCGGGGCCCGCCGCCACACCTGCGCCTTCCCGCCCGCGCCACGCCCCCTCCGCTGGCCCGGCCCCGCCCCGCGGCGCCGTGACGCAGCACGCCGGGCGGTTGCCGGGGTGACGCGCGAGGCCTGGCGGGCCGGGGGCGCGATGGCGGCGGCGGCGCGGTCGGAGGGTCCCCCGCTGCCCGGCCCGCCGGGGGGCCGCCCGCGGCCCGTCTGCTCGCGGCCCTACTTCCTCGTCCTCATGGTCTTCGCCCACCTCTACGTCCTCAACGTGCTGGGGCTGCTGCTCTTCGTGCACCTCAGCGCCGGCGAGGCCGGCGGGCCGCCCGCCGCCCCCCCGCCGCCGCCGCCGCCGCCACCCGCCCGCGCCCTCCCGCGCCTCGAGGGCATCAAGGCAAGGCCGCGACGGGGTGGGGGGGGGCCGGGACAGGGGCCGGGGCCGCGGCCGCGCCGCCGCTCACCGCTGCTCTCCCCGCAGGTGGGCCACACGCAGCGGGTGGAGCTGGTGCCCGGCAGGGTCCACGCCGTGCGCACCCTCAGCCTCAAGCCGCTCCTCTTCGGTGAGTACCGGCCCCGCTGACCCGCCCCCGGCCTTCTCCCCGCCGGTAGGGCCGCAGCGGAGACCGGCCCGAGCTGCTGCCGGCCCCTCAGGCACGCCGGTAGCGGGCCGGCGGCTCGACTCCCCCCCCCCCGGGGCCGGCTGGTGGCCGTCACCCGGTGCCGGGGCTGTGGGAGCGGTGGCCGCGGGTCCCGGCAGGCAGGTCTGGGAGGTCGCCGCCGGCCGCGCTGCCCTGCCGGCTTCCACCGCCGCTGCCGTAACGGCGGGGCCGTGGGGGGGGGGCAGGGGGGCGTCTGTCTCGCACCCGCCGCTGTCTTACACCCACTCAGGGGAAAATGACTTCTCGCCTGTTCCCTTCTCCTCCCTGTGCTACTTTTCCTTGGGGCTGCGTTAAAAAGAGTGTGATTTTGTTTAAGGTATTTCAGTACAGTATTTGCGGAGGTTACGTGTTCTGGATGGCCCACTTAGAAGAATTTGGAAGATTAACCTTTTCAGGTTCTTTCAGATTCCCTTTAAAATACCGTGCATAGACAGCAGATCACTGAAGACGACCTCGAAGAAGCTGCTCGGTATTAGGAAGGGACAAGAGATCCCCAAACTTTTGGTAATAAATGATGATAAAGCAATTTAGTGTTGGTGCTTCAGTGCTGAGGAAATGAGTAACAGGAGAATTGATAAGTTTAATGTCTTCCACCATTTTGCGTCCTGTTCTAGATTTATCTTTATTTCTGGCTGCTCTGATGCACAACCACACAACATCTGTCTTTCAGAGATTTTAAAACCTTTACCTTTCCGTGATTTTTGCTGTGACTGGTAAGGTCTCATTAATTGAACTCTGTGTTCTGGAAATCCACTGAGAATATACAAATTAATTTTTGGGGACAGATGATTACAAAATTCCTGCTGCTGCAAAGTTAGAGAGAACCTGTTGTCTCTGAAAAGATAGCATTGACAGTCTTTTAGATGCTTTCTCAATAATATAAAAAGAGGGGTTTTTTCTGATTCCAAATAGGCTATATACATTGAAAGCCTGGCCATAAATCAGATAGGTTTCTTATTAAACTCCTTTAAGGCCGTAAGTATCTGGAAGAAACACACAAAGTTCTCTTGTCATTTCTACATGTGTGGTCCTCATGGTTTACAAATTTCTAAGTGGATTTCTGCCTGACATTCAGTAAACAGACACACCAACCTGGGACTGATACCCCACAGCGATCAAAAAAAAAATTATGGCATTACCAGAACCACAGTCTGGGGCAATCACTGGTTTTCACTCAGGAAAACCACTCAGGGAAGCTCCTGTTTCCACCTTCTCTGCCCTGCCGGTACCGCTTAATTGAAAGAGTTCATCCTGGCCTGCAAGGAAGGTGCTGAAGTTGAGAAAAGGCAGGTTTGTCCTGGCAGCACTAATCCCACAACTTTTAACTTGTCACTCTGGCACTTCCATTGGTTCCAAGGGAAGCTTTGCTCCCTGAGGATGGTATCACAGGCAGTGATGGACATTCAACATTTGAGATGCCACGCGAGTCTGTTCTCCTTTGTCGTTCGATAAGGAGTCCCTTATTTAGCAACGGCAAGTTGCAAGACGGCTCTTATCTCCCGGATGAACCTGCCAGGAGCCAGCTCTGACTTTAAAAGACTTCCAGAGACTTCTCTATCTATGCAAATAGTACCAATCTACATCAACTGGTTTAAAAAAAACTGATTTATTGCATGGCTGTTGTTTAAATTAGTGGAAGTGTATATTTAACTTGGTTGTGTTAGACAAACCCAGAAGTCACTAGCAAAGAAGGACTCTTGAATTTCTGGGGATTTTTTCTGGGACAGCTCATTAATGATTTAATGTGAACTCTGTGCTTTGGAGCATGGCACTGGGCACCATAGGGGAACTTGCGGTTTGTTTTTTAAATGTGGGTAAGTCATCTGCATTGAACCCAAGCGTATTTCGTGGAGCTATGAAAAAGTCCCTGCCCTATTTTTTTCCCCCTCTGGCTATGAGACGTCATTTCTAAAGCTTGTAAGTCAGACCATCTGTGCGTTTTTTAGTTAGGAAACACTAGTAATCAAATAATCCTATTAATGGAAAACAAATATCAGACAAAGCCTTTTCAACCTTCAGAGCTTTTATGTGTTCTGTTGTGTTTTCCAAACGCAGTCTGTTCAGAAGATACTGCCGTTGCAGGGACCACCTGGCAGCAGATTCTGTGGATTGGGTGGCAGTTTGCAAGACAAGGCAGTGGGGAGGAATAAAAATAGGAAATCTCGCTGTGTTTTTCTTCTGAGCCTCAGGGAACAGAAGTAATCACTGCACAAATGTCAGGGCACAGCTGAATTTCAGAGTGAGTGTCTGAGCGCTCATCTCAGCCCACACTAAATCTGAAGAGGAGATCGCATCATGGGTTGTTGGTGTGCTTTACGAGCACAGGGAGGCAATGTGTCTCCATCAAACCGGGCGGCTCTTTCCACAACCTAGACTGCAGGCGTCATGAACAAGGCAGAACGCGTTTCTCCCAAAAGCTGTTTTTCCTCTTATTTCAGTCCCAAGTTTAATCCAGTGTAGGAAACTTTCCATGGACAGTTGTTTGTTAGGCAGTAGAAATCCAACTTGCTTTCTCGTTTGGGGATTTGCTGTTTTCTGCTCTGTGGTCTGAAGCAGAGAACTATAGCTGTGTTTACCCCTACAGGGAATTACAGTCCCTACTTACTTCGGTGAGAGAGAGAGTGAGCTGCAGAGAACTTGGTGAGACTGAATTTTGCCACCTTTTCTGTCTTCCTTGCATGTGGGTGGAAGGCCAGACAGCTGTGTAACATTTCTCCCCCCCCTCCCATATCGGAACTGCAAGTAGCACCTATTGTGCTGTGGCTGGGGCTCACCTCCAAGTCCCAAGCAAAGCTGCTGTTGCACACCAAAGCAGAGGTTTAAACAGCTGATGTCCCACTCCTGCTCTGCTCTTTTTCAAGGCTCTTGTGATATCTTGGTATCTTCAGTAGTTCCCCAGTTACCAGAATCTTCTGATCCAAACCGAATTTCTGATGTTAAAAAAATGGTTTTCCCTGTTATGCAGAAACCCTCAGTTATCTTTGCTTTTCTTGCTCAAGAATGGCTGTTTCCTCTTACCTGTGCGGATGCTCATCAGCTCTCAGCGCAGCAAGCTGAAGGGACAGCCTGAGTGACTGCTCAAGAGCAGAGTTTAGCATTCATTTTTTAAGGGGCCAGGCATTGCCGGGGTGGGTTCCTCTCCCCCTTAATTTACCTTGGACTGTTCAAGAGTAAACTATTTGCTCCAGTATACAAAAAGCATCACTTAGCAGTCAGGGAGACTTCGGTGTAATGTTTCTGGACAGAAAGCAAGCAGGCACTTGGACAGCATCAGTGTCTCAGGGTCAAATAACGAAGCTGAAATGGCTATCAACTTTGATGACAAGAACTAGAAGGAGCTGTTACTAAAGGTCTCTTCTAGTTTGTGCTCACCTGCAGAGTTCAGTTCAGTTTTCTTGTGCTGTTGGATCCTACACAAAGCCATCCATTGCAAGTCCTATGTCTACAGAGCCTTGCGAGAGGAATATGTTAAATCTGTATCCTTAAGCTCTGTCTCAAGAAAACAGGCCCTATCTGTGGACTATGACTGCTTCAAATCACCTAAAAATATGGACTGTACATCTCCAAAACACCAACTGCCAGGGAAAGGAGTTTTCTAGCCATAGGGAAGGGAGCAGTTTCTTATTGTTGGAATTGAGATTTTTCAGACCTTCCGGCCAGCCTGTTCAGGGCAGCGGTGATGTTTCCACCTCCGCACCGCCTGGTGCAGGTTCCTGTTCTTCTTCTGCCAGGCGTAGGCCTTGTTCACCACCACTTTGTCACTCTGTACTTCGCCGCTTACAACGAAGACCCCTGCGTGAGTGCCTCTCATGATGTTGTGGACGCAGGTAGCATCTATGTCCAGCCACTGCTGGAGCCGGGCGGGGATTTCAGTTCTGAGGAGTGGGCCGTGCTTCAGGACCTCCACCTTGGAGGGGTCCAGGTCGAAGTCCGAGATGGTGGTGGTGGTGTTCTTCCTCAGGATTCGGATTTTCACTGCTGTGGGGGTTGGAAAAAGAGCTGTTAGTTCTGTTTACTTTTCATAGCTCTTACCTACTTAAACACACAGCCAACACAAGGCTTTCTTGCTGTTTCTGTAATGTGCTGATGCATCCATCCAAGCTCTTGTAATTGCAGTGAACTTGTAAAAGTTCTCATTTGAGGTTAGTTTCCAGTACTGAACACAGTTCTTCTCACTCCACTTTTCTCGTGAGAGTGGCAAAGGCGTGTCAGCACCGCTGCATGGGCAGAAACCCTGTAGGAAGCAGGGGCACAAGCAAGTGGATGCATCAGTGTCCTGGTGTCGTGCAAATTACTTGACTGTTCTCTGAGCTGGGATTTCAGGAGGTGACATGACTGCCACCTGCCCAGGATTTTTAACTTTTTTTTTCATGAAGATTGTGTGTCTGAATTCAGGACAGTATCTTGAAAACTTCCTGCCAGCTGATTGAGCAGAGCCAGTGCTGCCACCTGCTTGAGCTAGGAGAGGGAGAGTCACATTACTAGAGCAACAGTATTGAAGTTTGAAATAGCTGACATGGATTTTGCTACAGGTTTTTATGGGCATTGATTGAAATGTTGGTCTCCAAGGGAAAATCAGAGTAGTGCTTATGTTTAGCAGCCACAGACCAAACCAAATCAGAGCCCACAGAAATAAAAGCAGGTCTTCACCTTGGGTTCTGCTTGGAGCTGGGCCCTCCTGCTACCTAACAGGTAAGTTGGGACCTGAAAATCCCTGGGATCTGCTGTAAAAGCTGCAGTTCCTCCAAGTCAGTTTGTTATGGCAAAGCCATTTTCTGTCCATGCCACTACTTGGCTGCTGGAGGGAATGGGAGGAAGAGATGGTGGTACTCACCAAAATCATTGGTGCAGAGGTTTTCCAGGATCTCCCTGGCAGTGCTGGCCTCCTCAAGCTCACAGTCCTTGCAGCTGGCTCGGGGCACTACTGCAACAGAGATTTGGTTATAACACCCTTTTCAAGCTTCACTGGAAAAGGCATAATGAATTTTGAGAGCTGCGAGTGGTGGCTTGCTGTTTCCAAGTGGTGCTTCCTCCTGAGCTGCCTAGACCCTGGAGAAAGAGCTCAGAGTGCCAGGGTGGGAAAATGTTATGCTCTCCTTTCTGTGGGTGGGGCAGACACTGCTTGTCCTGCTTTGTTTAGGCTTGTGTGTGTTGCTGCATGTTAAAGCAGCAGTGAAAATGCTTAATGAAGATCTCCTAGTTTGGATGAAACAGTAAAGCCACTGGTATGGCCAGACTCCATCCAGTGATGCTGAAATGAGGTGTCTGTTCTCCCCTTAACTGCTCTTGAATCTCCCCCAGTGTTCATCAGTATCTGGGTGTTTAATTTAGTCTTTCAGTCTTTAAGATTTTTTTCTTGTGTAACTCATGTCTGCAGAGGCTCATGCCCCTTTGTGGTGTTTCCTAATGTTTCAAGAGAAGGCTTGCAAAACATTTCTTTTTGCATGTTTTTAAACCCTGGGCACAGCTGAAAGATCAGGGCTGCAGCTCTTTAGCTCCGCTGGAAGCACGTCTCGCCGCCTGGAGCCTGCACACCACAAGCTCTCATGCTGTGCCTGAGTGTTAGGCTTTTACAGCGATTCCTTTCCCCTGCCCCAAACCCTGCACGATCTGACGGCACCCAGGGAGCTAATGAATACAGTAGAGAGGGGAACAAGCTGCAGTCAACGTTACGCTAATTTTTTAGACATGATGGAGTTCCCAGAGAGAACAAAACTAGAATTCAGAATTATTTTTTTTTAAATAGAGCTTGCAACCAGAAATATTAGGAATAGAAACAAGGCATAGGCCCATCCTTTCAAGCTTTCAGTGTTACATATGGAATAACATGAGAAAAAAAAACCAACTTACTTCTCCTGCTCGAGGAGTTTTCATCTGTGGACACTGCTGCAATGCACAGTTCATGATCTGCAGGAAACTTGCTGCAGTTCAGGATTTCGGGCCAGGGGTAGCCGTAACAAGCCATGACGGGTGCACAGCTTCTCTTGACGGCTTCGCACAGGCTGCGGCAGGGGTAGATGAGCCTGGGGAGGGGATGGGGATTGCAGCACCTCTGGACTCCTCCCGGCAGCAGGCTGAGGGTCAAGCCCTGGCACCGCGCTGCACACTGTAGCGCTAGGAGAGCTGTTTGGGGGTCTTTGATGTCTTTTGAACGTTCATGCCCAGGAAGCAAACAATGGATTTTTGAGGACAGGAGGGATGAGGGATGAGGCTGTTTGTTACAGGCTGCTGCCAGAAGCCCTTCCTCCCACCCAGGGATCTTCTCTAGTTGTGCAAAGGCTGCTTACCTTTACAGGTGCCTAATTAGATGCCCAGTTTCCTTAGCAGCTCTGTACTTTGATGGCTGCACCTCAAGACTGAGGATTTCTCTCTGCTGCTGGCACTGTCGGGCTGAGAAACCCCCTACATGTTTGGGGCAGGAGCTGCATGCAGGGGGCTGCAGGGGAAGCGGGAGGTGAAGCCGGTGGGTGCCAGCAGATACTGTGGTGTGTGACAGGGGTGGCCGGGGGAGACGGCAGCAGTGCCTGGGGTGGGAGAGCAAGAAAATCCAGAGGAGGGAACATAAGGTTTCTGCTCCTGCAAGATTAAATGCTCATGTTTCACTTTCAGAGGGAAGGTCCCTGCTGGGTAATCCAGTTGCCCCTTGCCCAGCAGGGCAGCCCGGCTTCTCGGGGACTGTGCTGATCACGTTGCATGCATTTTCTCTTGGGAGGCAAATGCAGTTGCGCTCTTGGGGAGTGTTACTTGCCAGAGCTGAAATAACTTCTAAAAGCATCTTACCTGTCCAAGCAGATTGGTGCAAAGAGGGAGCAGAGGAAAATCCTAGCGTCTGGGTGGCACTCCCTGGCCAGCAAGGGCAGCCAGCTGGAAGACTGCTGGATCACTTCTGGCATGGTCTCATGCTCCAGCAGGTTGGGAATCCTCATCTCGGAGTAGCCGATATCGTAGCACAAGGCCATGTGGTGTGGAATGGGTGTGCAGCTGGAGGATCTCCTCAGGTAGCTCGCCCAGGCTCCTGGAGAGCCCCAGAGCAGCAGGCGCACCAGGAGACCCAGCAGCCATGGGCTGCCCGACCTTGAGGGGTGCCTGCGGTGGGCCGTGACCATGCTCAGAGCAAGCTGGGAGCAGGCGAACGGGCAGCACACCCTGGACTGAGCTGCTCCTGACTGTGGGATGCCTTTTATAGCCTATGAGCCACCTCTCTGTCAATCCATCCTCATTAAGTGCGGCCCTTTCAGAGCCCTCATGGGGAAGACAATGCTCCAATTTTCGTTTGCCAGCGGCCCCGATTGTTTGGATTTTAGCAGGGGTTTGGCTTAGATCAGCAGGTGTGGAAATGAGGGCAGTTGGGGAGGGATGAATGACTTGGCCCATGTGTCTTGGGGCTCTTTCAGCCAAGATTGAATCTCTGTTTGACACCAGTGCTCCAACCCATCCCCTTTCTCTTGCTCCAGGATTAGTCATTATTTCATAAACCCCAATGTTTTCCTCTCTTTTGTTTTTTGTAAAAGCAATCAAGTGTTGCTCAAAGTCAATTAGGAGGCATTTGTTTAGCTGGATCTATTGTTGAGGAGGCAGGGAGATAGGATGGTTTCACAGCCAGAAGTTAACTGTTTCAGAGAGCTGAGGGCAGAGAGGAACTAATTTGTAGCTGTGGAGCCACGTTGTTTGCAGATGAGATTGGCGGCGCTTAGCTGGAAACCCCCTCACCTTGCAACCTGCGTGACAGAGCATGCTTTCCGGTTAACAGAATTTTTACTTCATTACAAAGTCCCGTTACTACCACTGAAGAGCAGGATTGTCCTTCCTCCAGCACGTAATTAAGATTCCAGAAGCCATCATTATTGTAGCCCAGTTTGGGGAACTGGAAATACTGGGGGCGTTGCTTGCCAGCACGCAGTTCATTCGGATGTGGTGCCGTGCCATGAGGTTCAAACCAGCCAGCGGAAGCTCCAGCGCTGAAGCATCCTCTGGCACAAGGACCCTGTGCTGCCTGTGGCGGAAATTGTTTCCTCGGAGGGTGTTACGGATACAGCCGGCTGCATTGTGTTGCTGGGGCTTCCCAGGAACATCTCATTTTCTACAGAGCTAGTTCTGGTCTGTACTTAGCAAGAAGCCAACTGCGTATTGACAGTTTGAGTTGATAGGGTTGATTTAAGGTCATGGAAGTAATTAACTTTTTTTTTCCCCCTTTGAGGATTGCTGCTGTAGTGGAGATAAAATGTGTCCTTGGCACATACTTGCAGGAGCTCTAGGGGGCTGCAATTTGAAGAGCAGGACCTTGGGCCTAGGAGCACTTAAACCTGTCCTGCTTTGGTGGTTTTTCTTTTCCTCTTCAAAAGTCTCAGCAGCTGATCCCTGAAGAGCTGATCTCTACAAGATCCCTGTAGCAGTGACAGACATCAGCCAGAAGGATCTTCTCAACCTACTGGGCCACAATGTAACTGTGCTGTGGAATGGGACCTCTCCAGCGCTTTGCAAGTGTGTGCCCAGTGCACCATGCAGTTAGAAATCTCTTAGCTTCACCGTCATCAGTGGATTTCTCTGCAGTTAAATTTGCTTGGGATCCTGGTATTGCCTGATTGCTGCTGGTGGTGTGCTGCAAAGGAAAGCTGGTGATACCAGGATGCTATCTGGGTATGGAGCGTGGCATCCACCATGCACAGTGTCTTCCCCTTTAATGTTGCATTTGAAGACCATTTTTAGTGGGGGACCAAGGGAATGAGTGGGAATAAGTTTGGAAGTTGTCTCTTTGCTGTTTGAGTTTCATAGTAGAGCACTGTGCCAGGTTCCCCTGAAAGGTGTTTGGTTTTGTGCAAAGTGCCACCCCCTCCACATGAGAGCAAGGAAGCCTGAAACCCTGGCCATCACCACTGCCCACCGTAAAGATTTTTGGCCTCCCTTCCTGTAGAGCGCCAGTTCCCAGACTGTGATCCACATGTCACCTTTGAAGTGATAATATGCAGTGATATGCACGTGTTTGTTCACTCCTTTGTCCATTGTGGTATCTGCGAGAGAGTTTAAGGGCTTGACCCCTGGATCCAAACATTTAGGAACTGCTGCTGTAAAAATACCCACCTCCAGCAGCTCAGGTGTGTGCTCCTTGAGAGCTTTTCTGGTAGAAGGGTGGATGTGTTTGAATGTCCCAAACTTAGGCAGTTCCTAAATTTCCCCCCCACCTTTTTTTTTTTTTCCTTCTGAGTGGCCTGCCATCAGTATGGGCTCCCACTCTGACAGTTCCTCAGTCTCTGTTGCTGCTCACACTTTTGCTGCAGAAATTCCTGACTTCCTGACGGAGGAAGAGTGCAAGCTCATCGTCCATCTGGCACAGCTGAAGGGGCTGCAGAAGAGCCAGATCCTACCAACGGATGACTATGAGGAAGCCATGGAAATGATAGAAATCAGCCAGATGGACATTTTCAATCTGCTGGACCACAATCAGGATGGGCAGCTGCAGCTCAAAGAGGTAGAGTGTGGGACAAAATGGGGAAGGTTTGCTGTGGGACCTTCTGGCAGGTCCCCTCCTCAGATAGTCACTTGATTACTCATGTGCTTGGGTAGGGCCAGATCCCAGTATATACTGATCAGTATTTGCTTAATTTTATGTCTCCAGACTGGTGCTGGCCTTCAGCATGGAAGTTTCGGGTGGAAAGTGCAGCAGTTGTCATGCTATTGGGAGGTAGTAAGGGTCCTTGGCAGGAGATGCGTGTTTTGAATTTGCTGGGTAAAATGTTCCTTGGGCTGTGGGTTTCCTCTTCCTGGGTGTCCTGGGGAGTTTGTAGCATAGGCACTGCTTTGTGTGGCCTGTGGGGAGCTAACCGTGCTAATTGACAAGTCACCAGCAAAGCCACCCCTATTAATGACCCTGGAGGGGGATAACAAGCACCTTGTCCACAGGTCTTCAGCACCCTTGCCCGGTATGGCAGGGTGCGTCAGGGCAGGTGCTGGCAGTTCAAGGATGTCACCCCCATGGGCTCCCGTTTCAGGTGGGGCTGCGGGTCTGTACTGTCCTGTGGGCAGCAAGCATTGTGGAGTATGGGGAACTGTGGCAGTGACAACCCAGGGCAAGGCTCCTTTTCTCTGGAGGTCAGAGCCTGCTGAGAGCTCTCCAGGATACTGCATCTCTCTGTCCACATGAAAAGGAAGCCTTTTTGTTCCAAGCCCTTATCTTGGACAAGTAAAAGCATTCACTTTTATCATCAATAGCTTTACTTTCCCTTCAAGAGAAAGAGCTGTGCCCTTTCTGCCTCAGGACTGGTTAACCGAGTCCCAGCAGTAATTTGCCATGACCTAAACTGGAAACAACAGCACTCATCAGCCACACACTGTGTGTGGCTGCCAGATAATTCTCACTGCAGTCTTCTTTCTGCAGAGATGTGCTGACGCCTGGCTGGCTGATGTGCTGCAGAGGAGAGCCCGCCAGGCCTCAAGCAGGGAGTCTGTAGGGTTTCAGTAGTACAAGAAACCAGTGCCCGCTGTTGATCCATTTATGAATTTCAGGTGTTGACCCACACCCGGCTTGGGAATGGCAGGTGGATGACCCCCGAAAACATCCGGGAGATGTACACTGCAGTCAAGGCTGATCCTGATGGGAACGGTAAGAGCAGCTCCATGGGAATCCCTTCACCCTCAGCATGCTGGATGCCTCGCACAGCCGTGTGGGGCAGAGCAAGAGCCGTGTCCCTGCCCAGGCCTGTTTCTCTTGCTGTATTCTTCAAAAGAAAATAACACTGCTTTAGAGACCTTTGTAAAAAATTAAAACCAGTGTAAACCTCTCATCGCAGCACTCCTGCCCCTTCATCACCAGTCTAGCAGCAGACTAGTTCCACTGCCTGGGCTTGGATCTTGCAGAAGCAGGACCAGAACACAACTCTCCACTCCCTCTCCCCCTGTCAGACCTGCTTTGGTTCCTGCCCTGCTGTAACAGGACCTTGAGGGTGTGCTTCTGCTCCTGTGGTCTGAGAGACTGCTCTGGATCTGACTGCATAGCTGTTGTTACCTGGGCTTCAGTTTTTAAGCTGCACCCTCCACTCCCCGCCCTGTTTTCAGGGAGACTTCTGCAGCAGGCTGGGAGCCCTGTATCACTGGCAAGGGAGGGCAGAATAAGTGGAAGTGAGGGTGGTTTTGTTGGTCAGCCTTTGTTGCTGACCCCCCTCTCTGCCGCTGCAAACTCTCTGTATTCCATGAGGCCACTTCTGCCCCTCCTGCTCCTGGTCTCCCAAGGGCTCCCACTGGTCCGGACATGCACTCTAACCTCTGCTGCTCTAATTAGAGTGGCCTCAATTAAGCAACTCTCCATTTCCTAATCAAATTAAGTGAACGCACAGGCTCTGCACGCTCTCTTCCAGTGACCTGGCATTGAGAGCTGCCCAGGAGGAGTTGGTTTGAAGCAGTACCCGTGTGAATGCCTAAATATCCGGAGGGCACCCCATGCCCTGCTCGTCTGGGATGGTGGCATTCTTGGCAGGGGCAGGAGCGTATGACTGAGTCCTCAGTGGCTTTTCCACTGTTCCGGACATCAACTAATGGAAGGTCCTGTTAAAGTGCTCTTGGCAGGACCTTGCTTCCAGAGAGCTGCTTCACTCCGTTGTTAGACTGGTACGTGACACCAAGTGACGAGGTCACAACCTGGGGAAGTGGGGACAGGGAGACACTAGAAATAATAATGGTGTGGGTAATTTGGCCACAACCACTGGCACCTGAGGACCTGTCCCAGGCTGACCCTGGGGGCTGGTCCTTCCTCCTGCTGGAGAGTGCTGTGTGCCTGGGGAGCAGAGCTGGCACCACAGCAGCACTGGGTTTGCTGCCTGAGTGAGCTCCACTTGCAGCCCATGATGCATGTTGGCTGCCAGGCAGCATGCTGCAGTGTTCCGCAAGCTCTGGTCCCGGGGACCTGGTCCCCAGTGCGGGGCTTCCCTTCTTCAGAAAGGGGAAACAACAAATGTGAGGATTTTTCTGAAGCCGACAAAGGCCAAAGTCTAACCCTTGTTGAGTCCAGTTGAGTGCAAACAAGAAATACTTGTGTCAGTAGAAACCACTTTTTACCTCTGGTTTTTCTGTTATTTCTACTTACGCAAGATCATACTCTGTTGTATTTCTCACTCGTGTTTTGCAATTACACAAATTCAGAAGAATGTACCGCTTGTTTTGGTTTGGCTTTTTTAAATTACCATGCAGGGTCTTGTAGAAAATATGGTCTGAGGTGTCCCACTCTGCTCCTACACGTGTCTATTTAAATATCTAACTAACAAGCTCCAAGGCATCAGGTGGCGCAGGCTTTTTAGCTGTGGGATTGCATATGTTAGAACTGTATTGGCTATTTCTCTCTTTTGATGGATTGATTTGTATGTTTTAGGAGCTTTTTAAAGTTCAAAATGGTACTTCACCTGTCCCAGTTCTGACCCTGTACGGCAGCTAACAGTTCACTTTTGCAGGTTGCTGTATGCCCTCTACTCTGCTAAAGGCGAGAGCATGGCTGGGGCCTGTAATCCTGCACGTAGCGGGTGCAGCCGGTGGTGGGCACAGTGGTGGACCCTGAATGGGGTTTGTCTGAGGAAGGCAATTTCTGCAGTGCCCTCAGCTGGTGGTTTCTCTGAGTACAGGACGCCAAGAACTATTATTACCTGCACCAGAGTCAGCCAGCTTTTCCTCTCTTCCCCTAGGTGTGCTGAGTTTGGAGGAGTTCAAACGATTGAATATCCGTGATTTCCACAAGTACATGGGAAGCCAGAAAGTGAAGATGAGTGACTTGGTGCGCAACAGCCAGCACACCTGGCTGTACCAGGGCGAGGGGGCACACCAGGTCATGAGAGCCATACGGCAAAGGTAAGGGCCAGGCAGCCGAGGGGCCGTTGGGTTTGTCTAGCCATGAGGACCACCTGTGCTGGGAGAGGCAGTGGCAGACTTGCTAATATTCACACTTCCTAATTGCGTGAAAGTCTTTGGAGTATAAAGAGCAATGAACACAGACACAAAATGGGGAGAGGAGGTTTTCATTAGAACAAGAATTTGTATTGTCCCATGGAAAAGGAAAAAGAAAAATCAAACCTTTCAGCATCTCCATTCACTTTTGGGAACAGCCCTATAAAACCAAGAAGACTTGGCATTATATGAAATAATTCATTCTAATTAGTAAATGAGCTTACTGGGAGAAACTGCCCATTTCCAATCCTGTCTGGGTGCCAGTAGTTACTGTCATTTGCTTTAGTTACTCATGCATTTCACTGAAATCTGTCTTAGCTGTTCAGAGCTGACTTTTTAACAAGCACAACTTCACCTCAAGTAAGCCGAGTTAGTTTAATCCTCTGAGCACATGTATCGCAGGGCAGCTCACAGCAGACAGGAGAACCTCTTACCCTTCCCTTCATCACAGATTTGGTACTGGGAAGCGTAGAAACCCAGCATGCAGGCCAAATCGTTTAGCCGTGGTGAGTTTCAGATAACTGGCTGGAGACTCCCTTGTTCCTGTGGCGCTGGTCCTCGCCCAGAACATGGGTGGGTAAAATCTGTCCCGAGGCTTGAAAACGGCTGTTGGCCGCTCCTTTTCTTCAGTGCATTCCAGCGGGAGAATGGGGTTGCATATTGCCTTGATTAGAGCAGGCTCTGGCTGCCACCTTCTCCGTGCCAGCTAGCCAGCGCACACAGGCATCGGCATACTGCTTTTACGCTCTTCAGTTGGCTGCTCTTACAAGGACGTGAAGACATAGCACTGAAGGAGGCTGTTAGTCCTCCCTGGGACTATGCGGTGCCTGGAGGGGCTTTGCCATCCTGCTTGGGTGCTGCGTTCCCTTTGCACCTGCCCCAAGGGCTTCACCAGTCCTGATTCTCAGAGCTCTGAGTGTTCTTTGGCAGGTCTCGAGACGTACCTGCTTTCCTTGGGGATGATCTCAGATGTAGCAGCGGAAAAATCCCAGAGCAGGAGGGCTCCGGTCTCCTTGATCACTTCCAGTGCCCCTCTGCCCTGGGGGGAGGCTGCTGAAAAGGCAACAGGGAAAGGTGAGTTAGGTGACAAGAATATTCCTAGAGCTAGTCTCTTGTTCGCTCTCAGCAGGGGTCCTGTGCTTTGCTAACAGTCCCTGAGGTCTGTAGGTGGTGTGCAGGAGTCCAGAGAAGCCATGAGATGGCACATGAAGGCTCCAGGGACACACACAGAAGGGATCTTGCTGAGCAAGCAAAGTCTTCCTGAAAGCAGTCCTGCTGGAGATGCACCCTTCGGTTTTGGGGTTTTTTTATTAACCCTGACAAGGACTTTCTGAGCTGATGCTGATGGTCCAACAGATCTGTAGGGACCTAGTTATCTCTTGGCGTGCTTGCTGCAGCCCATCCGTCTCTCTGGTCTGTTGGGGAAGGGAGTTATCTTTCTCTGAATTTACTCGCTGCTTGGGAGTAGTGGCCGACTAGGGTGACGGTGCTTTCTCCTCACCTGCTCTTCTCTCCTCTTCCCCAGGGTAATGCGCCTGACTCGCTTGCCCCCCGAGATTGTGGAGCACAGCGAGCCCCTCCAGGTTGTGCGGTACGACCAAGGAGGGCACTACCATGCCCACATGGACAGTGGCCCCGTCTTCCCCGAGACCGCCTGCAGCCACACGAAGCTGGTCGCCAATGAAAGCGCTCCGTTTGAGACCTCCTGCCGGTAAGGTCTGCCTTGGCACAATCTGGAATGCGTTAGAGAAGCGGTGTGGAGAGCTGTTTCGCCTCACCTCGCATGGGACTTGGTGCTCAGGTTGTGGGCTCACAAACCAGCTCTGGAGATCGCTAGCATGAAGGGGTTTGAAGGGGGAGGTGGGCAAATCCTGTGGGTCCACGCAAGGAGGGCAGAGTGGTTCTGCAATGCTGCTGGGCTGTCCCCACCAGAGGTTAGAAGCGCACCCTCACCGTTGTGGGTGGGCATTTTCTTTATTGTCCTTGTCTTGTCCTTGGAGAAAAGCTGATGGTGCAAATCACATATCTTGTGATATCTTGGAGGAACTGCTGTATGTATGGTGGAGGGGCAGGGTACGGACAGCCCCTGTGCATCTCCTCCTGTTCCAGTTGTGTCCCCTGACAGCCACTCTGTCTTGCAGGTATGTGACAGTGCTGTTCTACCTGAACAATGTGACTGGGGGAGGTGAAACAGTCTTTCCTATAGCTGATAACAGGACGTACGAAGAGATGGTAAATGAATCTCACCTACATGTTACCCCCTGGGGATTCTGAGTCCCTCTTTGAATGTCTATTCACTGCGGCTGCAGGAGGGGTCCTGTGTGTGAGGTTGGTGGACTTTAGCCTTCGTAGCTGGAGCATGGGGAAGCTGTGCTCCTCTTACGGTCTTCTCCCTCTGAGGCCAAGGGAAGAGGCACAGGGCTTTGACAGCTGCAGCTCTCCCCACTTAGAGGTGTGAGGGGCTGTATCTTGGCCTTGCTGCCATAACACGAGTCCTGCTCACTTCTGTCTGGGCAGCTTTCCTCAGACTAAGTCTTGGCAGGTATGTTGTGCTCCTGTCAGGCAATATGTTAAGGAATGGGCGGCTGCTCAGAAACAGGTTATGGACCTCCAGGGGATTGAAACTGGCTGCTCCGGGTGGGTTGTGAAAGCCCTGTCCTGCCCAGCATCAGCCTTGAGCTGTTCCTGTGGGGTGTTCAGGCAAAGGGCAGGATGACGCCTGGCAGCAGAGGCAGCCCAGTGCGTGCACTTCGTTCCAGCCCTGTTTGCAACACCTTCTCTGTGGTTTCTTGCCAGTCTTTGATCCAGAACGATGTTGACCTGCGAGATACTCGGAAAAACTGTGACAAGGGCAATTTGCGAGTGAAACCTCAGCAAGGCACTGCTGTCTTCTGGTACAACTACCTGTCAGACGGAGAAGGTATGGGCTTGTTTCAAGACTCGGCTCTTGGGAGGGGTAGGACTGCAGGAGGTGACAGCTGTCGTCTTCTTGCAGCGGCTAGATGCTCAGAAGAGAGCCAAAGGGTGGTAGCTGCCTGCTAGTGGGAACTGTAGAGTCTACTTGTCACCAGCTGGGTAGGAGCTTCCTGACTCTGAAAGGCCTTTGTTTACAGGCAGTAGGTCAGTGGCTCCTGATGTCTTTGGGGGACGGGACCAGCTAGCAAACAAAGACCTTGGCTGCACTAGCCATTGCCAGCTGCCTCCTATCCTGCTGTGCGAGCTGAAACTCCTGCTGAAACTTGGTCTGCAATTCAAAATGTTTCACTGATGTGGTGTTGCCCAAAGGGGTGGGGAGGGGAGGTAGACAAAGGCATGGCCATCAGCTCTGCAGCATAGGGAGGCATGGTCCACCCCGCGCGAGGCGCTGCTGTGCTTGGGGCCAGCTCCTGCTTTATAGCTCAGCCGCAGCCTGTTGATATGTGTCCTTGGGGCTGTTTTTCTCATGAAGCGCAGCGTGGTTTCCCCTGACAGCCAAGCTGGGGGATTGACATGAATCTTCCAGGCTGCTGGTGAGTATGACTCCAGAGTGTTTCGATGGCAGATTTTGAGCAGTGGTGGGAGGAAGGAGTATAGCATTCCAGCTCCCCTGGGAGCAGCCCATGTTTCCATCTCTAGAAGGTCACAAGACCAGCATTTGGGCTGTTGGGTGGTAATATCAAGACCATCGCTCTCCTGTAAGAAGAGCCCTGTTGTGTTTTTATGAGCAAATTTTTCCTAAATGGAAGGCGGCTGCTGATGCAAGTCTGCCACAGAAAAACGATGGGACCTCTGTAAAAAGAGGATCATTTAGAACTGCTGAAATGCAATCTCTAATGTGGCCCTGAGCCCCTGACTTCCACAGGCCTTCTAGTGGCAGCACCCATCTTTTCCATGCCAGCCTCCCATTTGGGGAAGAGTTGAGAAAAACAGTAGCTCTGATGCAGAATGCAAGAGCCCCTTGTGCCGAGCGGAGACACGGAGGCAACAAGCATTTTGCCTGCCCTGGTGAACTCTTTATAGATGCTAGGGTGGGATGGCACTAAGATGAAGGGGTGTCAGGAGGAGCCAGCTCCTGTTAAGAAGATGTATCTGAGCCAAAATCCAAGCAGGCGCTCTGGGCAGGAGAGCTGCTGTCACCATTCACTGGCCGTGCCTCCCTGTGCGGCCCCAGCTGTGCCTGCCCGTGCTGCAGCACTCCTCGCCACCTCCTAACAAGGCTTCGTTCCGCAGGCTGGGTGGGGGAGCTGGACGACTTCGCCCTGCACGGGGGCTGCCTGGTCACCCAAGGCACCAAGTGGATCGCCAACAACTGGATCAACGTGGACCCCAACCGCCGGCGGCAGCTGCAGTTCCAGCAGGAGATGGAGCGCTACGCGGGGGCGGAGGCCGGGGCCGGAGCCCCGGGCGAGTGGACAGTGGATAAAGCCTACAGCGGGGTGCACCTGGAGCTGTAGGGTCAGGGGGGGACGGACAGACGCGGCGGAGGGTCCTGGCCGCGCGCACGTGGCCTTTTCCCGCGCTGGGCGGAGGGGCGGGGCCGCGGGCCACGTGCGCGGCGGGGCCGCGTCGCGCGCCAATAAAGCGTGGAGAGAGGGGCGCCGTCTCCGCGTGTTCTGGGGGCGGGGCGGCGGGGCCCGGCCAATGGGCGGCGGGCCGGTCAGTGGCGCGCGGTGTCCGGCCAATGAGCGCGGAGCGGCGGCGGCGGGGCCGCTGCCGCCGCCAAGATGGAGTCGGTGGCGCTGGTGGCGCCGGTGACGGCGCTGGAGTTCGCGGGGGACGCGCTACTGGCGGGTGAGCGGCGGGCGGGGGCTGGGCACGGGGCCGGCGCCGGAGCCCGGGGCCAGGCCGGCGGCGGCGGCTGACGCGGTGTCCCGCAGGCACGGGCCCGGAGGTGGTGGCGTTCCGGCTGAGCGGCGGCGGGCAGGCGGCGGCGGCGGCGGGGCGGCGGAGCGTGCTGCGTGAGGCCAGCGTGCAGGGGCTGCGGGCCGAGCCGGGCCCCGGCGGCGGGGCGGCGGTGCGGGTGGCGGCCTTCGGCGGGCGCTGGCTGGCGGTGCTGGCGGTGCGGCGCGGCGGGCCGCGGCTGGCGGCCTGCGGCGGCGGGGCGGCGCGGGAGCTGGGGGCGCGGGTGTGGGAGGCGCGGTGGGCGGCGGGCGGGCGGCTGGCGCTGGCGCTGGGCGGCGGGACCGTGGCGCTCTACGAGTGGCGGGGCGGCGGGCGCTGGCTGCGGCGGGCGAGCTGCGGAGGGGCCGGGGCGCTGCGCTGCGCCGCGCTGGCGGGGAGGGCCTGGGCGCGGCTGGCGCTGGCGGCCGGCACGGCGGCGGGGACGGTGGTGGTGTGGCGGGCGGCGGAGGCGGCGGCCCCGCGGCGGAGCCTGCGCGGGCACCGGGGCGCCGTGCTGGCGCTCTGCTACGCGGCGCCGCGGGGGCTGCTGGCCTCCGCCTCCGAGGACCGCAGCGTGCGGCTCTGGGCCGTGGGCGAGCTGGGCGACGGCGACGGCGGCTGCTGCCTGCTGGTGTGCTACGGCCACGGGGCGCGGGTGGCCGCCGTGGTGCTGCGGGGACCGCGCCCGGTCAGCGCCGGGGAGGACGGCGCCTGCCTGGAGTGGGACGGCGGCGGCGGCGTGCGGCGGGCGCGGCGGGGGCACCGCGGGGCCCTGCGCGCCCTGGCCCTGCGTCCCGCCGGCGGCTGCCTCGCCACGGGCGGCGACGACGGCGGCGTCCGGCTCTGGCGGCCCCGGCGGGCGGCCCCGGCCCCGGCGGCGCTGGCGCTGGGGGCCCCGGGGCGGCCGCGGGCCGCGGTGCTGGCGGGGCCGCGGCGGGTGCTGGCGCTGGACGAGGCGGGCGGGCTGGCGGCCTACGAGGCGGCGGCGGGGCGCTGGGGGCCGGTGCTGCCCCCCCCCGCCGCCGGCGGGGCCCGCGGGGCGCTGGCGGCCGTCCCCCTGCCCGGCGGGGACGAGGCGCTCTGCGCCCTGGCCGGCGGCGACGGGCGCCTCCTCCTCTTCGCCCTCAGCCGCCCCGGGGCCGCCGCCGGGCTGAGGCTGTTCGAGGGGGCCGTGCGAGGGCTGGGCTGGGCCCCCCGGCCCGGGCTGCCCCCCGGTGCCGCCGCCGCCGCCCTCCTGGTCTCCGGCCCCGACGGGGAGATGCTCTGGCTGGACGTCGCCCACCGGCCCGGGCAGGCGCCCCGGGTGCGGCTCACGGGACGGTACCTGCTGCCCCCCTGCAAGCAGCGCTGGCACACCTGCGCGGCCTTCCTGCCCCAGGGAGGGCTCCTGGTCTGCGGGGACCGCCGGGGCTCCCTCCTCCTCTTCCCTTGCAGCAGCTCCCTGGAGTGGGCTGCAGAAAGCTCCGGCGGTGCCGATGGCGGCACCGACCCAGGCGGCGAGGACTCCGGCAGCGGGTCGGAGCCCTCTCGCTTGTTGTGCAAAGGGGCTCTTCCCCTCGAGACCCCGCTGTCCGTGCTCTTCGGGCTCCACGGGAAGACGGGGGTTACCTCGGTGACCTGCCACGGGGACTACATTTACAGCACCGGCCGGGACGGCTGCTACCGCCAGCTCCGCCTGCGGGGCCAGCAGCTGGAGGTCCTGCGGAAGCACCGGCCCTGCAAAGGGCTGCAGTGGATTGAGGAGCTGCGCTTCGCCCCGGATGGGGACCTCCTCGTGCTGGGCTTTCATGCCGACAACTTCGTGGTGTGGAGCAGCAGGACCGGCGAGAACCTCCACTGCATCCCCTGCGGTGGGGGGCACCGCTCCTGGAGCTACTGCAGCAGCCCCTCGGCCGAGGCCTTCGCCTTCATCAAGTGCGGGGACGTGATGCTGTACCGCTGCGAGGCCGAGCCCCGCGAGCAGCAGGTGCTCCTGGCATCCCTGCACGGGCGGGAGATGGCCTGCGTACGGCGCCTGGGGGCGGTGGAGGTGCCTGGCCATGCTGCCCTTAACATCTTCGTCACCGGCAGCGAGGACACCACGGCCTGCGTCCTGGCGCTCAGCGAGGGCTCCCGGGCAGCTGTGCCCCTCGCCCGGCTCAGTGACCACATTTCCAGCGTGAGAGCGCTGGCGCTGGCTGGCCCCGCGGGACCCCGTGACGAGGGCTTCGGTGACGAGGGTTTGTCTGCCCTGCTCTTCTCTGCGGGTGGCCGGGCACAGATCGAGTGCTACCGCCTGCTGTGTTCCAGGGACCCAGCTTCCGAGAGCGCTGTGGCCTGCCAGGTCATCCATGTAGCCTCCCACCGGCTGGACGAGCACTGGGAGCGGAAGAAGAACAGGCACAAGCTTGTCAAGATGGACCCGGAGACAAGGTGATGCTCAAGGACTGCCTGAGGCAGAGTTAGCAATTACCACAGTCCGGGAGGGTGCTGGGAACCGCGCTGGCCTCCATTGGGATACCCACTCTGTGCGGCTACAGGCTCAGCTGAGGCAGACAGAGCTGCTGTGGCTTCACACACACATCCCTGGTGTCCTGTGCCTAGTGGCTGGGCCTCGAGGGGCTTTTGGGGTTAGAGGAAGGCTCGGTCTTGCCTCATGCGTCCTCTTGAGTGTTCAGAGCTGCGTCCCGCACTGAGCTTGGGCTGCTCTGCTGGGCCACCTGCCTTCCCACAGCCGCAGGCATCACCAAGGTGTCACATTGGTGAGCATCGTGTTTGCTGCAGGTACATGTCCCTCTCGGTCGTGCCTGGGACCAGCACCGAGCAGCTGCCAATGCCCTGGAAGTTCCTGGCTGCTGCCTGCAGTGACGGATCGGTCCGGTGAGGAGCTGTCGTGGGGCCTGGGCTGGAGAACGGAGGGAGCCCGTTGGCAATGGGAGCGGGGAGAACGGAGCTGGGGCTGGTGACAGGAGCAGAGCAGGCTCCACAGGGGAGGCTGCTGCCATGGACGTGGCCAGCTCTGAGCTGGGAACAGGATGGCACATGGTGGCAAGCGGGGGTGGAGGTGTTGGAAGCCCCCTTCTCCCACAGCTGACTGCCCTCTGCTCCTTCACAGGGTCTTCGGGCTGCTGGAGGCCACCCAGAAGCTGGTGCTGGTGGCGGAGTCATTTCACCACCAGCGCTGCGTGCTCAAGGTGGAGGCATTCCTGCATATGCGGGCAGGAGGGGAGAGGTGAGCCCCAAATGCTGTGCTGCAACCAGTGGGGCTCTGGGGAGAAGCATTTGTCCTTGCAGGGACGGCCGCCGGTAGCTCAGCCGGCGGAGGGAAGGGAGAAATTAGTCTGTGGGGGCTGTTCTGCCGCTTCCCTGGATCCCGGTGGGGACCCTCAGGGTTGCATGCTGCAGGGCTGCAGCTGGAGGCTCCCCTGACACCTCCCTTCCAGGAGGCACCTCCTGTGCAGTGCAGCCACTGACGGCAGCGTCGCCTTCTGGGACATCACCGGCGCCGTTGCGGATGCGGCGGACGCCCTGTGCCGAGAGGAGGGAGAGATGCAGCTCCTGGGTGGGTGCCGCTGCCGGTGGCTCTGCTCTGCCTCCTGAGGGAGGCCACCACGCTGGTGGCTCCTCTGCTCCCTCTGACCAAGGTGAGTGTTGCTTTCCTGACCAAGCCTGTTTTCCCAGCCCTGGGTGCCCCGCTGCTCACCATCATGGCCCACAGCTGCGGTGTGAACAGCCTCCACGTCCACGAGACGCCGGAGGGACGGTACCTGGTGGCCAGCGGCAGCGATGACGGCTCCATCCACCTCTGCCTGCTGGAGGTAGCCCTGGGCGGGGGCGAGGCCGTGGCGGGGACCTGCCTGCGTGTCCTGGAGCGGGTGGCCAGGCCCTGCGCCCATGCCGCCCACGTGACGGGAATCCGGGTGCTGCGGCCGGACCTGCTGCTCTCCGCCTCGGTGGACCAGCGCTTGACGCTGTGGCGCCGGGGCCCGGGCGGGCTGGACACGCTCAGCACCACCTTCTTCCACGTGCCTGACCTGGCTGAGCTGGACTGCTGGGAGGTGGCAGAGGCCGGCAGGGAGCTGCAGTACTACTGCGTGCTCTGTGGGCAGGGTCTGGAGATGCTGCATGGTACGGCTCCCCCCGAGCCCCCTCCGCCGGAGGCTCACCAGTAACGGGGCAAGTGTGCGGTACACGCCGCTCTCTGCCTGCCTGTGGAGGGCACACAGCACTTGTGTTCTGCCCGTCACTGCAGCCCCCGTCACAGCCTGCGTGCTGATGTGTCCCCTCTTAAGGGGATGGGCATGCCTGGCTCCTTCAGGGACAGCACAGCTACACCGGGGTTGCTCAAGTCTGGTGGTCTCAGGAGAGGAGGCAGATGTGACCCCTCCTGGATAAGCCTGTTGGTTCCCCAGGCAGTAAAGGAGGACTGGGGTCTTCAGCCCACCCTGCCCAGAAGTTCTTCCTCCCTGAGGTGTGAAGGACCCATGTCCAGGCTTTCCAGCCCTGATCCCAGAGAGGAACCTGCTCGGGAGGGTGCTGAGCGGAGCTGGAGGGCAGCAGGAGGCCAAGACCGGTCAGGCACTGGTGTGGCACATGGCAGGCTGCAGCCTCATGTTCCCTGGGACAGGGCCCTGTGTAACAGCCCTGACCCTGCAGTGCTGGGGACTGTGCTGAAATAAGCGGGGGCACTGATCCTAGGTAGCAGTACCCTGCAGGGCAAGGGGCAGCAGCCCAAGGCGTGCTGTGCCACCCCCCCCACCTCAGAGCAGCCCTTCAGTGCTGCTGCGAGCTGTTCCTGCGCAGCAGCAGGCCCTAGCACCATCAAAGCACAGGGAAGATCAAGAAGCTGCACATGGTCCCGGCCCTGCATGGGGCAAGGTGCTCTGTTGGGGTCAGACATAATCAGCATTTGTCCAGCAACAAGTGTATTGGACCCCAGTATTGGGGCCTGGCCCAGGGGCCAACAGGAACCTTGAGTCTCAGGAGCTCCCTGCCAGCATGGAGCAACCTTCAATAAATGGCTTTGAGGGAAGCGAGGTAGGTGCCTGGCTTTGTGGTGACTGGTCCCTGGTGCTACCTCCCCTGGTACTCCCCAGCCTGGCTCACAGGGTGCCACAGGCATCCTCCCTTCTGCTGGCATCGATGTGGCAGGTGCACCCATCTCCCACGCTGGGCACAGCTGCAGGTGCACATAGCCAAACCCTCAAACCCCACGAGTGGTGGGAGGGGAAGCACCTGTGTGAGGGCTGAGGCATGCCCTGACTCCCTGCCTGATGGTGGGGCAGCCCCTCACCCTGCCAGGGAGGTTGTGGCCTGTCCTTCCTCTGGTGGCGCACTGTCCTGGTGCCCGTCACACCATGGCAGGCTCTTTGGCGGTGGCTCAGATTTGGCTGAGAGGAGGGAGGTGCAGAGTCGCCAGTGCGCTGTGGAACATGTCCCTCACTGCTCCCAGCAGCTGGAGGCGGGCAAACATCTGGTCAAAAAGGTGAGGGAATGGCTCCTGTGGGGAGAAAAGCAGCGACTTGGGGCTGCTGGGCATATTGCCACTCAACAGGCTGGCTCTAGTGGCACTGCTGCCTTTGCACCCTGTGTACGCATCCCTGAGGGGCTGGTGCAGGGCTGCATCACACTGCTGGCACCCCAGAGCCCGTTCCCCACATGGCTGCCCCACAACTACAGTCCAGCCCCAGGAAGGGCTGCAGGGCTGCAAGCCTGCAGGTCCAGGACATCCAACTCACCCCCAGGACGTGGACCCGGTTGTAGTAAGAGCTGAAATCCATGCTGAGCTGTATCAGGAACTTGCACACCTACAAGACAGAGAGCTGCTGGCACGACAGGGTCTGGCTGGTCTTGGGCCCTTCCCCACCCCAAGTACAGCAGGAGCAGCCCCAGGGGTGTTGCAGTCTCTTCCCTTGGCACCACCCTGTGTCGCTCACCAGTGGGCAGCTCACTGCTGGTGTGTAGTTTTGCCCTGGGCTGGGACTGTTGGAGCAGCACCCATGGGTGCTACAGCACATGGCACTTACTGACTCTGTGTTGGCTGTGATCCGGATCCCCTTGGTGGGTGTGGGCAGCTCTGCTGCCTGCTGCAGGACTTCAGGGAAGGGCAGGAGATAGTTGAAGAGCAGGAGCCATTCGCCCTGTGAAAGGATTACATGTGTTGGGACAGGGCCGGATCCTCTCAGGCCAGCAGCATCCATCACCAGACCTAAGGGCACACAGGTCCCCACATTCCCCTTCTCAGCACTCACCTCTTCCCGGAGGCAGGAGAAGTTCAGTTCTGACACTGGTGGCAGAGCTGGGTATGTTCCTGGAAAGGAGGTGGGAGACTATTGTTGTGCCCGGAGAAGCCCCTGTGGCTCCAGGCATCAGGAACAGCCCAGGAGTGGGTGTCACAGGAGGGTCGTGGGGGTGGTGCTCACCCCGCTCCACAGCCCGCTGGTAGGTGTCAAAGAGCGTGGCCAGCCGGGCACAGTTGTACATCACAAAGGCGCCGCTCTTGGTTCCCTTTGTGGAGATGCTGCTGTCCTCCAGGTCCAGGGTGATCTGAAGGCAGGGAGAAGTCACAGTCCAGGCTGCTCAGCACAGAGCCGCTCCACTATTGCCACAGCTTGCCTGCCCTGGCTCTGCATAAACTCCTGTCCTACCTGACTCCGGTGAGCAGTGCTCAGCATCTCAAACCTGATGGCAGCCACTGTGAGGGTATCAATCACCTCAGTCCAGGCCTCATCTGCGGAGAACGCAGGTGGCATCACGCACAGCTTGCTCCATTCCCATGTACTGTCACCCCCAACACCCAGGCAGGAACACCCCTGGGGCCAGGGGGCTCCAGTGGAAGCTGGGGACCACCACACTTCTACAGCCCTGGCCCCAGCTGCAGGTGCTGCTCTGTGCCCATGCCCGTGCCCCACATGGCAGTTTACATGCCTTACCCCAAGCAAGGTCAGCACCTGGCTCCATCATGGAGGGTGGAGAAGGAGCACCATGCAGGGGAGAGCCCCACTGGCGACAGACTCAGAGGTGAAGGGGGAGACTTATGGAAGCAGTGGAGAGGGGGGTGGAGCAGCACCCGTGTGTGGAGCCGCAGAGCAAAACCTCACCTTGCGCAAGCTCCCCATACTTCATCACGGAGGCTTCGTACATCTGGCGTTTTCGGAGCCTGGGAGGAACAGAGACACTCACAGCCGCCACCCCTGGGCTGAGCTGGCCCCAGAGAACACGCCAGGGCTCCCCCAGCCTTCAGGCTGCTCAGCTGTAGCAGCGACCCAGCCAAGCAAAAGCAGGGAGCCTTGGCAGGCAAGCAGCGCAGTAGGCACCTCACTACACACCAACTTACTGGAAGTACTGGTCTGCCCCAATGGGTGATGAGGGGTTTGTCACCTTCACTGGCCCACAGACCAGGTGTTTCTGAAAGAGAGAGGAGAGGCTGGGGCTGGGGTCAAAGACTCAGAAGCTCCACCAAAATGCAGTGCAGGAGAACCAGGCTAAAACCAGCCCTGTTCTAGCTGTGTCCCCACAGTCTTCTCCTGCCCCTCCTTCCTTAGCACTGAAATCCCAAGGGCACAGAGGCTGCTCCACTGCCTGGGCAAGAGTGTGGAGGGGCCACCAATGAAAGGGAAGACTCACAAGGGGGCAATCCTTGGGACTGAAGGAGGCTGACTGAGCACAAGGATGTTGGGGGCCACAGTGAGGAGGGTGTCAGAGGTTCCTCACCTGCAAAGCTGTGTGGGCTCCTGGGTCCAAAATCCTCCAGAGCAGGTCCAACTGCTGCTGCCGGAATTCCTCCTCGCAGCTGACCACATGCACAATGCTGCAGCAGCTCCCCTGGCCTCCAGCCTGCAGCAGAGCACAGCAGGGAGCTCAAATGCTATCGCATGACAAGAGAACGACGTCTGGAAAGCGAGAGGCAGGCAGCACCACAGGGTTACTCACCGCACACTGCAGAACAGCTTGCTGCAGCTCAGCCAGGGACCGCAGCTTCCCCTCCGTCACTGAAAGAAGGAAGGACACTCAGAGCAGAACACGAGGGTTTGCCACCCTGCCCCGCCATCCTGCACTATCGGGTCTGCCCCAGGCTGTCTGTGTTTCTGAGTCCAACCAGACTGAAGGGCTGTAAGAGGAGAAGGCAATTTGGATCTAAGGCCCCCTTATTTTCTCTAAAAACAATTGGGAAAAAAGGAAACAGGCCTGTTTGCAGCCGTTCGCCCCCCCCCACTGTCACACTAGAGCTGCTGTACATGCGAGGCTCACCCAGAAGGACATCTAGATTGGGGTCGTAGCCCACCAAGCCCTGCTGCTCCACAAAGCTCTTCAAGTGCACTTTACAGATGACATCCTCAGGCAGCGCAGCTGCGCCTGGCCCCTGCTCACAAGCTGTGGCACAGGGTGACCGGCCCAGCGCCCGCTTCAAGGCCGAGACGGTGTCAGGGAGGGCTGAGCCACCGGAGCCGGAGGGCCAGTCGACACGGAGCTGCCGCAGGACCTGCCGGCTCCCCTCCTCGGCGAGGGCAGGGACCAGGCGGACGCTGACCCTGCGAGAGAGGGAGAGGCGGGTGCTGGCAGCGTGCAGCCGAGTGGCCAGGCGGCAGGGCCGGGGGACGACGACGAGGTGCTCACCCCTGGGCACGCAGCAGCTGGGCCAGGTGGTCGGCCAGCAGGATGGTGCGGAGGTGGCGCGGCCGCAGGGCAGCGGCGGGGACGCGCAGGGCCGGGCAGTGCAGCACCACGCAGCCTGCCTGCAGCCCCGCCGCGGGGGCCGGGCCGGGCAGGGGGGACAGCAGGCGACGGAAGGCCTCGGGGCGCCGCACCTGCACCGCCAGCCCCGCCGGCGTCTCCTGGCAGCCCCGCACCGCCAGCACTCCCGGGCCTCCCAATGACGTCACGCCCGCCATGACGTCGGCGGGCACCTGCGGGGCGAGAAGGCGAGGAGTCAGTCCCCTGCCCGCCGCACGTGGCCCGACTCAGGCCCCGCCCCCGGTCCCGCCCCCTCCGCGCAGGCTCCGCCCCCTCCACGCAGGCCCCGCGCCGACCGCGGCCTACCTGCCCCCCGGGGAAGGCGGCGTTCAGCGCGGCCCGCGGCGCCAGGAAGTCCCGGTGCCGCAGGTTGCGGGCGCCGTTCTCCTTCACCCAGAGGGCGGCGGGCCGCCCCAGCGCCCCGTTCAGGGCCCGCAGCGTCGCCGCCACCCCCGGCCGGCCCTCGCCCGTGTCCATGGGAGCACGGCCGGCGCTTCCGCCGCTGCAGACCGGAAGTGACATCCCGGCCCGCCCGCCCCCCCAACTGCGCTGTCGCAGGCGGCCGCCATGTTGGGCGCGGCGCGCAGCGCTCCCGGGCGGCCATCTTGGGCGCGGGCGGGTTGGAAGGGGCAGAGCGGCCATCTTGGGGGTAATGGGAGCGGGGCCGCCATGATGTGCGTGGCGGGCAGCGCAGTGTCGCCATGATGGGTGTGGCGGGCGGGGGCAGCCCGGGGACTGCGGTGGGGCTCGGCGGGCCGAGAGGGAGCAGCCGGGGCCGAGGGCCGGTGTGCCCAGGCACTGCCACCCTCCGCAAAGGCCTCTGGGGGGGGGGGCCGGCCCGTCACAAGCCCCGGCACAGCCTCACCTCAGCGTGGCCTGGCAGCGGCAGGGCCCAGCGATGGCACCCTGAGTGGAGGCCGTGGGGGCGATTGCTGGCAAGGCCGAGCACAGGCTGCTGGGGCTCCCCCCGCACTCCTGGGCTGGGGACCGAGGCTGCTCCAGCCCGGAGAGGAGGGGGCACCGCTCCTCAGCCCCCTCAGGGCTGCTCCTGCCTGTCCCCAAGCGCTGGTGGGCCCGGAGAGGAGGGGGCACCGCTCCTCAGCCCCCTCAGGGCTGCTCCTGCCTGTCCCCAAGCGCTGGTGGGGCCCAGAACCGAAACCACCAGCAACCGAGTGGAAGCGGGAGGGCCAGAGGCTGTGCCGGGGTTAGACGGGCCTGGGCGGCCGCCACCACTGTGCGGGAAACGGGCTGCCCAGGGCAGTAAGTGTGGCCAAGCCGCTGGCATGGCACAGCACAGCTGGAAGGCCCAGGCTGTCCCCGGGCTGCTGGGGAGCGAGGGGTCCTGGGATCGGGTTTGGCATCCCTGGGCAGTGGTGGGCAGGTGGTTTTGGATGGACTGGAGGGCGTAAGGCTGCAGGCACAGGGTGACTGGCAGACCCAAGCTTGCCAGTTCAGCCTCGCCGCCCACAAGGCCCCCAGGGCTTGACAGGGGGCGTGACAAGATGGGTGAGGAGCATCATCAGCTCTTGCAAGGTGCGGTTTGCCACCGCAGCTGGGCTCTGCGCAGCGAAGGGCAATGAGCAGCTCTGGGTGCGTGCCCTGCCGTGCCCTCCTCCGAGCCTGCTCATTGCCCCAGCTCTGGCTTCTCCGCTGGCCCCAGCGTGAAGGATGGGTGTGACGAGCTGCCCTCCCGCCCAGCACATTAGCAAAGTGTCCAGCTCATCAGCCCCAGGAGGAAGGAGGTGAAAAGGACTAGATTACGCCATCATGGTCTTGATTACATCTGCAGAGCCGAGCTCCTCCATGGCGGTGGCATCTCAAGCACAGATTTGAAAGAGCGGAGGGTCCGTGCTGCCACCTGACTCCCTGAACAAGCGCAGGCAGCGGGGGCTATTGCTCCCCTCCAGGGCTGTCTGATCTGGGGACAGGGGCAAGGGCCTGCCACACTCCAGCCCCCATGCCACCCGGCCTCCTTGGTATCCAGGAAGCACCGAACCCCCCCGCAGCAGCAGCAGCAGCAGCAGCAGCAGCAGCAGCAGCAGCAGCATGGAACACGTGTCCCCACAGAGCTGGGGACCTCCCTCCCTGTCCTTCCCTTTGTGGCCTCCCCACGAGGCCGGGTGTGTGGGGGGGGAGGCCACTCTGCCCACAGGGCCCAAACCGGTTCCTCCGGGGCTTGTGTGCACGGAGGGGGCCAGGGCGAGGGCAGATCCTGGCAGCACGGCTCTGCCGGGAACTCAGCAACTCGTTTTGGGGCTCCACAGGCAGCTCTGAACCCCCCGGGGCTGCAGCCCGCAGCCATTGCGAACCCACAGCCCCGGGGCAGGAGTGGGGATGTGCGCCCCAGCTTGGGGGGGGCAGCTGCGTCCCCCCGCCGGCAGCGCGGGGCCGTGCCACGGTGGGGTGCTCCCTGCGCCACCCACAGCCAAGAGGTGATCTGAGAATCGCTGCTCACACCAGACCAACTGCTGACTGTCCGCAGGGCAGGAGCCGCCTGGGACCCCTGCCCGGCCGGCCGGGGGGGACGCACCAGCACAGGCTGGGAGCACACTCGGACCTTGTGTCACCGCTTACAGTAGGGTCCAGGCTGGATCCGTCCCCATCGCCAGAGCACCGGGGCTCCCCACAGGCAGCCCACATGAGGCCTGGCAGCACGGCGGCCCCCGGGGGGGGGGGCTCTCGGAGGCGCTGAAAGAGCTTTGGACAGACACGACATCCCCGATGGCTCTCTGGCTGCCCGCTCAGCGGGAGTGATCGTGTCATTCCAAAGCCGTCTCTCTCCGAGGGACGGATCCTGCCCAGGCACCGCTCACCCCTCCTGGCACTGGGGGACTGCGGGGGGCCAGGGAGAGCCTGTCAGGGGACGGCGGTGGCAGGAAGCTCGTGCAGCATCTCACGACCTGCACCGCCCTGGCGCAGGTGGCCACATCCACACTGTGGCCAGCAGCCAGGGCTGCCACTTGGCACGCTCGCCCCGGCAGTTAGTCCCCAGGAAGCGAGCTGCTACTTTTAGCCGTCAGGGGCACGAGACCCCTGGAGAGCCCCCAGCCCCGGTGCAGGAGGCTGAGCTGCGAGGCTGGGCACCGGTGACCCCCCATCCCGACACCCCCCCTTCTCCCAGTGTGGCCCCCACACGCTTCCCCAGCCCTATAGGAGGGGTTGGAGTGGGGCAAGCGGCTCTTGCCCAGTGCCTGGCCCGGTGTAGGGCAGCGGTGGGCAGCAGGGTGGGGGGTGCGTGGGGCGAGGCGGGGGCGGGAGCGCGGGTAACGAAACCCCAGGGCAGCTGGGCGCAGCGGGGACAGCTGCTTTTGGGATTCCGTTGCCCGCGCCGGCGCCATGGAGGGACGGGCACGGGGGCCACCGCCATGCCACCCTGACACTGGGGCAGCCAGCGGGCCGAAGGGGGAGAGGGCTACTTACCGCCAGGGACCGGGACAGATGAGCTGCGTGGGAGCCGCAGCCAGGTCGCTTGTGGCTGGGGGTGCCGGCAGAGGCTGGGGTTGTGCCGCGGGCTCCCCCCGCGCAGCGGGCCTGGTGCCAAGGGGAGGGCGGCACGGCTGAGCCAAAAGGAAACTGCTCCGAACAAAGCCCCGGTGGGGCTGGAGCATCTGGTGCCAGCCCAGCAGCCCCCGGCGGGGCCCAGAAACCCGAGCCGTCCCCGAGGGAGGGCACCCGCCCCGGCACCTGCGCCCGGCAGCGGCGGCACGGCACGGCCCCGGCTGCCGCCAGCGCCTCCGGAATCTGCCGCCCAGCCCCGGCGAGGCGGCCCTCGGGCACACGCCACGGGGGGGAAGTGAAACCGTGTGGGGAACCCCACCGGCTCCAGGCAGTACTCGCCAAGGGGGGACCCGAGACCCTGCCGTTGACGGAGGGTGCTGGTCTGTGGGGTGCTGGGGATTCCCGATGCCTCCCCACCCCAGCACGGCACGGCGTAACGGCGGGAAAGGTGCCGTCGCCGATGCCAGGGAGCTTCCCGGTAACCCCCGCCGTGTCGGGGCTCTGGCTGGCCCCAGCTGGGTGGCGCAGGGTGGGGGACATGGGTCCCTGGCCCCAGGGCACCCCCATGAGCCCCGGTCCCCCGCCACCCGCTGCCACCAGCCCCGCTGAGCGTGACACGGAGGAGAGGGGGAAGAGGGACCCGGCCGCCGGCTGTCCTCAGGGTCGGGGGTCTCAGCCCTCGCTGGTGGCAGCTGCCCCACAGCGGGGCACGCCGTGCCGGGGGCACGGGACCGGGGCAGAGCCGTGCCGGGGGCGCAGCAGGAAGGCCGGGGAGCCGGGCCGAGCCCGGGGGCAGCCCCGGGGCACCGGCGGGGCCGGGCCCGGGGGCCAGGCGGCGGGCGGGCGGGCGCCCCGCGGCTGCGGGACGGGAGCGCGGCCGAGCCCCGGTCCCGCTCCCTCCCCGCCGCCCGGCCCGGACGCCCCGCGGGGTGGCGGGGACCCTGGACCGGGAGCCGCCCGCTCCCCTCTCACCTCCGGCCCCGCAGCCTCCGGCGCAGCAGCTCGGGCCGGTCCGCGGCCCTCCGCGGCGGCGGGGATCGGGGCGCCCGGGGCGGGACCCCCGGCGCCGCCGGGGGCAGGGCCGAAGCAGCGCAGCCCGCGGTGCCCGCCCCCCCCCACTCCCGGCGCCGCGCACCCGCCGTGCCGCTCCCTGCCCCGCCGCCGCTTTCGGTTTCGCTCCGGCGCCGGCCGCAGCCCGCCCCGGGCGCACCAGGTCGGGGCGGGCCCGGGCCCGGAGGAGGAGGAGGGGGGGGGTGGTGTGTGTCCCTCCCCGCCGCCCCCCCCGGCAGGAGGTGGGAGCCCCGGGGGGGCCCCGGGCCGGCCCCGCTCCCGCCCCCGGGGCCGCTGTCCCAGCCCGGTCAGCGGCGCCGGCGGCGGCCGCCAGGGGGCGCGAGCGGGGCGGGGCGGAGCGCGGCGAGGGGGCGGGGCCTCTCTGCGCTTCCGGTGGCGGGGCGGCCATGGCGGTGGCAGCTCTGCGGCTGCTGGGACCGGCGGCACGGCGGGTGGCGGGCGGGTACGGGTACGGGCACCGGGGCTCTGGAGGTCACCCTGGGCCGGGGGTAGACCGCTGTGTGGCCCCCGGGGTGGTGGCCGTGGGGCTGCCGGGGGTAGCCGTGGGGTGGCCGTGGGGTTCTCTGTGGGACTGCCGAGGGTGTCTGTGGGGTTCTCTGTGGGACTGCCGAGGGTGGCCGTGGGGTTCTCTGTGGGACTGCCGAGGGTGTCTGTGGGGTTCTCTGTGGTTCTCTGTGCGGCTGCCGAGGGTAGCTGTGGGCCGTCCGTGGGGCTCGCTGCGGGGTGGCTGTAGGGCTGGCCGTGGGCCCCATGTATCCCTGCCGCTCCCCGTCCCCACAGGCCTCCGTGCCGGGCTCACCGCCTCACACCAGCGGATGACGAACTCTACCAGCGGACACGGGTGACGGTGCTGGAGCCGGAGTCCCCCAACACCATGTTCATCGAGGGCTACAGCAGCCGCGGCTTCACCATCAGCGGGGACCTGGTGGTGGGACCCTGCGCTGTCCTGCCCCGCACCATCCTCCAGTGGAACGTGAGTGCCCGGCGGTGGGGCCTGGGCCGCTTGGCCCCCACCCACACTGTGGGCAAGCACCCAGGGGGGTCTGCCCCGCTCAGTGCCCTTGGTGTCCCTGCAGGTTGGCTCCTACAGGGACATCTCGCATGAGAGTCTGTCGCTGTTCCGGCTGCTGGAGCCCCAAATAGGTACGTGGGGCGGCCAGGGCCCTGTGCTGTCACAGCCTGCCTGAGCTGGCTCCTGAGCTGTGGCGGGCTGTCAGGGCCTGGCTGCCCCTCGGGGCCAGTGCAGGTCTGCCCCAGCACACCCCGCAGCACCTCGCCAGCATTTTGGGGGAAAGAACTGCTCTCTGGCATCCCTCTGCTCTGCAGCAGCTGGAGGGGCGCAGTGGGGCAGGAGGGGTGCAGCGGGGTGGGCTTCCTCTTTGTTTGGGGTCCTGTAGGGGCGGCTGTGGGGAAGCTGTTGGTCTCTGCAGGGAGGGCAGGTCTGGGCCAAGGCAGCCCTGCCCACCCTTGCCAGCGGTCATGTCCTGGTTGCAGAGATCCTGGTGCTGGGCACAGGAGACAGGGTGGAGCGGCTCCACCCTGCCATGCTGAAGCACATGCGGGAGAGCGGGATTGCTGTGGAAGTGCAGGACACGGTGAGGAGGGGTGTGCAGAGGGGTGCATACAGGCAGCGCCCTAGTGAAAGGGGAGGAGGTGGCACTGGGAATCCCCCCTAGGCTCTGCCTGCCCAAGGACGGACAGGAGGGAGGGGGTTGTGTGCCCCATGGGGAAAGGCTGCATCTCCTGTCAGAGGACTAGGGCTTCACTGCCTCCCTTTTCTATTTCACAGCCAAACGCATGTGCAACCTTCAACTTCCTAACCAGTGAAAAGCGCGTGGCAGCTGCTGGGCTCATCCCTCCACGGGGCACCTACAAGGGGATGTAGGTGCTGCCTGCCACGGCCGCAAGCTGAGCAGCTTTTCCCTTGCCTGCCTGAAGCTCCCGAGCGTCATCGCTCCCGGTGGAGAAATGCTTTGGACTAAACTGTTGGAGCTGCTGGCTGGGTAGTGACTCTGCACACAGGAAGGTGCTGTGAAATGCGTGGGCTCTGCTCTGCCCCGAAGTCCCTGGCTTCTTGGCCTCCTTGCCCAGTCTGGGCTGGGGGCTGCAGGGCATGGCACGAGGCATGAGCATTGCTGGCAGCACCTCACCCACAGCCCTGCTTTTCTGCCGAGGTGGTGCCGGGTGCCTTGGCAGCAAGAAGCCATTGTCCCAAGGCAGGGTAGAGGCTGGTGGGGTGAGCTGCACGCCCCCGGGCACGTTTGGGGCTCCACAAGGGAAATACATGTAAATTGGAAGTACAAAGCAATTGCGTAGTGGTTAATGCACAGCAGAGCGAGGCTATAATGCACTGATGGTGTGTGTGCTTGCTGCCCTGTGGAGCTGGCTGGGTGGTGGGGATGGGCTGTGGCTGCTCCCTGGGCAGCATATGTGGTGCCAGGGATGCCACCTGCCAGCAGCTCCCTGAGCACGGCCGGCACAGGCAACTGGTGGGTCCCAGCTGGCACTGGCCTGTCCCAGGCTCTCCTGTGGGGTTTTGTGCCGCCCCACAGTGCTGCTGTCCCCTGTGCAGCCTCGAGCTGCAGGTGGTCCCTGGATGCTGCACCCCACCTCCCTGCAGGCTCAGCTCAAGCAGGGGACATGGAGAGGGTCACTGTCCTGTTGTCCCCCCTAACCTTGCACTGGGATGTGGTTGTGGATGCCACCCCTGGGACTGGGGTGCATGTACCTGATCACAGTCTTGTCCCCCAAACCCTGTCACCTCCATGGGCCCAAGGAGCGGGTGGGGGACGTGGCTGCAGTCCCCAGCCCTGAGTCAGCTGCATTAGTGAATGTTTGACACAATTATGTTGTAGTTCGAGGCTCTGGTTTTAGCATGTGTAAATGTAATTTGACGTCACTGTGCTGCAGAGTGATTTTTTTTTTTTCTTTTCAGTCAAAAACATTAGAGACACAAAACCCTGATGGTAAACGCGCTCTTCAGCTGGAGTTAATTTGCATGTGGTTGGGGGGGGGAAATGACATGACACACACCACTGATACAGGTGGAAAATACCTTAGTCACGTGGTGTTGCAAGCACAGGTAATCCAGCCAAGCCAGGCAGGTTTGCACTGGTCAGGAGTGCAGAAATGCAACCGCCAGCTCCTTTATAATCCTGTGCCATTCCAAGTTCATTGTCCACACACCTTTTGGCAAACAAACTATAGAGGAAGCCTGGGCAAGTGATCTGTACCACCCACACCGACCAGCCCAAGGGGCTGCAGCTGCTGGGGCATGTGCTCCCAGCAGTATTGCCTTCTTGCCCAGCAGCCACTTGTTTTCTGCGCTGATGAAGGTTTTTTTTAAACACCCAGCACTGCATTATCCACTCAGCCCTGTCTTGGGGCTGTCCCCTCCCCATTCCCCCTCACGCACACCATGTCCCTTCTGGGGCCATCAGCTGCTCCTGAGAAGGTGCAGGAAGCGAAGAAGAGAGCCAAGGAAGTAGAACAAGGGCAGTACAGAAGGAAGAAGGGCTCTGGGCTGACACCAACTGCACATCTTTTCCTCTTTTATTGTAAAACATGGCCAACACGTGCAAGGCTCCAGGTGCCAGCCCAGGATCACTACTTCTGGGTGGCAGGTGGGCCCTCTCACGTGGTGATGAAGCAGCCAAGGGACACAGGGAGCTCCAGGCAGCCCACAGAGTAATGGCACTTCTACAGCAAGAGCAGCTCCCGCACAGGGTGGCGCAGGGCTGAGTGGCACGATGACAGACACAGACGGACCTCCTTCAGAAGAGGCGCTTCTCATACCTGTGAAGGGAGCAGCAAACCAGAGGGACCTTTTACCGACCCACCTCACCGAGGGCAAGGACCAAAGGCGCAGTTAGGAATGGCTCCTGCCCTGCCAGCCCATGGTACACTGGCAGGGACCAGCTCCTCTGCTCATGCCCAGCTGCGAGAGGAGTGCTGGCCCACGCCAGACAACATGCTGTGGCTCAGCCCAGCTGCACAGTGGCAGGTGAAGCCAGCAGCATGCGAAGCCAGTGGCAAGGCAGCTGAGGCACCGGACAGCTGCGCTTATCTCTCTGTGACACCCATCCCGGGGAGACAGGTCCTGCCAGCAGCACTTACGAGTGGAGGCCATGCACCCCTCCTTCCACCTGGGCAGACGTCGTCCTCTTCTCAAACTTCAGCTCTCCCGAGTACATCATGGCTCTGAGGGGGAAGGACACCCATCACAAGCCAGCCAGCATCCAGGAAAGACAGTGCTCTGGCACACATTCAGCTGGAGCAGCTGGGACAAGGGACACTGGTTCCTCCAGCTGCAGCCAGAATGGTCTTTGCTGTGCTCCTAAGAGCCAGGCAGAGTAAGGTAACCCCAACATTTCAAGCCCAGCCAGCTGAATATGCCACAAGAGACCATGCTCCTGCATCCCTAGGGCTGGCAAATCTATGACACAGTGTGCACTGGAGATGAGGGAAGAGAGCTACAGCAAGGTCAGGCCACGCAGAACACACTGCAGCTTGGGTACAGCTTGCCCAGGGACCTCAAATGGCAGCACTGTGACCTAACCAGAGCACAAGCGAGGGGAAGCACTCACCGGACTTGGGTAAGGCTCTTGGCACCAATATCCTGGCAGGAATGCTGGATCCCAGCAATCAGGTACGGAATGAACTTGTGGATAGAACCCTTGTCCTGCACTGCACCAGAGACCCCCTGGGCCACTTTGATTTTGTCTGTCTCACTGCATGAGAGCACAAATCAAGGAAGTTTATGAAGCAGAGATGCCCCAAAAGCTTGATCTGCTGCCCCAAAGTCCCATCTCTTACCTGAAATACCGGTTCTGGCTGCCCAAGTTCTTGTCCATGGCATCTAGTGAGCCCATGCCACGGTATTTCTTCAGCCTAATTCCATCTGAGAAGAAGTACTCACCTGGGGCCTCCGTGGTGGCAGCCAGGAGAGAGCCCATCATCACTAGCACAAGAGAGCACCAAGAACAGCATGTCAGCAGCAGGAAGGCTGTGACCGCAAAACCCTCAGGGTCCCTGGGCACAGCACTATGCTGGACCCCTGCCATGCCCCCAGCCACCTGCAGGTATATGCCCTCGTGCCCGGAATCCAATGCCATATGGAAACCCTTCCTAAGAGACTCCCTACGAACGTGCATGACCCAGCTGCCCGATGCGCTACTCACCTGTGGAGGCCCCAAGTGCGAGGGCCTTTGCAATGTGCCCAACCGTCTGGATCCCTCCATCTGCAATCACAGGGACACCGAATCTCCTGGCATATTCAGACACCTTGTACACCGCCGTGGCCTGGGGGCGGCCGCACGCCAGCACTGCGGGCAGGGAGAGAACAGAGAAATGGTCAGCTCCTATGCAGCAGTGCGTTCCCTCCCCAGCAGGCCCTTTTAGGCTTCCAGCACACACATGCTCCAGCACTCGGGAACGCACAAATCCCTGGATGCTCCTTCCCTAGGCCGAGTTGCAAGAGAAGCGGATGCCCAGGAGATGCCTGCTAGGACATCCTCATGGCCCTCTACTCCAGAAACTGTGGGTGACCTTGGGACTGGGGTCTTTGACCAAATGCCTGGGATCAGCCGAGACTCGCAGCCCATCCTGGTGCACAGCAGACGTGTGGGGAGCTTGGGAAGGAAGGGGAGCAGACTCCAAAAGCCCCTCTCCAGAGCATCACTGGAGCCATGTCCCACCGCTTGCTCCCTCCTAGTGGTGCCAGACCCCTTCTCCATATACCCAGCAGCTGTATGATGTGCTTCTTGCATGGAAAGGCAGCTGGCTGGGAGAGAGCTGGTATGTATAATATGTGTATATATATATATACACATATATATCTGCACACACACAAACACACATGCAGCAGTGGAAAAGGAAATGGGCAGGGTGATTTGATGGCTTACAGGAAATAATTTATGTTCCTGCCCCACAATGTAGCAAGGATTTGGTCAAGTTTAGCTGCCCCATGGGAAGGGAGTTATTAGCTTTGGATTTACCTGCTCTTCCCAGTCGGTAGCAGTTAAGAGGCTTCCCACTGTGCGAGGGAAAACCAGCACAGGGCACATCTGGCGACGCATTTGTCAGCCACAGGCATGCAAGGACACTGAGATAAGCTTCTCTCAGGGAGACTTCCCTTACCCACAATTAACTGGAAGCCTTTTCTCCAGTCACTGTTAGTCCAATACACTGGGTAAGATTATGGCCATGCAGGATTAGTACTTTGGAGCGTGAACTCCAGGTGTGGTTTAGCCTGCCTGGCAGCAGCACTGGCAGCGTACATCCCTGGCAGAGGTTTGCCAAGGCCGGGAGTCTGCAGTTGCTCCTCTCCCAGTGCTCAGCAGCAGCTGCTGAAAGAGGGAAGCCAGACTCCAGGCTGAGATCATGAAAGAACTGATTTTAATCGAACAAAACTTGGCGTTAAGCTAGGGCTTAGCCAGCCAGGGAGAGTCTGCCAGCTATAACATGAATGCCATTAGTCTTAAAGAGATGGTCTCGCTTGGTACTGCACTGCTAAAGGCCACGTTGCAGCTGCAAAATGCTGCAAGGGAAGAGCTCTGTGGAGAGAAGCACCCAATTTTGGAGGGTCTAGAATCCAGAGTCTCTGTGATTGTGTTGTACACAGTGCAGGGCCTGCAGAAACCTCACAAGAGCAATCAGAGAGACCAGCCCTTTAAGGAACAGCTTGGCTCAGGGCCCCTGGGAACATCGCACCGTTCCGAATGTCCCAGTGCCCAGTGCCACAGCTTCAGAGCGCAGGCTTCCAAAGCAGGGTTCAGAGCACACACACGCCAAGTGGTCTGGTGAGGGTTTGTCTTTTTTAGCGTATCTTGCAAAGGGTGTCCCTACAAGATCATCTGCTAGAGAAAACCTGGGATCTTTAACAAAAACCTCTTTCCCTTTGAGGTGCGTCAAAACTAGGAGAAAGGGCAAAACCCAAGGCTCACCTCAGGTGACTGCTTGATCTGGTAGCACTGGAGAAGTACAGAGCAGACAACGCTGCACCCTGTGCTGGGCAAGGGAAGAGCCCTTTCTCTCCACAGGTGTCGGTGGGGAAAGACATGGTTCTGGTACACAGCTGCCAAGGCGGCTGTAAGCAGTTAAGTCCCTCTGTAACCCCAGGGGAGGTAGCTTCGAGTGAAGCTTAGCCAGTGTATAACTGTCCCACAACTGGGGCCAGATTTAGAGCAGGATCAAAGACTGACTGCTCAGTGATCACCTCCCAGCACTGGATCAGCAGGGGCATGCCCGGCTAGAGATCCAGAAGATGCAGTCAGAAAGCCCAGTCAGGCTCCTAACTGGATTTTGGAGTGGAGGTTGGACAGGCCTGAGTGCCCTCAGCTTTGACAGTTCAGACCCTGCTTTAGGAATTCAGAAAGGCTTCTCAGCTTCCATTTCAGATTCAAAACCAGTATCCAAAGCCACAAAACCCCAAGTGCATCTACAGCTAAATTATTCTCAAACAAGCAGTAGGGCCATGTGCAGCCAAATCAGGGTCCTGCTTCAAGACACGTAATTAGGGTTGGGAACAGGGCAAGTGACTTACTATAGGTGCCCGTGACAGTAGAAGGGCATTTGGGGCTGTGGGACTTTAGGTCTGGAGGGATCTTTGGAGCAGCTAAACAAAAACAAACACACAGATTTTAGAGACAGAAGAACAGCAGCAGAACAAAGGACCCCAGCAGTGACCTGCTACTAGGCAGAGCATACAGTGTGGGACAGAGCTGACCTTGCAAACCCTTCCTAGCCTGAGCCAAACCAGAGGCCAGATCCAAGCCAGCCGGGCCCAGCTGTGCACAGCACATGCTCACCCTACCCCAGCAGCTGTCCACAGAGGTGACCCCCCCCTAACCCAAAGGGCCAGAGTTCTTGCCTTAAGAGGGACAAAAACCTGGGGAGCTGTGGTTAAGAGTTTTGCAACAACATCTCCTGTGAAGTGCCACATTCTGCCTCTGCTCTGTTCCTTCCCCAAAACCAGCACCCAACCCCACCTCCCACGGTAGCCAGGGGAGGCACCCTCTGGAGACATTCACCCTGCTGCAGAACAGAGCAGGCCTCAGTGGGTCCTCTGCCTCAGAGCCAGAGGGCGATACGTGTGTCCTGGTTCTGCTCGGGCCATGGAAGCATCAGCCCAAGGACACCACAACCTCCCTAGAAAGGTCACCCGAGACAGACTGCCCTGACTGGGAAACCCCCCACAGCCAGCGCTCCCATGGCAGGCAAAGCAGGAACACAGCCTAGGTCCAGGGCTGCTCGAAGGCTCCATGCTGGAATCAGCAGAGCTAATGCAGGGCCTTCAGCCATCAGCTACCCTCTTGCTGCCTCCCGTGGCAAGGACCAAGGAGCAAAGCAGAGAGGGGCTGTGTTTGTGAGCTACAGCGCCTTGCACCACCTCTCTGCACCTCACCTGCCAGGTTCAAAACAGGACTGAACCTGTCCTCAAGGAAGCCTTCCTCCAGGCCCTGCGGATACCCCTCTCCACCTTTCAGCTAAGGGTGACACGGCCTCTGCCCCACACACACAAGCTCCAGCTAACTGCAGAGACAACGGCCAGAAATCCCATTTTGGCCTGGAAATTGCAGGAAGGCATCGAGCCCAGCAGACCAATACTCAAGCATCACGCACACTGCTGCCAGAGGGAAAGGGAGCACAGACAGCCCAGTGCACTTCACCCGTCAGCACTGGGGACCCAGCAAGACCCTCTCCCTGCAGAGCTGCCCGCCAGCCCCATCCCACACCGAGCCTGCAGCTCCTCTCGGGCAAAGCCACGTGTGCCACACCTGCTCTACTCAGTCTCGGTCAGTACTGGGAAATGCCTTTGCTGCTGCTGCCACCCCAAAGGTTTGACCCAGGTGATGAGAACGTCCTAGACGAAGCAGGTAAAAGATAGCTTGCTGTTGGACACTGCCCTTACAATGGCACAAGTCCATCCCACCTATGCTGCTTTTCAGCAGGGAAATCTCTATTAAACAGATGTCTCTCTTCAGCCTATTTAGGAGATGGCTGATCTCTCTCACCTTCCTGTGTGATGCAGATGGAGCCACTGCCCATCCCGACTCTCAGGGCATCGACCCCTGCGTCAATGAGGTTCTTGGCCTGAGCAGCAGTCACAACTGTGGGGAGCAGAAACTGGTTTGAAGAGAGACAAGCAGATTTGCATGCGACACTGCTCTGCCCTGGTGCTTCCCCCGTGGCTGCGAACATCCCCTACCCAGGGCACCAGCCTGCGTCAGAGCCAGGCCTGGCTGTCCACTGCTACCAGGCCCATCTGCAAAAGCAGCCATGAGTTTCTGTCCCAGCTGTCCCCAGTGGGTGAGATGACAGTGGCCCTTTAGGCTACTGTGCAACACGTTTACACCCAAAGGCTGAGGTAGCAGAGGTCACCGCATGGTGCCAAGCACTCTCTAGGCCACACCAGGTAGGGAGGGCAGAGCACAGGCTAACAGCAGCACCAGTAACACACCAGCCAGGCAAAGACAAGGACTGCTGAACTCTGCTGTCAAGAGGCAGGGAAAACTTCCATTAGGTTTCCACACTGAGCAATACTCATTATTATTATTACCATCCAAAATTTTAAACTGGTGTGTAAAAGAAGCTAATGTGTAACAGGCTACAGAGGACTGTAGCACACTGTGCTGCAAAACAAAGGTTTCAAAATATTTGCAGCTGTGGCAGCGGCAGGGTACTGCCCTGTGTCTGCAGAGTGGTCTTGCTCTGTTCCACAAGCCAGAGGAAACCATTTTAAGTTCACAGACATTTACCAAGACGACTGTTTCATTCACGTCCCTGCAGCTCCCTCTATGTCTAAGAAACAAATGTAATTTAAAGACAAGAACAGTCTTCAACACATGCCTACCATTTCCTCCAATAACTTGTAGGTTAGGATATTTCTCCTTAATGTATTTTATCATATTGATCTGGAAGATGGAGTTCCCCTGAGAGGAATCCTGCAACAGAAATAAAACGAATTTCAATGACAATTTCTGCAAAATATTACAAATACAGCTCCAGAAGAGCCTCAGATCTTCACTCTGCTTACTGGGGTCTCTGCTAAGTGGGCAAGACGACTCCTCAAACTGAGCACAGAACCAGAGGAGAAGCTGCTGCCAAGACAAGAACGTACCTTCCCTGTCCAAGGCAGTTTATCGTAAAGACTTCAGTAATATCCTTCACGTTTAAATCCTGTGGCTTCTACAGTAGGCAACAAGCAGCACATCTGGCTGCAGGTAAGAACCGTCTGGCTCTACCACCAGGACACCATCAGGCCTGTCTCAAACTACAGGTAAAATGGTAGATATTCCTTGTGAAACCCAGCAGGGCTGGCAGGGAGATGCATCTCTCCCTGCTGCGCAGAAGAGCAGCTGAAATACCAGATGTTGACCACTGAGTGCTCAGGCCCTGCCAACCTCCGTGACCCAGCCAACTCGCAGTGTCTGTTAAATATTTCCAGCTGCAACGCTGCTCAGCCATGCCCTCAGAGCACGGTGGACTCACAAGCTAACAATCAATGAGAAAACAATGTGCAAATACAGGCAGTGATGGCTGTGCCCGAAAGCTTACAGGCCAGAAGGGGAGACGAGCAAAGCAGCTCTGGACTGATCATTCCTGAACATCAGGCAGTTAAGAGAATAACACAGTAACAAACACCAAAGAAATGGAAGGGAAACTGTAAGAAGCCAAATATTCAAAAACAGCTAGGAACATCAGAGACGATGGCAGCAGACTGCAATAAGCATTTGCAGAAGATTCTGTATTAACTGACAACGTTTCTCTCCTTAGCCTTCAGGGCTTTGATGCACCCCACATAATCCCTCAAGGCCAGTAAGTTCCCAGGCAGGAGGAATCCCTCTTATTTGAGGACTCCAACCGAAATGGGACTGAGGTCAACAAACTGCCATATTCTAACACAAAAGGGCCTGTAACGAAGATGTTAAGTGCCATGCTGCTGCCCCACTGTCAGAGAGATTCAGTCAGACCAGATCCTCAGCCCACCCAAACCCCCCAGGCCAATGTGATGCCTGTGGGTGGCTCACCAGCACTACCGCATCCACGCCAGCCTGCACCAGGAGGTCTAGCCGGTACTTGTCATCTTCATGGGTGCCAATAGCGGCACCACAGAGCAGCTGCTTCTTGGAATCCTTAGAAGCCAGAGGGTAGTCCCGGTTCTTCTTGAGATCAGTGCGGGCAATTATAGCCACCAGCTCGTCATCTTCATTAACAATTGGCAGCTTGCCTTGAAACCAACAGAAAGAACATCACTGCAGATTTCTGCAGGAGACAGACATTAGCCCAGAGCAGTGCGGCAGACCAGGAGCATCAGGCAGGCAGCAACTGGTACAAAGTGGAGACTCAAAGAGGTGTGTGTTACCAAATCTTGCTTGGCTGCAGATGTCAGCAGTCCTTTTTCGGTAAACAGAGCAAGGAGTTTGCAGGACTAGAGAAGGACTCAGTATTTTCACACTGACCATAGAAAAACTGCATCTTTCTTAATAATTAGAATCACGACACTGTGTTAAAAGTCAAACTACCAAACCCTAACAGAGCTGAACTGAGTGCCAAAATGTGAAGGCCAGAATAGAAAATTGAAGATGTGTGGCTGGACAGCCAGGCGCTCTTCAGCTCCTGGGCTGCCAAGAATCCCTCAACTTCAAACAGATTTGAGATGAACGCATGTGAACTCTGTACCCTGGCAGAGGGCTGCAGGCACTCTCTCCTCACTGTCCTCTCACCGTGCTGGAACGCAGCTCTCCCACGTTCCACCCACGGACAGACGCGTGCCCACATTCACCCACTACTGCTCCCAGCCCAGCGCTTCCATGGCTCTCCCTCACTTTGCAGACATTCACAGGTACCTTTTTTACTCCTTTGCAGAATTTCATTCGCTTCTTTCAACATTACGCCAGCCGGGGCCACAACAAGATCCTCCCGCTTTGTCATAATCTGGTGGGAGGGAGAAGATAAAAAGTCACAAGAACTCCTTCGCACTGATCTGAAAATACCGAACTCCTCTGCCCACGTGAAATGCTCCGCAACAGCCGTGCGGGAGTGCTCTACAGACAAAGAAGCCCACAGCACAGCAACACGCCTCCAGAAACACACAGGAACAGCCTCATATGGCCTGTCCCCATGCAAGTAGCAGCCATCAGTCCCCAAACCCATCGGTGTAGTGAAAACAGGAGATGGCAGAGGGCCTCAGCAAGCTGAGGGAGAGCACCTAGAAACAAGGGACGACTCTCGGATGACCCTCGTTTAGGATGTCACCCAAGCAGCCCTCCCCTTTAATAGAGCACAGGCAAATAAGGGCTGGAGACACCTCCAGAGTCCCATGCTGTTCTGGCAGAAACGCTACCCCCAAGCTTGTTTTCAGGCAACAAGCCGCAGCACACAGGCTCTGGAAGGGCTCTGCTCAGAATAACCCACCGCTGCTGCTGGCAAGGTCAATAGGGCAAAGGAGTCGCTTCAATCCAAACAAACATGATCACCCACGCTCGCTCTTGACAAACAAGCACCAAAACATAGTGGAACAGCAAGCGGCAATGGACACAAACTGGAACACGGGAACATCTAATGTGGTATACAGGAAAAAGCTTTCACCGCAACGGTGGTCAAACACTGGAAGAGCAGCCTAGAGAGGCAGCGAAATCCCTCCATCCTTGGAGACACAGACACAGCCCCACGCAGCTTGGTCCAGCTGAACGTGCCTCAAGCAGAAGGCTTGACAAGAGACCTCGAGGTCCCTTCCCACCCGCAGCATTCTGCGATCACAAAGTTCACATGGGATGTTCTCATAAAAGGTTACTCAAGAAGGCCCAGCAAAGCTAAAAGGGAACACTCTCTAACCCTCAAGGAAAGTAGATTAGTTGCACACAACAAAGAAAAGAGGGAACATTTTAGTTATTTATACCACCAGAACAGACATTTTGCATCAGGAAAGAGGTTCACCCTGCTTGCATCCACGCAAAATCCTCTCTGTGACAGAACTCACATCTCAGGAAAAGCCTGAGGAATCACGGACATGCCCTGACACACTCCCTAAGCCTGTGGGATCCATGAGCTTCCCGAGCTACAGGAGACCTGTGTGTTTAACTGGATGGCAATGAATTGCTCAGTAGGACGACTGCTGGACAGCGAGTAGGGAGAGATCTAGGAGACCATTCATTTCCCTAGCCTTGCCTGGTGACAGAGGCAAGCACCAAACACTAACAGCAGCAAGCTTCCAACTTTGCAGCGCTGAATGATCCACACATAAAGGATGAGAGGAGATTCTTATCTGGTTCTTCTGAATGGACCAGCATCGCTTCAAAGGGCCATGTGCACTTTTATAACCTACTCCTGGTTTAAGATTCTTGTTACAGGTATTTATAGGCGATTTCAAACCAAACAGGGATGAGCATGTGATACCAGGTTTGGTCAGCAAGAGCTAAAAATAGTCATGAGTGAAGAGCAGAGCCTGGACAAGAGGTACCGGTGGTGTAACCTGACAGTGCCGCAGATCTACGGTTACACAGCTCGTGTAACAGGAATGCCAGAACTAACAGGAATCAACATAGGCATCACAGAGAACGTTCTCCTGTATGAGGGGAGTTTCACAGGGTAGCATTATAAAGGCTAAACTGCCGTCTCCAAGTTCAGGGGGTATTTTAAAGAGCAAGTAGCCTAGATGAGGCACACAGGGAAAGGTAGTCCAGAAAAGGAAGGTCAGTGCTTGGAGGGCTTGCTGGGCACAGCACAGCTGCTACAGCCCTGGCCAGTGCCAGCATGCTATCTGGGACCACAGCAGCAGCCAGGAACACCAGGAATTAATTACTGAACCAGGGAAGAGCACCAGCTGTAGAGAGGATGGCTTTCACAACACTGAAAGATAACCCCACAGGAGCAGTCATGCAAACGCTAACTGCACGGCCACTCTCCTGTATCTGCACTGCAGGAGTCGCAGAGAGCACATAAATGAACAAGACACTCTCCCCTGGAAATACAGTTAAAGATGGACCCACAGAGCTAACGTGGAGCTGCTTCCTCCAGCTGGTGCAGCATCCTCACAGCCACGCGCTCACCCTTCTCCTTATCACAAGCCACGCTGCTTCCTAACGCAACGCTCGCATCCATCAGGCGCTGACACGCCCTTCTCACCTCGCCAAGAGGCAAGTCATGCTCCGACTCTTTCAGGAAATCAATATCTCGAGATGAAATGATCCCAACCAGCTTGCCCCCCATCTTCCCATTGTCCGTGATGGGAATCCCACAGAATCCGTGACGAGCTTTAGCTTCAAACACATCTCGCACTCGGTCGTTGGGGCTCAGCACCACGGGGTCTGTGATGAATCCTTGCTCGTATTTCTGAAAAGAAGCAGATTCAGCAGCCAGGCTAAGCGGCACAGCCAGACCGAGCAGAAGCCGGACATGTGCCTTGTGGTTACTGTGGCCGCTCACAAAGGTCTGCAAACACCCAACCTGGCCATGTGCTCACCGACAGGATGACTCCCAAACCAGCACCAAGGCTCACCCAAGTAGCATTAGATTCCCAAGAGTTCCCAGGCTAACCTCCTGCCTGAAATTATGGGGAACGTTCCCAGGCCAGGAGGCCTGGCAGTTCTCAAATCCCAGCCTGCACGTGGACAGCTCCTAACACGCAACAAGAGGTTCGTGCGGGCAACCACGGCAGCGCTACCGTTCTGAAATGCCAAGATCGGCACGCTTTAACCGTGAGCTCCTCTCAGAGCTCCTTCAGCAGGGCCAAACCCCGCTGCCCACCTCCACGAAGCCGCTCCAGCCACTCACCTTCACCTTCCGCACTTCGTTAGCCTGGAACTCCGGGGTGCAGTTGTGGTGGATGAACCCAATTCCCCCGGTGAGCTGGTAACACAAAGGCGGCCGTAAGTCGCTGCCAAACCCCCCCCCCGGCCCTTCCCCGGGCAGATCCAGCAGCGGGGCACGGAGAGCTGGACCAGCCCGGCCGCCCTCGGGGTAGCCGGTGCGGCAGAGCCGGGGGCGGGCGAGCGGGGTGTCTGCCCGCCGCCTCGGGGGGGATCTCTGGAGCATCGAGGTGACCCCAGAGCAGAAAGGTCTGTGCCTCGCACGGCATTTCCACCCCCGCCCCGGGCCAGCGCCCCGCCATCCCGGTAACGGCGGCAGAGGGGACCGGCCCGGGGCGGCGGCAGGCCGCGCCCGCCCCGCGGGGCCGCACTCACCGCCATGGCGATGGCCATGCCGGCCTCGGTGACCGTGTCCATGGGGGAGGAGACCAGCGGGGTTTTCAGGGTGATCCTCTTGGTCAGCGCCGAGGTCAGGTCCTGGCGGGGAGGAAGGCGGCGGGCGGGGGGGGAGGGGGGATGGTGAGCGGCGGCACCGGGCACCGGGCCGCTCCCCCGCCCCGGCTACTCACCACCTGGTCCGCCGTGAAGTCGATGTACCCCGGGAGGATGAGGAAGTCGCTGGGGGAGGGAGGGTAACGAGGGGGAGACGCGTCAGCGACCGCACCGGGCCGGCCCCGCGCCGCGATCCCGATCCCGGTCCCGGTCCCGGTCCCACTCACTTGTAGGTGAGCCCATCGCCGCAGCTGAAGAGCTGCTGCGCCGTCAGCCCGTCGTCGGGCACGTAGCCGGTGCCGCCGCTGATGAGGTAGTCCGCCATGGCGCCGGCCCGCCGCCGCCGCCGCCGCCGCGTGCCCGCCGCGCCGCGCCGCGCCGCGCCGCGCCGCCCCGCGCGCCCCCGAGCGCACGCGCTCCCCGACGGCGGCCGCGAGGGCTCAGGCGGCCCCCGCCCAGCGAGAGCGCGGCCCAGAGCGGCCGCCGGAAGGGGCCGGGCGTCACCCTCGCCCCCTCCCGCCCGCGAGGTCGCCGGGCGCCCCCCCCCCCCCGCGGCCGCGCCGGTCTCACCGACCGGGACGGGCCCGCTCCGCCCAGGCCGGGGCGTGCGGGAACGGCCCCGGAGCTGCCCCGCCGGTCGCTGTCCCCCGCGCCGGGGACCGGGCTCGGCGGGCCCGGGGGTCGCAGCCGCTTTCGGCCTCTCCTGCCCGCGGGCCCCGCGACAGAAGGGGCTTCGCGGCACCGGACCGGTTAGCGGCCAGCCCGGTGAAATAAGGCTGTGCCGGGACGTCACGAGCCGCAACGGGCCTTTTTTCGTTCAAGCCAAGCGGCTAGTTCGACGTATAGGAAGGAGGCACTAAGCAGAGAGCTGGACTCCGGGTACGGCCCAGTAGAGCCCGGTGTGACACGGCCCGGCTTTGCCTACGCAAGCATGACCTGTACGGTGTGACACGCGCCCAGAAAACAACCTAAAAAAGGCGAGCCGTGGATGACCTGCACTGGAAGACGCTGCCCGTGAGGCCCAGTGGGTCAGGCACTGGGTTCAGCTCTAAATCCAGCAGCTTCAGAAGACAGGAGCACGTGCCTGTCAGATCTGTGGTGGGGGCTGAGCTGGAACACACCAGCAGAATCCAACTGTAAGTCAGAAGCGATCTGCAAGAAGGATGGAAGTCAAGAGGCCGGAGTGAGGCAACAGTCTAGCAATGAGAGGGGGAACGAAAGGTGCAAAGGGGAGAGGGAATCTCACCGAGGCAGCAGTCCCGCAGGGGTGGACCTGAGGTGATCCCAGCCAGGCGTTAGCCTCACGCGAGCCCCCTCTTCCCAAAGGCACCAGGCCAGGCCGTACACACAAACGCTGTGAAGAGGATGGCTGCGCTCTGCTGCAGACTAGGGGGTCTCAGCGTAGCACCTTCCTGCCTGTGCCACAGAGGGCGGGCGGCTGGAGGGAGGATTTCAGAGAAGAGCGATAGCAGGAGTAGGGAGGACTGTGCCTGCAGGAGAGGAAGGGGCACAGATGCACATCTGCCTTAGAGGAGAGTTGCAGGAACCAGCGTTCAGCTGTTTCCAGGATGAAGATGTTTCCCGCCCCGCAGATCCATTTGGGTGTCAGGAAAAGTTCCTGTACTATGGGCTACAGAACAACCTTCTCTGATGGCTGGTTTGTTTGTTGTGATATACCAGATGTAGCCTCAGAGTACCAGGGAAATGGGACAACCAAGCACCTTCTCGCCCTGCTCTTGCAACCCACTATTTAACACTAACAAGTTTGGGGAACTAAAGAATGGTACTCCTGCACCTCCAACTGTCTTACTGCAGTAGATTAAATCCTCGTCCAAAGATCAGCAAGTAGCTTTAAGAAAATGTGTTACTCATGTTACCCAGCTATAGGACTCAGGAAGTGTGAACAGAGATGTCTGTTCAGGTCTCCCAAAATACTTGGAAGCCAGCAACCCTTGTATGCTGTGAGGTTCGCTGGTCTGGTTCAGTCCTGTAGTTTGGATGAACGTGTTTTGGTCTGAGTAAGGTTCTCCAAAAGACAGCACAAAGTTTAGAGAGAGACCAGTTAAGCTAGGCTTTGGTAGATGCTGACGTTGACTTTTACGCAGGGAGGGGGAAAAACCCCAAATGAGTGAACCATGCTACGGGTAGAAGCAGGACTCTTGGGTGGCTTGTTTGGTCTCAGCAGCAGTAATCTGCACAGAATAGAGGCTGCAGTTTCTAAGTTATAGTTGTTTCCCACCAGATGGTGTTTTTGTTTGTAGCAGGAAAGGAAGGCACATACCTCAGCACAGGAACATTCACTTTGCTGTGAGGAAGGGTATGTGTGGCTTCTAAGGGCCCTCACGTAACTAAGGAAAGGCAACCCTTGCATAGTGAAGAGGCAGTGACAAGGATCTGCAATGCCACTTAAAACTTTAAGCCAAGAGAGTGGTAGCTAATCCTATTACTACTACTGTGAATGGCAACATCAACACCATCTTCCTACAGCCACGTTAACAGTGCTTGTTGTTATGCTACACTCTGAACTTCACAGGGTTTCAATTCTTCCCTGACAGTCTCTGCTGTAAAAGATTGCATTTCACCCTGGTTCCTACTTCTTTACGTAATTCCTGGGGTGACTCTCAGCTAAGAGTTGATTTCACCTATCCAGACACCGGTTTCCCATTGTTTACAGTTTGCCTGGGCTAAGGAGCTGTAAGAAAAGCACTGTCCTTTGCAGTAAATAAAGCATCTAGGCTCACACCACCAAAAGCAGTCATCAGTAAAGGCACCGAGATTCCCAGAGGCAGGGTTCAGAAACACAGCCTTCCAGAGGAAAACACTGCCTGCCAAGGACACACACTCTTGAGTCAGCGTTGCCTGTCACAGGATCAGCAGAACAGGAGGCATTGTGCCAGACCAAGATCAGTTTAACAGGTCTCTCTACCCTTTATTTTAAATAAGGCCAGCGCTAACAAAGGTTTGCTAAGCCTATCTGGGAGGCACACACCGATCTCAGCTGTTACGCTAGAGCACAGGCACAGCAGTAAACAGGCAAGTTGGCTTCTGTTCCAATAGAAACACCAGACAAAGTTTAATGGTTCTCAAACAGACTACAACAAAGGCTGCAGGGAAAAACATTTTATTTCCAAGCAGATTACAAAGAGCAGAGAATATAAGAGTAAAATTAAATTAAAAAAATAGTTGAGTGCATCTCTTTAAAATGATTTGTAGTGTGAGTTACTCACGGGGCAAAGCTACTGGAGAGTTCTGAAGGTCACTTTGCAGGATGCCAATCACATGTGCTGTTTAGACCAGGATCAACACGGGAGGGACAGAGACAAGACGTATTTTGCATATAGGCTGCACACTCATTATCAAGCGAGGCTCTGGGCTGCAACTGGACCCTGCCTTTCTGAGACATCCCCTCCACCTCATTCTCTCCTGCAGTTCTCTCAAGTTCTAGATGCAGTTTATTGCTGCTGTAAGTGGGTTCAATCTGCCTCCCCATTCTGATGAGCTGAAACGAGAACGGAGAAGCACGCAAACGTGGCTGCCATGCACAAGGTTATACAAGGAAAGTGACTGCAGTGCTGAGAGCCGAGCTTCAGCCACACAACAAGGGGAACTGACAAGTAGGGGACACAGCAATCGCTTCAGAGATTTTGGGGCAGCATGTCAGTGAGACTTCTGGAAGAAGATTTGAGATGCTCCTTAAGGTAGGAAGATGCTAGAGCTGAGAAGGGCTTTCCTATGCATTGGCACCAGGAAACAGACCAGGCTGAAACTTCAGGATAAGGTACGTATCCTGTAGTATTTGAGAGGGGCAGCTCCAGCAAGAAGATGGGGAGAAAAGCCCCGTATAGGGTGGAAGACAGTTTATATCCCACTTGAACAGTGATTTAAGAGTCCAAACACTAATTGGAAGTAAGTCACTATTAAACTTGGATGCGAATGCAGTTTGGTCAGACTGTGCAGTCAACCAGTGTCTAGCAGCACTCAGACCAGCAAGAGGATGAGCAACTACAGTATCAGCAAGCCCTCCACCCCACGTATGCTCAGAGGGCTCACTTCTACCACTTTTGGATCTGTTCTTATCACAGCATAGGAGGCCTGAAGATGGCCTAATCCATTCTACATACACCAAGGCAGACAGTAGCCCTGATGCAGTTGAGAACAAGACTGTCTTAATTTCTGCCCTGGGAGCAACAGTGCAGAAGAAGATTCTTATTTAGCGATCAGATTAAGTCTTTTTTTCCATTGGTCCAAGGCAGAACAGTTCAGGAACTACTTCAGACCTTGTCTCCCATCTAAAATCCAGGAGATCTCTAGGGGTAAAGCAGCCAACAGATGAGAGTCTTAAGTTATTTCGACTGCTCCCTTTAGTCACCACTCTAGACAGGAGTGAAGAACCACTCTCTAGTCTGCTCTTCAGCCATTACCACTTAGAGGAAATGCTTGAACTCTTGAACATAAATGAAAATCTAATGGTGCCATGGACAAGTGTGTAAGAGGCTACAAGTTTCCTTAGGAAAGCAATGCTATTAGTGTCAAGAGAGAGGACAATACGCAAGTCTCATGTCAGAATGTGAGGTGCTTTACAATAGTCAGTCATACTCTGCTTTCTATGGTTCCTTTCATACCACAGAGACAAGATGGGCATAGTTTGAAACCAACACCACAGGGTCTCTAGCTTGACTTCTCAGCTTTATTTATTTAGAGATTGATGCATTTTCAGCCTGTCTCATACAAGGCATAGGGCATGGAGAGTTCTTGTTTAATATATACACGCATACAAGAGCTAGCAGTTTGGCACTCTCGGAGCCGAGGGGGAATGCCCTTTAAGCAGCAGTCAAGCTGGTTATAGGAAAGTGTTAAAAAGCTATTTTACATGTTTGACTGGGAACATTTCCCAGAACTTGGATAGCAACCTTAAGCCACAGCACTCTTCTGTGCTACTCTGCACACGTCTTCCTACAAGCCCCTAAAAGGGAGCAGATCATGTTCTTCACTATCAAAGAACATAATATTTATTTTCTAGAAATACTGTACCTTTTAAACTAGCTCCAGAGAGCCAGACTAGAAGCCAGGTCCAGGAAAGTAATCCTTAAGTCACAGTATATCGATTGTCTCTAAAAATAGGGAATGAAGTTAACACGGTGGACATTCTGATGAGACAGTATAAGAACAGTACGGCAGTCCCCTTCCGCGTCAGCAAATCTCTCTTCTATATATGTCCGAACAATGAGAAAATAATGGAAACACTTCAGTCTGTCAGGACAAAACCAATCATTAGGAGATCTCCACAGCTCACTATGTGTCAAGTTCCCCCACTCTTAAGCAGTATACTCCAAGATCAAGAACTCTTCCCCTATAAAGATTTTAGATCATCCTGCAGTTAAGGGTAGTAAGGAAAGTGCACAGTCAAGAATTTTAAACTAACATCGAATTCTGTTTCCCCAGAAAGCTCAGCTGAAGTATCTGTTCACCCCTAACCTGGAACTGCCCTAATGTTCTGTCAAGTTATTCCAGCTTCTGACAATTTTTAGCTTAAGAGGTGACTCCTAAAGCCACCTAATGAAGTGACTTGTACACTGGGTATCTGGCAGATGACTTCAACACCCTCTGCATTTCTGATGGAGACAGACAAAGCAGGAGGCTCACACTGAGGTGCAGGCATGCTGGAGCTAGCTTCCCATGCAGTATTGTGGAGCACACACTGGGACTCAAGCACAGGTGTCTGCAGTTTCTCTCACATCTTTGCAACTCTGTTCAGAAGACAGGACAAACTACCCAAAAGAATGGGAAATCCACTCTGCGCAGGCCTGTTGGGCATGCTGAGCAACAAGCACACCGAGCTGCTTGAAACAGTGGGAGGTTGCCCCTAACCATGTTTTTAAATACTTAAATTAGGGCCAGAGATGGACATTCCAGTCACTAAGATATGGCGAAGGGATTACAGGCTTCTGACAGCTGAAGCAGTATTAGCAATCCCAACAGCCGCCCTACCAGGGGGCAACTGCTGGCTCCCAATGGCTGAACTGAGCTGAGGGTACGTGTTGCCAGCACTACACACCACCTGGGCACGCACACTGAGCTAAGAGTCTACTTTAGAGTGCAGGTATTAGTAAACATCAGTGCATTGCTACTTCACCTCTCTGCACTTATTTGAGCACAGAGTCCTATGCAGGGAACAGCTCATACTGACAACCAGCTTGAGCACATCTACTTTCTCATGAACACCTATGTCAATATGAAGCATCAGAGGCTTGAAGTGTCTCTCTCAGCCCGCACATCTCAACACTGCTCAAGAGCACAAAGACAGGGAACATAATGGCTACTCTCATCATTTATGCTGTGCACAACTGACAGGGCAGACCTTCCTTCTCAATACAGACAGGTGCTGGTCAACAGAAGCTTCAGAAGAATTGCTTGCCTGTACACAAGTTTAAGTTCTTTTACTGTAATATATATTTAAATATATATCTATATATTTTGGAACAGGGAAGGGACATGAGATGGAAAAGCAGGGAAGGCAAGTTCAAGAAGCAGAGTCACCTCTCCGCATCCAAGAAGCTGGTGGCACAAATAACAAGCCTGGCTAGAGTGATCTCCCATTTCAAGCATGGTTGGCTACCCGCTGGCTTCAAAAGAGCAGACTATTTGTTAATGATACAAAATACAGCAACCATTTAAGATGCAGCAAGGCAAGGTTACAGGGCTGGGGTTTATGATCATGAATGATGCCAGAAGCTACACAACTGTGTTAAAAACAGTGAAAAGGCTGTTAAATGGCATGAGTAAGCCATGTGCTGCTCCTGGAAGGCCTTTTCCCTCCAACGCCCCTCCATCATGCTGTTGGTGTGGTGCGTTTGTAAAGGTGGGGAGAGGGGGATTTGCCTAGGGGCGAAGCCTCACAGGTTGGCCACAGAACATTAGGACAGTCTGATCTGGTCTCACAGATCGCATGTTCCTAGCCTGACACTGAGCTTCCATCAGCAAGCAGACATTCAGGTCCTTCAACAGAAGTTAATTCCCTTCTACCTTCCTAATTTGTAGGGGTGAAAGAAGTCCAGCGGAGTCAAGCTGGAAAGCACAAACAGGGATGAAAACAACCAGTTTGCATACTGATCTTTGTATAACGACCCCCCCCACCCTCACAGCTCACTCTTCCCCAAATAAAGACACATTGTTCAATGGCATGTTGAAAAGACGTGCTCGTCATTCTTAATAAACAACTAGAGTAAGAATACATAAGAGAAACAGGGTGGTATCTTTATATGATACACAAGTGTATGTTACAAGAATTCCATCAGGCACAGGAGCCTCAAGGTTTAAGGCCTCAACGTTAGGCCAAAAAAGAAGAGTGTGGTAAAGTTTGTACTTTTAACATCTAAAAATGTCACTTAAAGGTCTGAATAGAAATCGTTGGTTTGCTTTTTTTTGTATAAATCACAATTGCAGTTCACTCTCTCCTCTTCCTTCCAAGATAACAGCAAATTAACGTCCAAGCACAAGAAAAGAAGATGCCTGCCTCTCCTCCACTGGCTGAGCAGGTCCATCCATCATTCTGTGCCCTCTAGGCTGCACGTGCTCCAAGGAGACAGAGGCCCCAGCCATCCAGGCCAATCCTGTAGTTCATGTTTTCTACATCATAAAAAAAACCAGAGTCAACCAGCAGCTTTCCACAGCTCCCAGCTCGCAGGGGATATGCAGCCTCCAATGGTTCCAACAGTTTGGTGTGTTGGGTAGGATACACAATGGGTAGGTTTTCCTTTAGATTCTTTTAAAGAGAAGAAGCCTAAAAGGGCTTCATAACTACACCAATAAAAAACCAAAAACTTAGGCATCTCCTTTAGTGTAAAAGTCTGTACAATTTATCTTTGCTTGTCCCTCCCCCGTCACCCCGCCCCACCCCTTCCGAGCCAAGAAGGATGCCTTAGTGCATGGTGCTGGCATTAGCCACGGCAATAGCTTCCTGAATCTCTCGTATCACCAGGATCCGGGTGAGCATCTGCTCCATCTGCTCTCTGCTGATCGGCTGGATGGAATACCAGATAGGGCTGTTGGGGGCCACCACTGGCTCCGGTGTCAAGTAAAACGTGTCATTCCGGCCTTTCACACTCTGGGGGCTGCGTGAGGAAGATCAGAAATAACCAGACTAACAGAATGTCCTGGGAGGGAGAGACCATCACTGTCCTCAACCCAGGCTTCACAATTCCTGACAGTGAACAGCTGATGAGACGTGAAGGTATGGAGCTACATCTAGGGGCAACAGTGGTCCCAAAGTTTTTAGGCCATGCCAACATTAAAAAGCCATTGTGATGACTACAAGAAAGTAATTTTTATTTCACACTGGTAAGTATGAAGCCACACATGGCTTTAGGGGTCGTTCAGAGTGAAACAAGGATGGGGTATTTTCACATTCAGGCTAGCTGCATACCCATCCATGCAGAGGAACGTTTACAGTAATTGTCAGAATCATTGTAATTTAGAAGAGTCCTTTGAGGCTCCCTCCAATCTCCACAGCAAGTCCTCATTTTTGTTCAAAGCCGATTTGAATAGGACCCTAATCTCATCTCAAGTAGCGGATGCTTCCAGATGACTTGCTTGCAAGTCAGAGGCAGAACAGTGAGCTCATGCCAACACAGCAAACCTCTGGAATGAGTATGAGATTAAGAGCAGCCAGTGCACAAATTGGGATTTGTCTCTTTAAATACCACAGAAGTTCAACTTATGTGCCATCAGAGTAAATCCTGCCCTCTCACATCAACACCCCTCCCCATTTAAGTAAATTTATGCAAATATAGAAACTGTGCCAGCAATAAAACACAGCCCTGAAAACTAGGCCAGCTACAAGATGCAGCTTAACAGTCACAGAAGACAAGCAACCATACATATGAACAAGGGCTCTCACCATTTGAAGAGGTAGAAGTCATACAGCTTTATCGGACACCTCAGGGGGTTTTCTGGATTCTCAGTCTGCTCTGCATACATGTCATCTGTAACTACAAAGCAGCCCCCCAGAAGCCTGTCAGACACTCTGTATAAGTACAGCAAACTGAGCAGTGCCATACAGCCTCAGCACTCCGAAGCACCTTGTCACCATGCAAGAGCTGGCAAGAGACATATGGCTGTTCCAGGGCAGAGGCACCTGGTTATAAATGCTCAAAGCATTATATGGACGGTTTGCTTTATCCCAAGGCTACTGAACAACACAACCCATCCATATCCTTCTTTCCATTTCTCCTCCACCTGTGCCCAAAATGAGAGAAGTCTCACTACTGAGACTGCAACGCCTCAGCTAAACCCTGCATCCATGCTTTTAAGAGGAAGACTGTACTTACATATGGATTCTATATGGGTTCCTATGAGTCAAGATAAGGGAATCCCTGCCAAAGAAGTTTCTCCCTCTGTTCATAGACACTTACACCCATTTGCCCCTTTGCCCATAAAAAACAAAAGTAACAAAAAAGTTATCCTTAGCTCTTGACGAGTCCTATATGCCTCAGGTAAGGCATGTCCCTAGGCTTATTATTAGAAGGTACTAAGCTCTCTCAGACAGAATGCACAGAAAACTCATGCTGCTAGGCTGAAGGTAACTGGCAGAGCCTTGGGTTCTCATGGCCCTACCTGCAGACATCTCCAGGTTCATCTGCTTCCTTCAAGCCCAGTAAAAGTAACTATTCCCAAAGAAAACTTCCAGACACTACCTTTCTGTCCCGTCTGGTGTATGCCAAGAGGCTTCATATAGCGGATACTCGTGCTTTTATCCTTGGGATTAGAAGGGTTCTTCTTGGTCTGCCTCAACACCTTGGAGAAGGCCAGCTTCATGTGCTGGTCTACTGTTTTCAAGAGGAAGTATCTGAGCAGCAAGAAGAGAACACAGGACATTCAGAGGCAAGTAAATGATACAGTCACAACAGTGAGGTAGTTATCTTTACTCATCATGAGCCAACTGAAGCTCAAACCAACACCGAGTTAAAGACTGTTCCAGCAGCAAAACATGCAACACCCACAAGTTCAGTTGCCCTTCTGCTAGCTCATTTCCTTGTTGTACTGCACCTTCTTTGCCCGACTGGCCTGCAAGAGGGCTCTGTGTGCAACCATTTGAAATTCATGACTTCACCCTAATCCAGTGCAGCAGTTTCCTACCAACCCTGTCAAGGCATTTGAAGTTCTTTTATTCCACAAGATCCCCAAAGACCTAGGTACTTACTTTGTATTAAAAAACATCAGTGTAGTGAGCAAGGTAGAAGGGGAATGAGCTCCTAGCTGCTTACACTCCCACAGCATCTCTTCTGTTACATGACTGGAGAGGACATAACCTGCAATAATCAGAAGTCAGCATCATGCCAGTAGACAGTCACAGCAGGAACATAGGCAGTATTTTATAGTCTGTAGGCATTGGAGAACATCTAAATCTTAAGGGAAGGAGAAGGAGGAGATCCTCACTGACGTCAAGATTCACTACTGTGCAAATAACTTTTTAAATAGCAGGTACAGTTAGGAAACACTTGTATACATACGTCAACCTCTAGTTGCGGAGAGTATGCTTCTGCAATACGCCTATACATCCCAGCCCAGAGAGAAATAAATATGCACTTAAACAGCTTTTAATTAATGGCTCAACTCCAATGCAGATGCTCCTAATCCAATAATATGTGAGAGCAGGCAGGCCAGTGTAACAAATCAGCTCTTGGCCCTGTGCGCAGCTTTAGTCAGCACACAGTGCCAAGTGATGTATTTGGACACATGAGTAATCCTTTGATTCTCAGATTTTTTTCCTTTGTGTAGAAGCGAAATACTATACTCCAAATACACAGATAAACAGAAAAACAGACAGCAGTATGAACTCCAGGGCTTGTGAAATGACAAAGCACAGATCAAACAGCCAGACTGAAAACAAAAGGATTCCAAAACTCACGGTGCTACTTAGCCATCTAGCCTGTAACATCAGCTACTTTTCTGAACAGAAGCAATAGCTTCTTCAATGACATCTAATGAGATCAAAGGGAATGAAGTAATGTGAAGCCAGGTTTCTGTGCTCTGAAAATGCAATTCTTAATCTAATTCTCATATGCAACTCTGAAAATCTGTCTTTTCTGGAACCGCTCCCCCCATCCCAGTTGCCATCATCTTCTAAACACAGGGCTGAGATGAGCTGCATTTGATTGCAGCATTCGAGGCTCTAATCACGCATTGTTTTTTTCTTTGACACTTAGTTGGTCCTGCAGACCATAACCATCTGGCTACATGGCAACATGACAGCGTTGTATTATGTCCCAAAGTAACAATACATATTAGAGGCAAGATGTATTAGCACTTCGGATGAGGAAGCTTGATTCAGATCAAGGATCAGCTGGCTTCCAAGTAAGCCAATCTCATGACACTACAGAGTCCCAACAATCTGTCTTCTGACAGGTGACAAGTGATAGACAAATAATCCTCAATGACAGTCAAGGCTAGAGCCTCACATGTGCAGTAACCCCAGCACTGCAGACACAACATTTTTCTCCCTGACCAGTATATGAGCTGTCCTAGGGACATTACACACTTTGAAAGGGTTCCTATTCAGACTGCACTCATGCTGTAGTTCAAATATTCCAAACTCCAGAAAGTTTTAAAGTTCTTAAATAAATGTTCTTACCAAGAGGGGAAACGCGGGGCTGTACGTCCTTGAGAACTTCATGCAGCCATTCAGTGAACCGAATATAGTAGAGATCTGAGAAGATGTCATCTACTCGGCCATTTTCAAAGAGATACTGTAAGAGGTTCACAACACAGTCCAGTACAGTGGTAGCAAGTGTACTACTCTTCAGACCAGACCTTATCCTAAGAGCCCACACACCCAGTCAGTCAAGCATCTTACAGCATAGCACTGAAGACTAATACATTCTACTTAGAAGAGTGAGGACCCTTGCCCCAAGGCCAGTACAGGGCAGGTAATCTCAGCTACTATCATGGGAATGCTAAGACAGAAGGAAAAAAACGTCTTAGAAAGTAAAGCTGGTTGGATTTCACCTTTTGTTTCAGGTGTGTTCACTGCAAGTTATTTCACATGACTGTCCTTTGGACACTACTTTTTCAGGTTAAGGAGAGAGATGCTCAATTCTGCTATCCAAGTTTGGCTCTGTTCCTGCAGCTCTTCCAGAAAGCACACTAATATTACCAGCTCAGACTTCCCACACCACACAAAGCTAAGTTCTTGCCTGTTAGAGCTTCAACTAGATCAAGTTTTGACACTGACAACTTCCTCAAACATCACCCAACCCTCCCCCCTCACTGAAAAAACTAAAATGATATTCTCACCATGATACTTAACAATTCTTCACAAACCTGGCTCAGTAGGTAAAAGCATTGCTGTGCACTAACTACATTTAATCTGATTTTGGTTTTTTGCCTTTTGTTTGTTTTGAGTTTTTTTTGTTGTTGTTTTTGTTTTTAAAGTAAAGGGACTTTTTTCTTTGGGAAGCTTAATAGAAGCCACTGTCTCCATTTTTATAACAGAGAATCCTCCCTATAAATGCTAACATTCACAGCTCTGCTGCACATATAGCTGTCCTCCCCCTACCTTCTGAATACACAGGAAGATATAGTAGAGCACATCTGGATCATAGGGTTCCCCATCACCATTTCGAGCTTCTCGTGTCATTAAGCATAGACCATAATTCAGCTCAGCCACAGCCGAAGAGATGAGATCTTCCTGGAACCTCAGCAGCTGACGCCCTGGAAAAACAAAACAAAGCCATATTATTTAAGCCATAAAGCCATATTATTTCCCAATCTTTCAGGAATGATTTCCCACATCTCTGGCTTTGCCATTCTATCTGGCAGGCCCAGTACTACCTCATTCCTCCAGTATAATAAAGCAAGCTGAAATAAATCAAGATCTTAAGCTGTCAGATCTACTAAAAGATAAATGGGCAAGAATCCGACAGGAAGACTCTCTGCCCTGCCAACTGCATGACTATTGCCTTCTTTTACCATGTCCACAATGAAACGCTGCCCTGCAGCAATAGGAAAACAGCAACTCCGTGACTGCTCTACCAGCTTGGCTGGCATTCACGGCCTTTTTGTTCGTCCATGCACCACAGTCATACAGTGCCCTTCTCTACTGCTACCAGCCTAAGTGCTCAAGTTGGCTCAGCATAGAGCTAATACCTCCCTTGGAACGTGGCCTGTGGCAGTGGGAGTATGCAATAATTAGTACTGCAGAGTAAATCAAAGTTTAAATTTCAAAACAATCACTGATTAAACAAAGGTGTTTTCCAGAGCGGTAAACAGCTAACATTTTAGTCACTCCTAATGCTGCTTGAAAGGGAAGAAAAGCCATGTTGTCATGACACATACTTCCAATAGGTGCTAGCCTATTTTGGGCTTCTTTTTCCAGCTCTGCATTCTTGGTCTGTGCCCAGCTTTTCCACACTTCAAGCCCTTCTTCTGGCTTCAGAGAGTTTGGAAGTAGAAGTTCAGGTGAAGTCTGTGGCTGTGGCTGTGGTTCAACTTCAGCAACCTGAACAGTTTGAGCCTGTGAAAGAGAGCATTTCAGTTTATATATACACTTTGATATGCAACTGTTCAACAAAAAAACCCCCAAGTAATTCCGTGCTACCTCTAGCCCCAGGATATCAGCCTTTTGCAACATTCCTCTCTAACAAGAAATTAATCCAAGGAACACAACTTTGCTGTCTAACCTGAACTGGTGCTCATGAAACAGCGTTCATCTCTCCAAGAACACTTTTAGTTTGAATGGACATATCTATAACCCCTTTAGCAAACCCACACAACTTGCAATTTAATGCATTTAGAAGTCCTGCAGAACATCACAGGAGACCCAACAGCCACAAGCTGTTCTTGCTGCAATACCATTAAGAAGCTAGCTGGTACACTCAAAGGCAAGGATCTTTACAGGGCTAAATTCCTCTCAACAACAGACTTCTGGTCTCCTCTCAAACACTGAAACAGATGACTATTGATTCTGAAGTCCTGTTTGCTCCAATGCATTTTTCTTGGCTTCAGCTCTGAACCTTCAACTCTGAACCACCACTAAAGTCCATCATCTCACTACAACAAGAGTGGCCCAAGGCCCCTCACAGACACAGCCTTGAGACACAGCAGCTAGAGAGACCGCCAGTCCTGGGCAGGGAAGAACGGCAAGGTGCCATCAGCTTTACTAACCAGTGCTGCTCCAAACCGAAGACTGCCCTAAGCAAGGGTCTGGGTATGATCACGTGTTGTACAGTGCTAGCATTCCTCCCCACCCTTGCCCATCAAGGGCAGGCTCTCTCATTATTCAGTACGTAGCAGCCAGACAGAATACATATGCTCTGTTCTTACCGTCAAGGACTGATAAGATTAATTCATTTCTAAGAGGTATAAAGTAATAACAGACTAGAACTCCAGCATTAAAACATTAATTCAGTTGCAATGAAATGCTCTCAAACTACCAAATACTGCTAATGAGGACTAGCTACTATTCTGTGAAGAGCTACTGTATGACCTACTATAGACCTAAGAGGTCTCCAGACCCCTTGGAAGTTTACTTTGCAGCAGGACCTTAAGTCACCAAGAATTACTACCTCAAACTGAAACATTTTACGGGCAACTGATGGCACCTATCCAGAAAAAGCAGCAACCCCTCTGACTGCATTCACTTTGCATTCTTCACTACAGCTTCTCAATCCCATGCCACAGAAACCAAGTGTCAATCATCACTGAAAGTTGCTCTGGCAGTACTAGAGACCATAATGGAAATGACATAGAGACTTCAGTAATACCTGTACCCTACTCAGTATAACAAAAAAGCCCCAACAAAACAGCTAAAGAGGCAAAGCTTGCAAGAGCCTCAGACTGGAGCTTTCTGACTGCCTCTGGTTGGTTTTGGGGTTTTTTTGGGGGGGTTTTTTTGGGTTTGTTTTTTTTTTTTTTGCATCAGCTCTTAATACCTCTTTGCTTACCAGCCCCTGCTGGCTACAACAGCTGCAGAGGGAGACTGTGACTGAAAGGACCCAGCTTTTATTAAGGCAGATGGCAACAAAGTTTAAGCTGTCAAGCAAGCCTCTGCCTTAAAAAGGACAGGAGTCCAAGGGTGAACTGACACCTTGTCTTTGTAGGAGCTAGGATTGAGTCTCCACTCTCCTCCAGAGCACTGCCCCATTACTCTCCAGAGAGCTTTCCAGAGCCAACCACCTCTGTCACCCCAACCCAAAGAGCAATCTTCTGCCCTGACCTCACAGACAGCTTGTCCAGTGTTAAGGCAGACACACAGGCTGGAGTTAATTCACTGAACTGGCAGTTGCTTCTGAACTGACTTACATCTTTCACAAATAGAGCAAAATAGCTGCAACTTGCCCAAATCCCACATCAGCACAGTGCCAGAGGACAGTGTGGGGCAAGCAGCCATAATTCCTTCTCAGTCTCACAGTTGTGAGAGGAACAACCCCCAAAAGTTTGATGTTCACCTGTAGTAGCTTTATTGCCCTCTTAGAGGAAGAATGCATCCCTCCTGGACTTGCCTCTGTCTTTAGGGGCTAATCCAACGCCCAGTAGTCCAGCGAATTGGGAACAGAAAACTGTCTGATACCCAAGAATTGCAGACCACTGTGCACAGAAATACACAGCATTAGTTCAAGCTTTGCCAGTAACCATTAAAGAAATTACAGAGCTAATACCTCAGAAAGGATCCCAAGAATGTGGCTCATGCTCTTAAAAGACCCTAGAATAAGTCTAAAAATCCTGTTTAACAGAAAGGCAAAAAGTTCTATCGACTTAGTTTGTTCAAGCAGCTGAAAGCGATGAAGTGATCTCTGAAGTACCAATACGGGGAAAAGATAAGCTACAGAAGGCTCTTTGAACATGAACAAACAAACAAAAAAATCCCAAACAAACAAAACCCTATGCATTACAAGACCCATAAGCTGTAGCTTAATGTACAGCTTTATAAAAGAGGGCACCCAGCACCTGAAAGTTATCTGGAGATGTAGGGAACCCTTTGCAGTGGAGGTCTTGGTGGGCTATAGCCCACAATCAACTCACAAACAACCAGACATGGCTATAGAAAGTAATCCACCTTGTCTCAGTGCTTACTGACAAATTAGAGGGCATATACACCTTTATATAGCCAACAGTGTTATTTATAAACTGGAAAGAATTTATAACAACATTTATGCTAGCAGACTTGGATATTTTTGCTGTCATTCCATTCAGCAAAAACAGGCTCTGACAGATCAATCACTTTTCACTTTCTGGTAATAAAATATAAATTACATCCATTTGCACTAGTTATTCAAGTTTTAAAAGCCTATTCAAAATATCTATGGCTTAAAGTTAGCAACAGAGCCTTAAAAAAAAACCCCAAAAACCCCAACAAAAACAGCCACAAATTTGGCTGCCATGTTTGCCAAGCAGCATGAAGAGATGCTTACTTGCCACTGCTCATGACTGTGCTCTTGCACACCAGGCATTCACCAGAAGCAGGACACGGTGTTATAGATGGGTACACCTGATCCATGAAGTTTGCTCACAAATAGCCAGATTCCAACACTTTACCTGTGCGCTGGATCTCCTGTAGACTCTACATGCTGCATAACACAAAGTAACTGATAACTAGGTGACTAGTATATTCACACACCTTGCTTCGCTGCAATCATCCCTGCCTGTCCACTGCAACCCCTAGAGCAGCTCAGAAGACTGCAGACCTTGGAATACCTGCTATGAAGCAGCTAGCAATGAACATGTATTTATTAATTTATACTACCAGTATCTATTAATTTACATTATGAAGATCAAGATTATACTTTCTTTGGGGCAGTTTTGAATCCTATAATTATGTACCAGCATTAACACATCGCAGTCCTACACCTATCAGGAGTCAAATGCCCTATGTCACACCCAGGCTACTGGGACAAACTCATCTCTGCTTCCGAGATATCAGCTGTCTGCTGACATCGTCCCTCTCCACAACATTCACTAGTTGTTAATCATGGACTGAGACCAAAAAGCAGCTTTAACTTACTGAGCAAGTGACCTGTAGCTGCTGCTGCTGCTGCCCCTGCTCTTGGGGTGTCGGCTGCTGCTGTTGCTGCTGTGGGTCCCATATGTGCACTGTCTGTGCTGTATTCTGGTACGTCCCTGCCACAGCCTGCACTGCCACTGGAATGTGGATGTTGCCATTCATAAACTGCGCTGGAAAGAGCGAATTAGCAAGAGTCTGCACCACTTCCTCGTGAGAATTCTTCACTACTGAAGTACTTCCCACCATCTTATCCTTGTCATCTTCCAGCTTCACAGTAGCCAGTGTCGTTGGTGAGCCACTGACGTGGACGGCATTGTAGGCCTCCTGAGGGATGGCGATGTGGGTTATGTTTTGCTGCTGAAGGTCACCACGTGGTTGAGCAGAGTAAACGGGGATGGTCCAAGTCTCTCCAGTGGGGCTAGTAATGGTCCCAGTGGCACTGTACAGGTGGGCACTGTCCACTGTTAACAAGTCTGGCCTTAAAGAGACATAACTTTGCTGCTGGCCCTGAGGAATGGCCAGCACTGTGGCAACTGGCTGCCCAGAAATAGCATAGGATACAGTAATAGGCATATCCACTTTACGTTTCTTCACTGGCTGAAGGACACTAGCAGTGCTGATCCGTCGCTCTCCCTCTCGTGGAGAGCCTTGTTGAGAAGGTGGAGGTGACAGTGCCCCAACTGTTTGGATCTGTATCTGCTGGCCACCAGTAATGGCCTGTCCTGCCACAAGCTGGGCCTGGATCTGCTGGTGTTGTATGTGTTCCTCCTGTATCTCTGCAGCCTGGATCTGTTGGGCAGTCTGCACATGTTGCACTTGGATTTGAGCTGCCTGCAGCTGAGATGGGCTGGGGCTCTGAAGAGATTGACTCTGTATTGTCTGGGATGCCTGCTGCTGCGCCTGGCCTTGGATCTGCACTTGGACCTGTATTGGTTGCTCCGAAGCCTGATGGACAGTGAGCTGCGGAGAGAGCTGCTGGGCGGAGACCTGCTGCGGTGACTGCTGGACCTGGACCTGAACCTGCAATGACACCAATTCAGGAGTTAGAGATCAGCAAGCGTCAGTGATTCAGCAGGGGGGCCACCAACAGAGATGGTCCATCACCGGAGGTCTATGCTCCAGGTCTTTTAAGCTCAGTTTTATGATTCCATATATTAATCCATTAGTAAAGATCTCAGGAAAATGAAACCGAGTTATTCTAGAAGTGCCTGGTTGGTAACAGCAATACGGTAGATGATGTGTTTGCTCAGCATTGCACATGACCACACTTCTCAGCACAGACAGAACAGTGCGTGAGCTGCATCTCCATCCTCAAAGCTCTGTGGGCTCAAGCCAACAGATTGCATCCTTGGAAGCCAAAAGAGTCTTCAGAGCTATTTGCATTGCTAAAATGTTATTTCACCATAGCCTTGCAATAGCAAGGCTTTAAGGTCACACACATTACAATTCTGATATTAAGTTTATCTTGCTACAAAATGCAGGAGCTTGCCTCATTCTTACTATGCCCTAAAGACTGTTTCACTGCTTTCAACCCCAGCCCCCCAGATGGCCATGGGATCACTTGCCAGTGACAGGCAGTAAGAAATACGGGTAAGTTGAAACCAGCACTTGGCTCTTTCCACATAGAGCACAGAAATATTATTTTGAAACCAACCGCTATTAGTAACGCTACACAAGCAGGTGTCAACACAGAAAGTTGCAATTTCAACTCTTGGTCATGCACTAAGGGGCAACACTGCAGCACTTAGTTTTTTTTTCAATTCAAAAGTATTTCTTTGGCAGTCATAATTAAAACTAAGTCTTTTTTCATTTATTTACTTATTCCATTTATTTATTGTCCAAATTGCTCAGTTGTATTTTCTAGCTCATGCACTTACACAATGCTGAATAATATGGACAAATTACGTTAAGACTTGGATCCAAACACAGTTCCTTTTACTGTGGAGGGGATTAAAAAATAAAAAATAATCACATCTTCTCACATCAATGCTCATTTGTCCAAGGTCTGTCACACTATCTAACAGGAGTCCAGGAGCAGACTTAAAGCTAGGAGTCAGAGGTAGCCCCCAACATAAACTTCTGGTCTCAACAACTTCACATTCCAGGCCTCAAACCCAACCCAGATGATATCTTCACTCCCAGGGCACCAAGTGAGGTCTGCTCTCCTCATCCAAACACTTCACCACTTTGTCTCCCACATTTACACATTTGCTTTGTCCTCATCCTAGAAGTGATATCCCAGGTTCCCATGATCATCTGCTTCTCCAGGCTTCCTTAACGCTACATCTTAAGGGAGGGAATTAATTACTCAGCCTCTCCTTTCAAATCCAACCGAGAGATGTAGAGCTTTATTAGTGGCACCCGTAAGGGCCATATGAAGTTTGAAGCCAACACAGATTTATTTGGTTGCAAAACTACGTCTTCCTACTCATGTTCTCTCACCCTTTTCCACCTCACTTTCTAGAGTCAGTCAAGCTAACGTAGCATTTGCACAGAGACACCACACTAGCCAGCCTGAAAATACCAAAAAGAACTACCACGCAGGTCTGCATTGCGCAGATACATGAAATCTCACTTCCCAACATCACCTCTAAGAAGTCTTAAAAAATGTTAAGGATTCATTTGCAGCCAATTAAGAGTTTCTAAGGAAAAAAGTGGGGTAGCAAAACACACTGCTTACAGACCAATTTTGTAAGTCGCCTCCTGTTAAGAACTAATTCTATTTCCAGGAAGAATAGGGAATTTTACAGATTCCTGCTGGGAGCTATATGCAGTGCACTGTAATCCAGATGACGTGGACTTTCCATAATAATTTCCTGCAAGGTAACAAGAAACATATGACCTTGTGTCAGCATGACAGTTTAAAAAGCTGCATCAGTGAGTGATTTGATCAGGCAGTTAATTGAAAAAGATGAAGTCACCTATGGGATGCTTCTTCAGTTCTATTTGATACTCTTATCATACTGCCCTACAGCATGAGTACTGCCTTGGGCAAACAGGCCCAAGCACAAATCCCAGTTAAGAAAGCCACTTTCAATTACACCTCCAAGGCATGTATTCTCCAAAATATCCAACTTTAAAAATCACTAATAGAGTCCTTAGTATTAATTTAAATCCCTGTTCAAAAGATTACCTGGGGCAAAGGCCCAAGACTGGACAAACTAAAATGCATCATTGCACTGATATATTTTCAGTTTCACACAAGAAACATTTGCTTTATCTTCTAGGATTCAAAATCATGTCACAGAGAGAGGTAAATATGTCATTTATCCTGTAGTTCTGCAGTGTGTTTTCAGAACCTGTACAGGTTAACTGAGAACCCCTTAAAAGTACCCCCACCTTCTTTCCGTACAAAATTTTACATTACTGTTCCTGTTATTGCTGTCAACATATACAAAGTAAAGACTATATGTTTTTTGCTAGCGGTAAGAATTAAAAGTCCACTCCTGTGCTGAAACAATTTTACCACATAAGTGCAATTAGAAAGGTAATGGAATAGGTTTAAGCAAGAGGCATCAGCAAAAAGAGGCATGGTCTAAGCACAGACCCAACCAGACAGCATTTTCTTCCTTCTGCTTTTATAGATTAGAATATTTCAGTTGGAAGGAACCTACAATGATCTAGTCCAACTGCTTGACCACTTCAGGGCTGACCATAAGCTAAAGCATGTTATTAAGGGCATTGTCCAAATGCCTCTTAAATACTGACAGGCTTGAGGCATTGACCACCTCTCGAGGAAGCCTGTTCCAGTGTTTGACCACCCTCTTGGTCAAGAAATGCTTCCTAATGTCCAGTCTAAACCTCCCCTCGTGCAGCTTTGAACCATTAACCATTTTAGAGCCTGAGCCTACTGTGCCTAAAAGTCATGAGCAACTTCCATCACTTTCAGCAGATGAGCAATCATGACCCAAGGCCCTGTGATACTCCCCCAGGACTAAATCCTAACCCCTACAACTAGGATGTCTTGCTGCTGCTTTAGAGTTCACACAGTGTTATTGCTAACACCCAAAGAATGAGTCCAGACCCAAACAAGATGAAGAAGTCAGACTCCAGAATCACTGGAAGTTCTCCATGCTGCAAACTGCAGACATCATGCTTCTGACAAGAGATTGCTCCTATTTAAAAGAATATTGGAGCTCTACCTACGGTGCATTATGCATCCCTTGTGAATTATACATCTGTTTTTAACAACCGTATTTTGCAGTAGATCCCTCCCCATTTTCAAGTAGGTTGTACCCAGGAGTGCTACAAGCATTCATTTCAGATTTACAGACTTCAACCCAGTCTGAGACCAGAGCTTCTTATGTTGACCTCATTGTCTAACTTGCTGTCTGAGGGGAAAAAAAAAAAAAAAAAAAAAAAATCATCAGTGGCTGACTTTTTAAGAGACTGTACAAAGAGGAATGCTTTAAATTTACAGGCCAAGACCAACAGGGAAGACTTTAAATCTTGACCTTATGCTGAAGATTAAAGTGAGAACATGTTATGCTGGGAATTCCTGGGTTATACTGGTGCAAGAGAGGAACATGCCAAGTTACCGGTACTGAAAAACTGCTTATTGCCAGAAGTTTGGATCTGACAACATGAAAAGCATCACTTCCCAGCAGGCTACCATCACACAGAGAAATGCCTTTTTACCATAAAATAGCTACAAGTTGGACCAAGTACTAGCTGACTAGAGAATCAAAAGCATTACAAGTCAGCCCTGCATTGTAACAGGAGGGCAGAACTAAATTTTTAAGATTCCCTTAAAGGAAATCTTCTATCACATTAACATCAAAAACATACTCTGTCCAGAACTGAGTATGTGCAAAGAGAAAATAAGTAACTCCATGAGCATGAGAACAGCTGAAGCCTAGTTTCGAAAATTTTTTTCCTCATGGCTGATAGACTAACTCTGACAAACTTTCAAATAGGATTCATAATATGTCTGCCCTGTGTGGATTCTCTGCCCAACAAGGAATCAGAATGCAGAACTGCAGTTTTGAAACAATTAAGTTGAAGGAATTTCCAAGCAAAGAAAATCTCATCTGTGGGCTGACTGGATTACCTAATATTTCCTAAAACCTAACTCCAAATAAGTGCACATACCAACTCTAGGCTGCATGGATTTTCTGTTACCTAGCTTGCCCTAGAGAACCTGACAGGCTTTTAAATGCCTCTTTTCACAAACACATCTTGATTTCTGAAGCTACATTTACACTAGCAAGTAGTAGGATACACCAAGAGCAGACCTTCAGAGCAAGACTGAAGACCTGTTAACATGTCCACACTATACATTGGAGAAGAATATTTCAAACTAAGGTCTAGTCTTGCCCACTAGCCAAGCTAGACAAACACCTAGACACAACAAGACTGCATCTTATGGCTTAGTTTCATCTCAAGGGAATCCCAAATGACAGGCTCCAAACCTAGAAGAGATAAGTGAGGGCAATTGGCAAACTTGCTGCGGGAAGTATGCTCCAAATCCCCCCCAAGAAGTAATGTAGGTGCACCTCAAACTTCCACACCTGAGCAAGCCAACAGAAGTCAAACACTCGGACAAAAAGTTAATGAGAGCAGGAGAAGAACTATCTCATTATTATTTTTTAGCCCAATTTAAGGAAAGAAGGCTTAAAACACACTCCTCTCAACAACAGTCCTAAGCTAAAGTGACTCCGGCATTAAAAACTAATACTGTAATAAAGAGTTCCTTCTAATGTTATGCCAGAAAGCATACATACAAGTACAAAACAGGTCTGAAGTATAGAGCAGGTGAAAAGACTGATCACTGAAGTAGCAGGAAATGTTGGAACTTGTTATTCAACTGCTTTACAGGAAGTCTTTTGCTATCTATCTAAGTAAACAAGGTCTATGGGGAGTGTACAAGTCAGCTTTTCAGAACTGCTGCCAGACAGATTCTCACTCCAGGTTTTTCCTCTGCTCATTCATCAACATCAGAGAATTCCACAGGCCAAATTAGGCCTTGTGTGTGTTTGAACAGTTACAATATCAAGATTATGTTGTCAAGCTGTACACTGGGGCAGGATTTATGCCTAAAACAGTTAAAACACATGAACCGGGGAAAACAGAACAGTTTACCTCTCAAAGAGGAACCTACTTCCATATACAAGAAGATGCTACCCTGAAAACGCCACTCTTAACTATAACCATTCTTTGAAGTGGCACACTCAGCCCTAGCAAATGCTAATTAATACTAGCTGCTACACTAATATCTTATTGGGATGCTTTTCAGAGGTAAGCGAACAGAAGCCTTACCTCCACGCTAAACTTCAAAACCAAGTCTGGGCCAGTGGGAAGCTACATCCATCAGAAGTGAAGGAAAGACGTATGCTGAGCAGAGCCAGAGATAAGATTTTCTTCTGAGCTACTTAAGGGCATCTTTCCCTGCCTTATGTCATTAATAATGCCCAGCTTCCTATAATGGTCTGAAGTCACAGAACAGACTGGGGGAAGACTGCTGTTCTGGAAGAAAAAGCTGAATGGTAAACACATAAGGAACTGAGCAATTAGAAAGGCACAAGCCTTAACTGAAAGACATTTTATGCAGGCATTTAACCATTCCCTATACAATTCTGCGATCTTGCTCGCCTGTAGCATCGTCCCCTCAAGCCCCGTCCAAGAAGCTCTTGCGAGCTAGCCATCAGACTCCGTCTTAATAAAAAGCTGAAACTGAGGATCTTCTCCACAGGCACTGTATGTATCCTAAGCAAAGATATTTTCTGTCCTCTGATATTCTTTCAGTTAAATCTTCTTGTGGAAGAGGCACAAGACGTTCACTGACCACTTACCATATTCAGTAAGTAAGTCAGTGCTAACACCTCTTGTCACTGGCATCATCAATTCGATGGCCTCAATGCACAAGACCAACTAGCAACAATCTCACCAAAGGCAGAGCTGATAAAACTCTTACTTGACTGGAGCAAAACACAACCCTTGCCAGGCACTGCCTGATGTAGCACAGGGTATGACAACTTGACATACTAAACTCTTTAAGATCACTAATGGCACCACTGTGATACCGAGCATAGAAGGAGCTGCAAGACACTTGTACTGTAGCACTGACTAGGATCTAACCCAACAGTTGCATCCACTCAGCCTTCAAAATAAACATTTGGCAACAGTTTGTTGAGCCTTTTAGGCAAGAAAATCCTAAGGTGGCAACTTCTTCAAACAGGAAATTTATTTTGCCAGGATAAATAAAAGCAGCAAGCAGTCATGCACTGTCTTTGGGTGTTTGCACTAAGTAAAATCTAGGATGAAACCTGAGCACCGTCTGTCTATCTTTATGATTGTAAGGTTGTCATCAGCACTTGCAACCGTGAGGTCATCTGACTGGTCATATTATTAGTCACCTTCAGCACCACTGTCATACTGCCAAACATAAGCGTAGTCATTCAAAGGGTCTTCCACTGATTTGCAATTGGATTAGCAAGAACTAAACAGATTATCAAGTCAAGTACTGGGATGACATAAGTTTAATCAAAAGCTAAGAGGTTTCAGCAGATGACCAAAATTTCTCATAATACAACACAAGCAGTATTTTAGCAAAGCGAGCCAGCTTGATCAGGTGCACTGCTCTAGTGGAACACTGTCACCCCCAGAGTCACAACAAAATTCAGCTTTGTTCAGACACTGTGCTCTGCTACTGCTGCCACAGTGAGTCTTGAGACAGGTGAACACTAAGTCATGGGTTTAGCATAAATCACATCTCAGTAAGAAATCTTGAAAGACAGAAAAACACTCCTGCAAAGGGGTAAAGACATTCCTCTCCACCTCATCCTTGCAAAAATCTTCAAAATAATTCTGAGCTAGCTGCTCAAATACACATGAATCCAGTTGCACTGCTGATGCACAAAAGCTGCAGCCATACCTAGTACCAGATGTGCCACTTAAGTGTTCTGGGGCTTTGTAGCATCCTAAAGTGAGCAGCAGGGTAGGCAACACAAACACTAATCATGATGTGAAAGCAGATATTTTAAAGCAGTCACATCAAAAACAAGGGGGAGAGGGTAGACAACATTCTCAGGAAAGTTGCTGAAATGACCTTCATCAGGTACTTTTCATATTCAGGGTGCAGACCAATTCAGTTTAAAAAAAAACAGGAACAGGTCTCTGGCAGCAACTCTATGGTTATTTTCAAGAAGGTCAGGAGATTATTTTTCTCTGGAGCATATGATACATTACCTCCCTCCCTATCTCTGTTACTAGAAGACTTGTAAGGGTCAAGCCTGAACTTTGAGTAGTTCTGGAAGGAGGCAGCAGCAGGGGGAGGGGGAAAAAAAAAAAAAAAAAAAAAGGGGTGGGGTGGGGGGGGAGAGATTCTTTCTGACTTTTACAATTGGTTTGGGTGCTGTCCACATCTTCAAGGCTGAGGCACCCAAAAAAGCCAACCCTGCTAGTTCTTCTATTGAAAAATGAAACTTCTCCCCAAAAATGTACTAGCTGGCAGAACCAAACACACCCTTGATCAGTTTTAATAGACTCATGCAGAGATCCAAGTCATGGCTGTGAGACTAGAGGCTTTTATTCTTCAAAAGCCTTGCGACACAAGTCACTGTAGGGCAACAGGTTACAGAAGTCCCAGTTAAGCATTCATTTACTCAATAGAGAGAGTAATTGGAGATGAGTTACCCAGTGAAAGAGGGAAGTTTGTCTTTGCTGTAGGATAAAAGCACACAAGTGAGCTGTTAGCACAAGTCTACTGCACTGCAGCAAGTTCACACTACCTTATCTCCAGTCATTTGTGTCTCCATACCCTCATTTGTTGCAAAAGAAGAGAGCTCACAAATTTACATTCATGCTACAGAAGGCAGAAAGATTCATATCTGAAGTGTATCAGAATTACAGCTGTAGACAAAAGTCAGCTGTTTGGAGACACATAAGAAAACCTCAGTAAATGCCCTGCCACCTATAAACTCTTCAAATTAGGATAACTGCTTTTGTCCTCAAACGCGTTTCACAAGCTGTATGTTTGGGGTTTTTTTCCCCTCTGATGCTGGATTTAATAATTTAATACTTAATAAAAAATACTGTTATACCTATAAAAAAAAATGGAGAAGACTCCTTCCACTAAGCAAAGGGATAATCTACCTTGACACATATGCATCTTTTAGAGTTCCTTTCCTGAAAGGTATTTTACCCTGGTTCATATTGTAAGTTGACTCCCCTGCATTTCCCCCTCACTTAAAAGCCAGTTCAAGAACTACAACTTTTAGAATGTTCAAGCAAAATAATTTAAAGAGTATTGATTTAATTAAAAAAAACCAAAACTGAAGGCAAGTTAGATCCCACAGCCACCCTGAACAACCAGATAAAATAAGACCAGCAAAGGGGGGTGGTATTTATAGCAGCTTCACGCAGAGTGCAAGGCTTCGGGGAGTCGTGTACATGCCAGAACTGTCAACCATTTCTCCAAGAGGTTACACCACTACATTGCTATGTATGCTACTCCTCCTACAGTGAGGCTCAATGGAGGCACAGTCAAGAGAGAAATTTACTACCAAATTCCTTAAATGAAAGGGAAATAGTGCTGTTCTATATAAAGTTAATTGGCCCTGCTTCTTAAGTGCTTGCCTGTGGTTTCAGGTTAGACAGTAGCTGGCTCTGAACACTACTCCATGGGTTAGCAAGTCATACATACATTTAGAGATGACTTAAGCTGCTTACCTGGACTTGCTGGGGTTGCTGAACCTGTATCTGCTGCTCTGGCTGAGTTTGCTGCTGGACACTGGTTGTCACAGGACAAGCAAGTTCAAGCAAAGACCCAGCCACCTCTGTGCTGTCCGTGTAAATGCAGTTGCCACCCTGCTGATACACCATTGTGGTGGTGGCTGTCTGCTGAAACTCCTGCAGAGCTTCCGGCCCCTTGGAAGCAAGGGAGTCCAGAAACTCCTTCATCCTGTGCTGGGGGATCGTTCGTGCCTTCACACGGATGTATTCTTCAAAGGAAATGGTGTTTTCCAGAGAATTATTCATATTGCAAGGTCCTTAGGGTTCCTTAAGGAAAGAGAAAGTAAAAGTCTTAACTACAGCACTCCTTTGATGCAAGGATATTCCTAAGTCCAGTAACTGATTTCGCATACCGAGTACCATAGAAAAACTAGCAAACATGCACAGCCAGATGCCCGAGACAGATGCTTTAGTTTTACGAGGCATCTTGTGCTACTACACATTTCTCAGATTAACCCTTAGCAGCTCAGGGAAGTCTGAACGATGACCAGGTGTAACTGTGGTACTATTCAAAGAGCTCACTGCCATGTAAAATCTTCTAGCACTGTACTTCACCCAGACCAGGCGAGTCCCGTAACAGACAAAATCAAGTCATACATTTGGTTCGTTTGCAGCATGCAGTATTAGTGAGAGAAGCTTAGAAATCAATATCTGTGGCCCTGCTTTGCAGCCACAGAGGTGGGAGAACTGAGCAGTATGTTCTATCAGGCCATGCAGTTCTATTCTAGGCAGCTAATGGGAAGCACAACGGAAGAGCAACAGATGCAGCATTCAGCCCATTGCTATTAGGACTAGGACAGCCTTATCGATTTGAACATAGCAAGCAAAAGGAGAGTGCTGGAATGAAGCGATTCCTCAAACAGGGAACTACACACATGGAGAAGCAGAGCTCTGGAAATTACAAAGGCAAGAGCAGCATCAGTTCTTTATGTAATTTTAATATAGGAAGAGGTTAACATGAAACATGCCATGTATGAAGACAAAAGAGAGAAAAAGAAATCAGATGATCAGGGAGGAAGTGAGAGTAAGGGGAAAAAAAAACCAAAACAAAAAAAGATGACTCCACCTGAGAACATTAGAAAGCTCTAGGGTATACTCTGACAGCATTCTTCTCTTATTGACTTATCCTGTTTAAACCCACAAATTGTTTCTGCAGTGAGTATACCGGTTGTTTCTAAGGCACTAATTAGTCTTGATAAAGGATAAATAGATTTGAGCTATAACACTACCAGATACTGAGATGGTTGTGAAAAGATGTGAAACAGCACAAGATTAGGACTAGAAGAGGTGATTCAGTACTACTAGATCAAGCTGCGGAAAGGAGGAAAAAGGGACAAACATCACTATATGAACATTATGACTGCAGTTCTAAAGAGGGTAAGTACAAAAGCAGAATCTTTTACATCATTTTACCATGATTTAACAAAGTGGAACTGAGACAGAAATATGTGGTTGAACATAACACTGCAACAGCCTTCGTGAAAATGCGAGTTAGTTCTAGGCTCTCAGTGGTGCCCAAGCATATTCCACAAGTCTAGCTTCAATTCCCACCAAAATCAGTGGGAGCTAGAGCAAATTCTAACCGTTCTTTACTGTTACGTGACAGCAGTCTAAACACACAAGAGATTTTGTTTACATGGAGGAGGTTCATGGCTAGTGCATTGGACCAGGCTCACAGGAGAAAGATTGAATATCAAAGGTAAGGGGAACACACACGAGGCAACTTGCGCTGTATCTATAGTTTCTGGCATTATTAAGCAACATTTGTTGCTGTATGAGATTACTACAGAAAATATTCTCAAAACATGCATCAATGTTTAGTAAAAAGCACCAGCTTGCAGTGTTCACTTAGTAAATCCAACAACACTGCAAAAATCAGCATACAGAAGCTCCTGTAGAGCCCACAGCTGGACAGAAAAACAATTCTCCTGCCTTTCAGAGATTCTGATTTGACACGTTTTCTAGCCAGCTCCCCTCAATAGAGCCAGTAAGACTATTCACTTAGCTGCTGAGTGAGGCTTCCTCCAGGAGACACCCAAGAGTACTCTACACCTCTACAGGACACATTATTAACCCTTTCCCAGGTGACCATATGTCCAGGGTGAAACCAACAGAGAACAACCTTGTTAATGCATCCTCAGTGACTCAGGCAGGACCTACACCAGGCACACTCAAATGCATCTTGCATCTAATTGCAAGATGCTCCGTTACATTGTCTGAAGCTGGAAAACAGATTTTGAGTGATTAACTTGTCCCAATTTTCTACTTGGAACTTGCAAATATTTGACTTCAGTACTACAGCGAGGCTTTCAGAAGATCACGATCATTTTGCATGTCCATTCTGAGGTGCACCAGCAGACACAGCTTTCAGAGGGAAGACGCTTCTGAGGAATAAGCCTCAAGGATGCTGCGCTGGGAACCCAGATGTGAACACTACAGGTGCTGTTTGAGATTATATGCTCTTTGACAGCTAGCTGCTGCTGAATAGGATGGGCTCACCTCTCAGCAAAGGTCCTACATTCTTCCTTGCTCCTGCATTGGTGCTTATTATGTTGTAACAGCTCAGGGAATAGCTATTCACCTTCTGTTAATCTTGTCAAGGGAGAGAGCGAGGAGGTCAGCAGGCCCACTGTTTTCAACAGCAGCTACTTCTTAGCCCTCACTTTTACTTCTGGAACGCCAACCCTTCTGTCAAGAGCTCCTCACGGGTACATCGTGCTCCTGTGTAGCAGAGACCAGAAGCCACCAGAAACCCAGACGCACAAGCAGCAGGCCCAAAGATCAAGAAGAGGTCCACCACCAAATCATCACTTACCTCTTCCAACCACCAGGAAGCCCAACAAACACAGCATTAATTTCTTAGACACAAATCCTTCACACTGCTCGGCTGCTCCATCTTAATTAGTTCTTTTTAGCATCAAAATCAAGCGCCTACTAGGCCAGTCTTCCGCTACTAGCAAATCTTCCTCTGTCACAAGCTGTCAGAGGGAATCTCTCTTTTCCTCTCTTCTAGCAAGGAAAAATCTTCCTTTATATTTGCTTGAAGTTACTACACTAAAAGCCACTAATGCCTAAAACAGTGAAATGCTCATCCTAGCCACTACAGCACTCGAAGTCCCAAGCATGGGTCAGAACCCCACTGCACCACATGGTATTTGTTCCTGCTCTGGAAGAGCAGCACGATCTTCCTTTGGTTTTCTCCAGTGCTCTCCAACTCTGGCAATCAGAAAGGAGCTAAAGACACTGCAGGTTACAGTGCAGGCCGGATTAAGTGTCTCCCCGAGTCGTTCCTGCCAGTTTGAAGCCTGCTTGGGGTTATTTAACTAAAAGCACCGAGCCACTCAAAACTGCACTTCACAAAAACCTATGCAGCAGCAGAGGTACCAGGCCTAGATGAAGATTCAGGAAAGTAACGCTGTACTCACAGAAATTTTATTTATTAAAACTAAACCTACCTGCATTTATGACAGAAAACCTCTTTAAGGCTCAAGTGTGCATTCAGCAGGCTTTTGTAGGGCAACATACACAACTTGCTGCTGCAGTCACCACTTTTACTGTTAGTTATTAAAACATACTAATTTACGCATTCCATTTATCCTGTAGACACGCATTAGAAACAGCAAACACCCATCCTCACTAGATCTTGGCAGCATGTTTTTAATACTGCATTTTAAAATAAAAAAAGAGCATCCAGGCAATTAGCTTTCTCCGATAAAGGGAAGTAATTCCTCCCTGTTCAGCATAACCGCATTTTTTTCCAGGAAATGAGTTCAAGAAACTCTTTGAAGATCATGAGCACATACGGTTAGTTCATAAAACTTAGACTGAGGTTACTGAAAACACACACACAACTTGCAGCATGTGGACAATCTGGACTCACCAGTCACCATGTTGCATGTATTTCTGCTGCTCTTGTCCTGAGCTCTTAGACTTGTAACGTTCTGGAGAAGACAGAACAAAGAAGCCCTTTCCATCCCCAGTTCCTCTTTCTTTATTAAAGCCATTTTATTTTTAGTATGTATTCCATTAAGAAAAAAAAAAAAATCAGGAAAGAAAGATATTATCATCCACGCAGCTAGAGGCTCCTACTGAAGAATTGCGAGATGCCCAATTCCTAACCAGTGTATCCCTCAGTCTGATAAGTGTGACTAGGAACGAGTGTGTGAGCACATCTGTCACGGGGCGCAGAGCGCTCGCACCGTGCGGTGACAGGCGCAGCGCAGCCGGTGACACCGGAGTTACTGGAAGACAGAACTGAGAACAAGGCAGCAGCAGTGACCGTATCCAGAGGTTCCCCCTGCTCCCCCCGCAGGTGTTCCCGGCCGAGCAGCCGCGGCCCGGCGCTGCCCCGAGGCCCGGGACAGACGGGAACGACACAGACCGCCCCGCCACCCAGCCCAGACGATGCGAAGCTCCATATTTAGCCCCTGAGATCATCGGCCGCGGCTCGGCCTCTCCCCTGCTCCAGCGGGGGACGCGGAGCCCGCGGGGCTTCCTCCTGCGGCAAGGCCGGCCCCCGCCCGCGGGGAGACCAGCGCTGCCCGCCTCCGCTCCCCGCCGCCGCCTTTGTTCCCCGCGCGGGGCGGCCGGCCCGTGGCCCGCGGGAGGCGCCGCGCCGCCCTCCCACCCCCCCGCATTCCCCCCCCCCCGCCGCAGGAGCCATGTTGGGGGCTTCGCCGGGGACGGCGGCCGACGAGGGCCGCGCCGCGCAGAGGCGGAGGCCGCGCCTTCCGGCGCGCGCTGCCGCCGCCCGTGCCCGCGCGGGGAAGGGGCCGCCCCGCAGTGGGGGGGGCGGGGACGCGCCCGGTGAGGAGCTGGGCGGGGGGGGGGGGGGGAGGCGGCGAGTAGGGGGGGAGGCGAGTAGGGGGCGCGCCCCGCGCGTGCCCGGCCAAGCTGCGCGCGTCCCCGCGGGCGGGGGGGTGCGCGCGCCCGGCAAGCGGGGCCGCCCGCCTCCTCTGCTCTCCTCTCCTCCCCTCCCCCTCCCCGCCGGGCCCGCGCCGCCCCCGGAACCGCCGCCACCTCCCCCCGCGCCCGACGGGAGGCCCCGCCCGGCCCCGCCACCGCCGCCGCGCACCCCCCCGGCCCGGCGGCCCCGCTGCGCCGCGGCGTAGGCCCGGCCCGGCCCGGCTCCGCCTCACCCCGGCCCCGCTGCCGCCGTCGCCTCGCGCCGCCGCCGCCTCGGCCCCGAGTCTTTTCCCCTCACAGCTCCCTGGGCGCCATCTTACATTCAACCCCCCGCAGCCAATCAGCGCATGGCCCGAGCCTCGCGAGAGCGCGGCTCCCAAGTCCCGCGAGAGCTCGGCGCCCGGGCCCGCCCCGCACCTTAAAGGGGCCGCGCCCCGGCGGGGAGGGGGCGGTGGCGGCCGCCGGGAGGCGCCCTCCACGGGGGACGGGCGGACACGCGCGCGGGTCCGGGACACGGGGGGGGGAGACGACGACCCCGACGGCGGTGGGGACAGGCCCCGTTCGCGGCCGCGGGGCTCGGGACGCCACCGGCACGCGTGGCCGTGGCACGCCGCCGGCCGAGGGGTCCCACGCAGCCGTCGCGCTGCTCCGCACCAGGCCGGGGCGGGCCGGCCGCGACACCCCCCCCCTTCGCCCCCCTCCCGCAGCAGCAGCCGGGGCGAGGCCCCGCGCCGCCCCACGGGTGGGCGAGACCCCAACGCAGGGGCTCCCCGCGAAGGGCCCTGGGACCTCCGCGGCCGGTACCGGCGGGGGCTGCGCCCTGCCCCTGCCCCCGCGCGGGACCGCGGGGCGAAGGGTGCCCCCGCACCGTGGGGCCGAGCCGGGGCTGCTTTAACGTGTCCATGTGCTCGGCGCGGCCTCCCCGGCCCCGCTGCCGCTTAAGGTGGCCCGTGGGGCCGCGCAGAGCCTCCCCCCCACCCACGGCAGGGCCGGGGCCGCGGGCACGGGGCTCAGAGCACGGGGGCCACGCCGGTCCCGCGGGGGCACCTCTCCGACCTCCCTACCCGGCCCCGGGCTGGGCCACCCCACTCGAGTCCACCTTAAGGAGGGACGGCGCTCAGGCGGCGTTTGTATACAGTGCGCACACCGTCCTGCCTGCCTGCACCCTGCCTGCACCCTCCGTGGCCCTGGCAGGTTCTGGGGACCCTCCTCCATCCTACCCCAACACCCTCAACCCCAGCCCAGCCTCATGGTCCCGGGTGGGGAGGGAGCCCTGCAGCTCCCGCAGGGGCACCAGCCCTGCACAGGGGACAGGAGCAGACCCCTGAGCACCCAGGAACAAGGGAGACCCCCCCTACCCCCACCCCAGCACCCCAAGGTTGAGTGGGGGAAGATAGTGACAGCGCAGGGACAGGGCTGAGATGCTGTGTTTATTGAGGTGATGCTGCAGGGCACCCCGGGGGGGGTTGCGCCAAGGCACGGCGGCGCTGGGGGTGCGCGGGGTCCCCTGGGGAAGCGGCACCATGGTGGGGTGGCGGCAGCAGGTCCCTCAGGCCTTGCCGGGGTCCTCCTTCAGCGTCACTGTCCGGTTGAACACCATCTGGGGAGAGGCAGAGGGTCAGCGCTGAGCCCCATGGCCCCACAGTGGGCAGGGGGAGCCCCACAGCCCCCTCCCCAGGGCTCACCTTCCCCTCCTCGCTATCGGGATCCACGGAGAAGTAGCCCAGCCGCTCAAACTGGAATTTGTCAAAGGGCCGGGCGGAGAGGACAGAGCTGTCGACCAGGGCGTTGCGGACCACACGCAGGGAGTCCTGGCAGGGGGAGTCAGCTCAGCCGGCACCCCCACTCCCCTCCACAGCCCAGCTCCCCCCAGCCCCTCTGCCTCCTGGGCCATGACAGGGCTCTGCCCAGGGAGGGGTAGGGGTCGCATAGAGGTGGGTGCAGGAGGTCCCCAGATCCCCCCAGGCCCATAACCCTGGCTCCTGCTGCTACTCACAGGGTTGAGGTCACTCAGAAAGCCTCCAGGCACCTCTGATGGGTCCTCGGGATTTTTGTGCAAAAACCTGCCATGAGACAGTCTCATCCCAAAGCCGCCAGGCAGGGGATGTGGTGCCCCATGGCAGCTGTGGGGCAGCAGCTCGCAGGACCCCACAGCAGCATCTTCCCCACCAAGGAGCCAGGCAGACCCCAGCGCAACCTGCTGGTACACAGCCACACTGCCGCTCCAGCACCGGTGAGGTTGCGCCCGCGCCTCTGCAGGTGGCCGGGTACTCACAGTCGCTCGTAGAGCCGCACTTCACACACCAGCGGCTCCGACACCCAGTGGATGAAGGCTTTGGGCTTCTCCGCCATGTCTGACTTGGTGCAGGTCACCTCCAGCTCTATCACGCGCCCACTGGTGTCCTGCGCAAGAGGAGACAAGACGAGACGCCAGGCAGCAGTCAGGCAGCACTCCTACCCCACAGGGCAGCCTTGAGGCCAAAGCACCAACCCCCCAGCTCAGGGCAACCCTGCTCCCCACCACGTGAGGCATAGGGCTGGCAAGGAGCTGCCATGCAGGCAGCCTGCACCCACACTGTGCCCACAGCGCCCAGCCCGAGATGACTTGCTGCCCTTCCCTGGTGAGGCATGGCCATATCCTGACATCCCATGGCCCAACCTCATGTCCCCAGTGCCCAGAGCCACCCACCTTGATGACGTTCTGTATAGCGATGACATAGCCAGCGTGGCGCAGCCCCACTGGCTGCCCAGGGGCCAGGCGCTTGTAGCCCTTGTCCACCTCCTGTGAGAGAGTTCATGGCTGCATGAGGGGTCCCAACACAGGCAGTGGCTCCCCCCTCAAGCATGTCTGTTTGTCCCCACAACTGCGTCCCTGCACCCACTCCTTCCATCCCAGGGATCAGGGTGCCCAGGGCTGTTCAAAGTCCCATGTTGCTGCTGGACATTCCCCAGCGCACAGGCCAAGCGTGAGCACTGTCAGTTGGGCACGTCCCGGCCAGGCTGAGGGCAGCAGGCATTTCCCCAGTGCCAGTCAGAGCTGCTGGCATGTTTAGGAGTCGCAGTCGACTGCCTGACACCCGCCTGTGCCCCATGCAGCACCAGCACCACTGCCAGCACTGCCAGGCTCCCACTGCCCGAGCCGCAGCTCCTGGGAGCAAGGGCAGTATGGCCTGGTGGGGCCAGCTCACCTCCCTGAAATCTGTCTCCTCAATGTAGATGGTGGTCTGGAAGGGCACTTTGTGAAAACCCCGGCTCTCATCAGCTGGAAAGTTGGGCACAAGGACCTCGAGTGCCTGGGGAGAAGGAGGGGGTGAATGCTGACCTTGGGGAACCCCACTCCCACCCCAGCCCGCAGCAGTCTCACCTTCGGGGCAGGGAAGTTGGTGATGGTGACCTTGAGGGGCTCCAGGACGGCCATGGCCCGGGGGGCCTGCTCATTCAGCACCTCCCGCGCACATGCCTCCAGCAGATGTGGCTCCATCGTTGCCTGGGCCACTGTCACACCGACCTACGGGACAGCCTGCCATCACCATGCTGGCTGGGAGACACATCCACCTGCCCCATCCCATCCTGTCCCTGGCACCTACCCGGGCACAGAAGTTGTTGATGGCCTCGGGAGGGAAGCCTCGCCGGCGCAGGGCTGTCAGCGTGAAGAGCCGCGGGTCATCCCAGTCCCTGAGAAAATACCAGTGTGACAGCCAGGCGTGCCCCAGGCAAGACTCACCCTGGCTGCTGGCCCTGCTCCTACCTCACGGCACCTGTCTCCACCAGACGGATGATCTTCCTCTTGGAGACGACGGTGTAGAGCAGGTTCAGGCGCCCATACTCCCACTGCACAGGGCAGTAGACATCCAGCGCGTTACACAGCCAGAAGTAGGAGGAGCGCCTGCAAGACGGGCAGAGGCACAGCCCGGCTCAGCCTCACGCCCGCCCACAGCCCCACGGACACACCGTCCCTCAGCACTTCAGCAGCCACTGGGACATGGCCAGCTGCTCCCCCACAGAGCTGCCCTGCCAGCTCCAGCTCAGCCCTGAGCCAGGCTGTGCACAGCACTCACCTGGCCTGGAACTCCTTGGTGCAGAGGGAGTGAGTGATGTGCTCGATGGAGTCGCAGAGGCAGTGTGTGTAGTCATACGTGGGGTAGATGCACCTGCAAGGCAGACACAGTCAGCCCCGGGGCAGAGCCCGGTGCTGCTCCCCTCCCGACACCTCCCCACTCCCAGGAGATGCAGGCCGACCCCCGCCACACATGCCAGGATGCCGCAGGCCCTCCCTACCACTTGTCCCCGGTGCGATGGTGCGGAGTGAATTTGACACGGTACGCGACGGGGTCCATCTTTCCGTCCTCCATCACCAGCTTCATCCGCAGCGTCGCCTCCCCCTCCCCAAACTTGCCCTTTCGCATGTCCTGTGGTGCAGGGGGAAGCTGTCAGCTGAGTCATGGACCCAGACCCCATGGGCACACAGCACCTGCCCTCAGCCAGAAATACCTCAAAGAGCAGGAGGGACTCTTCCACGGGCCGGTCCCGCCACGGCGAGGGCGGTGGGTTGTGGCCCTTGATCTCCTCGACCTTCTGATGGCAGACATACGCCTGGCCCCTACGGAGGGGAAATGCCATCACCAGATGTGAGTGGCCCATCCCCTGGGTGAGGGGGAGCCCCAGCCGCAGCACAGAACATCCACACCGCCCCGGCACGCTCACCTTCGGATGAGCTCCAGGGCCCAGGTGTAGAGCTGGTCAAAGTAATCTGATGCGTGGGTCACTGCATAGGGCTGGTAGCCTGTGGGGATGGGGGAAACAGAGCAGGTTGGAGGCACCCCCAGGGTCCAGCAACAGGACCTGCATGCAGGGACATCCCCAGCAGCACCCAGCCTGATCCTGCCCTCCCCAGCTCCAGCTGTACCCAGCCACTCCACCATCTCCCGGATGGCTGTGAAGTACTTCTCCTCCTCCTTCTCAGGGTTGGTGTCGTCGTAGCGCAGGAAGCACACGCCACCGTTGGCCTGGGGACGGGGGGACAGTGAGCAGCCGCTCCCTGAGGGACCACAGGCCCAGGCCAGCGGCCAAGCAGTGGGGGGAGAGCTGCCAGCGGGGCTTGGTGCTTCTCACCTTGGCATAGCCAAAGTTAAAGTTGATGGCCTTGGCGTGGCCGATGTGCAGGATCCCATTGGGCTCAGGAGGGAACCGTGTCCGCACCTGCAGGGAGGGGAAGGGGACACCTCTGTCCTTTGGCAGGAGACTCTCCCCCTCCTTGACAGCAGGGGCACTGATATGAGCCCCCAACGAACCCACAGAGCCCCCCGTGCCACATGGGTGCTGCCTCTGGCTGTGCCCCCAGTGAGCTGCGTGTCCCCCCAGCCACCCCACCTAGCTGGCTGGAGCCTGGCACAGCAGTGCTGCCCTTGCAGGGAACTGCTGGGCTGGGGGACACGGCCTCACCTGCCCACCCGTGATTGCCAGGTGCTGCTTCAGCAGAGCCATGGTGTTGGGCGTCACCACATAGCCCTCCGTCTTGTAGTTCTCTCCTGCAGGCAGAGGATGCTCAGGGCTACAGCATCGCTCAAACCAAGCCAAGCCCAGCAGCCAGCGGGGAAGGACATGGCGCCAGGCTGGTCCCCCCCTGGAGAGCTGAGGCCGGGGCACAGAGCCAGTGGAGCGGCTGCGCATGCGGCAGTGGCTCTTCACACTCACCGGGCTTGTGGAACTTCAGGGCTTCTCCCCGCAGCTGCTCCAGGAGTGACCGTGTCTCCGTGCCCACCTCACCTGCAGGGAGAGATGGTGCTGAGCAGGGGCCTGACTGCAGCTCCCAGGGCCCAGCTTGGACGCAGGTCCCAGCCAGGAATCAAAGGGCTGGGGAAGCTGCCCGCAGGAGTACAGTTTCTTACCATTCTCCACCACAGCTGCCTTCTGCTTCTCCACTGGGGCCAGCCGGGTCTTTGCAGCCTGCAGGGACCAGCCCAGCATCCTGAGTGCCCAGCCCTAGCACACACCTCCCCTCCTGGCCCAGCCCGCTGCCCCCAGCACTCCCTCAGACCCATGCCCATGGTGGCAGCTGGGCCCAGAGCAGCTATTTGGGATCCTGCCTGGACACTCAGCAGGAAAATACCATCCCAGTTCCCAGCCTCCCCCTTCTCCTCACCTTTGGCTTCTTTTCCAGGTCAGCTTCTGTCTTTGGCCCCAGCAAATGCAGCACCTGGAGAAGAGAGACACAGACAGGAGTAGGAAAGGCTCCTGGTGGCCCTGTCCAGCTGTCACCCCCCTCACCCTGCCTACACCTACCCAGGGCAGGCAGTCCCCGGCACCGGACCCTCCCACGGGACAGGCCAGCAGGTCCCACACGGACCCAACAGGGGACAGAACCCCAAGCAGCACCCAACCCCCTGCCCTCGCACCCACCTGCAGGTCCACCTCGTTCTTGATGGTCTTCCCGTCCGCCCACCGCAGCCGGCTCCGCGCCTCCCCTGCGGACAGGGCACCCCATGGGCGGGGGGCACGGCTCAGCCCCGGGGGGGGGGGCTTCAGCCAGGGCCGCTGAGGCAGGACGCCGCAGCCAGCGGGCCAGAGGAGTTGGGGCCGGGGCAGCCCACGACAAAGGGCTGGCTCTCAGGACGCAGGGGAGGAGGGGTACCGGGCAGGGGCTGCCCCCGTGCCCCACACTCACCCATCAGCAGCCCCATGTTGAAGTGGTAGCGCTCCGCCAGCAGCTCTGCTCGGTGCTCGCCGATCACGGCCTCCACCTGGGCAGCCGGACAGGAACACGGGGGTAAGCGAGGCAAGCGGGGAAGCATGACGCCAGGGGCTGCCAGCCCATCCCGTCCAGCGTCCCCCACGCCGTTCCCGGGAGGGCTGGCAGGGCCGAGGCCCCACTCACCGCCTCCTCGATCTGCTCGGGGGTGACGCACACCCCCACGCCGCAGGCCCGCTCGAAGTCCGCCACGTCCAGGGGCTCCAGGGGGTGGCTCCTCACGTACTCTAGGGCGGCTGGGGACAGAGCGGGGTGGGGGGGGATGAGGAGCGGGGCCCTCCCCTCCCCGCCGGGGCCGGTGGGGGGGCGGATCCCGGTGCCGCGCGGTACCGCTGAGCTGCAGGTCGGTGAGGATCTCCCTGCGGACGATGTAACCGACGAGGAAGCCGAGGTGCTTCGGGTCCCTGAGGCGGGCGGCCGCGTTGTACAACAGGGTCCCGGTGGCTTTGTCCAGGGCCGGCCCCAGCGCGCTCCGAGCCTGCCGCCGTCCCGGGGAAGCGTCAGGGCCGGGCGGGGGCTGAGCCCCGGCGAACCGGCGGCGCTGGGGCGGGGTGGGAAGGGGGGGTAGTGCCAAGGGCCGAGGCCGCTCGGCGGGGCCGGGGAAGGTGGGGGGATCCGGGGGTGACACCGCCGCACCGGGGACCCAGGAACCGGGAGACCGGGGTGGGGGCCCGCGGCGGGCGCACCTGCAGCACGGCCCGGCGGAGCAGCGCGCTGAGCGCCCCGTTGCGCAGCGTCTCGCGTGCTTTGGCCTCGCTGAGGCCGATGCCGGTAAAAAGCCCCAGCGCCTCCTCCGCCTCCTCCGCCGCCATGGCCCCCGCCGCCGCCATGCTGCCGCCGCCGCCACCGCCCGCCCGGGGGACGGGGCCACGCCCAGCCAATCGGAGCGGGCAAGGCGTGTCGCCGACACAGGTCGAGCCAATCGACAGTGAGAGAGACCGGCCTCGGCCAATGGAACGGGGGAGCTCGGCGCCGGCTCCGCGAATAGGCGCGCAGCGGGCGGGGCCAAGCGGGCGGCCGGTTGCATCATTTAAAGAGACCGGAGGCGGTGGCGGCCACGTGGGGGGCGTGGCTGGGGGCGTGGCCGGGGGCCTTCCCCGCCCCGCCCCTCCGGTCGCCCACCGCCCCGCGGCCCTTTGTCGTCGCCCGGCCGCCGTAGCCCGCCCCGACCGGCACCCGTGTCCCGCCGTGAGCCCGGCGGCTCCCGCAGCCCCGGCGGCGCTCTCGCCCCTCCCGTGTCCCCGTGTGTGTGTCCCCACCTCCCCCAGCGGCCCCGAGGACGGTCCCTGCGATGGGCCCGGGGGGACACACGTACCCAAGGGCCCGTACGGGGGGGAGGTCGCGGCGGCTGCTCCAGCCCGGTGCGGGCGGGGCCGCCGCTGTCCCCGCCGCTGCACCGACCCCATACCCCCGGTTCCCCCAGACCGGTGTCCCCCACAGCTGCCCCAGCCCCTGGCCCCCCCAGTCCAATGTCCGGTGTGTGCGGGAACCGGCTAGCCCGGTGTCCCCCGGCCCCCCCAGCTCGGTGTTCTCCCACTTCCCTACCCCCCGTGTCCCCCCAGCCCCATATACCCCTCAGCCCGGTGTCCCCCCCCCCCCAGCTCCTCCAGCCCGGTGTCCTCCTGCTCCCCCAGCCCGTTGTTTCCCCCCCCCCAGCTCGGTGTCCCCCCAGCTTCCCCAGCCTGGTATCCCCAGCTCACCCAGCCTGGTTTGTCCCCCCAGCCCAGTATCCCCCCTCAGCCCTGTCCTCCCCCCCAGCCCAGTGTCTCCCAGCCCCCCCCAAGCCCACTCCCACCCCAGCCCCAGCAGCAGCAGCAGACCGGAGGGGTTGGGGAAGGGGGTTTATTGGCAATACCCGGCGGCAGAAGGCACCGACAGGTCCTGCCAGCCGGAGCCAACCCACGTCCGACGCAGCGCCAGTGTCCCCAGGGATCCCACACCACCGAGGGGACGGAGCCGGTGCCCGGCACCGGGATGGAGCTAACAGTTACAGATCCATCCCGGTGCCGGGCACCGGCTCCGTCCCCTCAGTGGCTGCTTGCTCCCTGCCTGCAGCTGGCAGAGGCTTCAAGCTATAGCGGGCACTGATGTTGGTACCCGAAACGCTGCGGTACTCGCCCATCTCCGTACGAACGGCTTCGTTCTGGGTGATGGTGAGCAGGACCGGGACGGAAAGCGTCACCTCCTTCCGCAAGACCTGGATGCTGAGCGCCGTGCGTGGGGGGATCTTAGCCGGCAGCTGCACCTCCACGCGTTCCCGGCGGGTGCTGGATTCACTGCGCCCTTTCTGCACTGTAAAGATGTTGGAGGCTTCCACGGTCAGCGTGAAGGAGAGCCCGGCTTTGAGGCTGGTGGCGTTGCTGAAGTGGAAGCTCTGCCAGAGCGTGGTGCCGTACTCCCGGCTGCTGCTGGCTGCCAGTGCCTGCTCTGACTCCGTCTCGTTCACCCCTTCGATCTCATCCACCAGCACCTCCCGCTCTGCCTCCACCCGCTTCTGCTCCCAGAGGAGATGCGCCGAGACCAGGGGCCGCCCGGGCCGCAGTGGGCGCAGGTGGGACAGCCGAGCCTGGAAGTTCAGCTCGAGTTTGTAGTCAGCGAGACGCTCGCCGGGCCATGCCAGGCAGTGCCAGCCACCACGACCGGGGTGCTGGTAGAGCAGCCAGACCCCTCGCTGCACTATGTGAGAGGCCACCCGGTCATTGAAGTACCCATATGCCAAGTTGGTCTCCTCTGTCACCACCTTGCAGGCGCCTTGGAAGTTGGGTTGCTCGTAGAGGGTGATCTGGGGGTCCCCCAGGTCATGGTGCACGAGACGCAGCGCCGAGAAGCTGTTGGGCCGCCCCACGGAGGGGTACTCGCCCTCCTCAAAGGCGTGCGGCTCCCCTTCGTACTTGGGGTCCGTGTAGGCGATCCAGGGCTGCCCCACTACCTTCAGGGAGGCGATGCAGTCCCCAAAATCCAGCTCGTGCAGGTCGGGCACGTCGCAGGTGAACTCCCGGCTCAGCCCCTCAAAGTTGGCATGCTCGTACACTGTGATCCGGTTCATGGTGTTGCGGGCGCCTGCCCCTGCGAGGGCACGACGCACGTCAAGTCACCTCGCGTGGGTGCTACGGGAAACCCGTGGAGAAAGCCTGGCCAGCCAAGGGGACCCCTGGTACCCCCTTATCCCCTGTCCTCTGCCTCTCCTTTGTCTACCTCCACATGGTCCCTGTGCTGTCACCGTCTGTGCTGGCAGTGCCCCGACACCAGCCCGCAGCCGTGCCTTTTACAAGGGGTTGGTGGGGCCAGGGCGTGCTGCGGCATGAAGCAAAGGTGATGACAGTGCTCGCCCCCGCACCCAGCCCCGGCCCCGCTCTGGCGGCAAGGAGCCAGCCAGGCCCCGGACGGCAGCCGGCGCACCGGAGTACCAGCCGATCCTGCAGACCAGCCCTGCCGGAAAGTCCTGCTGCACCCTGGGCACATGGCGCTCCAACGGTAACGAGTCACCGCCAATTATCACTGATGCTTCCGCCCTGCCCGCGCTAATTACGGTGTGCGTTGCCGGTGGGGCAGGAACTGCCGGCTTGCCCTGGCGGGGTGAGAGGGTATCATGGTGGGGTGAGCTGGCGCCCCAAGACAAGCCCCTCCAGCACCCCGGTGCCCTGGGGCACAGGACACAGCCCCTCTGGCATGGCACTGCTGCCCCAGCCCTGCGCCTGAGGATGGCCGGGGCAAGTGGTGGCGCTTCTCCCCCCTTGTCCCTCCATGGGCAGGATGGTCATGGACCACCCAGGGTGGCCACGGTGCTGCTGGAGGGTGATGGGTGCCAGTGCTGGGTGGGCATGGTGGGACGCTGATGCCCAGCCAGGGCACAGGGACAGTTGTCAGCCACCCTAAGCACAGTGTGCCAGGGGCTTCTTCAGGGCACCACATGGGTCCCCATGGCATGGACTGGAGCTGGCCTGCCCAGGAGCTGCCGGTGCAGGGCACAGGGCACGTGCACCCCCCGGCTGGCACCCCGCTGGGACTGGGCTCAGGCAGCTTGAGGGGTCCGGGGCAGGTTGAGCCTCTGGTTTCTCCTGGTGACATGCCTGGGCCCAGGGGCTGCCTCATCCCCTTGTCCCTGCAGCTCTCCCCAGCTCAGGACCGTCCCTGTGGCACAGCGCAGGGAACGGAGAGCACCAAAGTTGTTGACGTCAGCAGCTCACGGTGGGGTATGGCTAGATCTTGACCCACCCCCTGCAGCCCCCACTCTTGGCTGGGGTCAGGCAGGACCCCCAAAGCCTCTGGGCTGAAATCTGCCCCTTGGGGCCAGCGTGGGGCTGGGAAGCGGGGCCAGCCTCAGCTGTGTGGGGTGCCCCAGGCCCACAGGGGAACCCAGGTTTGGTACAGCCTGCAGGCACCCACATCCTGCGGTGGAGGAGGACGGAAACCCCACTGCTCCGGCAGCCTGTCCCCCCACCCTGAGTCACCCCAAGAGAGGAACCCAGGTGTCCCCACATCCCTGAGCCCTGTTCCCTGCAAAACCCTGTCTCCCACAAGCAGGTGCCACCCCACATCTTGCCCCCCCCAGCTGCCCCCTTGCCAATGCCCCCCTTCCCCTGCCTGCAGTGTCGGGGCTGCCAGGGTCTCCCAGTTTATTGCCAGATGTTGGGGCGGTCGGGGTTACACCAGACAAACGCTACAGGAAGCGGTTAGTGAGCGGGGGGCCGTGGGGGCCGTGGGTGGGGGGCCGGGGAAGGGCTGTCGCGCTCGCTCCCCTGGCCCGCAGCCTCCCCGCCGGCCCCCCGGGCTGCCACGCTCCCCCGCGCCGGGGACCCCTCCCGCTCCCTGCGGCCGCCCCGGCCCTGCAGCCCCCGGAAACCCCCCACCTTGCTGTCGTGCACCCCCTGTGTGGCGAGGCCAGCGGGCTGGGGTAACACGGGGAGGGGGGGGCATGGGGCAGCGTGGGTGGGAGGAGGTGCTGGCATTATTGCTATGGCGGGCGGGAGCAGCGCGACCCTCCCCATGCTCAGATCACAGTCTCGAAGAGCGTCGCCTTCTCCTTGGGGGGCTCCGGGGCCAGCAGCTTGGCTTCTGCCTCGGGCGTCAGGTACTCCAGGTGGTGGTGGCCCCAGATCGGAGTGGTCAGGAGCTGCCAGCGCTGTGGGGACACCGTGTCAGCAACCGGGGACGGCAGCACCGGGGACTGCCTGGAGCTGGCATGGTGCATCCCACTGGTGCACAGGAATGGGACCAAGGTGGGGACAGGGGTGGGATTTGGATGGGGACAGGGATGGAGACCGGGACAGGGAAGGGATTGAAATGGGATTGAGAGAGCGATAGCATGGGGACAGGGATGGGACCGAGATGGTGACGGGATTAAGACAGCAATGTCAGCAAGCATGGAATTTGGGTGAGGTTGGGAGTGAGACAGTGATGGGGACAGGCATGGGATTCGGATGGGAGTGAGAGGGATGGGGACAGGAATGGGACTTGGATGGGGATGGGGGTGAGACTGGCATGGGGAAGGGATTTGAAATGGGATTGAGAGAGGGATGGGGACAGGAATGGGACTTGGATGGGGATGGGGCTAAGACTGGCATGGGGAAGGGATTTGAAACGGGATTAAGAGGGATGGGGACAGGAATGGGACTTCGATGGGCATGGGGATGAGACTAGGATGGGGAAGGGATTTGAAATAGGATTGAGAGAGGGATAGGGATTGCATGGGGACTGGGATGAGATGGGGATGTGATTGAGACAGTGATGGGGACAGGGACAGATTTGGCTGGGGATGGGACTAAGATGGCAATGTGGACAGTGCTGGGATTTGAATGGGGATGGGATGAGGACGGGACTGAGAGGGGGACAAGGACAAGGATAGCTGAGACACATTGGGGACAGAGGCAGGAGGGCGCCCGCCACGCTGCCCTCACCTCGCGCAAGGAGCCTTTGCAGCGCAGGAGCTTGTAGAGGACGGTGCAGGGGATGCAGAGCATGGAGGAGAGTGCCAGGACCCAGCCGATGGCATCCCCCCACCACGGGTACACGTACGTCTTGTTGTAGGTCAGCGGCTTGTAGTTCACCACATGGAACACAAAGATGCCCTGGGTGGAGAGAGGGGGGTGAGGTCCCACGGCGCAGGGGGCTGGCAGCCCCAGACCCCTCACGCATGTCACCCCACAGCCCCGACACGCATGTTGCCTCACGGCCCCAACACACGTGTCACCCCATGACCCAGACACGCGTGTCATCCTGTGGCCCCGACAGGCACATCACCCCACGGCCCGACATGCGTGTCGCCTCATGGCCTGACACGCGTGTCATCCCATGGCCCCGACATGCGTGTTGCCCTGCAGTCCCGACACGCATGTCGCCCTGCAGCCCTGACACGCGTGTCGCCCCGTGGCTGCCGTGCCCAAAGCAGCCGCCTGGGGGAGCCCGGTGCCCGTGGCACAGGGCCGGGGCAGCGGGCACATGCATGCACACGCGAGCACACGCGTGTCCCCGCGTGGGGCGGCCCCGCTTACCACGCAGACCAGCGGCGTCACCACGGCCCAGCACCACTTCATGAAGGGCAGGGGCCGGTAGCCGATCATGCGGGCCACGTCGTCCATGAAGCGGTCAGCGCCTGAGGGGAGAAGGGCGTCAGCCGAGCCCCATGGGGCACCCGTGTCCCCTTGTGTCCCCCCCCACCGCGTCCCCCTGGCCTCACCGTAGACCCAGGCAATGACCACACACTCCCAGAAAGCCTGCCACAACAGCGTGATCCCGCTGGCCGAGTAGTTGTCAAAGAGCTGGAACACGTACATGCCGCCCTGCCGGGACGGCGCTGCGCGTCACCGGGGCTGTGCCAGCTGCCCCGCGCTGGCACGGGTGCCTCCACACCGGCACGGGCGCAGCCTTGCCAGCACCGGTGCCCCACCTGGCACAGACACCCTGCATGCCACGGGCACCCTGTGCTGCCGCAGCACCCCCACCACGATGGGCACCCACCGTGGCCACGGGCACCCCCACGCCACAGGGACCTCCAGAGCTACAGGCACCCCCACGCCACGGGGACCTCCACAGCTACAGGCACCCCCACGCCATGGGCACACCCCCTCCCCGCTGCCGTGGGTGCAGCAGCCCCAGGGAGCTCCCACCCCACGCTGGGACCCCGTGGGAGGTGATGTCCCGGGGGGCAGCCGCAGGTGCCCAGCATGGGGCCAGCTGGCCGGTGTCCCTGCCGCGTCCCCCACCTGCGTGACCATGGAGAGGTCGATGAGGCAGCAGACGAGGCAGCAGAGCGCAGCGGTGAGCTCACGGCGCAGCGAGCCAGCCCCCGGCTGGGGGAACAGGTCCAGGATGCCCGTGATGAAACCCTCCACACCGACAAACTGTGGCAGAGAGTGGGGCTCAGCGGGGACATGCCACCCCGTCCCCTCCCCGTCCCTTGTCCCCCTGCCCGCTGCTGCACCTGGCTGTCCAGCCCCAGCACGAGGAGCATGAAGAAGAAGAGCGTGGCCCAGAGCGGGGACAAGGGCATCAGCGTCACGGCTTTGGGGTAGGCGATGAAAGCCAGCCCAGGGCCTGCGGGAGAACGGGGTCAGCAGTGCCACCCCGGGGGGGGGACGACTCAGGGGACACGGTGCCAGTGGGCACCCACTGCCTGGCACTCACCGGACTCAGCCACCTTGGAGATGTCCACGCCTTGCTCGGAGGCCATGAAGCCCAGCACGGAGAAGACGACGAAGCCGGCAAAGAAGCTGGTGGAGCTGTTGATCACGGCCAGGATGTAGGCATCCCTGAGGGCAGAGTGGGTCAAGGGGGTGCTGGAGCGACACCGGGGGACACACCAGGGGAACGCCCTGCAGCCGGCACAGCCCTACCTATAGCAGTTATTGTGGAAGCGGTTGTAGCTGCCCAGCGCGGTCAGGGCGCCCAGCCCGATGGCATAGGAGAAGAAGATCTGGGTGCCGGCGTCGATCCAGACCTGAGGCGCGAGGGAGGGCGTCGGGGGGCGGGGAGGGTGCTGGGGGGGTGCCCAGCACCCAGCCCCCTCCTGCCCTCCCCGCTGCCCTCACCTGCGCCTCGGCCAGCTTGGACCAGTCGGGTTTCAGGTAGTAGACGATGCCACCCAGCGCCCCGGGCAGCGTCACTCCGTGGACCAGCAGCAGGATGAGGACCACGTAGGGGAAGAGTGCCGTGAAGTAGACAATCTGCAGAGGAGTAGGTGTCGGTGAGACCCCCTGGGCTAGGGCTCTCCATTGTGTGCCACAGGTGCCCCAGCAGGACCAGGGCTCGGGCACATCCCCGGCGGCTGGTGGCATCTCCCAGACAGATGCGGGACAGGGGGTCTTGCACCTCCGTGGGCTGTGGCACAAGAGAGCAGGAGCCGGCAGTGCCGTGTGCCGCAGTCCCGTCCCTGTGTGTTGGTGGCCCCGACGCGTTCCCCCCCACCGCCAGCGTCACCTTCCCGGTCGACTTGACGCCCTTCCAGATGCAGAAGTAGACAATGACCCAGGTGGTGACCAAGCAGAGGATCATCTGCCAGTTCATCTCCCCCGGCTCGCTGAGGTCCCCTGAGAGCCGCAGCACCTTGTTCCTGTAGAGCGGGGCCGTGCTGAGCGCCGGCACGACCCCGTCGGCCCCGGGCGAGACCCCCTCAGTCCCCACACTCACTCCCAAAACTCAATGACGGGCGAGCGCTTGTTGGCCAGGTCGGCGCAGCTGAGGTTGAAGGGCCCAGTGCCGGCGCTGGCGTTGGTGCTGCCATTGCGGCAGAGCTCGAGGTGGAAGAGCTCGGCGCACTGCTCCGTGTTCCAAGCGTGGCCGCAGGTGGCCCAGGGCAGGGTGTCCGTCAGCGAGTGCACCAGGTAGAAGAGACCCCACACCAGGATCATGATGTAGTAGGAGTTGCAGAAGAAGACGATCACCATGGAGGCCAGGCCCAGACCTGCGGCACGAGGAGATCAGAGCCCACGGACACCCACGGACACCCGGCAGCCCGATGGGGTGGGGTGGGATGGAGGGTTGCTGGCGGGGATGGGGCAGGACACAGGGTGCTGGTGGGGATGCCGGGAGCCGGCAGCCCAGGGTAGGACAGGGGGGAGCTGGTGGGGACAGGACAGGGGGAGCTGTCAGCCCCCGGCAGGACGGGGTGGGGACAGCCGGCAGCATGGCACAGGACAGGGGGGAGCAGGTGGGGCGCAGCACAGGGAAGGCGTCAGGACACCGCTGAGGTGGGGATCCGGCCGCCCCCGGGGAAGCCGGCAGCACGTAGGCAGGGAGACACAGAGGCAGGCAGGGCCAGGCAGGGCAGCGCAGGGTGCCACGGGGCATGGGTGCAGGCAGCTGCCGCCCTTGGCCGGGGTGCAGGGTAGCAGCGGGACGCGGGCAAGGTGCATGGAAGCGGGCAGGGCGTGGGCAGGGTGCCGCCAGCCCTGGCAGGCTGCAGGCAGCCGGTGCCCCAGGCAGGGTGCCGGCAGGGTGCTGCCAGCCCCGCGCAGGGTGCTGGGGGTGGGGTGGGGCGGGCCCCCGGGCAGGGTGCAGGACACAGGGCACTGGTGGGGCCCCCGGGCAGGGTGCAGGGTGGCGGGGGCCACGGGTAGGGTGCAAAAGGCCACGGGCAGGGCGCGGCGTTACCCTTGAAGAGGGGGGCGATGTTCCAGGCGGCGATGCCCCCCTGCTTCATGAACTGCCCCAGGGCCACCTCCAGGAAGAAGACGGGGATGCCGCCCACGAAGACGATGAGCAGGTAGGGGATGAGGAAGACGCCTGGGGCCGAGGGGGGGACACGGGGCCGGCTCAGCCGCCGCCGCCCCCCCCGGGCCCCCCCGGGCCCCCCCTTCCCTCCCCGCGCCGCCCGCCCGGGCGCAGCGAATGGCGAAGGCGCCTCCGCGCCCTCCCCTCGCCGCGCCGCCGATGTAGGTCAGGGCGGGCAGGTGGCGGGGGGCTCCCCACGGACCCCCACCCCGGGGGGTGACACCGGACACCCGTGGGGTGGCCCACGAGCCCCGCGGACGGCCCCTCGCCCCGAGGAGCTGCCGGGTGGGCCGGCCCACCGCGGGGGGTGACCCCCTGCGCACGCTACGGGGTGGAAAGCAGCGGAGCGCTCCCACGCGCCGTGGGGTGCCCCCCCCACTCCCCACACTGTGGGGCGCTTCCCCCGCCTCGCGGGGCGGGCGCGGGGGCTCACCTCCGCCGTTCTTGTAGCACAGGTAGGGGAAGCGCCAGACGTTGCCCAGCCCCACGGCGAAACCCACGCAGGACATGATGAAATCCATCTGCCGGGTCCAGGTCTCCCGCTCGGGGGCAGCCGCTTTCGGGGGCCCGGGGGGTCCCACCAGCGGTGCCGTCACCGCCCGCTCCTCGCCCGCCGCGGGGGGCTCCGCGCCCTCCGCCTCCCCGCGGCCCTCTGCCGAGACAGGGGGGGCCCACGCTGCCGTCACGCGCGCCCGTGGGAGCGCGGAGTGGGGGGGTGGGGGGGCGCGGGGGGACCTTCGGTCCCCCCGCGCCCCCCCACCCCCCCACTCCGCGCCCCTCTCCGCGCGTGGGGGCGTGACGTCAGATGTCAGGCCGGCGCGTGACGTCACAATGCAGAGCGGTGACTCACCCCGCGGCGGCGGGAGGGGGCGCGCCGCGGTCGCGCGTGGCCGTGGGCCGCCCCCCCCCATCCATCCCCAACCTCATCCCTCCCCAGCGCTCCCCGCTTACCGGAGCCCGCGGGGGCAGCGGCGGCGGCGGCGGCGGCGTCGTCGCGTCGCGGGGCGGCGGGCGGCTGCGGGGCGGCCGTGTCGGCGGGGACGGGGGGCATGTCGCGGGGGGCCGGGGAGCGGGGGCGGGTCGGGGGCGGCTCCGTGGCCGTGGGAGGGGGGGGGGGGCTCAGAAGCAATCCACGAAGCACTTGAAGGTGAGTCGGAAGAACCTCATTGAGGGCGGCGGGGCGCGGCGGGGCGGGCCGGGCCGGGCGGGCGGCTCAGAGCCGGGCTGCGGGGCCGGCGCCGCGCGGCCGCTCCGGGGCTCTCTGCGCCGCGGCACCGGGCGGCGGCGGAGGCAGAGACCGGCCGCACCGCCCCCCGAGCCCCATTGGACGCGCCGCCCGCCCGCGGCTTGACGGGACTTGCAGTCCCGCCGCACCGGCACCGGCACCGGGGCGAGGCGGGGGTAGCGGGGCAGAGGGCGCGCCGCGGGGCACCGGGCAACGGGGCGTTCCGGGACACACCGGGCGCTAGGGACATCGGGGGACGGGGTGCTGCGGGACACACCGGGCGCTAGAGCACCGGGACTTGCAGTCCCGCCACGACAAGCCTGCACCGTGGGACACCGGGCGAATCGGCACCGGGACTCGCAGTCCTGGCGCACCGGGGGACACCGGGCACTAGGGCAGCGGGACTTGCAGTCCCGTCATGCTAGCACCGGGGCACACCAGGGGACACCAGGCACTACAGCAGTGGGACCGCAGCGGGGGACACCGGGCCCAGCCAGTAGCAGAGCGCACAGAGATGCAGCGGGCACCAGGGTGCACCAGGGGAGTCCAGGCACCGAGGCGCATCGGGGTACACTGGGTGTCCCCTCGCTGCTGCAGGGTGCACCGAGAAACACCCAGCACTGAGGGACATCAGGGGACAGCGAACACCAAGTCACACCAGGGGCACCCTGCGGGCAGCAGAGCCCAGTGGGGATAGCAAGCTGCAGGGTGTAGAGTGCCAGGGGGTCTGGGGCAGGGGGTGGGGGGCAGTAGCCTGCAAGGAGCACTGGGGACACCAGGGGACATGGAGCTGTAGGGTGCACTGGGTACCACAGCACACCAGGGAGCACGGGGCATGAGGGCACCCGTGGCAGCAGGATGCTGGGGGTCCCAACAGCACACTTGGGGACACGGTGGCCTGGGGAGGCTCACCAGGTACCAGAGGGTCCCAGGGGACAGCAGGCAGCAGAAGCGAGTGGAGTTCAGCGAGTTTAATGAGCGCAGGACAAACCCCGACCCCCCCCAGTCCCCCCACCCCCCAGCGCCCGGCCCGGCCCGCACCCCCCGGGGCAGGCGCTCCGCGATGCCCTAGTCGACTTCTTCCATGCTGCTGTAGGAGGGGGCCGGGCGCTCGGTTGGGCTGGTGAAGCGCTCGGGGAGGCCTTCCGCAGCCAGCGCCGGGGCTCCTTCGGGGGCCAGGCCAGATCCGAACGGCACCGGGGGCAATCCCTGCAAGCAGAAGGCGGGTATGAGAGAGGGAGACCAGGGGTGTGAGAGGGAGACCGGCACCCTGCCTACCCATCTTCTCCCTCCCTGCTCCCGGGGACCATAGGGTGCCAGGGGGACGGGGCCCCTTGGGGTAGGGGCCCCAGGCAGCATGTGCGGCCCCACAGCCCGGAGAGCAGCAGCTGGTGCCAGCCCCCAGCAGCAGGGCAGGGGGAAGGCAGCGTGCCCAGGGTCCCCAGCGGCAGCCCCCACCTGCATGCCAGAGAAGAGCCAGGCTGCAGCACGCTCAGCCCGGCCCCGGCACTGCCGCCTCTCCCCAGCCCGGCACTCGTGCCCCCGGGGCTGCCGCGGCCAGGGCCAGTCTGAGCAGAGCCCTGCGCCGGGGCACGGGCACCCGGCCAGCCCAGGCGGCAGCGACGAGCCACGGGGCAGGCTGCCAGCGCCTGCCTGGTTCTGAGGAACAGCGCAGGACCAGAGGGGATTTCCAGGGCCGAGAGCACCTAGCCCGGGCCTTGCTGCTGGCCACCCACCTCCAGGGAAGGCGGGCGGGCAGGTGCAGGCAGCGGCTTGTGGGCCCCAACCCCAGGGTGCCAGCGCCAGCAGGAGCAGAGGTCACCCCACCGGCGCCGGGCACTGACTCAGCCCCACGAGGCCAGCGCCGTGGGCGAGCGGGGGAAGCCACGGAGGTCCAGGGCTGCAGACAATGAGGCGACTGTTCCAGGATGGGCACCTCATGACCGCGGCACGGCCCTGCCGGGCTCCCCGGCTGGGACCCGCTTGGCAGGGAGAACACGACAGCGCACGTGCAAGAGGGGTGCGGAACCGAAATGGGGGGGAGCTCTGGGCTCCCCGCTGTCCTGCTCAAGCCCCAGCCGGAAACACAGGCGAGCCCCCTCCCTGCCAAGCATCCTTCCCGAGCCAGCCAAGGGCACTGCTAGCGGGACAGCGACGGAGACGGAAAAGGAAGTCACAGGGCTCTGAAGTCAACACTCGCACCCAAATACGCCAGAGCAGCCTGAGCCACACTCGGCCAAGGGCAACACGTCTCAATGTCAGACACTGCTAGAGCTGCAGCCTGTGCTCCAGCCTCACAGGACCACACGCTACCGGCCCTACGGGCCCCTACAACCTGCATGCGCCCTGCTGGGGCTGCCGCCCCACGGCTGGGGAGCGGGAGCCCAGCCTGTGCCCCAAGGCACTGGCAGGCAGAGCTCTCCCCTGAGGCCACTGCTGCACATGGTGGACCAGGCACCCGCTGGAGTCCAGGGCACAGTCCCCATGCCGGCTGGGCCAGAGAGAGTCGACTTAGGCACAGAAAGGTCACTGGGTCCAGCACAGAGTCCCTGCCCCTGTGCAGGGGTCCCATCACACAGGACAGGGATGCTGCATCTCTTTGGAAAACCTGGCTTTATTAACACACCGAGGTCCTACCTGCACTCCCCAAGCCCACACCTCTCCCGCAGCATGGGCAGCCGGTCTCCTCACAAACGAGGCATTGCGCCGCACTCCCCCGGCAGAAACCCGGCCCCCCCCGGACACAGCCTGCTGGGGCCAAGCAGGGACAGCCCACATACCCCAAAGCACTGGGGGCTGCTGGTTCCCAGCAGCCCACAGAGGCAGGTGCTCACCACGGGCACCCCAGCCCAGATTGCCAGGCTCCCCAGCAGCTGTCCGGGGGAGAGGAGCTGCGGCGGGGGTGAGCCTCCGGTGACAACCCTGTTCAGCCCCAGCATGGGGGCATGGTGCACACAACTCCCAGTGCAGGGGCACCTGGCACCAGGAGGCTCAGGGGGAGGGTGGCAGGAGGGACCGGGCTGGCCCAGGAGCCACGGGTCACACCAGCCCTGGGGAGCACAAGGCTCCCGCAGCAGCACAGCTGGGAGAGGCACCTGGACAAGGACCCGTGTCAGGGCATCCTGCCCTTGCTGCAGCCTCCTGCCAGGCCTCCGCTTCTTTCTTGGGAGCCAAGCAAAGGTGGTCAATGTTCCTGGGGGGGTCCCAGGCCCCAGCCACGCTGCAGTGGCAACGTCCCTTCCTGAGCAGCAGGTAGCCACAAGGTCTGCCCCACTCCCAGTAGACAGCAAGAGGGAGGGAGGGCGGGCAGAGGGGCTCCTGGTTCTGGGCTGCGCCTTGGCAAGGCAGCAGGCTGGCCACGCAGCCCTGCCAGCTGGCATGGGAGATGCCAGAGCAGACAGGCAGGAGCCGACAGCCCCACACTTCCCTCGGCGAGTCCTTCCCGGAGGTTTCTGTCCTGCCGCCCGATGTCTTCGTCGCATCCTAGGACAGTGTGTGCGTGCCCAGCAGCCCTGCTCCCGCAGCTGGCCACGTGCCCATGCCTATCTCCAGCGGGTCTGGTAAATGAGCGGGTAGAAGACATTCAGGAAGAGTGCCACGATTGCGGCCGTGGTGGCCAGGACAAAGTATCTGACGCAGCCTTCGTCTGGGTGCTGGGGAGTGCCCGGACTCTGCTTCTGGCCACGAGGCCTCCAGGAGTTTCTTGCAGGCCTTTGGGGTGCCTCGAGCTGCAGCTCTTGTTCTTCAGCCTCCAGTTCCTGCCAGATCAGAGAAGCCTGCGATGTGGAAACCTGCGTCAGCACTTGGAGAACACAACGGGCAACACCCCTCGCCATCCCCCGGGGCAGGCGGCTGCCTGCAAGCCCAGCCCCGTGCCCAGCCAGCCCGCCTCCCCATGCAGCACCATCGCGGTCGCGCCCGCCCCCGCGGCTCTTCGGGGTCTCCGGTGCATGGGGTGCAGCCGGGCTCCGGTGGGCGGCTCTGCGGGAGGGAGCGTGGGCAGCTGCCAGGCAGGGTCTTCGTGGGGCTGCAGGGAGTGGAGCGGGCAGGCGGATCCCGGTGGAGCCGATGCGCTGGCATTGGTGGGTCCAGGTGGTGAGGGGGCAGGCAGCAGCCAATCGCAGCCCAGCTTTTGGGATCCCAACAGGATCTTTCAGACAACAGCCAATCCAAAGCCAGCCGGGGCAGCGGGAGCAGGAGGCACGGTCAACAGCACAGCCAGTCACAGCTCTGCTTTGGTGGGTGGGGATGCTCCGACAGCCAGTCGTAGCCCAGCTTCCAGGAGGATTATTCACAGGCAGCCAATCACAGCCTGGCCCTTCACTGTGCCGGTGATCGCGCAGAGTGGCCAATCAGGGCGCAGGTCTCCGGAGGGCACCCAGTGCCTGGGGGGGTGCGGGTGCTCCGAGGCGCTCGGGGACCCGCTGAGCCCCGGCGGGATCCGACGCGCCCCATCACTGTGGAGGATCCGGCGCTGCGGCGGGCCGGATGAGCCCCGGCGCCACGAGGGGACCGGACGAACCCCGGTGCTGTGGGACGTACAGTGAGCCTCAGTGCCGCCCGGGCCCCTGAAGGCTCCCACCACCGCCGGTGTGGGATGAGCAGCTCAGCCTTCCTGTTGCCCAGGCCACCCCCAGCAAGCGGGGCTACTCCAGGACACGCACAGCCCCCCAGGACAGGAGCAGCCCAGGCAGGCAGACACCAACGTGCTGGACGCCCCAGAGACGGACAGCTCCTGTCCCCAGCTGAGAGCCAGGAAGCCTAACCAGTGCTAGGCTGAGGGCTGTGCGAGCAAGATGGGCCGGGCCAGGCCAGATGGACCTCACGCGTGCAGACGTGCCAGAGATGAGCTGAGCATCGTCGTCAGACCCCGCGGGGCCACGGGGGTGCCGAGCACGGAGGGAAGGGCTGCAGCACAGAGACGCCGGGGGGGGCTAGCCAGGTGGGCGCTGCACCGCGCCCCAGCCTGGGCCTTCGTGTCTGACGTTCACGCAAAGATCAGCCAAACCGTTCCCCGACAGCGCATGCCGGAAGCGCCCTGCCAGCTGGGCCACCCCTCCCTCCCAGGCGCCCGGCAGCAGAGCTCACTCTGGCAGGTTTCTCTTCAGCACCCTGCGGAGGGCTGCCAGGCCTCTGGCTCAGCACTGGCCTTTGCCTTTTTTGCACCTAGCTTGGCCCCAAGCTGGGCCCCAGCAGAAAGCATCCCCCACCCTGCCTCGAGAGCAACTGCCTAGGGCAGGTTCTCACTGCTGTCTAGCACAGCCAGCTCCTACTGCACTGCTCACAACCTTCCTCTGGTGCAGACCCTGGCAAGGCTGGGTCTCCTCCTGCCTCCTCCGGTGCCCTCCCATCAGCACTCCAACCCCGATGACGGGAACCAGCTCTCCTGTGGTCCCTCAGGGCAGAGACCGTCCCAAGCTCACAGCAAGAACAGGGCAAGGCAGGCCCCAGTGCCTGGCTGGCACAAGCTCTTTGGTGTCAAAGAGGAGCAGGCACCACACTGCAGCTGTGCCAAGCTCCGTGGGTGCTGGCAGAAATGGGCTGGGCCCTGTGCGTGGGCACCTGGGCGCATTTCAAGGCTCTGTGGCTCCAACAGTGCCGAAAGGGACGCGAGCTCTCACCTGGCTGGCAGCAGCTTCCGCAGAGGGGGTGCGCTCGGTTCGGTGGTCTGGGGGGTGCCCTGGCAGGGGTCTCTCCACAGGAGAGTTCCGCCGGCGGTAGAAGAGGACATACGCGTATCTGGTTACCACCTGGCTCTCATCCACGGTGGTGACTGTGCTGTCGTCAAAGAGCCGCCAGCCTGAGAGGAGAGAAGGGTTAAGCAAGCAGACGGGCCACGGCTGCAGGAGAGGTGGGGCGGCAAGGCTGGCAGATCCTCACCCACGTCACTGCGCTGGCTGTTCTTGTCGTTGGGCAGGCGGGCGTACGCCGTGTAGTGTCCCCCAATCATGCCTCCGTAATGGTTGATCACAGCATATAGGTCATACATGGGCAGCTGCTGCTCTCCCTTCCGGCCAATGCAGAACTTGCTCAGGTCCAGGCTCCTGGGGAGAGACACAGGGACAGTCGGGGACAGTCAGCGATAGGCAGGGAGAGGCCAGGCTGCAGGGCAGCACAGGCAGTGCCAACCCAGGCACTTCCATCTCCCAGGTTCTCACCGGACAGGGAAGTCCACCATGTCGTTGATCTTGTCCCTCCAAATAAAGCTGCGGAAGGAGAAGCGCTTGAGCTGGATAATGAGGACGTTGGGTAGCCGCCACAGCATCAGCTGCTTGGAGGCCTCACGGTGCTGCTTGCACTTGGGGCAGTACCTGGGGAAAGAGTGTGCTCATTACCGGTACAGGAAGAGCCTCGGGTCTCACAGCCCAGCCCAGCCCCAAGGTCCCCCACATGTGGGGCTGGCAGAGGGGATGTGGGAGGTTCTCAGCCTCCCCTGCCAGGGGCAGGCCAGCACAGTCCTACAGAGCGCTGGCATTGCTCCCTGCTGGCTCATGGCCTCCCTCCCCAGTGCACAGGGAAGGCCAGCCCAACACCCCTGGCCACCAGAAGAAACAGCGTGCAGGCCTGGGCAGCTCCTGGGAAACCCCTGCTGCTGCCTGGGCCCACAGGCTGGAACCCAACCTGCCGCCTCCCTCACCACGCTTCTTCCGGGGCCAGGACTTCGGGCTTGGTGAAGAGATTGAGGCACTGCTCCAGGGTGAAGTGGCCAGCCCGGGCTGCTTCACTGGCCGAGCCTGGGTCCTCCACGCACTCCAGCTCCTTGGACTCCACCAACACAAATTCCTTGAGGCGTTCATTGTTCTTCCACACCAGGGCAAGGGAGCAGTCATCTGTCAGCTCCAGGGGGGTGTCACCTGCAAAGGGGCGCACACCTCACACACCTGCCCCACCAGGCTGGGCCAGGCCACCTTGCTGGGGCTAGGAGCAGTCTTGCCCATCCTGGCTCGATACAGTGATCATGCAGTGCTGTCAGGAAGGGAGAGGTGCCCCATGGCCAGGTTCACCATCCCAGGGTAGCAGAGCCTCCCAACCAGCCAGGGAGCAAGGCTGGCACAGCCCCTCTCGGCAGCGCCTACATAACCAGCACTGGATGCGGGCATCCCATTCAGACAAGAGGTGACCCAGAGATCACAGACCCTCTGTGGATGCAGGAGGTTGAAGGGAATTGGTCTATTTGCTGAGGAGAGCAGGAACATCATGCCCAAGAAGAGCTTCCAGGCAGCAGCTCTGTGCAGCAGAGCCCTGGCCTCCCCTGTGCCAGATGCAGCTTTCGCTGTCCAGCCTGGGGCCACTGTCACATCTGGGTTCACCTTGGGCCAGGCAGATCTACCACCCCACCAGAGGTCACAAGGAATGAAGGTGGCGCTTTCTGGGACTCTGGGCTCACCTTTATCTTCCAGCTTGTGCTCTCGGTTGGCAGCATCGATCTTGTTGATGTAAAACTGCGTGGCACGGGCGCTCAGTGAGTCTGGAGTGTGCTGGTACCCAGGGATGGCAGCTGTGGACAGGCAGGGACAGATCTGTGGTGGCACTGCCTGTCTGCCCTGCATAGGGGCCAAGAATTTGCAGTGCCCCCACCCCCCACCTCACATGCTACGGCCTTGCAAGGGACACAACCACGTGCCCCATGTCCTTGACTATTTTTAGCAGGCGCCTGCCCCTGGCAAGCTGCGCTCCTCTGCCTGCCTTGCCCCTTCGCTGCACATTGCTGCCATCCTGAGACGAGTGTCTGGAAACGTGACAGCCAGGCAGCCGAGCGCAAGAGGCTGCTCCCGTGCAGCTGAGTCAGAGCGAGGGAAACGCTGCGCTCACAGCCCTGAGGGGCTCAGCCCGCGCTGGGCTCTGCCCTTCCACGGGACTCTGAGTCTTCTGCCAGCCCCTGCCTTCCCACCCCTCCCACAGCAACACAACACTCCAGACTCTTTCCTAGTCAGGTCTCTGCTCTGCCCCATGGGCCCTGCCAGGGCAAGGCAGAGCGTGGGCAGACAGGCATTTCAGGTGGGGCAACACTCCCAAAACACAGCTCCCAGAGCCTCATTTATGTTCCCAAGGGTCTCCAGACCAAGCTCACAAGGAGAGAACAGATGCTGTGGTCGAGGGTCCCCCAAAGGAGGAAGCATTGCTCCTGTTTTTTCTTGGGGCTGCCTGGGCTCCTGGCACAGACACTGTTAGCACCACAGCACCTCTTACCTTCTGGCTTGAGTGCTCTCTCATAGGATGGCTCCTTCTCACAACAGCTGTCGCCCTGCGACTCCATGTGCTCAGAGAAGCCCGAATCCAAGCTCAACAGGGAACTCCTAGCTGCCAGGACCTTGCTCCGGACAGTGCCAGTGTCCCCCAGCTCCAGGTGCAGCTCAGGCACAGCTGGCGAGAGCGGGGGCTCCTGCAGGAGGCTGGTAGCCCTATCCACGTCCCCCAGCTCAGGGGCAGAGGTGGCTGCTGCACAGCTGCTTTTGGCCAGGGGGTCCAGCTTGTCTGGGAGCAGAGGCTGCAGCCCCTGGTCTGGTGACATCCGGCCCAGCTGGAATGGAGGCTGGAACACGCTGACTGAGTACCTGGGCAAGGAGGTGGCAGTCAGAGCTGGCCAGACACAGGGCTGAGCTCAGCTCTGGGGCAGAAGCACCCTCCTTTCCCGGACCCTCACCTTGCGTAGCCCTCCAGCAGTTGGGCCAGGCGGGCATAGGTGAGGCGGGACTCTGGCACACTGATGAGGAAGGGGAAACCGATGTTCTCGGGGCGGCACAAAGCCTTGTGGTCTGGCCAGTGTGTTTTCTGACATGCCCTGTAACACATACAGCCCCTGCTGAACCCAGCATCCGTGACCACCCCAGGCAGGAGCACAGCAGTGGCAGAGGGGTGCAATGGGGACAAGGGGAGCACCACGAGCCAGACTGGCTCTCTCCCAAAGGCCAGGCCCATCCCACCTCCTCCCAGTGGTCTGAGCTCTCCCATCCAGCCTTTCAAGGCAGGACACCCTCCCTCCCTGCCAGGCACCAAGCCAACTCACACGTTGCAGTAACCGACTCGATAGCACCTCGTGCAGCGCCTGAGCTTCTCATCCTCTGGCAGCTGCTTCTTCTGGCAGGCCGCACACTTGGCGACGGGGCCACTGGGCACCTGTGGACGCTGCAGGAGAAAGGACCCGTCGGGCAGGGAAGGGCACCCGGGCAGGACAAGGTAGCCTTGGTGGGCATCCGTGCTCACTGCAGCTAGTCACCCTTGCATGCAGCTCTCCCCCTCCTGCTCAGCCCCACTTGCAGGCTCAGCCTTCCTGCATGCCTCCCAGTAGTCCCAATATCCCCTCTTACCTGCTGGACCTGCAGCTCGACCACCCGCTCCTTGGCCAGCTCTGGGGACAGCACCTCGAAGCAGAGCAGCAGGTCTGTGGGGGAGACTGTGTCCAGCGAGTTGGATGGCAGGAACATGCGGTGGAAGCGATTCTTGATCACCTGCCAGGAAAGCAGTGGAGTGGGGCCTTGTGAGGGCTACCCCATGCTTCCTATCCTGAGAAAGCCAGACCTCAGCCCCACAGTGAGCTGCTGGGACAGCAGCACCACAGGGATGCTGTGCTCAGCTCACCACCTCACCAGGGGAGGAGGTACATCCCCTGCCCTACTGCAGTGGCCCAGCCCTCCTGAGCAGGGATCTGCCCAGCAGCACCCTGTGCATGACAATGCTGCCCGCGGACAAAATCCGTCCCATGGACATGTTGGATATGGGCAAAGGACTGTCAGTGACCATATTCCCTGCAGAGCTGTGGGAGCCAGGGCACCCACAAGAGCAGCCCATGGCTTGCTCCCCAGCTTGAGCACTCTCACCTCTGCCAGGCGCAGGTTCTCTGGTTTCACGCGCACGCTGTGGGCCACTGAGTCAAGTACCTCCATGGCACTGGAGTTCTCCTTGCTGATACTCACGAGGAACTGCCACCAAGAAAGTGCCACATCAGTCACAGCACACCAAGGCATGTGGGCCCTTACTTAACACAAGGCTTAGCCTGTTGGCACATAACCAGCTGCCTGGGGCACCTCCAGGAGCCCTCTCAGGCTCCCTCCCCAGAGCAGACTATGTCCTGTACCTTGATGGGTTTCTTGTGCGGTTCCTTTGCAAAGTAGTAGACGGTCAGCACCTTCTGCTTCTGCGGGAGGGGCACGGGGAGGTACAGGAAGGGGTCAAAGGTGATGGACACCTGCAGATGCGAGAGCATGCTCAGTTGTGGGAAGTGCTTGTGGCTGAGATCAGCGGGGCAGTAGCCCTAGCAGACCTAAGATCCAGCCTTGCCCTGTGACCTGTGCTCTCCGAGGGTCAGGAGCCTGCTGCCGCACAGCCAGGACAGGGACAGAGCCTCCAGGGCTGCCCTACCTTGGAACACACTGGGCACACCAGCTTGGATTTGTACTGGCCCTGGAAGAGGTCCACAATGAAAGAGTCATTCCTCATCTTGTGTCGCTGCCAGGCCTCCTCAGCTACCACCTGCAGGGAGAAAGGGCTCAGCACTACACTAAACTACCCAGGCCAGGGCTGCTCACCCAGTGCCTTTGGGGAGGGACATCCTCACCTCGTCAGGCCTCCCATCCGAGTCAACAGTCTCTGTGTAGGGCTTGTTCTGGATGCGGTTGAGGTCTTCATGCAGGCCATCGAGCAGGAAGGCCATGAACTCCTGAGCATCGTGCTGGGCATAGCCAGTGAACTGGCTGGCCTTGCTGGCCACGACTGCCTAGGGGAGCACAGTAGTCAGGGCTGGCCAGCGGCGCCCCCAGCAGCACTGCCTGCCCAATGCACAAAGCCTGGCTGCACCCACCCACACCCACCTAGCTCTCCGTGGCAGTAGCAGGGCAGCCAGGTGCCTACAGCAGAGTGCTGGGCCCTGACCCACAGCAACTCCTGCATAGCGCCGGTGCCTGCGGCCCTACCTTCAGTTTAGAGGGCTGGAAGGCATGGTGCGTGCCCTTCCACAGCGCTCGCAGCAGCATGGCAAAGCCAATGGCCAGGCGTCCCCCCGTCCCCAGCGGGTTGTTGTAGTTGATTTCAGACTCAAAGGACCGATCTGTAAGAGACGCAGGAGAGCAAGGGTGGCTGCAGGCTGCACCGTCTGAGTGGCAGGGCTCTGCTGGGCTTCCAGTGTGGGCTCACCATGGAAGTAGTCGCGCAGTTCCCGGGTGTTAGACAGGGACTGGATGACGCTGTTCATGAAGCAGGTGTTGCCCAGGTTCACCAGCCCCGTGAAGCCAGGCAGGCAGACCTTCTTCTTCTCGTCCTCATCCTCATCATCCTCCACGCTCTCGGTGCTCACAGGGCTGTGTGTCATTGGTGGCACCATGCACGTTGGTTTGGGCTGCCGAAGCAGAGGTGGGTGTAAGGGTGCTGCGCTCAGGGGTCTCTCTGGGAATACCAGGGGAACCCAAAAGCCCAGGGCACCCCTCTGATGTGGCTGGGCTGGAGCCATTACGCTATCTCCCACCAGGACTGGGATAGACAGGCCAACCACTGCCCTCAGTCCTGCCAGCTATGACTGAGGAGCAGTGCCCCCTCCTCCAGGAACAGTTTGTCAGTCCCCAGAGCAACACCAAGGAGGTGGGGTCCCACGAGAAGGACAAATGGGCCTCCCTTTCCCCCTGCCAAGGTCAAATCCTGTGCATCCCTACTCACCGAGGGGATGTGCGGCTCTTGCTTCACTGCCACATGCTCTGGGGCTGTACGGGCTGCCACGCCATCCAGTCCGCCATCTTCCACACGCGGCTTCTCTTTGTCACTGGCTCGGGCCTCCTCCTTGCTGGACAGGGGGTGCTGGTTACTGCCCGGGGGGTTCTTGTCCAGAGGGGTAGGGCCTGTAGGCATGGCAACCTTTGCACCACCCACTGCACCTTAAAAAGGGGGAAGGGTGGGCCTGTGGTTAGCAGCACCATGCGCTGCCCACGGCGGGGCTGAGCCGCTCAGTCCATGCTCACACACAGGCTCTCTCCTACCCCTCTTCTTTGTAAGCAAGGGGAACAGCAGTGCCCTTCCCCTAGCACTTGGCTCACCCTGCCCTACACCCCTCCTGCCTGCACCCACTCAGTCCCTCTCCTTCCCCACAACCCCGTGCTGGAGGATCTGGTACCAGCTGGCTGCTGCTGGCAGTGAGGATGGCCCATGCCCCACTAGGGTGCAGCAGGTAGGCAAGACAAGAAGGCAGGGTGCAGACCTCGTGTGGCTGGAGCTTCCAGCCCCCCCCAGCGCTGGCTCTGGCGTTTCTTCAGGCAGACATCAATGCGAGACATCGTGAAGTTGTACGTGCACTGGTCTGGCTCAATAAGGTTCCTGCAAGACATGCAGCAAGGTCAGGGGTGCCCCAGATCCCCCAGCAGCCTCAGACATGCCAAAGCCTCTGCAAGGCAGGGCCATGGCCTCCAGGCAGTAGGGACCTGGCCAGCACTGATTCCAAGGTGGCCCTGACAAAGGGTGGAAACCCTTGAGCCTGGCCACACTGAACACAGAGGGCCCCTTTCCTGCCAGATCCATTCTGCGTGGCTCCACAAGCCCCCTCCTGCTGGACATACTACCCAAAATGCACACAGGCTGGTCTGACTGTCCCCAAGAGCTCTAGAACAGGCTACGGGGGGAACTGCAGGCAAGAAGATGCTGGGATTTCCTCCACTGCAAGCCACTACACAGAGCCAAGGCAACCCAGGCTTGGGGCATTAGCACAGCATGGTGTAAGGGAAGCCCCCAGGTGCAGAAATGAGCATTCCCTGCACAGACCCACCAGCCAGGACTGGCTCCAGCTCTGCCCTCTCAGCTCCCTTACCCCAGTGCAGGCTAGAAGGACAGGAGCCATACCTGAGCTTCACCTGCCACCGGAACACTGTGTGGGGCCCACAGCCAGGATGGAGGCGAAGGAAGTTTGTGTCACTGTAAAGACATCAGAAGTGAGTGAGAAGAGGTGAACAAACAAGTAGCCCAGCCGCAGCCAGGAGCTCTGCAGGAGCCTGGCACGCTTGTACCTTGTCTGGAACACCAGGGTGAAGTCTTGCTCCCGGAATAACACCTTGGACGTCTCCTTGTGGATCTCCTTCACGTAGACGTGCACTACCACCAGGTCATTGCCCTTCTCGTATGAGTCATTCTTGACAAAGGTCAGGCTCACAAAAGGCTCTGGCTCTGAGAGAGGAGAACCGTGGAGAGAGACATTACCTTCTTTGCACACCAAGGCAGTGCTCCAGGCTGACCCAGGAAAGGTCCTGAGCAGATGGACCTTCCTGACCAGGCCGACCCCTGGGCTCCAGCCACCCACCATCAGCCGCTGCTTCCAGAGCCACATCATCCTTGGACCAGTCCCTCTTCTCACCGTCTCTGCTCGGGGGAGGGGTGGCTGCTGGGACAGTCTTAGAGCTCTCTCCCAGGACAGGTGTGCAGTCCCGGCCCCGCAAGGCCTCAGCAGGGCTGCCTGGCTGCAGGACCCTCTTCTCCACACAGGTGGCAACACGGTGGGGGAACACCTCTGTGGTAGCTGCGAGAGGTGGCATCTCCACAGGAACACTTTCCTTGGCCAAAACCACAGCCTTTCAAGACAGAGGCACACGGTGAAAAACAGACACTGTCACCCCCAAGCTGCCCTGGTCCACCCGCTGTGGCTCTTGCCAGCCAGGCAGGCACAGCTCCACGTCGCCTGCTTCCCCCACACATCCCATGTTCGGTTCAGCCTCATTAGCGCCAGAGGACATGATCAGTCCAGTGACTGCAGGGTCCTCACATCACCCTCTCCTCCACCACAGCCAGGCCCACGCCAGCCCTCAGCAGCACCCATGGAACCCCAAAGCCCATCTCATTGGCAGGGATAGGCCCCTGCGTGAGCAACATGCCCTGCGGCGGGGCTGAGGGAGCAGGGCCCATGTGGCTGGGTCCTTGGGTACCTTCTCCAGTGGCGGTGCGAGGTCTGCGAGGGCTGTGGGCGCATCAACCTGGCTGGCTCTGCCATTGCGGCGGCTGCCTGCCCTCCCGCTGTGCCCTTTGCTGGGCTCCACGCTCCCAGTGACTCTGGCATTTGGCTCCTCTTCAGTGGGAGCCACTTTGAGGTATACTGCCCGCTTGGCGCTGGGGCCGCTCTGTGTCCCTGGGCTGGCTGGGCTTTTCCCTCCCAGAGCCTCACTTCTTCCTGGAGCGCGCTTGGGGTTGGAGGGCTCCCGGCGGGACCTTGGCGGTTCTGCACCTTCAGCCCTTGGCTCTTCAGGGGCCAGCTCTGCAGAAGCAGCCTTCTCCTTCCCATTCTCCCAGCATGTGGTCCCTTTGGCCAGCTCTTTGGATCCGTCTTTCCTTCTCTTCTGTGAAAAGCAGTGCAGCACAGTGGGAAGCTATCCAGGTAGCAGCACCTCTCACGCTCTCTGCCAACCCCTCACCCTCACACCCCCTTCCCAGAGCACGCTGGGGCTCTGCTCCAGACCTGGAGGCTATGTGGCAGGTGGGAACAGGGGTACAATGACACACCCCTCTCTGGGACAGAGGCAGCTGGCTCACTGCCCTCACGCGGCATGTGGATGCAGGATGTGCCCACATTGCTCCCTGGGCAGCTCAGGAGCAGGGAGTGAAACCCTCACCCCAGCTCCCCCCAGCTCCGTAAGGATCTTCAAATGGCAGATTCTCCCCTCCTCACCAGAAGCGAAGACCAGGTATGGAGTGGGATCTTCTTCTGAAGCACAAGCTGTAGAAAGTTGCCCTTCTTGCACTGGACCTTGCTGCAGGAGCTCTCAATTTCCTCATAGAACTGACAGCTCCACTGGCGCCCGTCTACAAGCAGAGGGGGACTGCACCTCAGGCAGCGCTCCAGGCAGCTGTCACCTAATCCACAGCCCCCTTTCACCTGCCCCAAGGATCAAGGGAGCACTCATCCAGAGCCAAGGAGGCCACAGGCAAGCTGCCACCATACCCCAAGAGCTTTCAGGGCTTCAGCCAGCTTCCCTGGATTTGCTTTGTACATCTGGCTGGCCTCCTTCCCAGAAGGAAGGCCCTGGGCCTCCCTGCCCTCAGGCGCACAGTCGCTTTTCCAAGGGATGCCTAGGGGCGACTCAGAGTCATCCCAGTGAGCAGGGGACAGAGACGCACCAGTGCAGCAGTGGGCACTTGTTCACTTGGCACAGAGGCCAGCTCCTGCCCTCCCTAGCTCTATACCCTTCTTCTTTTACACAGCTCTTGTATCAGCCCTGCCTGCTGGCTGAACCTGTGCCAGCTGACAGCAAGGCATTGCCTCTGAAGGAAAGGTTTTATGCCTGCCTGGATCAGTCCCACGTCTAGTCCAGAGCTGCGCCAAGCCCCGCTGGAGAAACGCCTGCAGCAGTTGCTTCATTCCTCATACCTGGTAGTTTGACCACACAGTCCGTGTCGGTGAAAGCAGCATCTACATCCTCCACCTTCAGAGCTCCACTGCCCAAGTTCAGTTTGACGATGATCTCGTCAGCGTTCTGCTTCCAGTCCAGCAGCAGCTCTAGGAAGAGGGAGGAAAGTGTCATCTACTTGTTGGGGCATGAGCCTGCAGTGCCCACTGCTTGGCTGGGGAACACAAGCCTGAATGCACGCTCAGTTCAAGGAGGTCAACGCAGGGGACACAGATAATGCCAATTAAATGAGATGTTCACAGCCCGCTCTCATCAGACAGGCCACAGACAAGAGCACATGTTGCAGCAGGGCAGGTGAATCCCGGTGGGAACTGGAGAGATCAGAAAGGCAGCGCTGCTCTCGGCCCCATCACATGCAACAGCAGCGGCTGGGAAGAAGGGGTGGCTCCTGCCAACTACAAAGCAATCGCTGCTTTCCCAGGAAACGAGGAAGCCACAGAATTACTCTGGGGAATTCAAGTGGACTCTGACCACAATCAGAAATTGCCACTTCCCCTTTGCATATGCAAACCAAGGAGCCCAGCTGCAATCACCAAAGCATTGTACTCCTGCCAGGTGAGCACTGCTAACATGGCTGAAACATCGGCAGGCTCGCCAGCCGGGCAAGAACACTGCACCCAGGGAGAAAATGGTGCAGCAGCATCACGCCGCTGCAGGCAGAACCTCCATCAGGTGCCTGCGAGGCTCCAGGACCGGCCCTGTGGTGTCCTGAAGTCTTCAAGGCAAAAAGGTGATTTCAATCACCTTAATTTCTATCAGGTTTGTTCTACCCTCTGTGGCATGAGGATGTCCTATTCTGTCCTCAAAGCAGGCCTGGACCAAGGCACAAACCAGCCAACAATGCCCGCTGGGTGACACAGCTTGGGATCTTCCCAGCCCAGCATGGCTCCCTGCTCAGAAACAAGCAGGACAGATGCTGGCAGCAAGGCATCCCAGAGCTGTGCTCAGTGGCACTGTGACACCTGAGTTGGAAGCAGCCTGCCACATGCCCATGGCTCTTCTCCACCCCTGGGAAGGCCACACCCTGCTAAGACAAACTACCTCCCTAAGAGGCAAGGGAGCGCTCAGGTTAGTTCTGCTCAATGCCAGAGCATGGGACAACGACAAGGTGAGAGCTTCAGATCCCTTGGCAAGGGCACTCCATGGCCATGCACTGACAGCCAGCGCACACCTCGACTTACCCTCCTCTGAGTCCTTCTCCTGGGCAGTCTCAGCCTGCTCGAGCTCAGGGCGAGACACTGGTGGGCAGAGAAGCAGAGCGCGGGCAGGTCTGTCATTCTGTCACCTCAAGAGCATGGGCCAGCATGCTGATGCCCAAAATTTCACACATCACCTCCTTCTCCCCTGAACCTTTGTGCAGGCCTTTCATTCTACATGTACTGCTCATTTCCCTGCTCTGCTTCCTCACACCTCTCCCTTTCCCGGAGCCCTACCTGCAGCACCACCGCAAGTCAGCCCCCAGGACTGCTGCTCTGGGCCACACCACCATATCCCAGTCTAACCAGCACCACAGTGGCAGCAACACAACATTACTGCACCATGCAGACAGCGCTGCTTTGAGGCATGTCTCAGTGTGGAGTTTGTGGTAACCAGGCTGTGTGCCCCTGCTCAGTGCACCAGGCCCTCAGCCTCCAGCTGTACAGAGGAGTTCCTGCCTTGATCTGACAGGGAGAACCTGATGTTTGGTTGTGCTCAAACCAATTCTGCTGTAATGAGAGAAACACGTGGCCCAGCTTCACTTTAACATTCCCATTCCTGCGCAAGCTGCCAACATCTGTGGCCAAAACCTCCTTCCAGATCAGGCTGGGGAACCAAACTGACCTGACACCTGATCCCTGCTCCCCTCAGGATTACCTCCAACAGCCAGAAGTGTCTCAGGGCCTGGTCCACCCCCACAGGGTGGTGAGATCTGCCAGGCAAAGGGCTCAAAGCAACAGCACCTGGTCCTGGAGCAGAGAAACAGCAGCAACGGGAGCTGTGGTCTCTACCCTGGAGCGCTCAGAGGGCTGTCACTGCCTCCCTTGATCAGCTACAAAACAGTAGGGAACCTCTGCTGACCACTGGAGTCACTGGTGCAAAGGTGCTGGTGGGGCTGGCACTGTGAGAAGCACTGCAGCAGCACTGCCTGGAGGATCTACAGCTTGCTCCAGCCCCTCGTCACCTCTGCACAGAGAGGATGGAGACAGCACGGCCACACCACAGCCCCTGGGAAGGCAGGAGGCCCCTGCATCAGAAGGTGTAGAGTGTCAGGCCTTACTAGAGATACAGCACACCTTCCACGTGAGAGAAAGTGCAATGCTGTGCACTCTGCACCATGGAATTTCGCATCGGGGACTGCAGCTGGCCGTTCCAGCACAGACCTCAGCAAGCGCTCGTTTACCTTGGCCTACAAAACACCCTGTGATTTTGAGGTTACAGCAGTCATAACAGAGCAGGCACAGAAATCAAGCAGTTTTCCAGGGCCGCAGGAACTCTTGCCTGCATCCTGCCCGCAGGCATTCCCTGCACCTGAAGCATCGTTTTTGTCAGATACACATCAGCTACAGAAGGAATTACTGCACAGCAACTATTTCACTTGAGCCACACCTTGCCCTGACACAGAAGCTAAAGCACCAGCCCCACCCACAGGCCCCGCACTCGGCAGGTGCTGTCAGCACCCGAGCTGCCGCCTCGCAGCATCTGGCCTCGGCAAACTGATGGGGAAGCAGCACTGCCTCCAGCTGCAAGAGCACCCGCAGGCTTCAGTCCCGCTCCCTCTGGATCGGGGCAGCTCAGTCCCAGACAAAAGCAGTCTAGAAACAACCACCGAGGCCAATGCCAGGCTTAAGCTAACAAGGCCTCAGGCTGACCTTCCTCACATAGCTGGGGCTAAGTAGCACCCAAAGGAAGGAGGTTACAGGTCCAGGCAGGACACTGTGCTGAAGAGGATCCCACATCACACGGGTTACCATCAGCTGCAGGAAGCGATTAGTTAAATCTGCTTATCCTGCAGCAGATGGCTGCGAGGCTCCCACCCTGCAGGGCCGAGGAACCATGGGCCTGCTCGCCACAGTGCTGCCGAGGGGCTCTCACCTTCCTTGCTCTCCTGGTTGGCTCGATCCTTCTGCTTCTTCTTGTTGGTGGCATCATCCAAGCCCCGAGACACTCTCCTCTGACCAGGGGCATTGGTGCTGCTGGACATTTTCAGCCGTTTGGAGGACACAAACGGCCCACCGGGGTCGGTAATGGAGTCTGGGTCAGGGGTGCGACGTTTTCTTCCTGGCCCAGCTATCTTGGCGACTCTCTGTGGTCAAACTCTCTGGCAAGGAACTAGTGGCCTAAAGAGAGGAGAGAGTGAGCGTGGCAGGAGGAGCAGGTGGAGGAGGCCCAATAGCATCAGGATCTGCTCTCTGCCCCAGCGCCAGGCCCTCCCAGGACCAGTGCCCTCACACGACCTTCACTGCAGCGTTTACGGGAAGCCCCACGCAGCGCTCAGTGAGGAAACCTACCTCATCACAGCTGTTACAACGCTTACTGCCAAAAGCATGGGCTTGTCAGAGCTCCCAAGATACAACCAGGGGTCTTCCGTATGTGGCACACATTACAAACCTGGAAAGCAATTGTCATGCTCATGGTTCCCACTACAGCAATACTGGCCCAGAGAAGCCGCCGGCGCTAACAACACCCAGAGGCAGAGCTGAGGGTGAGGACATGGGGAGGCCCTGATCTGCAACATCGAGCCTCCAGGGTCAAGTGGGGCAGCCCACCCCACAGCTCGGGGCAGCAGCTATTTCAGTCAAACAGTGCCCCATGTAAGAGGGTGGGAACAGGAGTGAGTAACGCCCTAAGAAGGAAGAAAGGGGAGAAGCGGGAACAGGCCCGGGATAGTCTCCCGTGACAGATGAGAGTGGCACTCCCTGGCAAAAGGAGAGTTCCTCTCCCTCCGCCCACCAGCTGGGAGCTTAACCAGCATGACTGCACCTTGCGTATTCATCTCCCTGCCGGTTTACAGACAGCGTCAGCGGGGCCTGGCCTGGAAACAGGACACCTCTGCTCCGCATGCCCCAGGGAGAGGGCAGGGCAGGCAGGGTGCTTGCCCCTGCCCCCTTAGACATGCCTTCCCAGGCAGAGCCAACTCCCCTATGGGTTTGGGAGCTGCTGGCCCAAGGGTTGGTCTCAGTTTTGCTCTCTGGTTTCGCCCTCGGGTGTTCATGGCTTCAATAGAGGAGAGCTGGAACAACGCACTGAAAACAGTCCCACTTGAGGTGCCTCTGTGGAGGTGGTGAAAGCAGAGAGCTGGAAGGCTTCCTCCCTCACTGCCCCGGTTGCACACCCTGACCCTGGTAGCGCTCACCAGTCTGCAGGGGTTTGCTGCGGTGGAGCAGGCCCTGCCGCACAGATCCGGCCCACCCCCAGTTGCCAGCAGCCTGCAGCAGCTGCCGGTGCACTGATTCACACCACATCCCATGGCCCTGCTCCCATGTGAGGACACAGAGCTGAGCCTGACAGCACCCTGGTCTAGCCCAGCTAAACTGAGCCTGCCTCTCCCTCAGCAGGAGGCAAGCCATGCCCTCGGGAACACCTTGTCCTGCCCTCACCTGCGTACCAAGCACAGACCCCATAGCTCCGCTTGGGCACGGCCAGGGACAGGAAGCACCTCCAAGGGAAATGCTCAGTCAGAGGGAGCACACTGGTGCCTCTGTGTTACCTACCCCACATTACTGAGGCGTTTGTATTCTAGAAATGCTCGGGGCAACAAGTAGCCACAAACTTGGAGATGTAGCCACAAACTGCAGGGACCCCAGAGAGCAAAGCAGTCCTGCCCTGCTCTTAGGTTTGGCAAAGCCAGCCCCACAACAGGCATTGCGCCCAAACCGTTTCTCTTCAGGCCAGCTTGGCCATGTAACCAAGAGCCACCAAAGCCAAGAGAAAAGCTCAAGTGCCAAGTCCAGCCTCGCTGCCTGGCACAGACAGCTCCTGCCACCTGCGGTGGAGGGACCCGAAACAACCTGGAGATGGGGATGCTGAGCAGGGCCCAGCATCAGCCTCAGAGAGCTTGAAAGTGTGGGAGGACAGCAATGCCAGCCCCAAGCTGCTACACACTGGGTCTCCCTGGGATGCAGAAGTGCCTCTGGCTGCAGAGGGAATGGGAAGGGGCCCTTGCAGCGGCGAATGTGGCTGTGCTTCGCAAGGCTGGCCCTCTGACGCCAATAGCATGCTGTTGCTCAGCTCCAGCCCCCACTGACACCAAAACAGGTCAGCTACAAATGCTTCCCAGCACTGAGAAAGCTAACCTGGGCTTGGCAAACACGGGAAAGCATTTTTTGCTGAAGGGGTGGCATAGGGTAACTGCTGGGCAAGGCAACAGCAAGCTCCAAGGAGGGTCCTGGAGGGCTGAGAAAGGATGACCCTCTGCCCGAGAAGGGGTCGTGTGTCTGCTGTCACTCCTCCGGGAGAAGCCTGCTGCTCTCACGCCTCACTGAGGGCACGGCTCCCTCGGGTGCTTTGCCGACAGTTATTCCTAATGGCAGGCAGGAACCAAGCAGGGCTGGAGCTCTGCCCGATTCTAGCTGCCAGACTGATGGCAGCCCAAGGCCGCTGTGGGCACCGCAGGATTCTGGAGGCGTGCAGGCAAAGCACAGATTATTCCCATTCACCTATTCTAACCCCTGAGACTTTCTGCCTCTCTGCCATCAGGAAACGTGCAGCCAGGCAGGATGCTCAGCCCCTGGGTGTGCAGGGGCATGGAGTTTTTGGCACCACTAATGTCGGCACTGTAGGAGCAGCTGCAGGGGAGAGATGGTGAAAGGCTGCCCTGGATAGATGCCAGGTGTACCTCCGAGAAGCACCTGATGGTCTAGGTGCTCATACAAAACCTTACTCAGTCATTCTCCAAGCTGGGAAAGCCTGGCCATGCTGCTGAGAGAGGAGGTGCATCCTTCCCCTCTGTTCTCCCAGCCATTGTGCCGGTGCGAGGACCCACATGGCTGCAGCATGTACTGGATCAAGACGCCAGCCAGAGCAAAACTGCTTTCTGCCAGGTTTGTCTTACCCTAGAGCAGTTCCCCAACCCAGTTCATGCATGGTCTGCACAAACACTTTCACTGGCCAGAGGAAAGGGAGAACTCAGGAATAGGAGCAAAGGGCCAGGGAGAAGAGCTGCCCCTTCCCGCAGCAGCACCAGACTAGGCTAGTGTAAATGCTTAGCGAATGACAGCAGAAGGTGCACAAGACACAATTTGCACCCCCACCCGTGTTTGGGGCACATTTAGCACTTGGCAGGAAGAGGTCCCTGGTTCTTGCCTGCAGCATCCCCCCCCCCCAGCGCCCAAAGGCCTTCACTAGGGTGGCTGTGAAGGTTGGCTATCTCCCAGGCTCATCCTTCCATGGACTTTTGGCTCCTCCATGTCCTGAATACAGCTGACAGAAACACTTCCCTCGCACCCACAAGTACTTTTGTCACCTTCTGCTCCTTGTCACCCCGGGGGATCAGAAGTGTCAAGACTCAAGCTCGTCTCTTACTTCAGTTTCTCAGCGTGCCTGACACGTAGGCTAAGCCAGAACAAGCAGAGAGCCACTCAGGGCAGGCGCCCAGCCCAGCACTGCCACACGTAACATTTCTGACCCGTGTGGAAATCACCGTGGCCCCAAAGCACCGTGACAGCAGCAGCGAGCCCTTACAGCTGTGCTGCGTAGGGAGCCCGGCAGGCCCAGCTCCTCCCAGGCCCTGACAAGTCTCCAGAGAAGATGAGCCTGACCAGACAGCAGCCAGCGGCAGGCCCCGGCCTCTCCTGCGCCGCTGCCCGGCCTCAGGCATTTGGAGAGAGGAGAGGGACAGGGAACAGTGCTCCTGCCCAACCGCCCGAGGGCCCCGGGCCCAGGCAGTGCCCCCCACACCGGCAGAGCACCAGGTGCCAGGCAGCGGCCCAGCCCCGCGGCTCCTGCCCGAGGCTGCCGCGGTCGGCCCGTCCTGCCGTGTCCCGCGGCTGCGCCGCCTGCCCCCCCCGCCGCCCCCAGCTCCCGCCCCACCCCGAGCCCCCTCGCCTCAGGCCCCTCTCACGCCGCCGCCGCCGCCATCCGCTGCGCCCTCCCACACCGCCTCGCTCCCCGCCCCCGGGCCGCATCCCGGCCTCCCGCCGCCCCGTCGGCCCTGCCCGCCGCCGCTGCGGCTCCGGTCCTCAACCCGGGCCAACCCGGGCCGCCCCGGCCCCGCCGGCCCCGTCCCCGTCCCGTCCCGCACTCACGGCCCCGCCCGCCGCTCCGGTCTGTTTTGTTTCGAGCCGAAGTTCCGAGCGGGCCGACTCAGGAGACAGGCCCGAGCCCGTGACGCACTTCCGGAAGCCGGCGGACGAGCCCACGTGACGCGGGAGCCCGTTGCAGGGAAAGCGAGGGGGGGGTGGGAGGGAAAGCGGTCATGTGACGCCAGACGAAGCCGGCCGCGGACCTCGTTCCCTCCCTCTGCCGGCGCCCGGCCCGGCGGCGCCATGGCAACGACGCCCGCCGTGACGCCATCACGGCGCCTCAGGGACGATCCGCCCCCCCAAGGGCGGGCAAGGGCGCGAGCCAGCGCGGGGCGGGGGTGCCGGGGCGTTCCCATGGCAACGGGCCGGGCGGCGCCGCCTGGCCCCGGCCTGCAGCGGGTGTACTGGGCCCGCTCCGTGTCCCCGGGCCCCGTTGCTGCTCTCCCAGCCCCACAGCCTGTCCCCCAGCCCCACGGCTGACCCCCAGCCACGCAGTGCCCCACGCCCAGGGGCTGGTAGGGGCAGGCTGCTCCCACCCCCGGGGGGCTCAGGGAGGCCACTGTGGGGCCCATGGCAGAGGCGAGGCGGTCTTGCTCTGGCACTTTATTCACACAGGGGGGTGCCCCGCAGGCCCCACCCTGCCCATCGCTCCGGGGGGCAGGCAGAGGCCGGGCAGGGGGGGAGAGTGAGTGCCGGGGGTGGTGGGGGGTCCGGGCCCCTCCGGGGGATCACTGGCAGGTGTTGTAGATCTGGACCTGCTGGTTGATGGTGGCCAGCACCTCCCTCATCCTGGCCTCCAGCCCACCCAGCTGGGCCGCTTTGGCATCCAGCACCCGCTCGTTCCGCTCGTAGGCCTCCTCCAGCGCTGCAGGGACAGGGAGGACATGGGTCAGCCTGGCCTCCCCCCCCCCCCGACCACCACCTCCAGATCCCCTGCCCTGGCCTCACCTCGCAGCCGCTGCAGCTTGCCCTGGGTATCTCGCAGCAGCCCGGCGGCCTCGTCCCGCAGCCGCTGCGCCCGGCTGCCCGCCTGCCGTGCGCCCTGCGCCCGGTGCTCCACTAGCTCCTGCGCCGTTCGGTACCGGTCCCGCAGCGGCCCCTCCAGCACCTGCTGGGCAGCGGGGCCGGTCAGCGGGAGCCCCGCGGGACCCCCATCAGCACCCCATGCCCACCGCTCACCCACCTGCTTGGCCTCCCCGGCTCGGTCCCGCGCAGCACCAGCTGCCTCCTGGGCACGTGTGGCCGCCAGGCTGTTGTTGGCTCGCTTCACCTTCAGGGCGTCTGTCTGTCCGTCCAGGAGCCCGATCCGCCCCATGGCACCCGCCAGCTGCTGCTCTGCGCTCGCTGTCTGGTCCTGCATCTGGAGACCGGTGTCATGGGGGAAGGGCACGGTCAGGATGCCCCCATGGTCGGGACGGGGCCCTGCCCATCCCTGTGAGGCTGAGGACATGCGGACAGGACCCTTACCGTGCCGAGGACCCTCTCGCTGTGCTGGATGTCACCGGCGGCACGATGCAGTGCCTGCTCCGCCATGCCCTGGGCTTGTCGGGCCTCCTCCAGTGCCTGCCGCACTGCCTCAGCCATGTCCCTCACCCGCTCCGCCCGCGACCTGTGGCCAGGGCAGCACAGCCTCAGTGCCAGCCTGGGCTGGGGGTCCCCGGGGAGGCTGCGTCCCCACGTCCCTGGGCTCACCTGGCCCGCTGGGCATTCTGCAGCAGCTGCCCAGCCCGGTGCACGTCGCCAGCCGTCTGCTCCAGGATGGCATCTACGCTGGCCAGGCTGAGCACCCGTGCCTTGATCTCCTCAGCCAGGCGGTGGATCTGGGCCGGCGCGGCGGGGAGCGACAGCTCCAGCACCCGGCTGGCTACCACCTCGATGCTCTCAGGGTCAGCCCCCTCCTCTGCGGGTGGGAGCTGTCAGTGTCCCCTGCAGCACCCCAGAGTGGAGGGGACGGGTGGACCGATGGGCAGGGGGGAGCCACGGGGAGCCATGGGGAGGGACCATGGGGCAGGGGACAGTTGGGGGGGCACAGGATGGTCAGGGAACAGCAGGGACCGTGCAATGCAGCGCGGGGCAGGGGCTGCGCAGTGCAGTGCCAGGGTGGTACAGCCCACATGCAGTGCAGGGTCCATGCAGTGCAGCGCGATGCAGGGTTGGTGCAGTGTGGTGCAGGTGCAGAGCCACACAGTGTCGGGCAGGGGCAGCCAGCCCCCCCGGCATGCCGGCACTCACGGCTCAGGAAGGCCTTGACTTGGCTGATGAGCTCCCGCAGCTCCCTGTTGGAGCTCTCCACGCGGGCCCTGGTCTGGTTTGCTTTGTCCAGGGCTGCCTGTGCCCGCAGCCGGGCTTCATCTGCCTTCCCCTTGGCCTCGGCCACCTGAGCAGAGGCAGAGACCCTCAGCACCAGCCCCAAGGGCTGGCGGGCACGGCCATGCCAGCTGCTCCCACCAGCACCCATGTGCCACGCACCTTGTGGGAGAGCTGGGCCACGTCGCCAGCAGCCCGCTGTAGCTCCTCCTGGGCATGGCGTGCCCGGTCCAGTGCGCTGTCAGCCGTGGACACGGCCCCACCGCAGCTCAGACCCCCGCAGCGCCGTCCTCCGTCCTCGTCTCGGCACCCAGCTCCCCCGCAGGGGCTGTCGGCACAGGGCACATCGCCTGCCGCACCGCACACCTGCAAGGCAGCGTGGGCTCGGGGCGGCTCCAGGCATCATCCCCACCAGGTCCCCTCCCTGTGTCCCACCTTCTCGTTGAGTGGGTGCAGGCTCAGCGCCCGTGCCCTCCCCGCCAGGTCCATCAGTGCCCGCCGGCTGGCTGCGTTTTGGCGATTGAAGTCGTCTCGCCGGCTGGCCAGGAGCTGCTCAGTGCGGTGCCGGGTGGCAGTCGAGGCACTGATGGGGCTGGGCATGGCACGGGTGGAGGCATCTGCCCGGCGCTCGGCCTCCCGTGACTCCCAGTGGGCCTGGCGGATGCTGTCGTAGGCGCCTGGGGACAGCAGGAGCACCGTCAGACCCCCGGCCACAGCCCCGCCGCCCCGGCCCGGCTCTGCAGCACAGCTCACCAATGAAATTGGAGGTCTTGAGGGCATGCAGCCGCTGCTCCAGGTCCTGCAGGCTGTGGTTGAGGGCACGAGCGCCCCGGTCCACCGCGCTCAGTATGTGGCTGGCATTGAAGTTGGCGTCCTGGGTGGTCGTCAGCTCCCCCTCCAGCCGCGTCAGCCTCTCCGTCGCCTCCTCGATCTGCCGCCTGCAAGGGAAGGGGGTGACAACCTGCCACCGAGGCCACCCCGGGAGCTGTGCCCCACGGTGGGTGCTCACCGCAGCCCCTCCATGGCATGCGTCAGGTGGGCGGCGGTGGCGGCAGTGGCATTGCGGGCGACCACCACGTCACGCACGGTGGCCAGGCTCTCCTCTAGCCGCTGGAAGGTGCCCTCGAAGGTGCCAGCGGCCCCGGTGTGCTGCAGGAGGCTGGCCCGCTGCGCCAGCGCCCGGGTGCGGGCGGCTAGGTCCTGCACCACCCGGTCCCAGTCCCCGAAGCAGGGGTGACAGGGCTGGCAGGCAGGGAAGGCACCGGCAAAGCCCCGGGCGCACTGGTCACAGCGGACTCCAGAGATGCCAGGCCGGCAGTCGCAGTGGCCGCTGCTGCGGTGGCACTGGGCACTGGCAATGCCACGGGGGTCGCAGTCGCAGGCTGTGGGGAGAGCGGTGTCAGGGTGCCGTGGGGCCCACTGCAGGCCCTCCACCAGCACCGGCTCTCACCTCGGCACAACTGCCGCGGGTCGCCCCAGTGTTGCTCCTGGCAGTCGGCACAGGTCCGGCCCCCGAAGCCCGGCCGGCAGGAGCACTGCCCAGTGAACTGAAAGACACGGCGCAGCCGAGGCTAGCACTACTGCAGCGCACTCCCAGCCCCATCCCGTCCCCTGTCCCTGTTGCATCTCACCTGGTTGCAAGTGGGTGTCAGGGCATGCTGGGGGTGGCAGGCGCAGGGCTGGCAGCCCTGCCCGCTGCCCAGGTTCCAGAAGTTGGGGCTGCAGCGGTCGCAGCTCTGGCCCTCCACGTGGGGCAGGCAGTGGCACTGCCCGCTGCGCCCATCACACTGGCACTGCTGGGGCCCACAGGTGCTGGCATCAGTGCCCAACGCGTTGCAGGAGCAACCTGGAACCAGACAGGGGCTGAGCAGGGACAGGGATGGGGACAGGGCGGGGGGGGAATGAGAGGGAATGGGGGGGGACAGGATGAGGATGGGGACAGGATGGGGATGAGATTGGGATGGAGATGGGATGGTGCAGATGGTACAGGGACACAGGGAGGGATGTGATGGGGATGGTGATGGGTGAGGGTGGAGGCAGGATGGAGACAGAGATTGGGCAGGGATGGGCTGGGGATCAGATGGAGGTGGGATGGGAACAGCATAAGGACCACTGACGGGGATGGGATGGAGATGGGACAGGGACAGGGTCAGGATAGAGATGGGATAAGGATGGGATGGGGACAGAGTCAGGGTGGCAGTGGGGATGGGATGGCAACGGGGACAGGAATGGGCATGAGGTGAGGATGTAAATGGGATGGGACAAGTTGGGCAGGGGGACAAGGATGGGGCTGCAGTGCCAGGGCTGGGCAGAGGAGACAGCAGGAGACAGCAGGGCAGAGCTGCAGGGACCCCACAGCGCTGTGCATGAGCAAGGGCAGCCATGGGCACACATGGTTTCCAGTGATGTGCTGGGCCCTGCACGCAACTGTGTCGGCATGTCTGTGGGTACTCACGCCTGCAGCTGTGCCGCGTGGCATCCCCGTAGTAGCCAGGCTGGCACTCGGCGCAGTGGGGTCCCGCCGTGTTGTAGAGGCAGCGCAGGCAGCGACCCGTGCGCCGGTCACACGCCTCTGGGTCCGTCATGTCGATGTTATCGTGGCACTGGCAGGGCAGGCAGCGCCCGCCGGGCTGCAGCGGGTCCCCGTAGTACCCAGGGGCGCACTCGTCACAGCGGGGACCTGCCGGCACAGAGCACTGGGCAGCGCCTGGGGACGGGGGACCCCCAAGGGCACCGAGCGTGCTGCGGCAGGCACCCACCTGTGTACCCAGGGCTGCAGTGGCAGACAACCTGCTGGGAGCGGCTGTCCTGGTAGCAGGAGGCAGCGAAGTGCCGGGGGCTGCCGGGCCCCTCAGGGCAGGGGCAGGGCCGGCAGTGCTGCCCAGAGCCCAGCGCTGGGTTCCCAAAGTGCCCGGCCGCACACCTGCGGGCTGGAGGTCAGCAGGGGCCAGGGCTGCCGGCAGCACCCTGCCCCAGTCCAGGAGCACACTGCACTTACCTCTGGCACCTCTCGCCATCCGTGTGGTCGCGGCAGCGCAGGCAGCTGCCCGTCCATGGGTCACAGTCCTCGGTGTGCCCATTGCACTGGCAACGCCGGCAGGTAGGGAAGCCCCAGTAGCCCGGCTGGCAGCGGTCGCAGCGTGGGCCATGGGCACCCTCACGGCAGGAGCACTGCCCCGTGGCACTGTCGCAGACCGTGCTCACCGACCCCTCGCTGCTGCACTGGCACGCTGGAAGGCACGGCACCCCCAGTGTCAGTCCCTGATCTGCAGAGAGCACCCCTCCCCGGTGCCCCCAGCCCTGGGGTGCTCGGGCTCCTCTCCAGGCTGGGCTGGCACAGCCTCGCGGCACTCACCTCGGCATCCGCTGGGCCCAAAGCCGAAGGTTCCCGGGGAGCAGCGGTGGCAGCGCCGTCCCATGACGTTGGGTTTGCACTGGCACTGCCCACCCTGGGGCCGGCACTCGGCGCTGAGCGAGCCCTGGGGGTCACAGAGGCACGCTGCGGGCAGAGAGGGGGTGAGCGCCAGCTGCTACAGGGCGCGGGAGGGGCGCGGGATGGGGCACGGAGCTGTACTCACGCAGCGCCCCGTCATGCAGGATGGCCGAGAGGCTGTGCAGGAGGCTGGAGCAGGGCTCGGCCATGGGTGAGGGCCCCACGGCGTGGAAGGGCTGGGCGCAGCGGTACCGCTCAAAGGTCTGCCGGCGCTCCATGGAGCCGGGGTCGCCCGCGATGAACATCTCCAGCGAGGAGTAACGAGGCAGGAGCACCAGCTGGGGGGGGCAATTCAGTGGGATATCACACCCGTCTCTCCCCGTGTCCTCTACAGCCGCACCCTGCCCCCCCAAAGGGTTCCTGTCCCCCACCCTTCTGCCCGGCTGTCCCTCACCGAATCGATGAGCACGCTGGCGGTGGGATCCTGCCGAGCAGTGGCACAGCCCAGCTCCAGACGGAGGGTGTAGGAGACGCCCCGCTCCAGGCAGATGGGCTGGGGCAGCACCACGTATCTGGGTGGAGGCAAAGCAGAGCATGGGCAGCCGGGTGCCTCCCGCGAGCCCTGGCACAGTCTGGTCCCAGCAAGGTGCTCACCTGGCACCGGAGGGGAGGCTGGTGGAGAGCTGGTCGTCAGCCGGGATGGTGTTTCCGCAAGGGCTGCTGGCGGAGACAGGGCTGGGGCGCAGCACCCTTACCCTCACCTCCTGCCAGGGCTCCGGGTGCTGCCGGCAGAGAAAGGGCTGTGCCAAAAAGCCTCACCGTCCAGTACTCACCACCACCACAACTTCCCAATTTGGCGATACATCCCACCGCCAGCTTCACCACCTGGTGCCCACCTGGGGCTCATAGCGGATGATCACGTTGTACTCGGTGGAGAAAGGCACATCACTCACGTGAAACTCCACCCAGCCACCTTCCAGCATGCGGGCAAAGCCCGTCCCTGTCCACGAAGCCGGGTGGTCCGTGGGGGGCTCACGCTCCACCACTGAGCCCTGGTGTGAGGGGGGGTTGTGAGATGGGACCCAAAACATTGCCTTTGCCAGCAGGTACCACTCTGCCCTGCTGCCCCAGTGGGGCAGAGTGGTGCCTGCTGGCTTAGGGACCCTGCAAAGAGCCACCCAGTGCCCTGCTCTGCCTGATGTCCCCCCCAGGGACACCTTTGTCTCTTACCTGATGCAGCCGAGCATCCTCAGCCTCGTAGGTGTAATGGTCCAGGTTGATGCGGTAGAAGCCGGGCTCCACCTGGCCGCATTGTCTTCCCATCACATGGCTGCGGCATGGGCACTGCCCCGTCTCCATGGCGCACCTGGTACCCCGGCGGCACCATCAGCCCCGGTGCTGGCAGGGATGCCCCTCACCCCCTGCATCCCCACAAAGACTCACAGGTTGTTGCGGGCACCTCCCACGTCGCAGTCACAGGGCCGGCAGCCCGGGAGGTCGTGGCTCAGCCCCCAGTGCTCGGGCTGCAGAGGGCAAGGGTGTCAGGGAGTGCCCAGCTGTGGTGCCACGGTCCCAAGCACTGTGCATGGCCCCCAAGCACCGTGCACGGGCCCTGGCACAGCCCCTGGCACAGCCCCACTCACCAGGCACTGGTCACAGTTGCGCCCGGTCACCAGCCGCTTGCAGAAGCACTCGCCGCTGACGGGGTCGCACCGGCTGCCCTCAGCCACCGTGCCACGGGGGTCACACTGGCACCCTGTACAGAGAACCAGCAGCGTCCGGCGGAGCCGAGCCACATGCCCGACCCCGGCAGGTGATGTCCCGGTACCTACGTTGGCAGCCCTGCGGGTTGGCAGCACTGAGGCCGAAGAAGCCGGGTTTGCAGCGGTCACAGCGGGAACCAGCCACGTGCTCCTTGCAGCGGCACTGCCCCGCAATCAGCCCCCGGGCCGGGTCATCAGCGCTGTCGCACAGCCCCCCATCCAGAGAGCCCTCAGGGTCGCAGTCGCAGGCTGGGGGTGCAGGCAGGGTCAGTACCCTGACCCCCCCGGCTTGGCCCCATGCCGCACACCCCCCCACACTGACCTCGGCACACTGCGGGGTCCCGCAGGTCCTTGCTGGGGTCCTTGTAGTAGAAGGGCTTGCAGAGGTGGCAGCGGCGGCCCATGGTGTTGTGCTGGCAGCTGTCACACACAGCCCCGCTGCTGTTCCCCGTGGCCAGGAAGACAGCCATGTCGAAGTGGCACCGCTGCGAGTGCTCGTTGCAGTCACAGCCTGTGGGGACAGCACCGTGGCACAGCAAGTGGCACCCCAACCCCCTGTCTGGCAGGCAGCACCCCCAGTGCCAAACCTCCCCAGACCTGACTCCCCTCACCCCAGTATGCAGCACCCCAACCCCAAACCTCCCCAAACCACAGCAGGCAGCATCCCAACCCCCCCACAACTGGTGTGCAGGATGCCAGTCCCCACCCAACCATATCCCAGTGTGCAGCACCCCAAAACCCCTGTAATGGCGCAGCCTGCCAGCCCTGGCACCGGGATCTCTGTGCCAGGAGCCAGTGCCAGCGCAGGCCACTCACGGCGGCAGGCGTTGGTGCTGGAGCCCTCAGCCGGGCGCCAGGGCAGGTCGTGGTAGAAGTCCTCACAGCGCTCGCAGTTCAGCCCCTGCGTGTGGTGCTTGCAGACGCAGCGCCCATGCACCTGCCGGGACACCACGGTGAGGGGCTGCAGGGTCAGGCAGCCCAGCTACCTGGCTCCGGCAGGGCACGCGGGGCCGGCTCACCCTACCATGCCATCGGTAGTGGTGAGGGCCCCGCTGAGCGGCGCGCACTCAGAGGCATGCCCGTAGCAGAAGCAGTTCCCACGCAGCACCAGCTCGTAGAGTGCATAGTAGTACTTCTCCCGGATCTCCCGCCGCGAGTCCAGCAGGTTGTCCCCCAGCGTGTGCAGCTTGGTGAGGTTCACCCGCAGGTTGGTGACGCGCAGCAGGTCTAGGGCAGGGAGAGACCAGCGTTGGCACAGGGCGGCCGGGCTTGTCCATGCGCGGCTCGGCTCGCCTGTGCACGGTTGGGCCGGGCTGTGCACGGCATGGGATGTCTGTGCAGGGCTGCGCACCATCGGGCTGGGCTGTGAGTGACTTTCTATGGCACGACTTATTGGCACAGGGCTGCGCGTGGTTTGGCTCCCATGCACGTGGTTGCACGTGGCCCAGCTGGGCTGTACGTAGCTGCGGTGGTTCGGCTCCCATGCACGTGGTTGCACACGGTCAGGCTGTGCACAACTCACTGGGGCTGTGCATGGGCTGGGGCCCTGCAGGGCCCCCCAGCAGACACAAGCTGGGACCCCACCAGTGCAGAACAAGTGCTCTGGGCAAGAGCACCTTACTGGGCATCGGGGTACTCACCACTGTGCCCGGAGGATGACTGTGCCCAGTGGGCGCAGCCTTGGGGGCCCCGGCAGGACAGGACGGCTCCCTGGGACTGCAGCTTCCCAGCAGCCCTGCCCTGCAGATTCCTCCCGTCCTGCTCCCAGCCTAAATTTAGCGCTGGGTGATTAACCCGCTGTGTCCTGCACCCGGCCCGACTCCTCTGCCCGTCACTGACCCCATCCTGCACCACAGCCACCACTCGGCACTGCGCTCAGCTCCGGCATGGCTCCGACACTGCCGTACCCCTCCGCTCGACCCGATGCAGCCTGACCTTCAGCTGCTCCCACAGTGGGGGGGGTGCAGGAGGGGCCCGAGTCCCCACAGGCTGGATCTGGCCCTGACCCCACCGTGGGGCTCAGAGCAGGGAGAGAGCAGCCAAAATAGCTGCACCCAAAATAGAGCAGTCAGGCAGGAGCCCGGGGCGGGCGACTCACTCTGGATGGCGGGGCTGTAGGGGTCCCGGATGGGGATGGCGGGGTCCAGCACCCGGTAGATCACCTAGAGGGGAGAGCAGGGCAGTGAGGGCAGAGCGGGTGATCCTGCGACCCTCCCGTGGCACTGCCAGGGCCTCACCTCCCCCTCGGTGGAGGGCTCGATGTCGGAGTAGCGGGACTCGCAGACGACGTCGTCGACGCGGCGAGGGGGCCCACGAGGGATGTGGGGGAAGGAGGCAGCGCAGTCGTAGGCGAAGTAGCGGTAGACCTTCCAGCTGCGCCCAAAGTCGGCTGAACGCTCCACCAGCATGGCCGCGGGGCGGAAGGTCTGCAGGACACTCAGGTGGGACGAGGGCCAGCCCCACAGCCCCCACAGGCCCCAGCCCATCCTGTACCATCCCATCCCAACCCATCCCATCCCATCCTGGGTAGCTGCATGCCAAGACCCACCTTGAAGGTCATGATGAGGTGGGTGAAGTGGAACTCGGCCTCCAGGTCCAGCTGGATGCTGACGTGCTCCACACCTGGGGATGGCAGGCGTGACTGTGGGGAGCACCCACCCGCGGGTCCCTGGGGCTCGTCCCCCCCACCCGGCCGCGGTCCAGGGGTGCGGCCGCGGCCGCCGGCTGAGTCACACTTCCTCAGCGTGGGAGGAAGGGAAGGAGAGCCCCCCGGGACGCCCTGCCGCTCACCGTTCTCCGACTGCCACCAGGCTTTCTTGGGGCGGGGGGCGAAGGTAGTGACCACGTTCTCGATGCGGTGGCTGTTGGCGTTGGCGCGGGCGTCGTAGGGCCGCCGCGAGTCGCAGACGAAGCACTTCTTCTCCTCCTGCGAGCGGGAGGCTCGGCGGTGTGTGTCCCCATCCCCGTCCTGTCCCCCCCATCCCTGTCCGGTCCCCCCAGTCCCCATCCCGTCCCCGTCCCGCTCACCTGGAGGTGGCTGACGATGCAGTAGGGCTGAGGCCGGCGCAGCCCGCAGGTGGAGGTGGCACTCAGGCGGGGGGCTCGCCCCACCAGCAGGTCACCGGTGGCCGGGTAGCAACTGCCGCGGGCGCAGCCCTGGGGGGAATCGGGGGCCAGGGCCCCCCCCAGCCCTGCGGGGCAGCGGGCGGCTGAGGGCGCTGGGGGGTGCCAGGGCCCCTTCCGCGGCTGCCCGGAAACAGGGCGGCGGGGCCGGGCCGGACCCTGGCCCCCACCGGGCCCCGCTGCGGGGGTGGAAGGCGGGGGAGCGGACTCACCGGCCAGCAGCGGCAGCAGCAGGAGGGCGCCGGGGCTCCGCATGGCGGGGGCGCAACCGGGGCGCAAGGGGCGCGCAAGGGGGGGGGGGGGCGCAAGGGGCGCGCAGAGGGGGCGCTCGGCAGGTGCCCGGCGGTCCCGTCCCGTCCCCGTCCCCGTCCCCGTCCCCGTCCCGCCCCGCCGGTTCCCGTCCCCGTCCTCGTCCCGGTCCCTCCCGCTCCCCCCTCGGAGCTGGGCGCTCGGGGCTGCGCGGAAAGCGCGGGGCGGATCCCGGCCGGAGCGGGGAGCGCGGGCGCGGCCGGCCGGCCGGCAGGCGGGCGGGCGGGCAGGAGGTAGGCAGGCACCGGAGACAGGCAGCCGCTGTTCAGGGCTTTATTTGCAGGCGCGGCCGAGCTACAGGCACCCGCGGAGTGGACGGGACCCCCGGGCCGCGGGGACCGGGGAGGGCTGCGGGGTAGGACCCAGCCCCCGGTCCCTAGCAGGTGGCGTAAGCGTTGGCCCTCTCCCGGATCTCCTCCAGCAGCCCCCAGACCCGCTGCTCCAACGCCTGCAGTCGCGTCGCTTTCGCCGCCATCGCCCGCTCGTTGGCCCCGAAGTGCTGCTCCAGCTCTGCGGGAGGGGGGCACGGTCAGGGTGCAGCCCCCCGCCGTGTCACCGGCCCGCGCCACCCTTGGGGCACCGAGTGGGACGTGCCCTGGGGGACAAGGGGGAGACACGCACGGGGAGGTGGGCACCGAGCGGGGTCGGGATGGTGGGGAATGCCCCCCAACCACACACTCCCCCCTCACCTTCCAGCTTCCTCTTGCTGCTGCTGGCCTTGTCCAGGAGGTCCCGGGCCTCCGTCGTCAGCTGCGTCACGCGCTGCAGGGCCCCGCCGGACACCCCGGCCAGCCCGCTCACCCGGCCCTTCAGTACCACGTAGCGCTGCGTCACCTGCGCCAGGTCCTGGTGGCACAAGGGCATGGTGAGGCTGAGCCCCCCGCCCCCGGCACCCTGTACCCCCTTGGTGCCACGTCGGGGCTGGGCAGGGCTGGGGCTCACCTGGCCGAGCGTGTCCGAGGTGGCGGTGGCACGCTGCGCCCCGTCCTTGGCTTGCTGGGCCACGCGGCGGGCATCCCGGCCCTGCTCCTGCAGGGTGGTGACGCGCTGTGCCAGCTCCCGCAGCCGCCGCTGTGCCCGTGACTCCTTCCCCTCCAGCGCCTGCAGCCTGCGCTCCGCCTGGGCAAGCACGGGCACTGGCTGCTGGCAGGCACGGCGACCACCGCACCCACAGTGCCAGCCCCACAGCCTTGGCAAACCCATGGCACCCACCCCACACCATCCGCGTCCCCCTGGCTCCAGCCTCGCTACCCTTGGTGTGCCCATGGCATCAGCCTTACTCTCCACGGCACCGACCCCGTTAGTCCCGGTGCCCCCATGGCACCAATCCCATTGCCCCCAGCATGCCCAAAGCACCATCCCCAGTCCCCAGCCATGCTGGCAGCATTGGCCCTGCTCCCCCATCCCTGGCGTGCCAGCAGTCCCGGTGCCCCTCACCTCCTTCACTCTGCTCTCAGCCACCCGGATGGCATCCCTGGCACTCCGCAGGGCACTCCCCGCTGCTGTCGCCTGTGCCCGCGCCACCTCCAGCGCCCGCTGTGTTCCTGCCAGCTCATCCCTCACACCTTCTGCTCGCTTCCTGCAGGGGCATGGGCAGCTCCAGCCCCTGATAGTGCTGGGGGATGGACCCCCACCCCCTGCCCACCCCAGCATATCCCCCACCACTCGCCTGGCGTCCCGTCCCTGTGCCAGCAGCCCCCGTGCCGCAGCCAGCCCCTGCGCCGTGCTGTTGAGCACTGCGTCCACCCCCTCCAGCTGGCCAATGCTCTCCCGCATCTCCCGCAGCAGCTCCTGGATCCGGCCGGGGCTGCTGGGCAAGGAGATGTTCAGCACCTGCCGGGCCACCAGCTCGATGCTGCCTGGGTCAGCTCCCTCCTCTGCGGAAACACGGGAGCGGGGTGGGCTCAGGGTGGGCATGCTGAGCCCCGCCGTGCCCATGTGCCCACCCCGTGCTGGTGCTACCTGCCAGGAAGGCCTTAATTCGGCGGATGAAGTCCCGCAGCTGGGCCGTCGCCTTCTCTGCGCGGCTGCGGGCAGCCTGTGAACGCCCCAGCGCCTCCTCTGCCCGGCTCCGTGCCCCCCGGGCCAGCTCCTGCACCTCCTGTGTCTGGGGTGCATGGGGCTGAGCGGGGGGCAAGGGGTGGCCCCAGGGAGGGGGCACGGGGAGGGGTGGGCAGGGGGTATGAGGGGACATGCTTGGGGACAAGATGGGGGCATGCAAGGGGGTGTAATGCGGTGTGTGAAGGGGCATGGGGGGCATGCAAGGGGACATGAGGGGGTGTGCAACAGGGTACGAGGGGGCATGGAAGGGGTGTGCAAGGGGACATAAAGGGGGTGTGCAAGGGGGTGCAGCAGTGGCCCAAGGGGCATCTGCGAAGGGGCATAAGAGGGACATATGGGGGGGCATGCTTGGGGGCATGGAAAGGGCACAAGCAGGACATGTGAAGGAACATCAAAGGGGCATGGAAAGGGCCTAAGTGGGACATGGAAGGGGACATCAAAGTGGCACGGAAAGGGCGCAAGTGGGCCATGCAAAGGGGACACAAGGGCACCCCAAAAAGTCCCATGGAGCCACCACCCCTACCTTCTGTGCCACAACACCCAGCTGCCCCAATGCCACCTCCAGCTGCTGCGAAGCATTATGGGCACTGCTCAGGGCTCGAGCCGAGATGGGCAGTGCCCCCGCGCACCCCATGCCACCGCAATGCCGTGTCCCTGCACTGTCCTGGCACAAGGCTCCTCCACATGGTGCTTGCTCACAGCTCAGGTCCCCGGGTGCCCCACAAATCTGCGGTGATGCCAATGGTGGAGATGGCAGCTCAACACCACATGGGGGGAGACCCCCATGCTGCCCCGGCACGGGGATCTCCCCCTATGTGCCTATTCGCCACTCCCCAGTCCCGCTCTCACCTTCTCATTGATCCTGGCAACGCTGAGTCCCATCACCCGTTTCTGTGCCTCCCGCAAGGATTTCCGTGCCGCGGCTGTGCTGCGTCGGAAAGCATCGCCCCGCTGCCGCAGCACCCGCTCGGCCGCCTGCCGCGTTGCCTGTGCCCCCTTGAGCTTGCTGGCTGTGCCGTTCACCACCGCCTCCGCCTTCCGCGAGTCCTCCACCGATGCCAGGATGCTGCGGTAAGACTCTGCGGGTGCTGGTGTCAGGGTTTGGCTGGAATGGTTGCCACCAAACCCCCCAATCCTTACTGGATGTTCTTACCGCCAAATCCGGCCGCTGCTACGGTGCTCAGGAGGATTTGGAGGTGGGAGGCAGTTCGGTTGAGACCCCCCAGCTCGCGGCTCAGCCCGGCCAGCCGGCCGCGGTGCTTCACATCTGCCTGTGTCAGCTGATCTAGATGTTGTTCCAGCTCTTGGAGCTGCTTCCAGAAGTCATCCAGCTCCATCCTTTGCGGGGAGGAGAGGGGTCTCAAGCCTTTTTGGGTGACAAATGGGGGTCCCCCCCACCCCAGCCCACTGCGCACACTTGCCTGGTGCCATCCAGCCGCCCGGGCAGCCCGTCGAGGAGGGGGCTGCTGGGGCTGCCCCCCTCGCCCAGCAGCCGCTCCACACGCCCCAGGGCCTCCTCCAGTGCCCGCAGGCGGCGGGGGCTGAGCGGGGGCACGGACCCCCCCTCCCGCAGCGCCCGTGCCTGTGCTCCCAGGCGCCGCAGCCCGTCCCGCAGGCTGCCCAGGGTCGGGTCCCAGCGCCCGAAGCAGGGGTGGCAGGGCGAGCAGCGGGGGAAGGCCTCCTGGTAGCCCCGCTGGCAGCGGTCACAGCGCAGCCCCCCGAAGCCTGGCCGGCACTGGCACTGCCCGCTGGCCTGCTCACACTGCGGGCTCTCAGAGCCCAGTGGCTCACACTCGCAGGCTGTGGAGACAGGCAGTGGCATGTCTCAGCCTCCCCAGGGACCCACGTGTCCCCAGAGTGCCACCGTGTCTCCAGAGTTCCACCATGTCCCCAGCATCCCACTGTATCCCCGTGTCTCCAGAGTCCCACCATGTCCCCAGGGTCTCCTATGTCTCCACAATCCCACCACGGACTCAGGGTCCCCTGAGTCCTCCATGTCCCCAGAAACCCACCATGTCCCCAGGGTCTTCCATGTCCCCAGCATGCTACTACAGCTCCAGGACCCCCCATGTCCAAATGGTCCCACCATGTCCCCAGGATCTCCCAAGTCCCCTGTGTCCACAGTGTCCCACTGTATCCCCCAGGGCCCCCATGTTCAGAATCTCCCACTGTGTCCCCAGGGTCCTCCATGTCCCTAGAGTCCCACCATGCAGCCAAGGTCCCACCCCACCCCACATCCCCAGAGCCCCTGCATCCCCGATCCCTGGGACGCGTCCCCACCTCGGCACTCCCGCTCGGGGTCTCCCCAGTGATGCTCCTGGCACTGGGAGCAGATGCGGCCCCCAAAGCCAGGCCGGCACTGGCACTGCCCCGTCACCTGCAGCGAGAGAGGCATGCTCAGCCAGGTGGCTCACCGGACGCCGGGAGAGCAGTGGAGCCATGCCAGGGTGCCGGGGGCTCACCGTCTCGCAGGCCGGGTGCAAGGCGCGTGTAGGGTGGCAGCCACAGGGCTCGCAGCCCTCTGGTCCCCCCAGGCTCCAGAAGTGGGGTGCGCAGCGGTCACAGCTCTTGCCCACCACGTTGGGCCGGCAGGCGCAGGTGCCGCTGCTGCGGTCGCAGGTGCAGGTGCCGGCGGCACAGTGGGAGGCCAGGGTTCCCCGTGGGTCACAGCTGCAGCCTGCAGGCAGGTGGGGGACCATGTGGGGCTCAGCCCGTACCCTCCACCCAGGCAATGCTCTCCCAGCACCTGGCCCCAGCACCCCAAATCCCCTGTCTGGCCCCAAACCCATGCACAGCCCCAACCCCCCCCCAACCCCGATCCCTGTCCCCTGCCCAGCCTCGACCCCGGGCACAGCCCCGAACCCCCCCCAACAGTACCAAAGCCCACTGGCCCTGACCCCACCTAGCCCCAAACCCCCAGACACCCCCAAAAACCTGCCCAACCCGACGCCCCCGCACAACCCCAATCCTCCCACACCCCAAATATGAGCCCTTGCATCACCCCAACTCCCCCCCACTCCCCCAAACCCTTGCATGGCCCCAGCCCCGGCACAGCCCCCTGCCCCACTCACGCCGGCAGCTGCGCTGCAGGGCATTGCCGTAGTAGCCGGGCTGGCAGTGGGCGCAGCGGGGCCCAGCGGTGTGGTACAGGCAGCGCAGGCAGTGCCCCGTGCGGGGGTCACAGGCCCCCGGGTCGCTGGCATCGATGTTGTTGTTGCATTGACAGGGCCGGCACACGCCACCCTCCATCTCCGGTGTCCCAAAGTAGCCAGGGGAGCAGCGGTCGCAGCGGGGCCCTGCAGGGATGGGGGGGCTGTGGGTGCTGGGGTCCCTCAGCCCCAGTGCCGAGGGGTTCCCACTGCACGGCACTTGCTCTGCCCCTCACCGGCGTATCCAGGCGCACAGAGGCAGACGATGTGGTGGGTCTCCTCGTCGGCGTGGCAGGCACTCCCGTGGTAGTGCCGTGTGCCGGGGTAGCCAGGGCAGGGGCAGGGCCGGCACTGCTGCCCCGAGCCCAGCACTGGGTCCCCGTAGTACCCGTCCTGGCACCTGCGAGGATGAGGGGTGAGTACCATGGGGTCCATCATATCCCATCCCACTATCCCATCTCTGCCATGCCATGCCATCATATCCCATGTCATCTCATCTCATCTCATCCATCCCATCATATCCCATCCCACTATTCCATCTAATCTCACCCCATTATATCCCATCCCACTATCCCATCTCATTCCATCATATCCCATCCCATCCCATCTCATCCATCCCATCCCATCATATCCCATCCCACTGTCCTATTATATCCCATCCTATCCTATCCCATCCAATTGTATCTATGCCATCCCATCTCATCCCATCCTATGCATGCCATGCCGTGCTGTCTCATCCCATCTCCTCCCACCAGGCTCACCTCTCGCAGTGCCGTCCAGCGGTGTGGTCGCGGCAGCGCAGGCAGCTGCCTGTCTGGGGGTCGCACTCCTCGGTGTGCCCGTTGCACTGGCAGGGCCGGCAGGTGGGAAAGCCCCAGTGGCCAGGCTGGCACTGGTCACACTGCCGGCCCACAGCACCAGGCTGGCAGCGGCACTGCCCGCTCACCGCGTCGCACAGCTGTGACACCGAGCCCTCCGGGGAGCAGGCGCAGACTGCGGGATGGCATGGCTCGGGTCAGGCACATGGGTACAGGGACAGACATACAGATGGGGGACCAGCACCCAGGGCATGCCCAACCCACAGGCTATGGCACAGGAGGGCTCATGTGGACACACAGGTGGGCAGACAGACGGGCGGATGGACAGATAAGTGAGTGCAAGGCAGGGCAGTGCCCATGCCAGGCAGGAGCATGGGGCTCACATGGATGGATGGATGGAAAGACAGATGGACAGAGGGGGAACTGGGACCCAGCACACAGGCTGCAGGACAACAGGGCTGAGATGGACACATGCACGGACCGATGGACAGACAGACAAGTGAACAGGCAGATGGGCAGCAAACGGGGCTCTGACAGCTGGACAGACAGACAGGAGGGACAAGGATGCCTGGCAGGTGCAGATCCCACTACTCACGGCTGCAGCCCAGGGGTCCGAAGCCGTAGCTGCCTGGGGCACAGCGGTCACAGCGCCGGCCGAGGACGTGGGGCTTGCACTCACACTGCCCTCCCTGCACCTGGCACTCGCTGCTGCGGGAGCCCTGTGGGTCGCACTGGCAGGCTGCGGGCAGCAGGGCCAGTGTGGGGCCAGGGCTGCCCTGCCCACACCCTGCCCGCACTCTGCCACCGCTCCCCTGCCCAACCCTGCTGCGGGCATGGCTTCATCCTGTCCCGCTGCACCGGGTAACCCTGCCCACCCCTGCAATGGACATGGCCTCATCCTGACCCACTGCAACAATCATGGCCACATCCTGACCCACTGGCATGGGTACCCCTGCCCACCCCTGCCATGGGCATGGCCCCATCCCAACCCACTGCCCTGGGTATCCCACTCCACCCTGCCATGGGCATGGCCCCATCCTGACCTGCTGCAATGGGCACGGCCCAATCCTGACCCACTGCACTGGGTATGGCCCCATCCTGACCCACTGCCCAGGGTACCCCTGCCCACCCTGCCTGACCCACGGCACCGGGCAGGGCTCCACCCTCGCCCACTGCCCCAGTCACGTCCCCCGACCCCGGCAGGGTGCCCTGCCCGCAGCGGCCCCACTCACGCAGTGCCCCGCCGTGCAGCAGGGCTGACACGCTGCAGACCAGGCGGGTGCAGGCCTGGGCCAGGGGGTGTGGGGGGGCCATGCGAAACGCCTCCAGGCACCGATATCGCTCCAGCTCCTCCCGGCGTGCCGCTGCCTCCGCCCCGTGGAAGCCCGGCAACTCCGACACCCGGGGCAGGAGCACCAGCTGTGCCGGGAAGCAGGGAGGGGAGAGGAGATGGGTCTGGGGGGGCACAGCCACTCCCTGCCGTGGGACCTGGCCCCTGGATCCCAGACTGGATCCATCTGCCGTGGGGCAGCCCCGACCACCCCAGACCCATTGACAGGCCCAGCTCCATTGACAGCCCCAACCCCATCAGCATCCCCAACCCCATTGATACTCCCACCCAAATTGCCATCCCCACAGGCCTCCTTATCCCTGTCCCCATTGACATTCCCAAGGCCAACCCAAACTCCATCAACATCCCCATTCCTATCCCCATCCTCATCCCACCCCATCCCATCCCCATCCCCCATGCAGCCCCAGAGGGAGGTCACTGCCGACCCCAGCCCATGGTCCCTCATCCCTGCCCATCACCCCACTCCTGCTGAGCCCCAGGCGTGGGGCGCAGCGGGACCCCCCTCACCGAGTCGATGAGGATGAAGGCGCTGGGGTGGCGCTGGGTGACTCCAGCCCGTTGAAGCCGCATGGTCACCTCGTAGGGGGTGCTGGGCTCAAAGCAGAAGGGCCGGGACAGCAGCACATACCTGTGCAGAGGCAGGCGTCAGGGCACGGGCACAAAAGGGCCATGGGAATGGCCATGGGACAGCAGCAGAACCCAACCACCTCCATTGTCCCCATCCCCATCCCTCACCTGTATGGTAGGATTATCCATTTCCATCCCATCCCTATTCCTCAGTTCTGGGAGTGTGTCAGGGCTGTCCTTGTCCCTGTCCTGTCCCGATCCTTGTCCCCATCCCCACCCTGTCCCCATCCTCATCCCGTCCCCATCCCCATCCCACCCTCATCCCATCCCATCCCCACCTCTGGCTGTGGGGCAGGCTCTCACGGTACATCTGCTCGGAGGGCAGCACGTTCCCGCAGCGAGGGCTGGTGGGCAGCGCCCGGGAGCTGACGCCGACCACAGCCTCCCAGTCCTCGGCCGACTACGGTGACAGGCGAGGTGGCGTCAGGGCCGTGCCATGCCGTACACGCCGTGGCCGTGGCCGTGGCTGCGCTCACCTCAGGCTCGTAGCGCAGCAGCAGCTCGTAGTCCATGGGGTAGGGCACGTCGTCCACGCGGAAGGTCAGGCCAGCCCCGTCTCTCACCCGGGCGAACCCCGAGCCCGTCCACGTCACCATGCGCCCGGTGCCGTCCCGCACCACCTCCTCCACGTCCGGCTGGGCAGAGCACCGGCACAGGTCGGCCCTGGCTCCCCCCGCTCTGCCCCCCCAGCCACCCCTGCCCTGCAGCACCCCGCCATGCCCCATCCCACCCCCGCTGGGGCTCACCTTGGGGGGCTGCTGGCGGCTGCGGCGGGAGGGGGCGCGGGGCTGAGGGGCGCGGGGGGGGCTGCGCTGGTGCCGCGGGCGCCCCTTCCGCCCCCCTGCCTCCCTGGTGTCGTACTCCAGGCAATCCTGGGGCACCTCTGCCCGGACGGTGCCCTGCGGGGACAGGGTCAGGGGACGGGTGGCCGTGCACAGGGACAGCCATGCACAAGGCACGGTGACAGCCACATGCAGGACAGGGTGACAGCCACGCATGGAGCATGGTGACAGCCATGCATGGAGCACAGTGCACGGTGACGGCCATGCACAAGCCCAGGCTGGGGGGGGCAGGGACATCCCCAGGAGACTCACCGGGAGCTGTGGATGGCCATGGCTGTGGCCGGTGGCCCGCTCGGCCTCATAGGTGTAGTAGTCAAGGGGGGCACAGAAGAAGCCGGGCTGGACCTGGTCGCACTGCCGCCCCATGAGGTGGGGACGGCAGGGACAAGCCCCGTCCTCCATGGAGCACCTGGGGGTGGCTGTCCTGTCCCTCCGTCTGTCCTTCTGTCTCGCTCTGCCCTCACCCATCCCTCCTTCCATCCCTGTCCCCATCCCTTCATCTCAGGATGGAGACCCCTCCCTCCATCCCTCCATCCCAGCCCCCTCTATGTTCCCAGCCGTGTCCCCATCCCTCTACCGATGTCCCCATCCCTCCATCTTGGGATGGAGACCCCTCCCTCCATCCCTCCAACCCAGCCCCCTCTATGTCCCCAGCCCTGTCCCCATCCCTCCACCAATGTCCCCATCCCTCCCTCCCTGCCATACTTGATCCCAGCCCTGTCCCCACTCCCAACCCCCTCCATCCCCGTGCCCCACCGGTTGTTGTAGGCTCCCCCAAAGTCGCAGGCACAGGGTCGGCAGCCCCCCAGGTCATAGCTGAGGCCCCAGAACTCGGGCTGCAGTGAGAGGGGGGGGATGTGGGGCAGGTGTGGGGCCAGCCCAGCACGTTGCCGTGGGGCTGGAGAGAGTCAGGGCCACGGAGCGTGGTGTGGGACAGGCTGGGGCACTCACCACGCACTGGCTGCAGGAGCGCCCGGCCACGAAGCGTTTGCAGTAGCAGTCCCCACTGATGGGGTCGCAGGGGGAGCTGCCCGCCACCGTGCCCCGTGGGTCACACCTGCACGCTGCCACACACACACACATGCACCCCCACATGTGAGGGGCTGCCACATGGCACCGCAGCCCATGGGCTTCATGGACCTCCCTCCCCATCCCATGTCCTTCCATCCCTCACCCCTCCATTCTCATCCCACATCCCTCCATCCCACATCTCTCCATTCCACATTCCTCCATTTCACATCCCTCAATCTCCATTCCTCCATCCTCATCCCTCCATCCTCATCTCTCCATCCCATATTCCTCCATCTACATCCCTCCATCCCACATCCCTCGATCTCCACCCCTCCATCACCACCCCTCCATCCCACAACCCTCTATCCTCATCCCTCCATCTACATCCCTTCATCCCCACCCCTCCATCATCCCTCCACCCCACATCCTCCCGTGCCCATCCCTGGGTCTCAGCTCACGCTGGCAGCCCTGCGGATCGCCATGGCTGAGGCCGTAGGCGCCATGCCGGCAGCGGTCACAGCGGGGACCGGCCACGTTCTCCTTGCAGCGGCACTGCCCCGCAATCATGCCCAGCGCCACGTCTGTGTGCCCATCGCAGGCGCCTCCATCCAGCGAGCCCGCCGGGTCGCAGTCACACGCTGCCAAGAGAGACAGAGAGACCACGAGGAGCTGTGGCTGCAGGCACCGGGAGCTGCAGAGCTGGGGTTGGTGGCACCGGGAGCCGTGGGGCTGGGGTCCCGTGGGACTCACGGGCGCAGGCAGTGGGGGCACGGATGTCGGAGCGGGGGTGCCGGTAGTAGAAGGGCTTGCAGAGGTGGCAGCGGCGGCCCATGGTGTTGTGCTGGCAGCCATCACACACGGCCCCGCTGCTGTTCCCCGTGGCCAGGAAGACGGCCATGTCGAAGTGGCACCGCTGCGAGTGCTCGTTGCAGTCACAGCCTGTGGGGACGGCACCATGGCATGGCATGCAACAGCCCAACCCCCCACCTGGTAGCTCCTCAATCCCAACCCCTCAAACCCCAGCCTGCAGAACCCGCAGCCCCACATCCCAGCAGGATGCACCACCACCCCCAATTGCAGCCTGCAGCACCCTTACCCCCCCAAACCCCAGCCCCACATGCAGCACACTCAACCCCAAAGCATGGAATGTGGGACCCTCAACACCCAGCCCCATGCCACGGCCCACGGGATGCTGAACCCTCCACACACATGTAGGACCCCAAAATCCCCAAGCACAACATGCAGGACCCCCATTCCCCCAACCCAGCACATGGGACCCCAAGTCCCTGGGCACAGCACAGTGCCCGTGCGGGGCACTGACGGCGGCAGGCGTTGGTGCTGGAGCCCTCAGCCGGGCGCCAGGGCAGGTCGTGGTAGAAGTCCTGGCAGCGCTCGCAGTTCAGCCCCTGCGTGTTGTGCTCACAGACACAGCGCCCGTGGATCTGGGGAGGGAGCAGCCAGCTTAGCGTGGCCGCCGGGTCCCACAGGGCACTGTGCCGTGCCGGTGGGTGTGTGCGCCTCACCATGCCGGGAACGGAGGATGTTGGGGCACCAGGTGCTGGGGCACAGTGGGCAGCGTGGCCGTGACAGAAGCAGCTCCCGCGCAGTACCAGCTCATCCACAGCGTAGTAGTACTTGTGCAGCACCTCCCGCCGCGAGTCCAGCAGGTTGTCCCCCAGAGTGTGCAGCTTGGTGAGGTTCACCCGCAGGTTGGTGACACGCAGCAGGTCTGGGTGGGGGGTGGCACCATCAGCACCCGTCCCACCGCCCACCAGCACCGTGGCCCTGGCACCCCCGGCCACGCACCCTGGATGTCCGGGCTGTAGGGATCCGCCACAGGGATGGAGGGGTCTAGCACCTTGAAGATGACCTGGGAGGAGGAAGGGGTGGGTGAGCCCGGCCCCCCTGGTCCTCTGGCCCCACTCCACACCACCCCAGCCCCACGCACCTCCCCATGGCTGGAGGGCTCGATCTCAGAGTAGCGCTGGTCACACAGCACCTCGTCCACCAGCCCCGAGGGCTGGCCAGGGACGCCAGGGAAGAGCTTCGAGCAGTTGTAGGCGAAGTAGCGGTAGACCTTCCAGCTGCGCCCAAAGTCGGCCGAGCGCTCCACCAGCATGGCCGCAGGGCGGAAAGTCTGTGGGACATCCGGCTTGGATGGGGGGCCAGCCCCGCAGCCCCTGCGGGTCCGTCCCGTCCCATCCCACCCCATCCCAGGCACCCATGTGCTGGGACTCACCTTAAACTTCATGATGAGGTGGGTGAAGTGGAACTCGCCCTCCAGGTCCAGGCGGATGCTGACATGCTCCATGCCTGGGGGGGGGACAGAGAGGTGATGGCTGAGGCTGGGGAGGACCCACCCCCCCAGGTCCGATGGCCATGCAGCCCTGAGGCACATGCATATGGGAGCAACCCCGCTGTCACCCCAGCCTCACCATTCTCTGACTGCCACCAGGTCCGCTGGCCATGGGGTCCGCTAAGGTAGATGACGTTCTCGATGCGGTGGCTCTCGGGCAGGGACGGGTCCCGCGAGTCGCAGGTGAAGCATTTCTCCGAGTCCTGTGCCGGAGAGCGGCACCATCAGGGATGGGTGGCTGGAGGCTGCACTGGTGCCCAGCTGTGCCAGGGCTGTGCCGGAGCCGTACCAGGAACAGGTGGGCTCACCTGGAGGTGGCTGACGATGCAGTACTCCTGGGGCCCGTCTAGCCCGCAGGTGGAGGTGGCACTCAGCCGGGGGGCTCGCCCCACCAGCAGGTTCCCGGTGGCTGGGTAGCAGCTGCCGCGGGCGCAGCCATGGCTCAGGTCGGGCTCCTGCCAGCCCCTCGCCACTGGCACCCCTGCTGCAGAGAGCATGAGGGCACAGGCTGGGGGCCGCACTAGGGCCCCTGCGTGCCCCCCACCCCTCCCCACACACCCCAGATGCCTGCCCAGCACCTACCCCACCCCCAGCCGTCCCATCCCGTCCCATCCCCATGTCCCGACCCACTGATGCAGCACGAAGCTCCATGACCCGGAAAGGTGCTGGCAGCAGTGCTGGGGCCTCGTGACCGGGGGGCAGGGAGCAGGGCCAGGCGGGCAGCGGGGGCGAGCGGGGGGCTGGGCTGCCTGTGCCCCTGGGGGGCCGGGCAGCCCTGGGGCGCCGAGCGGTGCCAGGGGGAGTCGGGAGCCAGGTCAGGCGCTCGCTAATCCCGCCGGGGCTTGGCGCAGCCCTGATTCCCCACTGGGATTTGTGGCGGTCAGGCCCTTGCTGCTGCCGGCGAGGGAGCATCGCCATCACCACCGCTTCTGCCGCCCAGCACCCTCTCCACCCAGGCTGGGGTCCCATGGCCACCACAGCCCCCGGCCCCCCAGGAGCACAGGGTGCCCAACCATGGCTGGTGCCCCACCGAGGCCAGCGCTTACCCAGGAGGAGAGTGAGTGCCAGGAGGTCCATGGGCAGCTGCAGGCTCTGCCTGGGGGGACACAGAGACAGCACTGCGGCAGGGTGCAGGGTATGGCACGGGGCGCAGGGCGGCCGGGGCCTGGCCTCTCCTGGCTCTGGCACGGCCATGCACCCTGGGGTGCACCCACCCAGCTCCGGCATGGCTGTGCACCCTGGGGACAGCACCGTGAAGCGGGGTCGGGGGGGCAGTTGGGTCCCAAAAGCTTCCAGGGTGGCACCCAGTGCCCACCCCCGTGACTGTGCCCCAGACCTGCATGGCCCCGGGGGGCTGTGGCACACAGACCCTGGCGAGTGGCCGCGCCTCACACCCCCAGACCCCGCACGAGCTGTGCCGTGCCCCATCCTGCCCTGCTCGGGGCGGATCCATCCCTTTGAGTGTCACTGGTGTCCCCGAGGGGGGTCCCAGCACCAGGTCAGGGCCAGCTGGGGAGGGGAGCCAGGAGCACCGGAGCCGGCTGGGCGAGAGCGTCCCTGCCGCTGGCCGGGGTCCCGCTGTTAAATTTAGGCTGGAGCTGCCTTTTGTGCTTCCTTCTCTCCCGGTACCGCCCGCTCCCAGCCTCACAAGCGCTGGATCAAAGCCTGGCCCCGGCGCTGCCCAAACACATCTTTCCTGTCCCCGCGCGGGAGCCAAGCCTGCGGCAGGGGGGCTCGGGGTGGCGGGAGGAGCCGTGACTCTGCCCCGGCACCGCTCGAAGCCACGCCAAGGCGGCGGGTGAGGCGGTGCGAGGCTGCATGCTGGCACGGGGGTCCCCAAGCCCCGCGAGCCCCCGGTACCTGGCGTCCGGCGGCGTCCAGCGGGGCCAAGGTCAGGAGCGAGGGCGGCGCAGGACCCACTGCCCCGCGGGCTGGGCGCGCAGAAATGAGCCCGGGCGAGGGCGGCGATGGGATGGCGGCAGCCAGCGGCCCCCCTTCCCTGTGCACGATTCTTATTCAAATGGGCTGCCCGCTGAAAGGGACGGCGGTCTCCAGGCTACGGGAATGTCACTGCCGATTCCTTCTGCCTGGAGGCCCCCGCCGCCCGCCCGCCCGCGGAGGCCAAGCCGGCCAGGCGTCGGCAGCCCGGGCACGCCCCAGCCCCTGGGCGGCACGGCGGGCCCCGCCGGCGAACAAAAGGGCGCCTCGTGGGCCGGCGAGCCAGCGGCGCCACGTTCCCCGGGCTCCCGGCACGGCACAGCAGGAACGCGCCTGCCGCCACTCGCGGCGAGGCGCACGGGGCAGCATGGCGGGATGGGCGCCTGATGCTCTGGGAACCAGCCGGCGCAGCTGTGCGGGGGGCCACGGCACCGTTTTTTGCCCCATCTGGGGATGCCCCGTGGTGGAGGCACCAGCACGGTTAGGCTCCAGGGTGCAACGCACTGGGCGTCTGCCCCACCGGGAACTCGCCCGGGCACAGCCACGATGCTGCCGGCTGGGCACGTACATCCCTCCCGAGCAACCCAGCCCTCCCCACCACCAGGCTCCCTGGGCAAAGTCCGGCACACGCCAGCCCCAGGAAGTGCACCGCAGGCATGGGGGGACCCAGCCCGTCTCTCCCAAGGGACGCCTCGGCCCCTTCTTTGTGTGCCATCTCCTGCCGGCTGCCAGCACCCAACCTGTGCCCTGGGGCTGTGCCGTGTGCCAAGAGCTGTGCCGTGCCTCGGGGCTGTGCTGCGCCCCAGGGCTTCCCACCGGCATGACGGCTCCTACCTGTGCCCGTGGGGCCTGGGGTGCCGGGCAGGTGGCTGGTGGCCCGGGTGGGCTGCGGAGACGCCCAGCTCAGCCCTGCTGGGGCTCTGTGGCTGTTCCTGGAGGAGGGCGGCCGGCGCCTGTCTCCTCCTCCGGCAGCCGTGCCAGGCGAGGGGAGGGACCTGCCCGCACCGAGCTTTAGCCAAGGTGAGGCAGAGGCCAGGTACAAGCCAGCGGTGACCCACGCACGGCACAGTGGTGCCCCGTGTCCAGGCTGGCTGGAAGCCGGCACAGCATCCCTGCAGGGCTGCCGTGCCCGGTTGTGCGGCACGTGGGGCCGCCAAGACAGGCAGCTCAGTCGGGACTCGCCTGCACCACACGGGCCCGTCTCTGCCTATTCCGGGCACGTCTCCAGCAGCGGTACCGGGAGCCCCGGTGCGGCACAGCAGCCAGCCATGCTCCCCCAGCACCCATGTCAGATGGATCTTGCTCCCCCGCCCCATGCTGGCACTGTGGGCACCACCGTGCCCTAAGCCAGGGCCCCACTCACCCTGTGCCAGTCAGTGCTGCCTGGGGTCCTTCCAACTGGGTGGGCTGGGTGCTGAGCCGGCAGCCCCAAAACCCTGCGGGGAGCACAGCCGTGCACCAGGGCCAGGCTCGACAGAGACCCCGCTGTCACGCAGGGATGGTGTCTTTTATTAGCCGAGGCCAAAGGAAGGAAGAGGAGCCGTGTGCTCTCCACGCCAAGGCTGCGCTCTGGCTGCCCGCCGGCGAGCAAGGTCGCGGGCAGACAAAGCAGCAGTTCCCCGGGCTGCTGGCCATGAGGGTGCCAAAACCCGTGTCCCCAGGGACACCCCGACACAGCGCAGGCTGGTCCCACATGCCTCAGCGGGACAAGTGATGCTGCAGGCAGAGCCCTGCCAGCTCCCCATGGCCATGCTCTCAGCAGGCGCTGGGAAACCTGGAGGAAGGGCAGGACTGTGCCCAGCGAGGCTCCAGCAGCGCAGGGCGGTGGCCGGGCACCACCACCTCCTTGGCTAGGAGAGCTGGCAGGAGATGAGCTGATAAAGAGCCATTAGCACTGGCCAGCGCGCCTGTATCGTAGGGATCTTGCCAAGCAAACCTTATTTGCTCTGAGGAGATCCAAAGTGGCCTGATAAGGGTGACTGTAACAGGATCTCCAGCCTTCAGAAGCAAGGTAAAAGCAGGAGAGAGGGATCCTCAGCGGGATCTGAGAGACAAGCGATGTGTGCCAGCCTATGTCCAGGCACCTCCTGGCTCCCCTGAAGGCTGCTCTGACTTTCCACCCTGAGCTGCAATCCCCTCAGCCGTCCCACAGCCGCGCACATGGGGGTGGCCCACGTCTGCCCAGGGAGATGACATGTCCGAGGGCAGCTCCACTGGCCGGAGATCTGCCAGCAGCTCTGCCACAGCCCTCCATCACCAGCGTTTCAAAGCTGCTGAGCATCCCCAGCCTCTCAGGCACCCACAGCCTCGGCTCCACCAGCACCTTTCAGCCAACCAAAACGGCTCAGAGGGGCAGCAGTAGGAACCAGCAGCGCTCACTGCTTCGGGGCATGCAGAGGAGGGGCCCCCCCAAGCCTCAGCAGAGCCCCTGAGATCCCGGGGCAGCCTCTCACGCCTGGCCAGCCCCATTTGGATGGACTTCAGTGTGCTCAGCAGGCAGCCAACACTTCCCTGAACATCCTTAGTGAGCAAGAAAACCACTTAACCACTTCCCTTCCTGAGGAATGAGCTCCAGCACTGGAGCCACTGTCTAGCCGGGGTCACGGTCCTACCACCATTAGTGCCGGGTCAGTGCACAGACGGCCCCGCGGCACAAACTGGATCCGGATTACATGCAGGTGAACAACAGCATTTCTGTTGAATTACCCAGCCTCACGGTCCTGGCTGTAGAATGGGCAGATCCAGAAAGAATTTGGAGGGTGGGCAGGCAGGCAGGAGCTGGCAAAGTGCCTGCCACTGCAGAGCACACCTGGAATGCAGATTTATGCCAGTTTACACCAGTTCAGCACCAGAGGCACTCGTCTGGAGCACTTCCCACCCTGAGTCAGGTGTTCCTTAATGGGGCCTGGGTAACCCCAAACCTCATTGGGGGGAACTGGGGAGAAGAGGTGGTGGAGGTCTCCAGCTGAGTGTGCACCACGCAGCGGCCAGGCACACAGGAGATGCCATTCCATGGAGCTCACATGGGGCCGGGAGCAGAAGCCAAAGACAGGGAGGAGCAGTCTGGAGGGGCCCAAAGAAAAGCTGGACACGCTTGACAGTTCTGAGCACCATTTTACTGAAGGGCTGGACACCTGCTAGGACTTCATAACAAAAAGTTCACTTCATTTAAGAAAAAAGACAGTCTGGTTTTTGTCCCATTCCCTCTGAAGAGCAGAATAATACTAACACTGTCTTTTCACTAAACAATGCCATTCCAAAATATACAACACTGAGTGTGGAGCAGCCCAGCCTCATATTAAACATTAAATATTAATATAGCTTCGGAAACATTCTACACAAACAAATGAAACAGTAAAAAGTTCACTCAAGAACAAGATGGTAATTTGTTGTAAATTCACCATACAAAAGTTTGTTACTTGCCCTCTCATGGGCTGCAGTCGCTGCTCCTCAGCCATCGCTCAGGATCCCTGAACACCAGGGGATGCCTGCGGCTGGGCTGGTGGCACCAGTCCCAGTCAGAGCAGGTCAGTCATGCTGTGGCGCGAAGACAGCTCTCTTAGAGACAATGGTTGGCAGAGACGGGAGCGAGGGGCCGGGCAGTGCCCACCCAGAGACCCCACGTCCCTCAGAGCACCTGCTGTGCCTCTGCTCGGGAAATGCTACTCCTCAGGAGTGTTGCACCAGGAACCAGGAGGAGGGAACGGCGTCACACACCGTGCTTTCCCTGCCACAAACGCTGACACTCGTTTCATCCCATCCCAGGCCTGGGCAGCATGGTGGAGCAGGGGCAGGAGGGGAGGTATTTCTGGGCATAGCTTTGCAGCACCTTCTCTTTTACAACAGCACTGCGTGCCTGACTGCATCTGTGGGAATCACCAGATTCTCACAGGGGCTGCCTGTAGCAACAGGAACAGAAAGGGCTAATTAAGACAACACGGAGAGAGTCCCAGACGATAATAAGGCCTTTAAGGGACTCCCCGGGGCAAGGCCTAATTGTCCCACAGGGGAAGGTATTTCGCATGCTCACGGGAGGAAGAGCTGCCCCCCCTGCAAGGGTGTCCAGGGGTTACAAGTCAGCACACACAGGGGGCAGGGGGGGTTCTGCAAACTGGGGAGCGGCTTACCTTCCCCACAGCCACCCAAGCAGGGCCAGTTTGTGTGACCAACAAAGGATGGAAACCAAGGGTTATCAGGGGCACCTGCTCCAAAAGGGCACCCCCTCGCCCATGCCCCAGAGCCTGCAGCACCAGTGCCTGCGTAGTGCTACCAGACAGGGCAGGACAGGCCCCATCAGCCAGGCAGGGACAGAGCGGAGGCACTGCTACCTGTACACCACAGGCCTCGCTCCTCTGTTTGCAGATCTCCTGCAGCAGAAGCAGAAGCTGGCTGGCCAGGCGCTGCTGGTGTCTTTGGTTTCCCCTAACCCCAGCTTCTCGCTTTTTCACCAGACCTCCTCGGTCTTCCTAAGCAAACTGAGGGGGCTGGCCTCAGCACCACAGCTTTGGAGGCTGCAGCTGGCCAAGCTGTGAGCGCTAGCAGTGTCACACCTACAGACAGGGTTCACTTGATACTCAGGGCTGACGTAGTGAGGCAGGCTGGCTCTCCTGCCTTCTGGGACAAGATCTCTGCTCCACCAGACAGCGAGGCACCTGGCACCTTCCTAACAGCACCCAGCTCCAAGCAGGAACAGGCTTCGAGGAGAGTGGTGCACTCTAGCAGAGAGTCCCAAACGCAAGGGCCTGGGAGCAACCTCTCCACAGGTGGTGCCAGCCCACCCAGCTCGCAAAGCCAAGGGCCGCAGCACTGTCGAGAAGGTGCGAGGTGTCCCAGAACAGCTGTCCTCTCCTCAGACCACCTCAGCTCCTGGAAAGCTTACCCCATCTGACCACGGGAGCAAACAGGCCAGTGCCATTTTGAAGACTGAAAGAGAAACTGTGACTTCCACACAAACCAACCAAGCTGCTTGAGCTCCACACAGCTCGGCACCGACCCTGCCAACCACAGCCAAAACAAGGATCCTCCCACCTAAACCTGCCCTCCTGCCCAGGAAGCTGCCCAGCTCACGTCACACTGTTCAGCTGCAGCTGAGAGACAAACCTGCTCTCCATCCCCATACGTCCCTTGTGCTGTGGCCAAAGGCCCAGCTCCCAGACAGGGCAGGGAACTTGGACCCAAGGGGGAGAGCAGCTGGACCGGCTGCACCACCCCCACATGCTGGCAAGGTCTGGCCATGAACACGGCACAAGTCACAACTGAAAGGGCCAAAATTCTGTGCTCAAGCCCAAACTCCCCCCAGCCTCTCCCTGGAGCCGAGAGACTTCCACCAGCTTCACCGGTGGAGAAATGCTGCTGGTGTATGAGGGGGGGCCACAGAGGACACACAGCAGAACAGGGGCAGCTGCGGAGCAGGGCCGCAGAGCCGGATGCGCAGCATCACCCACCCATGCTGTTCTGCTCCGAACTTCCCTGCAATGCTCTTAGCTGGTGACTGGCTGAACTCTGTGCAAGAAAACACCAGGCAATGAGGGATCTCAGCCCACTGCCCCCCTGGCTCTGTGAGCATGAGCGCTGCAGGCTGCGCGGGTGATGCCCTGCTCTGAAAAGCATCCAGCTAGGTGAGTGCTCACAACGCTCCAGGGAGCATACCTCTTCCTCACACTGAAATACCACTAGCGCGCTACAAAACAGGAGTAACAAAATAATCCCTTCTTATTTTGCAGAAAAGTGCTTAAGAAATTCTGTACAAGGATCACTATGGCAGCTGGCTCTGCGGGGGGGAGGCAGTTTGGAAGCAGCAGCACCATGCTACATGGCTTGCAGGGAAGAGGCCAAGGAGAAACTCCTCCAACTAAAAGCAGCGGCAGATGGTGAAATCTGATCACAGTGGACATGAGCTTCAAAACATTTCTACCAATTAACAATGTGATTTCAACTGGTATCCGATGTCAGCTTCCCCTTCAGCTGCCTGCCGGACAAGCTGCTCTCCCCACGGACCTCGCTGACGGACATCTGAAGCACGCAGGAAGCTCAAGGACCTTGTCTGGTGGAGGCGAAGCATAAACTCTAGTTCTTGGCAGCTGAATAAAAGGAGAAATGATTTCCACAAAATCAGTTGGAAGAACAGCCCTTTGACCGCTGGCTGAATCATTTCTAGAAGTGACAGTGGCACAAATCCATGTGGTAAAAGCATTCCTAAGAGAGTCTCCAAAGCTCTCAGCTGTCATGGTGCCCAGGAACAGCATAAGCCAGGTTAGGCACTTGGATTGAAAGTGACTAATACAGAAACAGGTCTGAACAACCTGCATACAGCACGCTCAGCAGAGACCACAGCACTCCAGGCAACGCATTTCTACGTGCCTTGCCAGTTACTGCTGCGCAGATCCCTGGAAGGCAAGCGTTACTCTGCTGTCACAGAATAACATGGGGTGGAAGGGACCTGTGAAGGAAGATCTCTGGTTAGATCAAGTTTTAGGCTGGCCTGGTTTGATCAAACCCTTTGTCTTCCCTAAACACCAGACAGCAGTGTCCACAGCACAGCCCCTTCTGCAGCCTCCTGCACATCAGTATCAGAGGCCCAAGACGCCAGGAACACCCACACCCGGCCATGAGATGAAGGATGGCAGAGCCAACCACTAACAGGCTGCAGGCACCCTGTCTGCCAGCACTGGATGACAGGCAGCAGTTGCTCACATTAGCACCAGGTGCTATAAAGCCCCTCTGTGAATAACAAGCTGCAGTCCTTCCAGCCGAGTTCCCAAATCACCTGCGAGGGGGAAGAGGAAACATCAGGAGGGCAGACAATCAAGCTCCAGCACTGCCCAGTAGCTCAGGGGCCCTCCAGTCTGTTAGAGATGTGCAGAAGAGCTGACAGAGACTGGACTGATGACAGGCAAGTCCCTGAGCACAGAGCGATGGGGTGCTCGCTTCCCTGGCAGGAGCCTCAGTGACACAGAAGTGTTTCTAATGCTCATCTCTTCCTGTGGAGCAGAAGACCTCTTGCTGGTAGCCTGGGAAGGACACCAGGCGAGGCGTTGCCACAAAGCATTTGCAGAATTCAGCTTGGTGCCGGGAAAGGCATGGCAGCACTAAGGCAGTATGTTTTGCTGGATGTGTTAAGCAACAGTACAAGCCAAGTCCTTGACTGGCAAAGACCCAAGCTGTGAAAGACAAGAGGTGATGGAGAAGAGTGGGGAGGCAGGCAGCAGTGCAGCTGGGGGAAGAAACACAACGAAGAGGAGGCCTGCTAAGCTGGCCTCAGGTGCTCAGCTTCCTGCTCAGGCTGGAGGAGAAGCAACCTCAACCCAAATTCAGCCTTGTTGATGCACGGTTGTTTTTCCCACCGGAGGCCAGGCACTCAGCTGGGATGCCTGTGCTGCATGAAGAGGCTCCAGAGACAGCTCTCACTGCCCTTATAAGGGACTGGGAGCAGGGGAAGCTGCCGAGCAGCCTGTCAGACAGTGATACCGCAGGCAGGAGTTCAGAGCCCTCCTCGGGAAACAGCCAAAAAGAGAAACTCCAGTGCAAGACTTCAAGACCTGGCATTTGAGAGCGTGGGAATGAGAAAGGTCTGAAGGAGTGGGAACAAAAGGGACAAAGCAATTTTTGGCTGGTCAACAGTGACGGAGGGTCCCTGTTCATCCAGCATCATGTCAGGACAGGGAACTCTCTGCCAGGGCATTTTAAAACGCAGAAGCAGAAGAAAATATTTCCTCCTCCTCTGCAGCCAACCAGCGGCATTCAGAGGTCAGTCTCCAACATTGCAAGTTATGATCTCTGACAGCAACTCAGATACATGTAGTAAAACCACACAGAACTCGAGTGTGTGATTCAGAGCCTGCAATCATCCCCTGAGGGAGAACCTCCACCCTGCTCTACCCGGGTGAGGGGTGCAAACCCCAGCTGTGCCTCGGGACACCCAGCTTCCCTGCACTCTCACTCCCTCATGAACCTCCTCTCTTCTCTCCGTGGCATGGTTTTCCTCTCTGAGCTGAGGATCAGACACTGACCCCTTTTGCAAAGCACTGAAATCCAGCCAGGTGCTAGGGAGGGGCAGAAACGTAAGGAGCTGGGGCTTCCCAGGGGAGCTCATCCCTTCAGCCAATGTCCACAGAGATTACTAGGTCAGACAACTGGTATTGTGAGCTGGTGAGAGAATGAGTGGATTACCAGCCCACTGCTGCAGAGATCTGAATGTACAGTGGTGTACAGAGCCAGGCCCGTGCCAGGCACAACGCTGCTTCCTCTCCCTGAGCTGCCAGCTTCTGTTTTTGCAGTATCCCAACGCAGATCATCTCATCAGAGACCATCCCTCCCAGGTGACAGTGGCAGCACCTACCGCTCCAGCACGGTTTCTCCCAGAGCTTGCAGATCCCTCCCTGAGGAGAGCAGACACGACCTCCACCAGCGCACAGTCTGTGTTGGCATCTGACAGCATGCCCCCGGCGCAGGAAGGCTAACGCAGCCGTCTGCGGTTCCGCAGTGCCTCCTGGGGACGGGCAGAGCCTGCGCTCCAGGAGCTTTCACACCTGCCACACACCTTCTCGCAACATCCCAGACAGCACAGCAAAGCTGTCACCCATCACAACACAGTGCTGATCTCGCCTCCTACTGCTTCACCCTCACAAACTGACAGAAAGAAACTCTCTAAGTGCTGGCATATATCCTCACAACTCTTTCGCTTTTCTGCTTTAATTCAGGCTCAAATACCCCACTGAGCTCTGGGACCGGCAGGATGTATCTAATACATTCAAACACAGCCTGTGTCTTCTCTACTGGCAGCTAGAACCTGCTCCTGAAACATCCAGCAACAGCAAAGCAGTTACGTGGTGGACAGGACACTTTATGCAATTCCTGTTAACAACTCCAGCCCTTCAGCTCTAATAGTCACAGTTCATGCTTTATGTCCGCAGCTGGGGTACAGGAGAGCAGAGCAACACTGAGTGCTGAGGAGGAATCGCTCTCTGGAAGCAAACCCCTACCATGCATTCAGAGCTTCTGCTACCATAGAATGGAGGAGGCACCTAGAGACGTCAGCAGCCCCGTAACACTCCCCCACTCTTACGCAGAGGTAATACCAAAAGTATGATTAAAACTGTAGTCAACTATCGGCTGGTAATTCTCCAAATTGCTTGGCATTTCTGGAGACAAACAAGTAGCGATAACTCTGCCTGCCTCTGAGCTGCTCAAGAGAGCCCAGAACAGACTGTCACAGCACTGAATCACAAAGAAATCCTGGCACCTTTAAAAGACTGGCTGAAGGGGAGGGGGAAAAAAAGCTATCGAACCCAATCCCAGAGGGATGGAGGAAGAGCATCTTCCCACAGTTCCTGGGCCATATGCACATATATGGATATATAGATATATAGATAATAAAGTTATAAAATTTGATCAAAATAAAACCAGTAAATGTACAGCTTGAAAAACAGCAATATCACAGTGCATCAATGTCATGAGAAAGTCCCGTGTTCTCCCCCTGCACGAGAGCGCAGCCTGCCACGTTCAGAAGAGCGCCTGCGGGAAGCGAGCCCTCCAGCCTGCTCGGCTCGCAATGGGCGAGAGTCATCACCCCATGTTCCTGAACAGGTTTTTGTATTTCTGCAGTCAGTTCTCCATAGCAGTGGTAGACAGGCAGAAACAGCACGAGAGCAGGCTGCTCTGTCTGCAGGTTAGTCGACATACCGTCACCAGGCACCAGAGATCCAGAGTTGCTCTTAAACTTCCCCATGCTCTGATGCCAGGCTCGTATTTACTTACTTACAAAAAAAGTGACAAAGTGAAGAAACTCAGGGGACGCTGTGAGAGTGGGACAAGGGCTGAATTCGGATCACGGGGGACAGATTGACCCTAAGAATCTTCTGTGCTCTCCTCCTCACTTCATCATCAGAGGAAGAGTTGCCCACCTTGATGGCCCGGAATTTCAGCAGGTTCAAAGTGCTCTGAGCTCGTCGAGATTTATTTTGGATAGGAATGGTATTTGCTTTCTTCCTCTGTGGTGCTTCTCTTGACTCCGTAGCTCTTCTCTTCTTCTGCCCAACGCTCTCACGGTAAGTGCTGCTGTCCTTCCACTCTGTTTTCCCCACCAGAGCTTCCTTATCTTTAATTTTCAGGGTCTTGGACTGCGCTGCTGTGGTGCAGCCCTGGGATGAGCTGCCTGTGACTCTCCCGTTGAGGACTCCCGAGGCTTTGCAAGCATTGCTCTCCTGCAGCACTCCACCCTTTGGTCCCTTCAGAAGATTTAAAGCAAGGGTGGCAGAATCCGGTGCTTTCTTTATCAAACGCTTGTAGCCCTTACCTTCTGTTATTTTAGTGGTCTTGCCTGAAGAAAACTGCCTCGGTGTACTCGAAGCCTTGAGGAGTTTAAGGTCCGAGGGCGAGATCCCAAGACGCCCTTGTGTGTACTTGGACTCCAAACAGGGCACGGTAGTTTTCAGTGGCACCAGAGCTTCCAGAACTACCGACAGTCTCATGGCTGGATACACGTCAGGATACATGCTTGTAGGGAAGCCCACTGCCGTGGCCTTGGACGTGCCGGATCTTGTTTGCTTCAAGGAGCTCAAGAGGAGATTTGTGGAATCCCCTTTAGAGACAGGCTGAGTGGACACTTTCGAAGAGTTCACCGAAATGCTGGTAGGCGAAGCAGACACCTTTGCCATGGCTGCGGTGTTTCTAGCCGGAGTCTTAGTGGGCTCGGCAGCGTTGGCGCAGTTGTGCGGGGTGCTCTCTTTTGTTTGACTAGGTGTGTCTGCCGTGCACGAGCTGTACCCATACACATCCTTACTCCTCAGAACTGTGGGCTGATAGCCCTCCTCCTTCAGGCCCTGAATGAAGGCCACCAGCTGGGTCTCTGTGTCCGAAAGGTCCTTGGACATCGGGTTGAAGACTCGTAGGGCTTCCTCCAGCACTTTCTGTCCTGCAGAGGAAATTCTTGACCAGGAATGGACAGCTTTTTCTTCCACATTGTTCACTGCAATATTCATGGCATTAGGCAAGTGGGTGCTTCAGGAAGGTCCAAATTACTGGAAAAACAACCCTTGACACCTCAAAAGGAGAGAGAAGATGGTTAGCTTACAGCAACTGAAATCATCTCACATTTTTAAGCAGGGACTTGAAGCCATTAAACCCAGACATGGCTACTCACAAACATCAGATCAGATTCTGGCCATAACCGATGTTAGAAGCATCATCAAGAAAATCCCGTCACTGATTTATCTCTGAAGTAAAACTAAAACATCTCTTGCAGAAATATCCTCAAACCTAAACAAAGATTTCAGGCAATCCCATCCAACCCATCCGAAGATGAAGGGTTCCAATGGTTACACCGTTAAAATCTGCAGCTCATTTCCAGTTTGAGTCCTACATGCCCAGCTTTGGATAACCAGATCTCACTTTCCTTTGGTAAAGTAGCCCTTCATTGAACCCGCTCCCCGCGCACGCACTGAAAACAGCATGATCAAGCCATCTCAACACTAAGCAGCCTGAGGACCTCAAATCTATCCCAGCATCATGTTCAATTTTCCAGCTTCCTAATTGATTCTGCTCAAAAATTGATTCTGAGTCCCTGCCAAAGCTGCAGCACCCTCCTGAAGACCTGACAGCAGAGCTGGAGGCTATTTCAGTTGTGCTTCATTGATGCTGAACGCTGTGGCAAGGCAATACCACTCCTCGCTGCTCCCTTGTTTGAACAATGGTCTGCAACTTGCTGTCACAGCAAACTGGTGTTGATCCAAGGGCACTCGCTGCCAAGTGAGGAGGAAGCAGGAAATTCAAGCAGGGCAGCATGAAGGAAACACACATCACCAGGGCCAAGTGTACAGTGACCTGAGGGCAACACTGGGATCGTGCTCAGGGCACTACACAGCTGTCTGCCTGGGACAAAAGCACTAATTATTGTTTTAAATAAAAAACAGGCACTGAAGAGCAGTCCAGGCAGGACTTTTTGATACACCTGAGCGAACCCCAATCCTCTCATGCTGAGCTGGCGGCCTTGCCAGCTCCGCAGCTGGACACTGTGGCAAGAAGTCACAAAATCTTTAGCTTCACTGATACCTCTCAAAATAATGAGGATTCAGCAAAAAGTCCTTTTCAGGGAAATGTGGAAGGTGTCAGAGATACTATTAGAGAGGGCAGCGTGCAGGCAAGAAAGCTGTGATGGAAAAGTTAGCACCTGAGCAGACAGAGCAAGGAACTACTCCTGTCCGACGTTCCTCCCAGAACTCCAGTTTCACCACAACCCCAGAGCCTGGGAGTGCCGGCCCCGGGCCGCCACTGGCTGCACAAACAGGGAAGAGACACAAGCCAAAAGCAGCCGCAGAAAGGGAAGCACAGGTCAGCGGGGGGGTAAGAGCCTCCACATGACAGACTAATCTCAGTCAAGTGTTCTGCAGACGTCACAGCAGAAGAGGGATTTGGAGGAGGATAATGCAGTTGTTCTGTGACAGGCGGGGGATCTCCCACGGAGGAGGGGAGGCAGGCAGGGAAGTGCTCCAACAGAGCCGTGGCCGGCGTCATCAGCCAGCGGTGAGATTTGACACCTCCATAGTGAACAAGCGGCAGCAGGCACAGCGAAGCCAGCAAGCATGTAAAGCTTAATCCTGATCTGGTAGAGAGAAACCAATGGAGAAGCACAAGGAACAACATGTGCTCAACAGGCTGTGAGATGGATCATCTTCAGGCTGCAGCAAGCCCAGGAACAAGCCTAGGACGCCTCAGGGGGTATTCTGGTGTTGGAGAGGCTGTGACATCTCATCGGGGACAGGACATCTCAACATCGATCCGCTCAGTCTTGTTTTGTGCAGTGCAAATTGTAGTAGGAGCGAAAGCTGGCCACAAGCAGGGACCCCCCCAGCCTGTCCACCCGGCAGCAAGTTCCCTCACTTGACGCCCTACCAGGGGACATGCCCTGGCTGAAGAGCCACGGGGCCACCGGCCCGCAGTAATCCTGGCATGGATGCAAGCACGGCAGGACCCTCACGCAACGCTCGCTCGAGCGATGCCAGCGCCAGTCTGGAGGCCCGGCTGTCCGGGTGCAGAGCTCGAGGGAAGGGCTCTGCAGTGCTTCTCCCGGTGCACCGGAGAAGCAAGCCAGCTGCTGGCAGGGCCGAGACGCGGGGCTGGGGCGGCCTGTGCAGACGGAGGTTGCCGCGGAGACCCAAGGAGGGCTCGGCGCGGGCCACCGGGGCGGGCAGCCCCCCCCGGCTCAGCCTCTCCTCCTGGCCCACCCCTCGGTGGAGGAGACAGATGCCCCTTCCCGAGCGCCCGTCCCTCGCTCCCTTCGCAGCCCCGCCCCCAGGCTCTGCCCGCCCGGTAAGGAGGGACCGGCGAGAGCCCTGGCCGGTGCCCTCCCTACGGGGCTGCGGGGAGGTGATTGGTGCAGACAGCGGGTGCGGCCCCCCCCCGTTCGGCCCTCGCCGGCTCCCGGGCCCGGGGCGGGGGGGGAAGGGGGGAGAGGGCGGGGGCCGGGGCGGGGCCCTCAGCGCCGCGGCTCCGCCTCCAGCGCCCGGGGGCCACCCCACCGGGAGGCTCGGCAGCGCCCTCGCCCGGGAGCGCGGGGCCCGGGCACCGCCGGCCCCAACCTACCGGCCGCCGCTAGACCCGCACCCGCTGCTGCGCTGCGACCGCCGATCCAACATGGCCGCCCGCGGAGCGCCGGAAGCACCGCCTACTTCCGCTTCCGGCTCCCTTCCGCCGGCCGGGACCACGCCCACAGCCACGGGAGCGGGTTCAGCCACGCCCCCACCCACGGCGCCCCGGCCACGCCCCCGCCCCCCGCCGCTTTCGCCGTGTCCATGGCAACGGCGGTCGGGCCGCCGGTGGCGGGCGGTGCCCCGCGGCGCAGCCCCGGGCCGGCAGGGGGCGCCGGCCGGCGGAAGCGGCGCGGGCGGAAGCGGCGCCGTTTCCAGGTAACGGCGGCGCGGCCGGGGCCGGTTCCGGTGGCGGGGCCGGTTCCGGGGCGATGAGCGGCGGGGCCGGGCGGCGGCGGCGGCTGGTGCTACACGTGGACCTGAACAACACGGTGGTGGCGGCGGACGCGGTGTCGGGGCAGGGCCCGCGGGCGGCGCTCAACACCTTCCTCAGCACCGTCACCTGGGGCCGCGCCGGGGCCGCCGGTGAGCGCCGGGGCCTGCGGGGGCCGGGCGGCGGCGGTGGCGGCAGCTGAGCACCCTCCTCTCTTGCAGGCGAGTGGCAGTGGGCGAGCGACCGCCCCTCCCTGGGCCCCCCCTGCCCCGGAGCTCTCAGCTACTACAGCCGCCACGGCCGGGACCCGGCCTTCACCGAGGCGGGCCCGGGCCGGTGCTTCGGCGGCCTCCACGCCCGCCACCTGCAGCTGCTGGAGTGGCCGGGCCGGCCGCACGACGTCTTCTCAGTACAGGGGGAACCCAGCAAGAGCTACCACCTGATCCTGCCCGCCTTCTTCCGCCTCCTGGACACCCTGCACCGGGAAGGGAGGACGTTCGCCGTCATCTTCAGGACCTTCGGCACAGACCTGCCCCGAGCCCTCCGGGCCGTCAGCTGTGCCCTGGCTGGGCAGCACCCCCAGTTCCCCACCCTGCGGGACGTGTCGGTGAGTGGCACCCCCGGGGCCCGGCGTGCTGGAGAAGGGCAGCCGGATGGCCTGCACGGAGCTCCCTGTGCCAGGCTGCTCTCGAGGCGCTTAGCTGGCCTGCTTTCCAAAGCACCAGCTTCTGTGGAGAGGAAACGCAGCCAGCCTTTTGGGATGAAGCTGTTAGCCAGGGGGGAGCACGTGTGCCTGCGGATCCTGTGTGGGAAAGGTCTCCTCTTGGGGTATCCTGGGTCAGACAGAGCATTCCCTCTCCCGGAGAGGGGCCACCGCAGCAGAGCGGGTCTCCCTGGCTCAGAGCCGATCGCAACCATGCTCTCCCCCTGGCAGTACACCGGGCAGGAATGCTGGGAATGAGCTTCAGAAACTGCTTCAGTTGTTCCTTGGAGCATTGATGGGGAACAGAAGTTAAAATGGGGGCAGCGTGCAGCTAGGAGGTCATTCCTTTCCATCCCTGGGGAGGGGATGACTTTTGGTTGGGTGGGGTTCCATGCTTCCTCTTGTCTTTCCCCAGCATCATCCTCCCACCCTGCAGTGGTGGGGAATCTCCACCCTGCTGCTTGGTGTCTCTGCTAATGCACGAAACCTTTGTCTGCTTTGGAAACCTTTCTTCTCCTGGTTTCTGCCATCCTGCAGCTCCCTGTGGACCTCCACCCTGGCCAGATACGCTGCAGCAAGCGAGAGGTGGTGCTGACAAGGGGAGCAGAGCGGCTGGCCACCCGGGAAGATGGAAGAAAGCTTTATGACTACTTCAGCTCCTTTGAGGGAATTGGAGGCTTCCAAGACCACTTTGACTGGTGAGAAACAGGGCACTGAGGAAGTGGATGGGGCATTTTCTTCTCTCCTGTGATTCTCTGAGCTTCTGCCGGTCTGGGATAGCTCCTAGTTTTGAGGTCTTTACGTTACTGGGGCCCCTATCACTTATGTGTTCCCAGTTTTGCCTGTGGGCAGCCTGGTGGGGTTCTTGCATTTTTCCTGAGGTCCCCATCTCCTGGTGTACCTCCTGCTTTTCTCCAAACACCCCCTGATTTGTCATCTTGCTACAAAATGCCTCTTTACCAGGAGGCAGCAGCAGGCAGAGGGACAGGATGGTCTCCATCCCGCTTCCCTGGCTCAGACGTTGTTGCCCTGTGCCTGCAGTGCAGCCTGGCCTGCCTTTACCTGAGAGCTGTCGCCCTCTCCCTCCCCTGATTGCTCCTTGTCATGCTTGCTATTTCAGGTGGGCCAGAAATCAGTTCTCTTCCCGGGGTGGGAAGCCCCTGTGGATTGACCCCCATGATCCCAGCATTCACCACATCTTCATTGATGACAACATCCGGCTGGACGATGAGGACACCATTGTTCATCCCCAGGTAGGCGGCTGAAGGCCCCTTCGGCGCCAGCTGCCTGTGCTGGGGGGTGTCCCCAGTGAGGTCAGGCACATTTTGTCCCCTTTGCATGAGCAACAGCCTGTAAAAGGGGGATCAAGGTGCAGCCCTGGTGTCACTGCACCCCACGCCACCAGTGTTGGTGGCAGCGATGCATGGGGCTGCCCACGGGGAGGGTGAGATCGGCCATCAGCAGAGAACAGCAGGTGCTGGCTGCCTGCTCTCACCACTGAGTGCCTCTGCTCCGCCGGGGTGAGTCAGCCCTGCTCCCGGCAACAGCGGCAATGGTGGCAGGCCAGCCAGCCTTAGCATGCGGCCGTGGCTCATCTGTGGCACCGAATCGAAAGGGCAGTGTTTGTGGCAGAACACACTTGGAAAAAGGGAATGTTTATGCAGACAGAAATGTGCCTGGCAGTTGGACAACTGTCCATCCTTGAACAAGAGCTGCAGATACACAGGCAAGCCTGAACCCTGCCTGTTTCCATCCAGGAAGACACAGCTCGGGGGAGGAAAATGGTTGGCAGCATTTCCCAGGCAGCCAGGGAGTGGCGAGGGATGGGATGCTCGTGGATTTGTAGCTGGTGGCAGGAGTTGTTGCTGCCTGGAGCAGACCTGTCAGGAACGGGCTTTGGTCTGTGCTGTACCTGATTCAGGGGAGTTGCTGCGGACGGCTCTGCTGAGAGCCTGAGGACCCTGCGCACAGCAGCTGTCTGCAAGAGCCGGAGCATGGCTCATGCAGCTCCACCTGCTGCAGTTCAGCCTCAGGCTGTTTCCCTGATCAAGGAGTTCCTCCTTTCGCCATCTGTAGCGGGCATGGCTGGTCAGTCAGGCTGCTCAGCTTGTCTCAGGGCAGCTGTACAGCCAGCCCTAGGGCTCTCCCCACACCAGATCAGACAGATAGGATCAAGTTATGATGGCAGCAGACCTTGCTGGGGTCTGGGCAGCAGCCGAGCATCTCGCCAGCAGGGCTTATCACCGCTGCTGGGACTTTGCTGTCCTGCAGCCAGGATCAGGAGGTTGGATGCCAGCTTCCCCTCCTCTTGCGTCACCAGCTCTGCAGGGCTGTCCCCATGTCAGTGACGGTGACAGAGCAGCACTGGGAAGGAAGCAGATTGCCAGGTGGCCTTAGGCAGAGCCATGGTAAAGATCAGAAGGTGAAGTCCCTCCTGTGCGACAGGCTGTGGCAGCCAAAGGAAGAGCTGTTGGCAGAGGTTTTCCTGGGGTCAGCTGCTCCACAGAGCCATTTTCTTCCAGCTGTGTGGCATGGCCTATTCCTTAGGGGAGTCCCAGCCCCATGTGTGACAAGCTGGTTCAGAGCCAAAGGCGCTTTCTGGGAGGGAGGGGAAATGTGGAGAAACTTCACTTTCTGTTGCTGGAGTGGAGATGGAAGTCCCTGCCCTCTGCCACCGATCCACAGCCAGCATGAAGGTGCCTGGCCAAGGAGGAGGGCAGGGTGCACCGCAGGGTGCGTGCGCTGCTGCCGGGCTCTGCGCTCATGCTGGGCACAGCCCTGGCACTGCTGCCGGCGGAGGGTGCGAGTGCTTCTGTGCGCTGCTCTCTCCCCTCAGGTGTTTTCGGAGCTGGGCAGCAGCAGCCCCAGGCGTGCTCCCACCTCGGAGCTGTACGACGTTTGCTTGGTGCAGAATGACCTGCTGGAGGCCATTGCCAACGAGGACTATTTCCTGCGCTGTGTGAGGAGGTGCGAGGAGAACTACGACCGCTACCTGGCCTGCACGGAGAAGGACACCCCGAGCCAGCGGTGGGATGGATAGTGATGCCACCTCGCAGGCCCGAGGGGCTCTGGACTGGGACAGCCCCTGCTTCCTGTTGCATGCAGGCAAAGTCCCGGGCCGGGCTCCTGCTTCAAGCTATCCCCTCTCCGATGTGTGACATGCCTTTTCAGTCCTACCAGGAGCCTCCGTGCCTGCGCACAAGCATCCTGGGAGCTTGTGTGACAGGATGCCTGGAGAAAACGGCCTTCCTTTCTTTGGCAGCGCTATGGGGAGCTGCCTGCTTGGCTGGAGCCCCTCTGCAGGCAGCACTGCCCGTTTTGCCTGCTCCTGTGTGAGGGCTGGGACTCACGGTGCCCCTCTGCTCACCAGGCAGGGCCCTCCTGCCGCGGCAGTAACATAAGCAGCCACACAGTGTTCACGCCTCCCTTCCTGCTCCTGCACCGGTGGCTGGTGCGGAGCAGTGTTACCGGCAGCATGCCCAAGTGTCATTTGCACCGTGGTGTTCTCCTTGGCAGAGCTAGCGGTGCCGTGTCACTTCTGCCTGTTTTTAAAGCAAACCTTTTTAGCTCGTTTCTGGTGTGAGTTTCCTGCCTGCCTGTGGCTCTGCCTGTGCTGGTGGGTGGAAAGCGCTTTTCTCGGCATGTTCAGTTGCAGGGCTCAGCCAAGCGGGGACAAAAGTGATGGTAGAGGGTTTGCACCCGTGTGCACCTTCCTGACGCTGTTGAGAGACCCTGGCAAGGTCTTGCTCAGAGTGGGGCCGAGCTCACACTCTGTCCCCGGCAGCCCCGCGGTGGTGACGGGCAAGGGGCTGCTCTTCGCTGCAGGATGGTGGCTCCTCAGCTTCGTGAGCCCGGTGCCGGGGCGGCAGGGAGTGCAGAGTCGGGGGCCCCGCCGCCGGCTGCCGCCGAGGGGGGTCTCTCCGGCCCCTCTTCCTGCGGCGGCTCCGTCCCGGCCGGGTGAACGGGGCAGGGGCACGGTGGGCCGGCGGTACCGAGGGCCCGGCGGGAGGACCGGGCGGAGGGGAGCGGGGCCCGGCGGGGGGGGTCGGGGCGGGCGCGGCACCGCCCCCGCCAGCAGCGGGCGGGCCCGGCGCCGGCGGCGGCGCGGAGCGGCGGGGAGAGCAGCGGAGCGGGCGGAGAGGTGAGCGCGGCCGCGGTCCCTGCCCCGCTCCCGGTAGCGGGGCGGCGCCGGACGGGGAGCCCGGGCCCGGCGGAGCGGCGGTCCGGGGAGGCGGGGGGGGGGGGTGCGGGGCTGCGGGCGGGAGCCCGGGGAGCGCCGGTGGGTGCGGGCTGGGCAGCGGGAGCCGCGGAGAACAGCGGTCCGGTGGTTGCGGGCTGCGCGCCGAGAGCAGGAGCTTCGGCGGGACCGGGCTGTGCAGCGGGAGCCTCGGGGAGCGGGAGCCTCGGGGGGGGTACGGGCCGTGCACCGGGAGCCCCGGTGGGTGCGGGCAGAGAGCCCCGGGGAGTGGGAGTCCCGGTGGGTGCAGGAGCCCCAGGGAGCAGGAGCCCGGGGTGCGGGAACCTCGGGGAGCGGGAGCCGCGGTGGGCGCGGGCAGAGAGCAGGAGCACCGGGGAGTGGGAGCCCGGAGGAGGCGGGCAGGGAGTCCCGGGGTGCGGGGAGCCCCAGTGGGTGCGGGTGGGGAGCCCTGGGGAGTGGGAGCCCGGAGGGGGCGGGCAGGGAACCCCACTGGGTGCAGGTGGGGAGCAGGTGGCTGTCGCACTGCCGAGGGGAGCTGGCTCGCTGGGGCCGGGGGGGGCAGTGGGTGCCTGGGCGCTGACTTGGGTGCTCTCCCTGCAGGAGGCGGTGGGCAGAGCCGGGCCAGCGCAGAGCCGGGCCGGATGGGTGGCACGGCAGGGCCAGGGCCCGGGGACCCCCGGGGCGGCTGAGCCGGCCCATGGCGGCGGGCGCGGGCGCCTTTGCGTGGGCCGCCTTCCCCGCCATGCCCACGCGGCGCGTGTACTGCAGCGCCGTGCACCGCGACGGGCAGCTCTTCGTGCTGGGCGGCTGCGGGGGCGGCGGGCGAGCCCTGGGCACTGCCGAGGTGCTCGACCTCCCAACCCAGCGCTGGACCACGCTCCCACCGCTGCCCACGCCGCGGGCCGGTGCTGCTGCCCTCACCTTGGGCAAGCAGATCCTGGTGGTGGGCGGCGTGGACGTGGCACAGAGTCCCCTCGCCTCCGTCGAGGTCTACCATGTGGATGAGGGCAAGTGGGAGAAGAAGGCGGCGCTGGCTCAGCCCTCTATGGGTATCTCAGCCGTGCAGAGAGGTGAGGGCTGGGGATAGGGCTTGGCTGCAGGTACCTCTACTGTCCAGAGAAGCGGGGATGCAGGGGTTGGGGGATGCTGAGGTGGGATTTGAATCCTGCTGCCGCTTGGGATGCAGCACGAGGCTTTCACCCAGTAGCCAAACTTGCCACTTAATGGCAGGGTCCTACTCGTGCCCCAGCAGCCTTGTCGCCGCCCGGGGCTGGGTGATGTGGAGCCCCTCTGGGCACAAGAGCCTTCCCCAGCTGCCCTGACTGGGAGCTGTGCCAGGGTAGCCAAGCACCCTGCTCCACCCTGGCTCGGCGTGCTGCGCGTCGAACACATTGTGATTCCTGCCCAAACTTTGCTGAGCAGCCTCCGAGCCTTGGCACAGCCGGGCAGCCCGCATGCCAGGAGCCAGGGTTGGTCCCCATACATGGTGCCCATGTCTGCTCCCTGTCTGAGGATGCCATGGCATGTCCCCAAGCTGCAGCGGGGTGGGCAGGGCAGAGGGGACGGCAGGGCAGCGGTGAGAGCGTGCAGGGGTACTGTCTGCGCCGGGAGCGGGAGCAGGATTTGGCAGCATGGCTGTGTTGCCATGGTGTCTCCAGGGAGATGGTACTGCCGAGAATAATTAGAGCCGATGGCCTTGTGCTCCTCTCTGCGCCTGATAGATGGGGTGGAGAGGGGGGTGAGAGGGTCCCAGCGGGGTTGGGGCATTGCTGGGCTCAGGCCTGGCCGCACGCACCGTCCCCCGGCCACCCTGGAGCAGCAGCTGGCCGTGGGGCTCGGCAGCGCCTGTGCTGCCTGCCCTGGAGGGCACAGGGACTCCCAGCCCCGCAGCACTGCCCACAGACCCCCAGCCTCACCGCAGCCTCTTTTGCAGATGGGGCCATCTACGCGCTGGGGGGAATGGGTGCGGACACCTCTCCCCAGGCACTGGTCCGTGTCTACGAGCCAGCGAAGGACCACTGGCAGCCCCTGCCCTCTATGCCCACCCCCTGCTACGGGGCCTCCGCCTTCCTGCAGGGCAACAAGATCTTCGTCCTGGGTAGGTGCCACCGGGGAGAGCCGAGCGTCCCCCCGTGCCCCTGCCCTCTCGCTCCGCTGCCTCCCCGGATCAGGGAGTGACCTAGTGCACCCCAGGGTGGCTCTGTGCTGCCCTTCCACCCCAGCACTGCAGCTGGCAGGCCCCATCCTGCTTGCTGAGCCCACCGATGGTGCCAGCTCGGGGCACTGGCAGCCGCAGTGTCTCGTCTGTGTGCAGGGGGCCGGCAGGGCAAGCTGCCCGTCACCGCCTTTGAGGCCTTTGACCTGGAGACGAGGAGCTGGACGCGCTACCCCTGCGTGCCCAGCCGCCGCGCCTTTGCTGCCTGTGCCATGGTCGATGGTGTTGTCTTCAGCCTGGGGGGGCTGCAGCAGCCGGGGCCTCACAACTTCTATTCCCGTCCCCACTTCGTCAACACCGTGGAGATGTTCGATCCTGCACAGGGTGAGCTCCGTGTCCCTAGGTGGGGTGGGAGTGTCCCCTGTCGGTCCAGGATGCCTCCCTGGGTCTTGGTGAGGGGTGTCCATACCAGAGGGACATGGTTCATCCAGGCACTGAGCATCAGCTCCTTGCACCCATGGCGAGTCCTGCCCTGTGCTCCCTGGCCCTGGGAGCCATTTGCCCGGGGATATCCTGGCCTCGGTGTGTGGAGAGGAGCCCCAGCAGGCAATGCTCATACCCTTTCACCCCCAGGTGCGTGGAGCAAGCCGAGCCGTGCCATCCGCATGAGGGAGAAGAGAGCTGACTTTGTGGCCGGCTGCCTGGGAGGAAGAGTGGTGGCTGTGGGTGGTCTCGGTAATGCTGGGCGTAGGCACGTGGCTGTGTTCCCATCCCTGTCCTTTGTGGCACATCAGTGACCTGCGCAGCAATGGGGAGGTCGGCTGTGTAAAACCATGGGGCTACTGCAACACCGTCTGCAGCCGCGTCCCTCCTGTGCCCCCCAAGTGCTGGGGGGACCCTACTGCCCTGACCCACAGGCTGCCCCCACTGAGCAGCTTGCACCTTTCACCCCCTCAAGCCAGGCCTTCCCCAGCTTATGTGCAGCGTGCTGGGCTCACAGCCCAGGTCGGCTCAGCCCCGCCGCGCAGGGCTGCAGCGCCTCATCCCTCTCCCGAGAGAGCTGGGGAAAGGTTAGTGCTGTCACTCAGCAGTGGGGATGCAGCGGGGAGGGCTGCCTGGGGAGCCTGGCACCAGCCAGCACCCCCAGCCCTGCAGCGAGGGCTGCCAGACCCCACCGAGATCGCCCAGGGCAAGCCGGACCTCCTGCTGCAGGGCAGGAAGAGGTGATGGGGAAGGTGAGCGGCGCTGGCTGGGTCCCTGTGGTGTGGCATTGCTTCTGAGCCCTGCCATGGATGGTGCTGCCCTCCCTTCTGCCCCAGTGATGGCTGCGGGGTGCCTGCATGGGGGCAAAGCCAGCAGTGCGGCATCAGTGCCAGCTGCCCTCCCTGTGGGGATGCCGCTAATCCTTTTGTGCCCCTGCTAATTGCCTCTGGGATCACAGACCTCCCCGCAGCCCAGGGCTTGGGGACTGGCCACCGCTGGGGGCTCAGGCTGGGACATCAAAGGCATGTGAAGGGTGAAAGGCAGAGCCTGGGGTGCAGGGAGGGCTGCGGGGGGTCTGACGCCATTCTGTCTTCCACAGGGAACCAGTCCTGTCCGCTGGACTCGGTGGAAGGGTTCAGCCTTTCGCAGAAGAAGTGGGAGCCACTGCCCCCCATGCCCACCGGCCGCTGCTCCTGCTCCAGCTGCCCAGCACCCAGCTTGCTCTTCGTCATCGGCGGGGTGGCCCAGGGCCCCAGCGGTGCCGTCGAGGCTCTGTGCCTGCGCGAGGTGCCCTGAGTGGGGCCCCGGGGCCCAGCCCCGGCCATGCACCAAGTGCCTGAAGACGGGGACAGGGTGTGTAAGCACCCGTGTGTGCGGGTGACCCGGTTCCAGGGAGCTGCCGTCCTGTGACGCCAGGTGCCGGAGCAGCTGCAGTTTCTTGCCATGCTTCGGAAACCCCTGTCGGCTCCTGCACCGCTGTGGCAATGGAGCCAGGGGCAAAATCCTGCCTGGCAGGAAGGCCGCGGCCAGTGGCGCGGAGGGAGCAGTGGCAGCAGGACTGTCGCTGGCCACGCTGCCCTGTCTGGCCCCGTCTGTGCTGTGGCATGTCCGTGCCATGTGTGTAGCAGTGAGTGCTGTGTCGTCGTAGACCCAGTCGATGTCTCATGTAGCACAGAGGTGCCCGGTAGCTCAGTGCCTAGGAGGTGACTTAGCACCTCGAATAAATGAAACACATGGAATTTTACCCCACTGGAGTTGTGTCATCCTTGGTTATCCTGCTCCGGGCAGGGACATGCCACAGCCTGTCAGGAAACCCCCTCCCAAGGGAGACCCAGGTGAGCCTTCCCTGGCCGGACCCCATGCTATGGGGCAGAGACATCTCTTGCTCCTTTCCCCACTGCCAGGGTGAGCGGAGCAATGCGATGCAGGGATCCGGCCCTCCTTTTGGAGAGGGAGAGCTGAGCAGTGGCTGCCCTGCCTTGGCACAGCCTTGCTCCTGCTTGGCCTCTCCTGTGGGCAAAGGGGCTGCAGTGGGTGAAGGCAGCAGCAGGAGAGGGGCTTTGTCAGAGGGAGCCGGGGTGCGAGAGAGGGCAGGGAATGGTGAGGGCTGTCAGGATGCTGAGAAATAAGATGAGATGCCTAATGATGCTGGTGCTCCTGGGCCCCATCCAGCACCACAGCCCTGTCTCAAAGGATTGAGCATGGCTGGTGCTTGGGAGAGCTGGATTTGGCTGTGTCCAGCTGTCCCAGGCGGGAACACTGCATTTCCCACTTACCAGCACTGGGAAGGGAAGATAAGCTCTGTTACCGGTGGTGTCTGTGGGTGACATTTAAGGGTGTACAGTGAAACTGGTGGGGGCGTGACCCCCCAATTGCCTGGTGCTGTGGGCTCGCCTGAGCCTCATTGGTCTTGGCTCCATGCAGAGTCACGCAGCCCAGAGCAGAGAGCGGCGGTAGCAGATGCAGACGAGGGATTTGATCTTTCACTGATATGACATTAGAAAGATCTCGCAGGTCCAGGTAAATATCAAGCACAGATGCCTGACCTTTCGGAAAAGATAGCCAGTGCGATGCTCGGATGGGTAGCAGGGCCAGAGAGATGGGAAGATAAATCCCAGCAGAGTGCGGCAGCATCTGGCCCACTGCTGGGGCAGGCTGTGCTGTCTGCCGGGGGCGTCACAGCGTGGGGAAAGTTGGAAATTATTTAGAAAAGAGCATTCTGTGCTGGTTTTGGCTGGGATAGAGTTAATTTTCTTCATAGCAGCTGGTATGGGGCTATGTTTTGGATTTGTGCTGAAAAGAATGTTGATAATACAGAGATGTTTTCGTTACTGCTGAGCAGTGCTTACCCAGAGTCAAGGCCTTTTCTGCTTCTCTCACCACCCCACCAGCGAGGAGGCTGGGGGTGCACAAGGAGTAAGGAGGGGATGCAGCCGGGACAGCTGACCCCAACTGACCCAAGGGATATTCCAGACCATATGGGGTCATGCTCAGCATGTAAAGCTGGGGGAAGAAGAAGGAAGGGGGGGACATTGGGAGCGATGGTGTTTGTCTTCCCAAGTAACAATTATGTGTGATGGAACCCTGCTTTTCTGGAGATGTCTGAACACCTGCCTGCCAATGGGAAGTGGTGAATGAATTCCTTGTTTTGTTTTGCTTGTGTGCATGGCTTTTGCTTTACCTGTTAAACTGCCTTTATCTCAGCCCATGAGTTTTCTCACTTTTGCTCTTTCAATTGTCTCCCCGTCCCACCTGGGGGAGTGAGTGAGTGGGTGTGTGGTGCTTAGCTGCCGACTGGGGTTAAACCATAACACAGTCGCCAGGTGTTTTCAGTGTCGTTGCCCCATCACCTCCACTGCCTACCCAGCGCAGTGACTGTGGGGTCCATCCCTACGTCCTGCATGGCCGTTTGCCTGTGTTTTGGGAGGAACATCCTGGGATACCTGGGCTCGCGGTACCTCGGATGAAGCCATCCCTGCATCCACCTCTGGAGTTGCCATAGAAACCACCATTGTGCCAGAGCCAGCATCAACAGGGAGCCCCGAATTAGTGATTGAGCCGTACCTCGGCAGCGGGGGGGATGCACCAGCAGCCAGAGAAGGTTAGTGGCTCATGCTGTGCTGGGGGGGTTGGACAGAAGGACCCCCTCCTCTGAGCGTGATGTGGCTCCAGCCTTCTCCTATGAATATTGCAGCAGCGCCCCATTTTCACAGCGCTTCCTGACCTGTGCTCAGCTCCAGTGGGCTTTTCCTTCCTGGGGTCCTGGGAGGTGACAGACCCCTCGGTGCCACCTCGGTACCTCTCCCCAGCCTGCCAGCCCTTTCCAGAAGCCACCAAGGCATGTAATAACTTCAGTCTCACCAAAACTTTAGTCATGGGGGATCCTAAATCAAAGAACTGCATTGGAAATGCAGACCTGATTAATAAGCTTTTCCCGCAGGAACATCGCATGGATGGGATAAATCAGATGCTGAGTCACAGGCAAATTGACATCCCTGCATGCCAACTTCGCAGCTTTCCCTGCTGCTGATGGGGTGCCCAGTGCTGCTTTTTCCAAATTCAGGGTAATGCTGGCTGCGAGAGCCGGGAGATGCTGGAGGGGGAAGCTATGGCTCGGGAGCCCTTTGCCATTGCGGTGTTTCCAGCAGTGGGGCCAACGGTCCCTGCCCTGCAAGGGATTTGCCCCTTTCTTGGCAGCACCTTGCCTCATGAACATGATTGCCAGGCACGTCGACCCACTGCAGTGCTGTTTGGCTTGGCTCGTCCACCCAAAGTGAATAGAAATCCATGACGTCTCCTAAAAGTGTGGATTTCTCATTCTTTTCTATCTCCGCTTTTAGGCACAGGACCAGGATCCCATGCGAATGAGGGGAGGGGACCAGCCAGGACAATGGCCAAAGACATCTTGGGGTGGATGGAGAGATCTTCAAGCAAAGTGATGATGGTCCTGACTACCCTTGGATACCAACACGTTATTAACTGAAGAGCTCCTGTGAGTTTCTAACAAAATGCGCTATGAAGAAAAAGAAGTTGAGGGACATACCAAATATATTGCTGTTTATCTCCTGGCAGCTTCTGCTAATTTTTACTAAATGAAAGGCTTCAAGTATCTGGCCACACTCCCGAATGCTAGAAGCACAGTCTGTTACTTCAGATATAAGGAGAGCTACGAGTCAGCGCCTGGCAACATGGCTAATCTCCCCAGAGTGTGTTATGGATGGGGGAGACTGGAACTTGAGGTAGCTGTCAGACCTATAATTAAAAAAATGTGTTTCCTTATAGAAATTTCTTTCCATTGTCAGGAGAGATGGAAATACAAAAATCTCATTTATCATATTGCACAAACTTGGTAGACACTCAAACCAGAAAGCTCCAGCCACACCAGAAATAGGAATAGCTCTGTATACTAACCTAAAATAATGTGCTGAGCCTTATCACTGGTGTGCAAAGCACTGGCAAATCCTTTCCTGAGGGCAGTGGAAGGGCCGTAAATGGGTACAGGGCTCTACAGTCTCTTCTGAGGGGAGTTCTGGGCCAACTTTCCAATTAAGAGCAATAAAATGATGGAAAATCACCATTTATGATGCAGAGCTGTATAGGACCTGGACGCACAGCAAGGCTCTTGGCAGCAGCACCATGCACTGGCTGTACCATGGAGCTGTAGGCAGTTCAGGAGCAGAACAAGGCTTTTATTTACTCAACAAGCGCAATAAACATTAATGTTCCCATCAGTACAGCTCTCTGGAGGAAGGTTTGCCTTCCAGTGCACGGCTGCCTTGGACAGCCCAGCCATTATCCCATCCCTGAAACAGGAATATGATCCAGGCTGCGATTCCCCACTCTGGTCCTCGAAAATCAACCCATTAGAGGCTCGTTGTGCAGCTGAGAGTTAACAAGCCGACGTGATAAATCCGAGCTATATATACCAGCCCTAGCACTGTAGTGACAAGCAAAAACAATGCAGCAAAGTCACTCCAAGAAGTTTTTTATGGGTGAAAGTCCAGATATATTTTTTTTTTAAGGGAAAGCTTTATTTCTGTGGGATTTGATTAGGAAACCAAATACATACATCAAGAAAGCCATTATTTTGACACCTCTGAGCTCCAGGCTGCCTTTAATACTAAAGGCAAAAGAGCATAAAGGGGAATGTGAGTAGTTCCTGTAATCTATCCATGAATTTATATCAACCTTATTTCTACAGTAGTTTAGTGCTTACAGAATAACTTCAGAACCAGCAACCAAATATTTTAACCAGTATTGAAATTGTTTTGAATTAAAGGAGAAAAAAATAGGCAAGTAAGCGTGCCCATTTTCCATTCCCGAAGACGGAGAATACAGAAGCACAAGGAAAAAATTCCAGTAAAACTATATTTGAGAATCTTTCTCTGGGGAGTGTTTAGATGACGGGTTATTTTTGTCATACTTCTAATGGGTGAAATTAAACCATTCTGCATTTTTGCCAGAGGTATTTACATGAGACACCCCGCAGCCTCTGGACATGAAGTAAATGGGCACCGTGGCCACCGTGCTCCCATGGGAGCAGCCCTCGTCGGGTCAGGCTCCGAGCCTCCTCTTCCTCCCCCTGCCCTGTGATGGCCCCATGTGCCCGGGGGCAGGTTCTGGCCTGGCGCCTGCCCTGGGTGGCCTGGGGACAGATCGGAGTGGGGGCTGAGCCAGGGACCCCCAGCCCCGGACTGTGAGGCTGGGACCCACAGGCTCCCGTGAGGCTCCCACGAGGCCCTGTGGGGCAGGCAGACAGCTGCACCCGGGGCCTGTGGAGATCCACCAGGCCCAGGCCTGGGGCAGCCATGTCGGTGGGGCCTGCCCTCAGCCTGCTGGGCCATGCCCCCCCACCAGGCTCTCCCCACAGCGAGGGGGCACAGGGGAATGCTCCCCCCACCCTGAGCAGGGCTTATCCGTCTCTCTCCATTTTCCTCCTCCCCACAGGGCAGTGTGGCAGCATGGCCACCGTGGGGTTGGAATGGAGGCTGTGCGTGCCAGGGCCATGGTGAGGGCCGGGATCTCCCAGTGAGGGTGTCAGCTGTGAAAAAAACATGAATTTTAACATCTGGAACATCAAGGAGATGTTGAGCACGCCAACAGCCACCGGGTGAGCTTGGGCTGTGGGGTGGGGTGGAAAGATCACGAGGAAATTGTATATAAAATTAAATGCTTTGCGTGTTTGATAGTGATGGGGTGAAACACATCTAGAATTGATCTATGGTCCATTACGGTCTGGTTAATGGTGGCTAATGAGCCTCCTCCCCGATCCTGCTTGTGCCTGCATTGCTCCCAGCCTGCCAGGCACTGCCATAGATCCACCATTGCTGGGAATTTAAAAACCAGCATTGGCTGAAAGCTTGTTCTCTGATTTATTTGGGGTTTATTCAGGGAGGTCCTGTGGCCTATCTATGCCTAATTAGATAAGTTAAATCGCCGTGTGCAGAGGGTAGATAAAATGAATTGTGATTTGCCATATTGTTGCACATTATGTAACTCTAAAATTATTCCATATCCTGCATTTATATGCATGGCTTAATTTTTTTCCCAGCAGAAGTCAAAGAGTGGCTAGAACTCCCCACATCTACAATATATAGTGAAACAACAAAAATTATTTGGATGTAAACATCTGGAGAGCAAATACGTAAGACAGGCTGCATTTTTTACCTTTTGCATTACGTGGCTGAAAAAGACAGCAAGATTTATCCCTTGTTTGACTCTGGAGAAGCTAATTGATGAATTTGGTCCTCTGAGCCTCTGTTAGTTAAATAACCCACTTACATAACTAACTGTTGTTCAAATTCACCGTTTTAGTCATACTGTCTCTTTGGCCTGATATTACCACAATGATGGATCGTAATGAAAACATAATAGTAGTTTCCTTGCCCATTATAAAAATACTTGTCATAGATGTATGAATTAATTGAATTTTGCACAGATGCAGGGGTCAAAGGGGAGCCAATTCAGGGAAAAACTTGTTTATATTTGTCATGGGTTTGTCTTTATAAATATGTGTTGCATAATTCTGTTGTCTTCTTGGTACCTGCAGATTTCTGTTTGGTTTTTCTTGGTTTTGGTTTTGGTTTTTTTTTTGTTTTCAATAAGTTGCTTCTAAGTAGTTTGAAAACCTGTGACTTTCTTTCTGGTCAGAGACTGAGCTGGGGAAATTTAGATAATATATAAAAATAGATAATATTCTACATAATAATATATATAATTATATATTATTGTAATATATAATATAATAGCTATATTAATTATACAGTAATAATTATATTAATATATACTATATCAGTTCTATATAATTAATTATATATTGAATTAATACAATATAATATATAAAATTTATAATAGAGATTTTTTTAATACATAAATCATTCTGTGGAGTTGTGCAATAGGAAAGGAAAAGAGTGGAAGAAGGACAGGTGCCTGTTTGGAAAGGGATCACTCAAATTCCTTCCTCCTCCAAAGTATCCTGTCAGCTACAGTCTTCCCTTTTAACTCATTTATTAATGCAGGAAGAAAATACAGACAGAATTTTAACACCCACTTCTCAGCATTCCACATTTTTTGCAAGTGAGTTCAAAAGGGTCAAATAGGGCATAAAATGTTACTGAAAATGCAGCTGGGTTTTTGGAGGAGTTAAGAAGGGGGAGAAAGTTCTCAGGAGGAAAATTAACTTCTTCTAAAGGAAAAAAGAAGTTATTCATAGGAGTGTGTGCATGTGTGTGTGTATTTGAAATAGGGGAAAAGGTGTTGATTACTTTTCCCTGGCTCACTTCTGTTACTAGAAATCTTTCTCACCACAGCAGGGTATGCTGTATGATCCCCAGAATACTGTTTTTCAGGGAGCTTTAAAAATGAAACATAAAATCAGCATATAATCTAGGCAGGGTGTGAATCACACTATGAGTTCTTTGCAAGTTTGAGTCAGGGTGTTACTTCTGTGAGCAGCTGCCACCAGGTCCCTAGGAAATGCAGAGCTCCAGTGACGCAGTACCCTCATGGCAGTGGTGCTGCACAAGCCCAAGATTGCTCTGGGTTTTATTTGTTATCTATCTGTCAGACACACATGTGCTTCTCTGTAACCGCTAGCAGCCTGAGAAATAGGGTGGGGGAACCAAAGTTGCTGTTTTACCTGTTTTTATGTATGAATATTGACATGACAGAGATCTTAGAAATGTGGCAAAGGGAAGATTATCTAGTTGGACACTGCAATATCAGGGTGCCAGTTATTTAAGATGGTGGGAGGGGATCATGTGGATAGACTGACAGCTATACAGTGGAGAAAGCTTAGGCCTAATTTAAGTGTATCAACAAATGACACGATTTTTGTGGATTGAAATGCCGGACTTCATTAGGGAAAGTGCTGTGTTAGAGCAGCGCTGCTGCCTGCCCAGCCAGAAGGGCAGGTGAAGAAAGATTGCAGAAGATGTGAGAACAGCAGCTGTAAAAGCGGTGATGCTTCAATCAGCCTTTTATCGACTGGATAAGCGTCCCTGGGGCGTGATGCTGAAAGTACATTTCCAGACACCATAAATACCTGCCTCAGCCAGGGAACTCCCAGGGGGACAGACGTGTCTTGCCTTGGCCCTGAACTGAGCACAAGAGCCGCGTTCAGGATATTACTCTTTTAGTGCTACCACGAGAGTGACAGTAGTGAACTGGAGTCAACATCTCTGCAGGAGCAACAGAAGCCAAAAAATCCACTACTGTTTAATTTCAAAAAAGACACTGACATAGTCATAAGGAAGCTTGTTAAAAAGAAATTAAACTGGACACCCAAAAAGGTTAAATGCTTGCCTGAGGCCTAGAGATTAATTAGACTTCATGTTGAAGCTCAGAACAAATGCATACCAGCTATCAGATCAGACATGAGAAGGACCAGTACCAGACTGGCATGGTAAAGAAGACTTCTGAAAATGAGAAGGCATCCTTCAAGAAACGAAAGACAATAAAAAATAGAAAAATAGAAACCAATATATTATGATTTGAAATTGAAGTTATGGGAATTTTCTTATTCCGTGAGAAAAGCAGTAACTTGCTAAAGGCATAAAAGCTACTAATATACCTACTTCCAAAGACATCAGAAGCAGAAAGCCTGCCAGAGAGTGTGTAAGGCCAATATATGATGAAAATATTAGAGAGGCATTCAAAAGGAATGCTGTAAGTTAAAGCCTACTTGGGCCACTACTCTCTATAGCTTATTTCTGCTGTTGAGAAAAAACTTCCAAATTTAAGAACCTTATTCAATCCATTATCCCATGAAATTCCATCCCACATAGCAGGGCCACATATTTTGAAGTTGCCTTGAGGTCCCAGAATAAGCACAAAATGAAGGAGACAGCCAGGACAAAGACTGGGAGAGCAGCTGTAAAAATCCTGAACCTTGGAGGGATGAGAAACCGGGGCTGTAAGTGCAGACTGGAAGATGGCTTCAGACTTGGGGGGGGGGCGGGGGGTGGGGGTGGTGGTGTGCAAAAAAACCACTGTCTCCAGATGTCTAATTCTTCATGTGGTCAGGGATATGTTTTGTGAAAGTAAACAGGGCTGCTCCATGGAAATCCCAGTCTCCTCCTAAGGAAAAGGCCCTGTGTGAACCGCTGTGGCTGGCTCAGGACAAAGGGCTAACATGGTTTCCAAGGTGAGGAATGTCTGGACAGTATTGAATCACAGCCGAATGAATAATGGAGTGGCTCATAGAAAGTAAAAATTACCTTGAGGAATTAAAACAAGACCAGAAGGACTTTGAGCCTGAAATCTGGAAACTGGAGGCAGTGTTTGAGCTGAATAACTGAGAGGGATATTGTTGTGGTTAATGCATTGGGGCCAGTGCCAAAATCTGTTTGTAGAAATTCCTTTTAGGATATGGCGCAAATGATTTGCAGCAAGCAGGTCATGCTATTCCAGAGGACAGAAAGCAGAGTAATAATTTTATGCTGTGGCCATTTGCAGTGAAGAGATGGCAAATGGCTGGAAGCTGCAATAGCAGCTAAAACTCCTTGTTTTAAACTCCTCCAGGCCCCTGGATGCTGAAGTTCCTCTGCACCCAAAGCCAATGCTGATCCTTGCTTATTTTCTGAGCTCATTGGCAGGCAGCAAATAGTGACGATGAGAGCAGCATAGCAGAGCTAGAGACAGTTCCTATAGATACAGACTAAAGCCAGGAGGAAGAGCAGGCGAACAGTAGCTCCCAGAATTTCAATCGGATTTCTTGTGATACAGCCCTGGTCACTAAATGAGGAGGAGCGGAAAGGTCTGGGAGATTTTTCTGGAGGGGAATCAGGAGAAGAGGAACTTTATGGCACTGATCCTACTCAAGATTACTTCCAGGAGAAAAAGATCTCTTCTTTGGGAAAGAGGCTTTACTGCACTTTGAAGAAAAGTGTCAGGAAGACGTAAATGAGATTTACCCACAGTGCTTGGGAAAAAGAGGGATGTTGGCATAGGTTCAGTGGTGATGACAGAACCAAATAAAATCACTTACAGCAGCAGCAGCACCGCGGATAAATGTTATTTTGCAAATTGTAGAAGACTCAATTTGCTTTTCCAAATGACTCTTAAACATTGGTGTTGGTGTGTAAGGATGGATCCAAAAAATGGAGTAAAAATTAACCATTTTAAGTATGACCGATAAGGCCTATGACAGTTTATAGTTATGAATTTTTAGCTTGTCAATGCCCCTAGAAACATCTAGGAAACACAAGAAGAGGGTATTTATTGCATGCTGTGTTTCTCTTGGGTTGTTGTATCTGACAGCTGTTTTGGGGCAAGGCAGAACCTTTGAATGAAAAGTGAACATTTGCATATGGTTGTGCTAAAATATTTGGAAGTGGAAATTGGAAGTTAGAAAAATGAAAGAAGCTCCCAAAAGATCTAACTTCTGTGGAGGGGTAATTCCCACTGACAACAGGGAAACTGAGACTGTGAAGAACTAGCTGACTCCCCAGATATGCAGAGGGCTGCAGATTTTTTATGTCACACTCATGTTACAGAAAGGGTTGGAGTTGCCAATATTGCAATACCTTGCATAAAGTTAGATGGGAAAAAGAAACTGTTCCATCAGTCAGCAGAGGATGATTTAGTATTTTTTGGCACTGACAAGAACTTGTCTTGCATATCTAAAGCTGGTTTTGCTTTGGACACGTATGCTAGTGCCAATACCACAGGAACATTATGGAACAAACGCATGAACAACTTGGGGAATGGCTCGTGTTAGCAGAAAGCTAAAAGTTCTCCTGAGGTAAACTATTACATCACCTAGGAGAGACTTCTAACTGAGATTAAATATCTAGGATGTTTCCTTGCTGTTTATAAGGAAGGGTTTATATTTAGGACAGAGCATGCATCCCTGCAGCTCAGGCATCCTGAAGGGAGTGGTCAGGTGGTTAGAAGAGCTGTGGTTGCCTGACCATGGATCTGATCACAGATCTCATCATGGTTGTCTGGTCTCACCGTCAGGGATAGGCCTGGGACAAGTGTGGCCAGGCTGATGTCTTGCCCAGATAGTCTTGTTAGTAAATTAATTGCCGGCAGTGTTAAGCAAGGGAGAAAGAAATCCATTGCTCAGGACAATGAGTGTATTCAAAAGAGACATCTGTTTTGTCTCCCTCCAAAATTTGCAGAAGTACCATTGTTCCTAAACCAACCACTGAGGTAGTGGACTTAAGACAGAAAAATAAGGCTCCGGAGCAGCCAACAGCCACCTCTGGTCATAGTGTCAGTGCTGAGTGAGCCTGGGAAGTCATTTGGTTCATAAAGTCCTCTCAGCTCAATACTCCTCAAAATACCAGTCATAAAACTGTTTGTTACAGGAATCTTGTACTTCAGGCATTAAGTAATGTGAAGGGACTGAAAAAATGAGCAGGTTGTGGGATGTGATATTCACCAGTTTTACCAGACACTTTCAAAGGGGTTTTAACAAGACAGTAAAGCACTTAAAAATTATAAAAAGCCTTCCTTAAACTAAGAGGGAGCTTTTTTCAGCTAGAAGACAGGAGGATTTAGAAAACTGGTGCAGGACATGTGATACTCACATTGCAAGCATGGGTCCTGCCCATGCAGCCCGTGTGCTCACATCTCTCCCTGACATGCTGGCTGTAGATTAAGAAAATTATTTTTTTTTAGAAAGCTTAGCTGAGATGGAAACAAGAAGCTGTGCTAGTAAAAGTTGTGTTCAGATTTCTTTCTTAGTAGATTTGGGGTCCAGAGAAAGATCAACGGAGAAGGGTTTGAATCTCCCAGACAGATTTATCAGGCTTTTTGAGAATCCAGAAACCCATACCTCATCTATTTTTGCCTGCAGTTCAGTGTACTCAGTGAGCCTAAAGCCAAAAGTATTAATATGATATTGTCACTGATACCACCATATAATGAAGAGGGAGACTAAGCAGTTCAAGTACTGCTACTAAATCCCTTCCCTGATGTGTGTATGATGTTTGGGCTCCTTCCAAAACTGGGGATTAGCCAAACACATCACTGCTAATAAATGTTGGGGTGATCATCTTTTGTTATACACATGAATTAGTTTCCTGTTCCTTCTCCTTTACTTATATGATTTGATATGGAAGAAAAACCCTGCGTAAGAGTCTTTTTAATTAACTTTGGTCTGTAATTCCCAGTTCCAAAGGCAGCAACACATCTCTCCATTTTGGTAGCTTAAAAACCAGCAAGAACTGAGAGTATAAACCTGGCCCAGCTTTTCTTATGTTTGGACCTAGCCTATGCACTCCATCAGACCTTGTGGATGCAGAGCAATGGAATAGTATAATGTGAAAAATTAAAAAAGTCTGTATCTTTGCTGGCAAAAAATTGAAGCCAGCCTCCGACACAATAAGAAGCAGTGCAGCTGTGCAGGGAAACCCTTGTCTGAGGGAAGCTGGTACTGTGCCACGAGCCTAGTCCATAAAGTGGTAGAAGCCATGCCTCTGAAGAGAAGTAGAATCAGAGCAACACAGCACAAAGTCAAGGCTAGCTGGAAGAGGTTTATTTGGGCAATGCTCAGGGGAAAGAAGAGAACTTTTGAGTAGTATGTTACCATGTTTGAAATATTTCTAACAGTCCAGATCAATTTGTCCAACCATATGCTACCTATTTATTTGTTGTTCCAGCATGTCAGACTTAAGGTATCTGGAGAATAAATGCCCAAGAAATGTCAACTATCAGAAAGGTTTACTCTGTTGGAACTACCTTCCAAGTAAGCTGAGCAGCATATGAGTTACAACAGAAATTATTATCCAGAGTAGTGAAAAGGGAGAGACCTGGCACTTGCTAGGAGCAAACCCCATGGTGTCCCTTAAAATAAGACTGACTGACAAGGCAGGTAGGATGAACTGAGTTAGCTGGCCAGTCCCAGTTTTGGCCTTCTGGCTGCAGGACCTGCTGGAGAAACACCTTCACCCCTGCAAGGTGAATGCAGAGCTACCACACTGCATTTGTATGGATGCAGCAGTTTAAGATAAACCAGTTGGCTTTGCATAGCAAAACCACATGCAGTTAAACATATGCAGTTATAGGAACAGTACCCTCCAAGTGGAGAGTGAAAATGAATATGTTGGGATGGGCCATGCTTGAACAGTTCCAGCAGGTCGTGTAGGGAATTCTCTCTTTGGCTTTTTAATTGCTCAAGACTCATTCACAACCTGCTCTGCTCCATTTCAGGCCTAATAAGTTTTCCATCCGGAGCAGTGCTCCTAGTGACTACTCAAGTTTGAGCGATTCTCAGCTGCTCTTCGGCTCCCAGTTCTGCCCGGAGAATGTGCAGTCGGCAGCAGCACCATTGGAGCTGGGCACACAGCTGGGACAGCACAACTCCCAAGACGTGAGTCTTGCTCTTGTTCAGCCCTGTGCAGGCACGCAGCCACTATTCAAAGTTAATGGAAAATGCTGAAATCAGGTCGTACCAATTGCAAATGTTAGTAACTGCTGAAATCAAGTTAACTTCCTGATACATACACATATTTATTGTGACTAGACAAAGTAGCAGCCTGGTCAGCTGAAAACCTAGTATTTATAAAAGATTACTATAAATTATTATTGAGATAGGTATTATTTTCTTTAATCACATTTTTTTAATTACTAAAACAATATGAAATTATTCTCAAGCTAATGTCTTTAGACCATCTAGCTAAACTGGAATATTACATCTATTCCTCTTTGAAAAATGTGGTGTTTCTCTTCATTAGCTTTCTGCAAGAATGACAGAGGCATTCAGTATTTACTTCCATTGACTGAAAATTAACTTGCTGTATTGTTGTTATGGCAGATGCTTGAATGATTTTGGGTTAAGAACTTCTACGCCCAAAATCTTTCTCCTGCAGCATGTGGTTTCTGATGTTACCAACCTCACTAAAATAGTTCCTGCACCACTAACAGAGAGCACTGGAACCGAATGAAGACACCTGAGAGCAAAGATTAAGAAAGAGCAGTGGTGCCAGCTCGGTAGCCCTAGGCTGTCCTTCAGTTCCAGATCCCATCTGCTGTCCTCTGCATTTTACTGAGTATCTTGTCTATTAGCTGCAGCAGCTTTTCATCAGACACAAAAAAGGAAATTCACTCTCCACAGTTAAAGAAGAAAACTTAATGGAATTTGCATTTTCTTACGTTTTAAGGAAAAGGCATTTCCATTTTGGTCACACAGTGTCTGGAAAGTTTGTAGAATGAAGAAGGTCTTTACAGCTTTCATATTAATATTAAATTTCTTGTTCTGAAATGTATATTGAAGCATGTGAAAAACTCATCTACACTCTGGTGGTGTTGCTAGTTGGCAGCAAAATGATGTCATCCACCAGGAAATTCAATAGGGTTTTCTTTAGATTCCTGTACAGGGAGCTCCCACTGACATCTTTAACTTTTCAACAATTCCAGAAACACTGGAATTCATTTATAGTCTCTGTGTTGAGCATACAGGAAGAAAAGCTGTACACCTGATGATCGCAACCAACTGAAAATCCTCAAGATTGGGAGAAAAGCCTGAGTCTGGAGGAATTCGGGCTGGGTCTCAGTTCCACAGGGAGTCAATCTAACTAGGTGCACTAAGTGAGCCATAATCTCATGAAATGCTTAATCTCCTCATCCAGTCTAATCTGTCACATCCAATCACTGTGACCTCTGTCTGCAAAGCACTTGGTACACAAATGTTTTTTTCTAATTAATGTTCTGATTATTTTTATACTTCAACATTTTTCTTTCTTTTGTGCAACAGAGTGAGCCCTGTATTTTTACCAAATACCAGACAAAACCACTGTTATTTGATGAAGATACAAAAGAAAAAGGTTCACTTAATTTTGGTGCAGGAAGAGTGAAAAGTGTCTTGGAAAATTTTGAAGTGAACAGGAACAAAATAAAGGACAAATATGACCGGTAAGTAGACATCCATTGGAAATTCTTTCTGTGCTGGTGGTTATCACTCCCTGTAGCTCCTTCTTCCCCTCTTAAAAGTCATACATGACGTAGCTGCATATTTCTCCAAGAAAAGTATCTTTTCAGGTTTTAAATAATCTCTGATTGGAAAGAGTCAGAGGATAAGAGAATAGGGTTTATTTGCAGTGCAATTTATGTAACACACTCAGCCATAAGCCACAAGGAACAGCAAAACTCTAACCTGAATTTACCTTTGTCCTTCTTTATCTAATCAGCAGGGTTTTTTCTGTATTGATTCTCGCAAAAGCCCATATTTCTCAAAATTGTATAGACTGTTGGTGTTGTGCCACAAGCGGGGTTCAATACGCGGTGTGCAATAAGCCAATCTTACACACAGAGCCGAGATATTTATTTATTTCATGTTTGTGCAAAGATGGGTGCTAGGTGATAATTCCACAAAGTTAGCACACCACACCAAAGAACTACAGTGTGTTTGTCCTGTTACATGATTACTAAAAACCTGCCTAAATTTACCCTCATTGGTTGGTAGTCACCATCTCATCTACCATTGGTTAGTTATATTTAAATTAGCCTCACTTGCTATGTAAATTAGCAAGCATGCTCCTTGCAGGTCAGGGCGGGGAGTTCTTCCGGCCTTGAATTGAGTTGGTGGTCGCGATCTCCCCCTGCCACCTTTACCTTTCTCCCAGTTCATGCTTCTTTGGCGATCATCTGGCCTTTGGTGCCTTCTGGAGCAGGATGTTTCCTTTTTATCAGTCTTTAGTTCCTCTTCAAGGGCATAATCAAGGTATGATACAAAGTAATCAGGCCTGCATAGTGAAACTATTGAGTAATGGTCCTCCATAAAGGATAAGGCATCAAGTTTAACCCTAAATTAAGCAGTATCACTGCAGCCTAGGCATTAACTCAAACATATGGCTACATTGGAACTGGTCAAAGGGACTCTGAGGACAACCTTCACATTTAGGCCAGATGAGGAGATTGCCAAGCATATTGTGTGCGGTGGAAGAAGCAATGATTACACCTTTATAAATCTGCGCCTATCTAGAATTTTACTTGTATACAAGATTTTTGTATCTTGTGGTTTTGGTAACAGACAAGAGTAATTCGCTAATGTAATTTGTATCTGCTCTTTGTCAGATGTTAAGAATTAAATGTACGTGTAGGTCCTAAAGGACTTTAAGGAACAGCTAACCATTTGAAGCTCAAAAATGAAAGATGGCAAACTCCCCGGTCCACCTATAAATAATTCTTAGCACTGTACATTTTGTAATGTAACATCCAAAGTGAAACGTGCTTTTATTAAAAGCCTTTGATCAGATCAGGCTATGTATCTCTTTCTCTTTTGCAATGGGCACTATGCTTCTGATAAGGCAAAATTTGATTCTCTAGTGCGTGTTAGAGAAGAGGAGTATTTTTTAAAATGAATTATGAGAAATGACCAAGTAGTTTGAAATATTTAGGCAGAACTCTTAATTATCCTTTATTTCTTCTTTAAATGAATTCTGCTTCTTCCTACACTCCAGACTCATTCTCAGATTAGAAGCCTGTTTATAGAAATAGCTTATTATCTTTACAAAGTTAAATGTATAATTTATTAATTTGTATCCCCTGCAAGTTTGACTAATAAAATTAATATCTTCCTTTCCATAAGGCTAGAAAGATTTCAGAAGCCCTGCCTAATTCTCATAAGTAGAATCTACCTGGCCTCCACCTTTTTGGTTGTTGCAATTTGGATCACTAAATGATTGATTTAAAATGACCCGAATCTTCAAAGAGGAAATAGGTTATCACTTTGCTTAGCAACTGTCCTTGCATTTTGGTTTGATAGGTTAATCGTGAATATAGCCTGGTTCCTCACAGGCTCGCTCAGCTTAAAAGGGTGGATAACAGAAACCACAAGCATAATCTCAGGAGAAAAGGATTTGCAGTATTTGTTCTTCCTGGCTTGGGCTTTGTTGATCTGAAGCTTTTCCCATGTTTTTCCCACAGTTATTTGAGTCCAAATACAATACCTATGTATCCCAGCAACTGGCACGCCACCTCCACCAAGGCTGTGTCCTTCTGGAGCAGATAGCACAGTGGTAACACCCCAGCAGCTAATGGACATTTGTGTAAACGCCAACTAAAACTTTCAAGAGAGGCACAAATGCTAGGCCAAAAATGGGAGAGTTAAAAAAAATAATTTCATGTATATGATATATACGTGCATGTGTATATATATTTTTTTTCCTTACTCTATATAGCAGAATCCATGCTTTCCTAAAACAAGTAAGGTGACTGCAAAGGGTTATGCCCCCTGAAGTAAGCACATTTCTGCGCTTACATTACGGACTATGCTATGCCTTGCAGCGTTTCATGTCTCATGATTACTGTGATCTTTTCAATTTCTGTCTACTTCAGTAACTTACACGTCTGTTTTATACTTGTTGTTTTTTTCATTTTAGTGAGGTTTTAAGCACCTGTATTTCCAGTATCAAAGACAGGCTTCAACAGGTAGGTTAATTCAAATTCAGAGTGCAGAATAATGAAGAGTTAGAAATCATAGAATGTTTTGGGTTGGAAGGGACCTTTAAAGGTCATTGAGTCCAACCCCGCTGCAATGAGCAGGGACATCTTCTTTAGGGCCTTGCCTCAGAGTCAGCAGTGGAATTTCTCTGGGTCTCGGGAGTAAGAACAGGCTGTAATAGCTGTCTGCAAATATCAATTCTTTTTTCTTCTGCCTGAAGAAATTAGTCTACTCTTGAGAACAAGACAATGTGGTCCTACTGTCTGAAGGTGATGGTATCTCCCCCAACACTTTTATAATTAGAATCTTAGAATCATAGAATCATTTAGGTTGGAAAAGGCCTTTAAGATCATCGAGTCCAACCATCAACCATGCCCACTAAACCATGCCCTGAAGTGCCTTGTCTATGCGCTTTTTGAATACCTCCAGGAATAGTGACTCAACCACTTCCCTGGGCAGCCTTTTCCAATGTCTGACAACCCTTTCACTAAAGAAATTTTTCCTAATATCCAATCTAAACCTCCCCTGCGGCAGCTTGAGGCCATTTCCTCTCGTCCTATCTCCAGCCACCTGACAGAAGAGACTGACCCCCCACCTCACTACAACCCCCCTTTCAGGCAGTTGTACAGAGCGATAAGGTCTCCCCTCAGCCTCCTTTTCTCCAGACTAAACAGCCGCAGCTCCCTCAGCCGCTCCTCACAAGACTTGTGCTCCAGGCCCCTCACCAACTCGGTTGCCCTTCTCTGGACACACTCCAGCACCTCCATGTCTTTCCTGTAGTGAGGGGCCCAAAACTGAACACAGTATTCAAAGTGCGGCCTCACCAATGCTGAATACAGGGGAACAATCACCTCCCTGCTCCTGCTGGCCATACTATTTCTGATACAGGCCAGGATGCCGTTGGCCTTCTTGGCCACCTGGGCACACTACTGGCTCATATTCAGCCAGCTGTCAACCAAGACCCCCAGGTCTTTTTCTGCTGGGCAGCTTTCCAGCCACTCTTTCCCCAAGCCTGTAGCACTGCATGGGGTTGCTGTGACCCAAGTGCAGGACCCAGCACTTGGCCTTGTTGAACCTCATACAACTGGTCTCGGCCCATCGATCCAGCCTGTCCAGGTCCCTCTGTAGAACCTTCCTACTCTCGAGCAGATCAACCCTCCCTCCCAACTTGGTGTCATTTGATTATTCAATTATGATCAATTAATTTGATTAACATTATTAATGCCATTTTACAGATCAGCACCTATATATATTTTGAAATCTGTTAGGATGACTGCAACATTTCGTGAGCCTTTTGAGCCATTCCAGATCTCCTTTGGGATTGCAACCAGCAGCTGGACAAATTGTTTCAAGCAACAGATAAATAGCCATTTTCAGGCTGTTTGATTCCATGAGTTGCAGTCATTGTTCTGTGGCATTTGGGGTTGTGTTTTTGCAAATAAGGAAAGGGCAATGTATTAATTTTCTCATTTACCTTCGTTTTTGCAGCTGCAAGCATGCTTGGACAAGTTTGGAGAAATGTTCGATTCACGAAACAAATCCATTTTGGTTCACCTAGAAACCATTTCCAAGACATGTAAGTCCTTTCTGTATTTCTGTTAACAGCAGAGGGCACAGTCAAACTGCCGAATGTCAGCATGTTGTCTCCAAGCTGGGGTGAACTAGGCAAGTCATGCCACTCACAGCTGCTCTTCATAAGGGAGAAGAGCAAGTAAGACTTATCTGTGGTATGGACTTGTCCATTTTTCCATTCTTACTCTGTTATATTCTCATTTTCTCTGCTCTCTTGTACTGTGTCAGAGAACTTAGGTGGTGTGTAGTTAGGCGCCATGCGTGCATAGATAAATGCAGCTCTATGTTCTTGTGTTCTGCCTGGAGTATGATAATTTTTAGACTATCTGGAGCACTAATGGAATACACACAGTAAAAATAACTTAGATATTTATAACCTGAGCATCCAGTTTCATCCATCCATTCCAGTTTTTTAGGGCTTTCTCAGATTTTCACATGTTAGTTTGAAGTTTTCCATCACTCCTCTGTGCTTGAAGTGATCATATTTCTGATATGCGCAAAACTAGTACTGCTCATTTCTTGAGTAAGAAGCACATAGTGAAGCACGCTATTGCCATGATAAAAAGGTGACCCCCCCCCCAAAAAAGCCAATAACATAAAATACTTTTGAACAGCTCTGTCTCTGAAGTGGCTAGTCACAGCAGTCTTTACTGAGGGAAAGTGCTTCAGAGAAATTGTTTCTAATTTGGCTTAGATCTGAGCCTTTGAGAGTGCATTAATTTTTAATGCTGGGATAATTTTTTATCAACACCCTGTCAGGACTCTGCTCAGTGGTTGCCCTGCTTTGTGCAAGAACAAGAGGCCAGTTTCAATACATGTAAGAAACGTGAAGTGAGTTATACCTTGTGAGATCAAGGTAGCAGACTTTCACAAAAGCACTGTAATATTCACCGTGCAGTAAAATGTGGCTTCCACGAAGCACAGCTTTGACAGATACCCTTTAAGTCAACACAGCCCTCTTAGGCAAAATGAGTGGGGTCTGGTGCATTCTGCTCGAGGTCGTGATAGCCTGTAGGTTTGAAATACCAATCTTGTTATACTAAGAACACTCCCTTGCTGTGCTTGGCAAGTGCTCTTGGTGGGACCTTAATGTAAGCAAGAATCTGTCTGCTTTGGCCAGCACAACAAGCACTCTATTACGCATTTGCCCATCTCCTAATTACTTCAGTGCCTCAACTTGTCCACTCTGCAGCAGGACTTTGCCTAATTTGATATACCTCGTGCACAGAAATTGTTGTCATGGCACTGAAAATCAAATCGATTGTTCACGATTCCCCCTCTTCATTCCATACCATTTGCTCAACTGTCCTGTTACTTCTCCATACCCGTTTTAAATAAATGTGCCTTGAATGAAATGAGAAACCTCCCAGAGGTACCTGCTGCTAGATTTTCAAAGCAATTGAAAAGAAAAATTGGCACTTTCTGTAATGTATCATGCTGCAGAATGTTGAATATATAATGAAAATAATCACGCACTCCACAATGTTGTTTTTTTTATATTTCTGGGAGGTTCATCTGTCACTGGTTAATTGCTGATAAACACTGCCATTTGACTGGTATCACAGTGATGGATAATTAAGTTCCCACTAAATAAATACCTGCGTTAGAGCCTTGAAAAGATCCCACCTGAGGCAATTCCCTTGAAAAACTGCTATTAAATTCCTAAACTCAGGTGATAAAGAGCTACATTCAGAGCTGATAAAGCACTGAATGCCAGTGGCTGATGATACAGTACCTTGAGTTGTGGGTGACATGGTAGAGACATGGTAAATCATCGGCAGTGGAGGATTTCATATGTAGGAGAGGAATGCAGAAGATTAAGAGGCTTTCATCAAGGAGAGAACTAGTACACCAGGACATTCAAATAGCTCCAAAAAACAAAGAAAGGTGGAACTTGAAATCAAGTCTGTCTTCATTAAAAGCTTAGAAGGAGTATCACAGGCTTCATTTATAACAGTGGGTAGCAAGCACATTTGGCACAGTCTCCATAGCCACTGGGCGAGAACAAAACAGAAAATATTTTTCAAAATATATTTCCAAAGCATTTCCAAATGCAGTTGGGCTGGCATGGTCTATGCAGTAAGATAAAAAAATGTTCCCTTTTGAGCGTTTGTCCATATGTGCTTGCACACAGTGGATAGAGCTGTGTCTGGCGCTGGAGATGAGACAACATTTTCCTGAGCAGCTTCCACAGAGGTACAGCTGCTCTATTCCTTGCTCATATCTCGGTGTGCTATGCACAGGGATGCAAAGAGGCAAGCAGACCCTATGTCCTCAGTTCTTCCACCTTACATAGAGTTTCTCTGGTTGACTTGCCTGCTCATCATTTGCTCTTTCCTTCTCGTTTCAGCTCCTGTAACTCATTTCTTTTTATATTTTTCTCATTTTCATTTATATACCCACACTTATATCAAAACCTTCTATTTTTTTAATACAAATCCCAATTTTCACAACTCAGCCTTCTCTGAACTGCTTTGCTTCTCTGGTATCTGGTAGTTCCAGCTGTGACAACTCATAACAGCCATATCCTCCGCACCACCTTGACTTCATTGCAAATGAGAAGCATATTCCCAGCCAGCATACCACAGGCAATCCTCTGACGCTCCTGCCAGCAAGGGTGGCAAAATAATGTGCAATATGTCCCTTACAGAGGTCAAGGTGATGCAATTCTCTGACAAAATCCAGTGCCTGGTGGACAGTTTTCAAACATGACTTGTTTCAAGACTCCCCAGGACCAGTAGCTGCTGGCAAGGTTTCTAGGGGAATTCACTGTGTTTTTAATGGTGAAATTTGAGCTTGTTTACTGCAAACAGTATGGTCCAGACTGGGACACCCAGTCCAGACTCCCTTATGTTCTCTATGGATTGAAAAGTCAAAAAGTTTAAAACTGATAAAAGGAATGCCTTTCCCATGCAGCTGCTAACTAGCCGTGCAGTGACTGGCAATTAAAGTTGTTGACATGAGGGACTTAACCAGACTCCAGAACACCTCAGCATGGATGGTGAGAGGATGTGTGGTTGTCCTGGTGGATACTGAAACTCCTTATTGTCACACTTCAGGACTTGGGGCACCCTCTGCCATAGAGCAGGCTGAAATCGGGGGGCAGCTCATCCCACAGTCCCCTGATGCAGGTGTCTTCTGCCATACAGCGGAAGGGGACCCAAGCTAAGCAGTCACAAACCTGCCAGCTGATGACTCGGGGTATGTCCAAGCAGGATGCAGCCATGACAGCCCAAATGTCTTGCCTGCTGGCACAGCTCAGTTACCATCCAGGGAGAAGATGCAGCACTCTGCTGAGCTCCATAGCTGTCTTCCCTGCTCGTGTCTCACCAGGCTGATACCACCTCCTGTTTCCCCTGCTGAACCTGGGCGTGGGGGAACCAACCTCCCTCCAAAGCGTTATTTAAAGCCTCTGCACTGTCAGTGCCAATCTCAGGACGAGTTGCATAGACAATGATAGATAGGCATCAGAAGCAGTTGCTGTTTAATATTCCTAGGCTGGGAGGCTGACACTCCCTCCCTTGGCTGCTCAGAATGTAGTTTTCAGTTGTTGGGAGTGCAGCTGCACCTGAGTGCAGGCTGATTTGCAGGGAACTCTGCAGCGCAGGGTGGCAGACCTACCCCGAGGTCCTACAGCCTTTTATCTCATGCCAGATTTCACATTCCATATGTTATTAATGTAAAACAGTAGCATCCGAAGACAATGGTACAGCAAATCAAAACACAGTGATGTTCCAGGTTGTAAAAAACTGCTTTGTTTAGAGTAAAATACCTGAAGAGAGGCGCAAGCCTGTGCATAAGCCACCCATTAACCAAGTAAAGATTTTCCTTCTGTGATCAATTTATTCAGTAACTATCTGCTGCGGGGTTTATTTGAAGAAAACTTTCTCTGAAGCAGCCGTTCTTGATCATTTTCAAAGACAAGAGACTTGATTAACAGGGTCCTTGATCTGATCTAGTTTGGCCATCTCAATGCCTATTCTTTTAAGTCTAGATTAACGCTCATTTTTATTTTGTTTAATAGTGTTTGACAAGTCTGAACACTTCTCTGGTATGGAAGCCAGAGAGGGAAGGAGAGTGCCCCTCCTCTGTACTGAGGGTTTTTTTCTGCAGAATACTCCTACACGTTCAAATGAAACACATTCAAAAGACTGGCAGTTGGTTGCTTGCCTGCAGCATGCTGTGCTGAGTCAAATGTATGTGCAGATCACAAGCCCAGTGGATGCAGTGCTATTTTTAGACTGAGGATACCATGTTGTAGAAGAACAGACCGACTAGGGAAATCAGAAAGTTTTAAAAATAATTCTGAACTAAAATTAAGTGTATGGGGAAGAGCAGCAAGCTGAGGTAAGCTTGCTGATCTTGGCCTTCCTATATCCTCACTATGTAGAGATAGAAGGTGATGAATTGACATGAAAGGAGTTTCTTCCTTTAGTCACTGCTGCTTTCCTCCTCTTTATAGGCTTGCAGGCAGGGAGGGGCCTGGCAGACTCTCCCAAAACCTGCTCTGGGACTGCAGGTACCCCTTAGGTCTAACCAGGGAGATGCAAAGCCTAAAAGGCCCACTCAAACATTCACTCCACCATTACAAACCCATTCTGCAAGCCACAGCTTTCCCCTGATGATTTGTAAAAAAGTCTAAATCTGTCAGAGCAAAAGACTAAAAGCTTAAAAATGGCAGTGAGAGAGCAGGGATGACCGAATTGCCTGCAACAGCAGAGAGCTTATTCGTTGAAATAAGTGCAGATAATCCTCAGAAATCAGCCATGCTCCTACGGAGAACAAGGCAAAGCCACGTGGTGATGGGCATCCTGAAAAAATTGAGAAATTGCCCCCGAGCCTAGGTCCGGAAGGTGGTTTAACTTGATGTGTGTGAGGTAGACGCATGGACAGGGCAAATGCAGGGTTCTTTCTCCCAAATGACAGCAGCATTCACTGTGGCCAAGCATCGCTCCTTCGAAGAAAGGCAAACAGAGTTAAAAATACAGCCTGGCACAGGGGTTCCCTGCTGCTAGGAGGCAGCTCTCGGCAAGGACCCCATCCCTTCTCAAGCAGCAGCCTTGCTACACTGGAGCAGCCCCTCCAGCCCCGTGCCACCAGACACCTCTGGTTTGCGTGGCTGAATAAGCCAAACTCTTTCAATCTCCTTTCATAAGAGAAGATTATCATCTAAGCACTTAATTATCTTGTCGCTTTTCTCTGCACGTGTCCCAGTTCAATCTCTTTTTTTCCTTGCACGTATATGGCTAGGACTGCGCACAGGCTTCCAGCCACCCTGGGGTGCACAGCAGTTCCCATCAGCCAGAGCTCATGCACCACTGCATGCCACACTGCCCTATCTCACCTGTAGCCCCTCGTGCTGGCATTTGTGTCTTTGTGTCACCTGCTAATTACCTAAATGCCCACTGGCTTTTGCACCCAGGTGACTACAGCAGATTTTAAGCAGGTTTGGCTCATGAGCAGGCCTTGAGGAGCACCTTCCAGAGCTGCCTTGTCCCCTCATACCACCCATCTCAAGAGCTGATGTTGTCCATTTAATTGAGGCTTATCCACTTAATTTTTCTCAGCTTTTTTCATATTTCATTGGCTTGGCAATGCTTTGTTTTAGCAGGAGTGCTTTGCATCCTGTTTTGTTCCAACCGGCCAACGTTCCACCCCAGCCACACTATCTGTACACATCTTCCTTTGCTGTTCACAGGAAAGACCAGGCGTGTTCAGCGAACAGCTCTTTCTCTCCATCCTAATTTATGATTTTAAAGGAAGACTGCTGTAAGATTGCTAAGGATTTTTCATCTCCACATAGGCTGCAAACTGCATTCCCATGCTGTTGTGTATTAGGCACAGCAGTGGTTCCTCTAAGAATAATTGCAGCTGCATGGGGGGAGTTATATTATTGTCCAATCATATAACACAAATCCCCTTTTTTTTTCAGTTTTTCAACAAGACTGACTGAAGCCAAGAGCATCTTGCTCCAACTTAAAACCCTCCCAGGGTGCCCGTGCCCCCACAGGACACTGCTGGGGCACCCACTGCCTTCCAGCTGCAGCTGCCTGCTTCAGATGGTTTCTGATCCCATCTCTTCCTGTGCCCAACAAATGGAAATCCCTACTCTTTGCACACTCCTTCATAACTTCCCACTATCCCTTCAAGCAGCTTTCCTTCAGTTACCAGCCTCCTGTGCATTTCTGACATGGTTCTGGTTGCACTTCTTACCCATTAACCTCTTGCATCTCTGTCTTGTTAACCAGCAATACTATTCTTCCCATCACAGGTTCAAGCTCCCATTTACCATCAGCTGGTTACAGAAGAGGGTTGGTTATACTGGGGTGAGTCAGCTATACTGGGGTCCCCCTTCCCTGGCCATGCCTGCTGTGCAGTTGGCAAACACCTAAGCCTCAGCCTTCCTTGTGTTGAGCCAACCAAGTTTTGCAGCTTCGCATAGCCTTTCATCTCCAGCTGCTATATAAATAGAGTCCAGTAAATGAGGTTTGGCCTATACGCAGCATCTTATAAATTTCAAGTGCTTTGCATTAAACATCTACCCTATTGTTCATCGCTTGGGGCTCGGGGAGATCTCAGCGGGCAAATCACTATGGTTGCACAGCACAGTGAAGTATTTCATGCCAAGCTGTGGAGGAAGTAGCCACAGTATTGATAGTACTTTATTCACATTTACAAATGAAAGACCAAATGTGGTTTTTATTGATTTCCCTGTTTAGTGCAAGATGCTCTTCAAAGTCATTGTGCCTCAGTGCTGAAAGCTCTGACAGATAAAAGCCAAATGGAGCAGGCACTGCTGGAGATGGAGAGGAGACTTGCAGCCGTAAGTGCAGAAATTAATCTTTTATTCTGAATCCTCATTCTGAACTTCTGCTTCTTCAAAATATTAACTGAATATTAAATTGCCTTCGAATGGTGAATTATAAAGTAGGCTGCTCCTGTTATAATGAAGGGGGGGAAACATATTAAAATGCTAATTCTAGGCCAATTATTGACTGATGCTTACCCAAGTGCTAACACTGCTGTAAGCTAACAGTGCTGTAAGCTCTGATGAAACCCTGGTCAGTAAGAGGGGAGCCCAACAGTGCCCTGTGGTGGCAGGCCGCGATGGAGCACTGCTTCCTCACGCTGGCACATGCCTTCGCTGGAGGAAGTGGTGTAGTGCATGCCTGCAAGGGGAGAGCATCTTGCAGAAGTGCAGTGCCTTGTCCCTTCAGCTGGATGTTTTCCCAGGGAGAGGAAAAAAGAGGTGAAAAAAGAACAAGTGGGCGTCAGAGACAGAAGAATGAACTGTCAGAGACAAATAATGAACTGTCAGAGACAAATAATGAACTGTCAGAGACCTCCTGAACAAGTCTGGTTTCTCCAAAGGCCCTGCTGCAGGAATTCCTTTTGACAAGGATGTGTCACACAAGCATGTGAGGAGGCAGTGCTCCTGGGAGAGGGGGCACACAGTGGGTTAGGGGTATGCCCCAATCCCTTTTGTGGGACAGTTTGAGAAATTACACAGGGAGATACAAATTGCTGTTCTTTGGGTCAATACCCAACTTAAGGGGTCTAATTGACACATAGTACCTGAAAGTTTCTTGTTTGAGTACTATTATTGCACCTTTTAATGTGTTGCTTACTGCTTCTGCTCTGCTTGCTGCTTCCCCAGAAAGACGTGGAGATCTTGGATGTGAAATCCAGTGTCCAGCTGCTGAAGGAGGGCCTGGAGTCACTGCCAGCTCAGCTGAGTGATCAGCACCTGAAGCTGTGTGAAGAACTAGGCTTCCTGAAGCTCCCTAACGCTTTAGCTGAGCTGTACACATTCATTTCCAGTGCCAGACTCCCCCCTCATGTGGCAGATAACTCTTCCCAGACCTCCCCTGGCCTATGCCATGACTCCATTCTGGGTAAGGAGAACATGTGCTGGCCATGCTGCCAAGGCAGGGGGGTTTGCAGCCCCTCAAGTCGGTCTCAGCCCCCCTGCATGGCAGTGGGGGAGCAGCACGAAGACTCCCCGGTGGGGAACCAGGTCACTGGGGATGGCATATCTAAGGGTGACCTAAACACAGCTTCGGAAGGGAAAGTCAGCCCCATTGCTACAGTGGTGTGTGGCAGAGAAAACACCTCGTTGCAGGAGGTGAAATACAGTTTGGAAACACAGAGCTGTGCTAACCAACGTTGCATGTGCTGCACTAACAGTCACTTTTTGGGGGGTAGTCAGAAGAAACACTGTCCTGTACCCCAGGAGGTACCTCTACCAACTCCATTGAGGAAGGCTGTCAGGAGAGGCAATCAAGGATTTGAACCCATGACACCATCACAACAGAGGCAGCGGCAGCCTCAGGTTTGCCACCTTTCAGTACGAAAAGATACGCCTGGGCAAAGAGACAATAACTGGGCCACAGACAGCGAGGTGGAGAATGCAGCTGCAGGGAACAAAGCGAAACAGAAGCCAGGAAGGATCCCCCAGAATAAAGCAAAGGGGAGGAAGAAAACGTGCCCCACTATGAGAAAAGGCGAGCTCTCTCGATGTAGTGACGGTGGGCTGAAGCAAAGGAAGGCAAATGGGATTATTGAGTTGGAAAGCTCCAGAAAAAATTGCTTTCCCAGATACACGGTTGCTCTCAATTTAGGAAGCTCTAACCCGGTTTTTGCAGCTCCCAGCCAGCAGATCCTCAGCAGTGCTCAGCTGAGGCTTACAAAGAATTTCCCAGCAGTGCCATGCTCCAATAAAAGCCTGCAACAAGTTGCAGACAAAAGAAAGAGAAGTTTGGAAATTAAAAAAAGAGCGAATGTTTCCAGTGTAAAAAGGAATCTCTGGGATTCCTCTCCCCAGGAGAATGTATTTTCCCTGTGTAGCACAATAGGTGAAAAACAGATGAGCTGCTTCAGTCTCCAAAGCCCTGCAGCTTCCAAGAAACCACGTCCTGTCAATACGCTGGCTCAGCAGAATACGGCCTGTTGCTCTTTAGTGTTTGATAGTGATTATTCTGATTGAAGGGTTTTGTTTTGTGGTCGGAGTCCTCAGCGCAGGCTTGGCCATCTCAGTCGCAGTTTATTCCTCTAGGTGTGTTACCTGCTTAGTCAGCGACAAGGCTCATGCCTGGATGTTTGAAAGTGTTATTGCCCACTTTGATATATTGTAAGGGACTACGTGGGATATTGAGGGGAAGCTCTCCCCTGACTTGGAAAGCTGGTGGGATCTGTATTGCTTTATCCTCCCACTCACAGAGACGCCACGGGCTCCGATTACTGTTGTATTTAAGTAGCAGGGAAGTACCTGCGGAGTCTGCCGACGTTCACCGGGGAGGAGAGGGCTGGCAGAGCACAGACAGGCAGCTCAATCGGATTTAGCACTGAGATCTACTTGAAACTTTTCAACTAGATAGATGTAATAATATCTCTGTGGCCAGAGGCTTTACTCTGTTTCTCACTCGTAGTCTCTGTGTTGGTTTGTATGTCTTAAAGTTCGGCTTTTTAGCTCCCTAGGCAGTAGTAGCATTGTTCTGGTTGATTTCGATAAGGTTCGGATTTGTCCCAGGAGTTGTTTGTGAGCGTTGGAGAGGGAAAAGTTTAGCTGAGGAAAACCAAATCCCAACATCTCAGGTTCATCAACTGTTGCATTTCTCCTTTTAGGCTGAAATTTCTTGGTTTCAGAAAATTCAGGAAATTATTTAATTTCTACTTTATTTGGCTCTTGTATCTCTTGGCTCATCAAGGAATGGTCCAACATCATACACTTTTCAAGGGCAGTGGTTCTCAAACAGAAACCAAAAGATGTGACGTTCAAATTGAGCAGATGAAGTCACTGATGAATAGTTCTCGTCCTTCAGAAACCTGCACGTCTCTAGTGAGGAGTCGCTCCAAAATTTTCAAGTCAGAAAGGACCAGCCTGCTCACTGCTCACCTCACCTGGTGTATACAGCAGCGAGATTGTTGGGTAGCCCCAATTCCCGCAAAGCAACTCTTTCCAGGGTACCCAGCTGTGACTATCAGCAGCTTCCACTGCTTCAGATATTTGTATCACGTTTGATTTTTTATCTGAGATGTTACCAGCAAAAGAAGCATTTCGGTGTTGCCAAAACAGGTCTATTGCCACGAATCCAACCAGTCCAGCTTTGTCGTCCTGAGGGGGAAGACTGGGATCCCTTTTTCCTGGCTTTAATAAACTCATTCTATCTTTGCCAAAGTCCAGTGTCTTTGTGTTGGTTTTTCAGGAGAGGCAAGGTCCTGTTTCAGTGGGTGAGCAGGCGGCTGCTCTTCAGCTCTTTAACTCCCCCGGATCATGGAACTGGGAGGATTTGTTTTTTTCAACTCCTCTCTGATGTTTAAAGAAAGAAACCTCAGCCCTTCCAGTTTGACGTTGGTTTGGTGATGTTAATTAGCAAGGAGAAGGCGGCAGGGGCAGGTGTGGGGAGTGCCCGAGGCCTTGGGGACCCCCCCCTCCTCAGGTCAGCAGAGGGGCCAGGTGATGGCTGCTAGCAGCAGCCGTTCATTTCACGTTGCCCTCCTTTACCTGCCCCTGCCCAGCATCCCCAGCACAGTCTTTGCTGGGCAAAACCTGCTCAGTGGGGCTCGCCACCCCTGTGTTTTGGGGTCGGCAGGGACGGACACAGGCCTTTGCACAGCCCCCGGCCTGGACGCTCAGCCCCGGCTGCACCGCAAGGAGCTCGGCAGCACATGGCTGAGCTTGGAGGGACCTCTGGAGGTGTCTGCCACAAGCCCCTGTGCTCAGCCAGAGCAGGCCCCGGCTCCCAGAGGATGGAGCACCCGTGCCGTGGGGTGCAATGCAGGGCTGCCCTGGGGACCCCCGCAGCCCCCCACCGCATGAACACAATGGCAGACAGCAGCGGCGTGAACAAAGTCCCCGGAGAAAGGAGGTGTAATGGCAACAGCGGCCAGCGGTGCTTCCTCCCGCGCTGGCCACCTCCCCGGGGAAGCGGGGGGAAGCTCTCGGGTGCCACCCTGACCCCCATGGCCCAGTCCCACACCTGTTCCCACTGAGGGTCTCCTCTGGGTTTTTTGCTGCCAGCAAGAGTATTTGTCCCAATATGGCCGTGACGATGGCGGCTCCTCTCCCAGCCTTGCTGGACAAAACCAGAAGAAGCATGTGTGCTGCCAGCTCTACTGTGGGGCCCAGGGCTGGCATCCCCAACCAGGAGTCACCGTGCTCCTGCGGAACACAGCAGCCTTACCATGGCACTGCGCTTGCAGCCCGGCAGAGCGGGTCCTGTCTCCCAGCCCATACTCCCAGTGCACGAGGCCGCCAAGTTCACCATCTCCAGCTCCCTGCCAGAGCCAGCCATGCCGCCAGGCACGTGGTGGCCTGTGCATGTGGTTTCTCCTGGCCTTTGCCATCATGGGGCTGCCAGCACCTGTGTTTGTGGGGGTCTCATGCCACCCTTCACATAAGGCCCCTAGGGAAGATGCCCCCCCAGCAGCACAGTTGAGGGGGACTGTGGAGGACATGGGGCAGCGCTGTAAAACACACATAGCAGTCATGAAAATACAAAACTGGGCTCCAGGCTGTTTGTGGGCACTTAATTGGGGCAGTTTTCTCCTAAATTGGGGTTTTGTCTTGCTTCCCTGCGGGAGAGCCCAGGAGAAGGGATAGGACAGTGGCCAAAAGCCAGTGGAACCCAGGTGGCCAGAGGGGTGTGAGGCCACAGGTCACATCCTCTGCCCAGTGTCCCCAGCTGCGCAGGCAGGCAGCCGCTGCGGCAGCATGGAGCGGGATGCTCATCTTTTCATCTGCCAGTGAGTCACTTGGCAGAGGAGGAAACCGCTGACAGCACTGGGGACGTGGAGGTGGCTGCTGCACCCGTGCCTTGTGCTAAAGGCACACCAACAATTGCGGTATATGGGGCACAGCCGGCTCCCTCCCCACAGCCCTGCCGCACGCTTGGCACTGTGGCCACCCCATCCACAGCCTGAGACCAGCCGGCTGTGGTGGTGCCCAGTGCTGGTAGTGCCTGCCACGGTGCAGTCTTGCCGGCTGCCCCGACGGGCTCTGGTGCTGCCCGGCTCTTCCCCCCTCGTGCAGCCTCCCCAGCGTTAATCCCTGGATTAGCTGCCTGCCCTGCCTGCTTTGTGGGGTCTGGCATGTCGGCATTGCCCAAATTCCCCGGCCCCTGTGCTCAGCTGGCTGCTGCAGCCCCCCCCGGCCCTGCTGCCTGCACCCAGCCTAGCAGCAAAGAGGGGTGGACCAGGGCCCAGAAATGCCCCATGCTCTCACGGTGAGCCCAGCCTGGGCACGATGCCCTGGGGATGGAGAAGTGGCAGGGAAGCAGGACTGGGGCACTGCGTGCTGCTGCCAACACTGTGCTGCCGTTGGGGACCTGAGGTGCCACATGTCCCCGCTGGCCTGGCTGAGGGGAGAGCAATGGCGGTGACAGGGATTTGCCAAGGCTGCGGCAGCTCAGGTACTGCCTGAGGGAGCCGGGGTGCAGGCAGGGATCTGGGGTACAGGCAGGGAGCCAGGATGCAGGCAGGGAGCCGGGGTGCATCACGGTGTGGGGCAGAGCCCTGAGCCAGCGTGACTTTGTGGTGCTGTGGCCGTGCCAATGCCAGCCCAAGCCCTGGCAGGGCCGGCAGCTCTCCAGCGGGACAATTAGCTGATTAGCTAATTACCTGCGCCTTGGCAGGGGCCAGTAGCCCAGTGGCTGCCAAGGTGCTGCATGCCTCGTGCAGGGTGGGTGGGAGGTGTGGGGCAAGCGTGGGGCAGGAGGGTGCCAGGGCCACCCACAGACCCTCCCGGGGACCCTGCCGGTGGGGTGCCTGCAGCCCACCCCGCCTGCCCCATGGCCGCGGTGGGACTGGCCTTGGCAACAGCCCCCCGCCGGGGGCTGCCTGGCTCCCGGGAGGGCCTGCCTGCCCTGCCTGCCCTGCCTGCCCCACAGGCAGCATCCCCTCTGCTGCCTCCTGCCCCGTGGGGACCTCCCCTGGTGCCCCACGAGGCCACGTCCACGGGAGACCAGCCCTACGGGGGAACCTGCCCGAGAGGAGCCCACCCCAGCTGAGCCCCACGGCACCCGCCCCGCCCCTGTGCCCGGCCCCACGGGTCCCGGCCCCGCACGGCAGCTCCAGCCGTGCCCGGGCGCCCCGCGGCCCCCCCCGCCACCCCCCCCCTCCCGGTGCCGGGCGGGTTCCCGCGCGGGTGCCCGCGGCTCGGGGCGGCGCGTGACCGGCTGCCGCCGCCGCCGCCGCCGCCGCCGCCGCCGCCCGCTCCGCCGCAGAGCCCGGCCCGCCCGCCCGCACCGGCACCGGCACCGGCACCGGCAGGTCAGCGGGGGGGCTGCGGCCGGCACCGGCACCGGGGCCTCCCGGGCTGCGGCGGGCGGCGGGAGGGGGCTGGCCGCACCGCGGCCCGGGCACCGGGCACCGAGCCCCGAGCAGCGGGGTTCTGCCCGGCGCGCTGCAGGCGGGGTCCGCGGGATGCGGCGGCCGCACCGGCCCCGCTCCGGTCCCGCACCGGCCGCGGCCCGGCCCCGCAGCGCAGCTCCGCCGGCTCCCGCACCCGCACGGCGGGGGCCGCCGCCGCAGCCGGGCGATCCCGGCCCCAGCCCCGGCCCGGCGGGGCTGAGCCGCGTGTGCGGCAGCGGCGGGGCCCGCCGGGCCGGGCATCCCCGCCGGGATGCAGCCGGGGACGCGCCAAGGTGAACGGTGCACGCCGGAGCGGGGCCGCCGGCAGCGGGGACACCGGGAGGGGCACCGGGGATGGAGCACCTGGGAGAGGACACCGGGGAGGGGGACAACCGGGGATGCCGGGGGTAGGGACCACTAGGCACCAAGGACCACCAGCACCGGGGACACCGGGATGGGGACCGCCAGCACTGGGGGCACCAGCGACGGGGACACGGGGATGGGGACCGCCAGCACCGGCGACACTGGGAATGGGAAGACTGGGAATGGGGCCACCGGCAGCAGGGACGCTGGGGGCAGGGACAGCTGGGGACAGGGCCCAGGGCCAGCCCGAGCAGGGCCAGCCCGGCCGCTGGCTCTCTCCCCGGGCAGTGGGTTGCCGTGGGCATGGCAGCCCCAGGGCCGGTGGCGCGAGCCCCCCATGGGCAGCCGCCACGGGTCCTGGCTCACCGAACCCCCGTCCCCGCAGGGCCAGCTGGGTGCTCACCATGGCTACAGCACGGCTTATCACCTGGGGGCTGCTCCTGGCCACCGGGGTCCCCACCGGGGTCCGGGGAACGCTGTCGGCGGGGCTGTCCCCAGGTGGGACCCTGCAGCGGGGCAGGGACCCCCTGCATAGCCCTGCCTGGGGACAGCAGCGGCCGGGCCCATCCCCTGCCTGGGAAGCATCAGGGGACCCGAGCGGCGCCGGGGGCCCTGGGAGCGAGCGCTGGGGGGGCGGCAGCCTCGTGCGCTGGTCCCCACCGCTGCAGGCCGGGGATGCCACCGGGGCATCCCTGGAGACGGAAACCACCGTGGCAGGCGCTGGCACTGGGGCCTGGTGGAACGGTGGCGCAGCCCCAGCCGTGGCGGAGGAGCCACTCGTTGCCTGGCAAAGACACGAGGCTGAAGGCCAGGACAGCCCGCGGGGGGGGACCTGGCTGCCCCATGGCTCTGCATTGGGGACACCGGGCCCCGAGGTGCCTGCAGACACGGGGCCGGGCTCTCCGGGGCTGCCCTGGGCAGGGCAGAGTGCCGCCGGGCCAGCCGGCACCCTCAGCCCTCGGCCGACCGTGTCCACCGTTGCCCTGACCCCCATGCTGGCAGCAGGGACAGGGACGGGGACAGCAGACACCCACGCAGGGGGACAGCCAGTGCTGGGGGGATCCACGGCGGCCCCGGGCACACAGTTCGCTCCAGCCAACAGCCAGCCTGTCCCACTGGGCACTGTCCCCATCCCCCACCCCACGAGCACAGGGCCAGCCCAGGGTCCCCACGCCAGCCCCAGCTCCCCACAGCCAGTGGGCAGACAGGGGGACCTGGGGGGGACCCCCAGCCCCTCCCTGGCTCTGCCCAGCTCTGCCCCACGGCTGCCCCCCACAGCCCCATCCTGGGGGCTGGCTGAGCCCTGGACCCGGGTGCTCCCAGCTCACCAGCGCAGCACCCGGAGGGCCCCGCTCAGCCACGCCACTGCCAGCCCTGGGGACGCAGCCCCTCGCACGGACCCCAGGCCAACGGGGCAGCAGGGACCCCAGCTCGCCCCGGGGGCTGCCCTCAGCACCAGCCCCGCACCACCACCTGCCTCCAGCATGGCCCCCCCCGGCACAGGTAGGAGCTGGCATGGTGTGTGGGACCCCTCGGCAGGGACCGAGCCCCCGTGGGTGCCAGTGCCCGGCTCTGCCCTCTCTCGCAGGGCTGCTGCCCGAGGAAGATGTCGGCTCCCCACAGCGGGTCCGGGGCGCTGTGGGCCCCGTGAGTGCCCCAAACGCCACCGAGGCCTCCTCATGGCCAACAGCGCGTCCTGCCACAGGGACACCTGGGACCAGGCACTCAGGTGATGCAGGGCTGCTTCCAAGCCCATCCATTCTGCAGACGCAGTGGGAGCCCATCCCCGGGGCATCAGGGCTGGTGGGGGGAGGGAGGATGGCAGCTATCTTGGGCCGCCCAGACGGGACATGGTGACACCTTCAATCAGGATTGTGCCTGGCGACGGACCTAATCTACTCCTGCCCACAGGGATTAGTATTAAGTGCCCGGCAGGTGGGGGCTTCCCCAGGGAGTGTCAGGGACATGACCGGTGCCGTGCCACCCCCTGGCACCGTGGCACCCCCTCTGGCACCGCAGGTCCTGCCAGACACCCCTGGGAGGTGCCGGTGGGCACAGCCCTGGCCAGCACGGGGCACTCTTCCTTGCGGTGCCGGGGTGCCACGGCTGGTGCATCCCAGTGGGGGTTGCAGGCAGGGGCTGGGTGCCGCCGAGCCCCCCACTCCCCACTGACTGTCCCCCTCCTTCCCGCCTGCAGATGCCCGAGGGACGCAGCCCCCCGCCCACGGCACCGCGGCCCCCTCTGCCACGTGGTGGCAGGCAGGGGGGACGCCACAGCCAGCCCCCCGGCAGCCATCCACGCCGCAGCTGCAGCCCAGCCGCTCCCCCCCGGCAGCGGGGGCCAACGGGACGGGGCTGCGCTGGGCCGAGCTGCGACGCCGGCTGGGCTTCGCCTGGGAGGCCCACGTCTATGGGGTGGCCGCCATCTTTCTGCTGCTGGCGCTGGGCTGCCTGGCCGGGCTGGCGGGGGCGGCTGCCCTCCGTCCCCCCCACCTGCCCCACGTTTTAGGGGCCCATGGGCTGCTGCTGGCTGCCTGCCTGCTGCGGGTGACCTTCCTGCTGCTGGACCCCTACGGGGCATGGGGCCGCCTGCCCCCCTGGGCCCTGCTGCTGCTCAGCACCGTCCCCTTCCCTCTGCTGCTCGCCGCCTTCGCCCTCCTGCTCCAGCGGCTCCAGCGCCTGGCCCAGCTCCGGCTGCTGCCGGCTCGGCTCCGGGGGCTGCCGGCGCTGGGGGCTGCTGCTGCCCTGCAGAGCGCGGTGCTGGGGGCTGCCGATCTGCTGCCGCTCCGGCTGGGCCCTGCGACCGGGCTGGGGCTGCAGGCGCTGGGCTGCGGGGCCGGGGCCCTGCTGCTGCTGGGGGGGCTCTGGGGGTGCTGGCGGGTGCTGCGGGCACCCCGGGAGGGACCAGGGGGTGGCGGGGGGCTGGGGCTGCGGCAAGGGGCCCGGGCGCTGCTGGCGGCAGCGGTGGCGGGGCTGCCGGTCTGCGGGCTGCAGCTCTACAGCGCTTTGTGGCTGCGGGGGGTCCTGGGCCCCTCCGGGCGCTTCTCCCGGCCCGGCTGGGTGGCACAGCTCTGGCTGCGGGTCGGTGAGCTGGGCACGGCGCTGGCACTGCTGGTGGCCGCTGCCGAGCCGCTGTGCTGCCAGTGTCGTCGCCGGAGCCCTGCCAGCCACTCCTGCTGGGCCAAGGCGCTGCGGTACTTCTGCGCCGGCCGCAAAGCCGAGGCGCCCGAGTACCCCAACAACTGCTACGACTGGGCCAGTGGCGGCACAGGTGGCACCGGTGGCACCGGCCCGGAGCGGGCACCCGCCAACGACATCTCCAAGAGCCTCATTCGCAACCCAGCCGAGCAGCTGCCCCTGCGGGCACTCAAGGACAGCAACGAGGCCTGGGCAGCTGCCGCCGGCAGCGCCAGGATGCCGGGGCTCAGCCCCAAGTGCCCCAACGCGGTGGCTGCCCGCTCCTGCGCTGCCTTCGAGCAGGGCTCGTCCCCCTCGCTGGGAGAGCTGGCCTTCCGCCCGCCGTCCCCCATCGACCTGCGCCGCAGCATCGACCAGGCACTCTGCCGCCGGCACCTCCTGCACAATGGCCTCTTCGGCCGACCCCGCCGTGGTTCCGGCGCCTCGCTGCACGACTCCCCGGCCCCCGCCGAGACCCCCGGCTTGGGGCGCATGGCACGCTGCAGCTCGCTGACAGACCTGCCTGGCCCCCGGCAGCCCCCCGGCAGCATCACCATCACCGTCACCGCCTCGGCCAGCTCGCTGGAGAGCAGCTCGCTGAAGATCAGCTGGAACCCCTGGCGCCATGGGCTGTCCTCGCCCGACAGCCTGCCCCTGGACGAGGCGCCCAGCCGGGCCCCCCTCCTGGTGCCCGCCGTGCCCCCCCCATGGGAGCGCGAGGGCCCCCGTGGCTTCCTGGCCCTTGGCAAGGCGGCGGACGCCCGCAGCCTCTCCAGCGACACCATCGAGCTCTGAGCCGGGGAGACGGGAGGACGGGCAGAGACTGGGGAGCGCAGGGGGATGAGCCCACTGTGGGGGGCCGGGGGTCTGATCCTGTGCCCCTGCAGGATGGGGTAGGAGGGGGGAGCTGGGCTGGGCCAGCTCCATTTGTGCCAAACCAGAGAAATAAAAAGTTTATGTTGGGAGGAGGCAGCCCCGTTGGCATGCAGAGGCAGAGGTGGGCAGCAGCACCCCCAGTCCCCCCCGGCCCCCCCCACCCCAAGCAGCCAAACTGGGTGTGCAGAGCTTTATTTCCTGAGATATGGACACACGTACAGATGGGCACACCCTGACAGACAAACCACAGACAAATGCAATGGCCACACTCATGCATCCAGCAGGGCCCCCCCCCGCTGGCATGGCAACCTGCGAGTGGCTCCTGACCCCCTGCCCCGCAGGAGACCCCAGCCCAGGAGGGGAGAGATGGGCTTTGCCCAGGGATGGAGCGGGGGGGGGGGGGGGGCAGCTCTCCCAGCCCTACAGCTGGGGGCAGAGGGGGGACCCAGTCCCCCACTGCCCCACAGGGAACCATCTCACGGGCGGGGCATAAGGTCCCACGGGCCCAGCAGCCGCCAGCCCTGGGGACGCTCACTGGGCAGGCAGCGCGGCCGAGCTCTGTCAGCATCACCGCCCCGGCACCCGGCGGTGCCAGAGCACCCCCTGACCTGCCCCCACGCCCTCCCACCTGCCACTGTGCCAGGCCTCTCCTCCAGCGCACGAGGGGCTGGGGCAGCATGCTGTGCCCCCCCCCCCGCCCCGTTCCGCACTGCCTGGCATCACCACCCCAGCCGGAGGGGGCTGTGCGGGAGCCCCTGGGAATCAGATACCCCCGGCTCATTCTGCAGAGGGGGAGCGAGACCCTATGCTAATGGGGGGCTGGGGGATTCATGCAGGGCACAGCACCGCACGCAAGATCCGGTCTCGGCAGCCAGCCCCTGCTGCGGGGGGGAACCCTGCACCCCAGGCTGAGCCTGCCCCCCCAGCCCGCATGCGGCAGCCCCAGAGCTATCTGCCCTTCATGAAGCCGTCGAGGACGCGGTCGCTGCGGTCGGAGAGCCAGTAGCCGGCCATGGCAGCCACGGCACCGATGAAGATGGCGGTGAAGACCATGTCGCCCTTGGCAGCCAGCGTGGCAAGGGCGCAAATCATCACGCCAAAGAACATCTGCTGCAGCACCACCACCTCGTCCTCCGTCACGTCATCAAAAAAACCCTTCTCCGGGGCATCTGCAAGCACAGCGGTTGCGGGGGGGCCACAGCTGAGCGGGCAGAGCCCCCCGCCACTCCCCCTGCCCACAACCTGTGCCCCCCCGCTCACATCAGGCCGTACCGGGGGGTTTGTCCTCCACGCAGTGCCCGTCCCGCCGGACGTGGCCGCTGGCGCAGACGCACCGGTAGCTGCCCTCCGTGTTCTCACACACCTCCTGCGCTCCCGTGCACACTGGCTCCTCGGCGCTGGCGCACTCGTCTACGTCTTGGGGGGAGGCAGGGTTCAGGCAGGGCTCGGGCAGCGAGGAGCGGGCAGAGCCACCCCCCAGCCCATGGGAAGCACTCACCCAGGCACTTGGCTCCATCCCGCCAGTAGCCCTTGTTGCATTTCTTGCAGCGAGCCGGCCCGGCGCCCATGCAGCCAATGCAGGCCGTAGAGCAGTCTGCCGTGGGGAGAGGAGCCAGGGTTGCCACTGGAGCCCCCTCCCAGCCCAGCCAGCAGCAGCCCAGGCCAGGGGGGATGGTCCTGAGCCCGGGGGAGCCGTTCGAACAGAACCACCCCCCACCTCCGCCTGACCTCGGCACTCATAGGAGCCCTCCGTGTTGACGCAGAACTGGTTGGCTCGGCAGTGCGCCATCTCCGTGCCGCACTCGTCAATGTCTGAGAGAGAGGCGTCATAGCCCCGCTGAGTCCTGGCTCCCGGGTCACAGACCCCTGCAGCCCCGAGCTCGCCTGCTGCCCACCCATCCCGCCGCGGTACTCACCGATGCAGCGGTGCTCATGCAGCATCCAGCCCCTTTTGCAGCGAAGGCAGCTGGAGTCCTCTGGCCCCGTGCAGCGCCCGCACGCCCGGTAGCACTCTGCGAGCAGGGAAGAGCAGCCATGGGTACAGGCAGGGGGGAGCTGCCTGCACCCCGTGCCAGGGCAGCACCAGGGCAGACCCCCCGGCTGCACAGCCCCCCTCCCCGCCAGGCCAGACCCCTACCTACCGGCACATACCAGGTGGCTCTTGTTCCGCGAGGCCTCATAGTAGCCATCACCGCACTCGGCGCAGAAAGGGCCGCCGTAGCCCGGGCTGCAGACACACAGGCCGGTCCCGCGCCGCGTGCCATCGCCATCGCATCGCCCGTTGCCGCTGCAGGGCTGCCGGGGCCCGCCGGCACAGGCTGCACAGGGAAAGACCAGCTGGCTGGCAGCCAAGGTGGAGGGCAGTGTGCCGGGGGGAGCCCCTCCAGCCCGGGCACCCCCACCAGCACCTCGCTCATGCCACAGCTACTCACGCCGGCAGTCGGGGCCATAGGTGCCAGGCGGACAGCAAAGTGCCAGCCTGTCCATGCACAGCCATTGGAAGAAGTCGGGGTGCTGCTGCTGCCTGGGGAGGGGGGAACATGGCGCTCAGCCCCCTGCCATCCCCCTGTTTCCCCGTGTCCCCATCCCCAGACTCACTCGTGGAACCACCACTGCTCCACATGCTCCTCGCTCTGCTCCAGCAGCTGGTGGCAGGCAAAGTCCGAGGGGGCACAGACGCCCTCCAGCACCTCCAGCAGACGGGTCTCACTGTGGGGACAGGGGGGTCAGCATGGGGATGTGTCCCCCTGGGGCAGCTGGGGCCCGCCAGACCCCCCACCCCTGGCTGGGGAGCACCCACCTGTGTTGGTACTTGGCCAGCTTCTCCTCCTCCCAGGCTGTGTTGCCCCCACCAAAGCCTTCGTGCTCTGTCCGCTCCAGGCCCTGGGCACATGGGGGCGGGGGCAGCGCAGGCATGGGACCCCCCGATGAGCTGTAGGGTCCCCCCTGGGCTGTGCCACCCTCCTCCCCCAGGGACCTGTCACCCTCTCCCCTCCCCAAAGCCCAGTCGCTGTGTCCCCTCAGGACCCCCTCCGCTCCCTAGGGATGCTGCGGCCAGTGCTCCCCACCTCACCAATGTCTCCCCAGGCCACCTTCCCCCTCCGGGGCCCCATCACCTCCTCGTCCATCGTCCCCGTCCCGTCCCAGCCCGTGCTCCCCCTGGCCCCCCCCGCAGCCACATCCCCCCACCCATGATCCCCTTTGTCCCTGCTCGCCTGTCACCCTGCACCGGGCCACCCCCCGCATCGCACACCGCGTCCCCCACGCCTGTCACCCGTGGGCCCCAACACGTCACTGCCCCCCCTCACCCTACACACCCGCCCCAGACCCCATCACCCCTCCGTGCCCCCTCCCTCCCCTCCCCACGCCACGGCCCCCATCATCCCCGCCGTGTCCCCCCCCGCCCCGCACCCTGCTGAAGCTGTCAGCGAGGCCGCGGCAAGCTCGGCAGGGCTCGGACCCGTCCCCCTCCCGCTCCCCGTCCCGGTCCGGGCCCGGGTGGGCGCGGACGGCCGCCAGCAGGACCCCCCCGAGGAGGGCGGCCCCCAGCAGGGCCCCCCCCAGCCCGGGCCCCCCCCCCCGCCGGGCCGGCAGCGGCAGCAGCGCGGCCGCCAGGCGCCGCCGCGGCCCCATCCTGCGCCCCGCCCCGCCCCGCACCACGTGGGCCGCGCCCGCTGACTCAGCGCTCGCCGCCCCCGCCAATGGCCGGCGCTGCCGCCGACGCCGACGACTCCCCCCGCTGCCGGCCAACCCGCGCGGCCCGCCCGGCCCCGCCTCCCCGCGCCTTAAAGGGGCCGCGGCCAAGGGCACCCGGCGGGGCTGGGCGGAGCGCGGACGGGCCGTGGCCGATGACCCCGCACGGAGCAGGGGGCGGCTCCCCGGAACGCAGCGGCCCCGCTCCCGCCCAGCCGGGGCGAGGCCCTCAAGCCCCGACCCGACCGGGCCGCTCCCCATCACCCCCTAGCCAAACCCATCCAGGTCACCTTCCCCCCTCCAGCCAAACCCGTCCAGGTCCCCCTCGCCCCCCCAGATTTGCCCAGTTCCCCCCTCATCCCCTCCTGAACTGGTCCAGTTCCCTCCCACCGCCCCCCAGGCCGGCCCAGTTCCCCTCGTACCCCTGAACTGGCCCAGTTCCCCATCACCCTTTCTGAACCCGTCCAGTTCCCCATCCACCCTCCGACCAGACCAGACCAGTTCCGCTTCACACCCCTGAACTGGCCCAGTTCCCCTTCACCCTTCCTGATATGGTCCAGTTCCCCTTCACCCCCCAACCAGCCCAGACACCCTTCCTGCCCCCAACCCCCCCTTACCTCCCCATCACCCCTCTCCAATCCATCCCAGTCCCCATTCACCCCCCACACCACAGGGGCTGGACTCACGCTCGGCAAAGCCACTGTCACCGCTTTATTCCCCCACCGACCGCCGCAGCCCTTCGGCCACTGCCGCCACGTACGGCTCCGGCCACCGGCCCCGCTGCCGACCCGGTCCCGCCAACGCCCGCAGGAAGCCCCCCGTCTCGCTGGGCAGTGCGAAGGCAGGGGCTGCCCGCAGTGCCGGTGGCACCGCCGGCACCAAGGCCTCTAGCCGGACCACGACATAGTGACCATTGCCCGCCGCCAGCTCCGGCACGGTGCAGGACAGAGCTGCCGCGAATGCCTCGCAGGGTGCTACAGTGGGGACATCATCAGGGCTGGGGACGTGCTGGGGGCCGGGGCCACATTCAGCAGCCCCGGCCCCCGGTACAGCCCTGGCCCTGGCGTCCCACTGGTGTGCAGCAGCCACAGCCGCCGGGGAGAGGAAGAGGATAATGGTGTCACCGTCACGCAGCGCTTGCCGGTGCTGGGCGTGCAGCCAGGGCAGTGGCCCCCATGCTGCTATCCCGCTGCCACCGCCCGGTGCTGCCGTCACTGCCAGCCCCAGCGGGCGCAGGGCTGCCATCAAGGCGCACGCTGCCCGCTCTGCCACCGGCTCCATCGCGTGCACCAGCAGTGCCCGCCGACCTCGCAGCGGGCCTGGGGGGTATTGTCAGTGCCTGAAGCCCCCCTGGGCTCCCTGTACCCACCCTATGGGGCAGCCAGGGTGGGAGGCAGGCTGGGACCACCCACCATGGAGGATCCCAACCCCTGGCTCTGTCCCCGAACCACTGCAGCACCTCCCATACCTGAGCTGAGGGACAGCTACGGTGGGAAGCAGGCTGAGACCACCGCCGATGTGTGACCCACCCCCTGCTCAGTCCCCCAATCCCTTTACCCACCCTAAGGGACACCCACAATAGGAGGCAGGTTGGGACCCCCCCTCAATAGGGTTCCCACCCTCTGCTCTGTCCCCCTACACCCCTACCGACCCTATGGGGCAGCCATGGTGGGGACCCCCCTGCCCTGTCCCCCCATCCCTGCCCCACACTGTCCCAGACCCCAGGCTTGCCCCACACTCACCCTCAGAACCGTAGTCAGCCCTCAGGGACTTCAACCAGCCTGTGGGGAGGACAGGCAGTAAGGCAGGGTCCCCGGGGGGGTTCCCAGGCTGGGGACAGCCCCCAGGCAGGCACCGCTCACCTTTCATGTCCTCCTTCTTCAGCAGGAGCAGGAGCAGGAGGCAGGCAGCCCCCACCAGCACCCCCATCCACGCCAGCACCCAGCGGGCACGCAGGTCTGCGGAGCAGGGATCAGCGTCCACCAAGGGCCCCCGGTACCCACCGAGGGTCCCCAGTGGCTCCACAGGGTAGGGGCCCTCCCTCAGCCCCACACCGGCCCCGCTCTGCCCCGGTGCGGCCAGGGATACTCACACTTGTGCAAAGGACAGGCCCAGAGCGTGACCCCGGTGTTGTTCTCAGCGTGCCAGATCTGTGGACATGGGGACATGTCACACGCTGCCTGGTCCTTGCCCACTGCCCGCCAGCTGCCCGCACTGACCTGCCTGCACTGCCCCGCCGCCACATCCCGCCGCAGCTCCTGCTCCAGCAGCCCAGGGCGCCCCACTCCCTGCAATGGCGGCAGGGGGTGAGCCAGTTGTGCCGCTGGTGCCGCCGGGACACAGGGGTCCCTGTCCCTTACCGTGCTGGTGAAGTTGGTGAGGGGTGTGCAGGTGCTCCGCTCCAGGGCGCACAGCGAGGCGTTCCCCTCATGTTCCAGCAGCAGGAGGTCATCGGGGCGGCCAGGCAGCGCTCCTGGGGATGTGCCAGGGGGCTAGGGGGAGGCGGCAAGGGGAGGGCAGGGAGGGCTCACCCCCCACCCAGACCCCTGGGCTGCCCCTGCCCTCCCACCCCAGCAATACTCACGGTCCCGCAAGCACTGGGTCAGCCGGACCTGCCCGTCGCTCCACACCTGCCCCAGAGACCGGATCAGCAGTGCCTGGGGCTGCCCATGGGGCAGCTGTAGGGCAGCCGTGGGACAGAGGGGTGTCCTACCTGCACACAGAGGTTAGGGTGTGGCCGCAGCCCCCCAAACTCCTGGAGTCCCTGTGGGCAGAAGGGATGCTCCGTTAGTGCCACCCGCACGCCCCCTGCATGTCCCCGACGCCCCACAGAGCCCCACTCACCTGCCCCACGGCGGGCTGCCGCAGGCCGGGCAGGGCTTGGCAGAGCCCAGCGGGTGCCGGCTGCCAGCAGGGCACCAGCTCAGCCGGGAGGTCGCAGGGAGCCGAGAGGGAGCAGGTCAGCGCCTGCCCCCCAGCATGCAGGATCAGCCGGCTGCGCGCCCACAGCCGCTCCCAGGCCTCAGCGTCTGCAGCGGCACCGGGAGAGGGGTGTCACCCTGCGCGGTGTCCCCTCGGGTCCCCCTGTGTCCCGGCCCCCCCCCCCCCAGCCCTGTGGGTACCGTGGGAAAAGGGGCACAGGGTGGCCCGCAGCGGGTCCTGGGTCTCTGGCCAGACCTAGGTAGGAGAAAGAGAGAAGGAAAAGAAGGATTTGGGGTATCCATGCTGTGACTGTGACCCAGCTAGCCCCCTTGGGATGCCCCCATGGTGCCTGGGCCGGGCACCCACCTGCAGGCAGAGGCAGGGCAGCACCTCATCGGCTGGCAGACTGTAGTTCATGGGGCTGCTCTGCCACCGGCAACCAGACGTGGGTCACACGGTGGCAAATTGCCCCCCACTGGTGTCACCCAGCCCAGGGGGATCCACTCCCAGGGGACCCTCTCCCAGCACCCTGCCTGTAACACAGACATGGCTTCCCGGGGACGGGGCAGCGGCCGGAGCCCGGCAAGGGTGGGGGGGTCAGGGAAGGGGTTCACACTCACCGCGGTCACTGCGCGCCCCGGCCCGCTGGCACCGTGGCTCTGGTTGTGGTAGAGCCGGAGGGTGTAGCTGTGCCCCGCCATGGCCCCCTGCACCTCCACGACCACCTCCTTCGGCCCCGGGGAGACCTGCAGCCTGGGCACTGCACCGGAGGCAGCTCAGGGCACCCGGCACCCAGCACCACCCACTCAGCACCACAGCACAGGGCACAGCACCCCAGGGGTCACCCTCTCTCCCGGCATTCACCACCCAGCTCTCCCCAGGGGACATACACCAAGGTGGGGGGGTCCCGGCGCTGCCGCAGCTGGGGGATGCCAGCACCTACCTTGGCACTGGAGGATGGCAGCCTGTGCCGCGGGCCATGAGCAGTCTGTGGGAACAGGAGGTCAGCGAGCAGGAGGGAGGGGGCCACAACGGCGGGGCATGCCGGGGGCTCACCTGGCACCCACTGCCACTGGCTCAGCCTCCAGTGGTCACGCGAGTTAGTGTATGCCGTGACGTGGAGCTTGGAGCCCAGCGGCGCCTCGAAGCACCGGAAGGTCACCCAGCCCTGTGCAGGAAAACCACCACCGCGCTGTGGCGAGGTACCGGCACCACCAGCACCCATCTCCCTGGGGCACGGGCAACAGGACCACCGCACCACAGAGATGCGCTGGTGCCAGCACCCACATCCCCACACGCTGCAGTGCCCGTGGACTGCCGGTGCTGGGGACACCCATTCCCGGCACCCCGCCTCTACGTACCAGGGGTTGGCCAGGCAGCGCAGGGGCCAGGGGTGCCTGGACCTCCACGGCCACGCAGCGGGAGGAGGCGTATGTGTGCCCGGAGAGCAGCAGTAGCCCGGTGACGTTGGGCTGGGACGAGGCAGTCCCATCCACCGCTGGCCACCGTCCCCCCTTACCGCCATCCTCCGCCTCGGGGATGCCCGATGGCGCAGGGCGGCGGGGGTCTCCAGTGCCGGTGGTCAGGTGCAGCCGTGCCTCCAGGCAGGGTGAGCAGGCCGTGGGCCCGGTGCAGCGCAGCACCGGCTCCAGCTGCAGCTGATCCAGGGCCAGCCCATGGCCGGGCCCCGGCGGCTCCGTCCCGCACAGCACGTCAGTGTCTGCGGGGGGGGAGACGGAGGGTGGCCGTGGGTGTGGGGCCCCACGCCTCGGGTGGGCTGGGGGGCCATGGCGGCGGCGGCGGCGGCACTTACCCAGGAGGCGGCAGGCGAGGCCCTGGGGAGGGAGGCGGGGGTGAGGCCGGCGGCGGTGCCAGGGTGGCCGGTGGCCCGCGTGCCGGCGACGCCGACCCACCTGGGAGCAGGCCAGGGTGTCGCGGGTGGCCCCGCGCCCACCCACCGCCCCTGCCGCCACCAGCACCAGCACCAGCAGCTGCCCCGGTGGGCGCATGGCGGGGCCGGGGCCGTGGGGTGCCCCGGCCCCACGCCGTCCACTCCCGACGGCCCCGCTCTCCCCTCCCGGCTCCACGGGCCCCACCGCCGCCACCGCCACCGCCGCCGGCTCCCGCTTCCTGCTCCGATCCCGGACACCCGGGTCCTAGCGCGGCGCTGGCGACCGCCCCGGGGTGGGGCCTCCCCGCTCCAGCTCCCGCACCGACCCGCCGACGGGCTTCACGCCCCGGCACCGCCGGGAGGGCTCAGGGCCCCCCCCACCCCCCCGCGGGGACCGGGGAGGCCCCATGGCTGGAGAACAGGGCCTGCCCCTGCCCCACGGCCTGGGCACGGTGCCCAGGCCGGCCCCGGGGAGCCGGCAGCGGCTGCGGGACGCGGTGCGGCGGCCGTGCCGGGACAGGCTGCGACCCTGCCCCGGTGCGTCCTCTTGCCCCCCGACCCCCATATGCTGCAGGGTCAAGCCCCGGCACACCATACGGATGGCGGGGCAGCGTGAAACGGTGCCTTTATTGCTCCCACCCCAAACACGTTCCCGCTGGCAGCGCGGCAGTGAAGAGCAGGGCCAGGCTGTGCACAGCACCCGGCCCCCCGTGCCCCAGGCAGGGCAGGGAGACCCTCCGCTGCCCGGCTTCTTCCAGCGCCGCTCTGGCCCCTCGCCCGGCTGTGCCATCTCAAGGGGCTTCTCCAGGTCCCGGCTCTGCTCTGGAGCAAGTCCCTGCGTGGAAATAAAGCTGCCCCTGCCTGGGACAGCACCTCCGTTCCCGGCCCCAAGGACCCGGCGGGACACTTTTCCCGGCCCCCCACAGCACATCCTGCGGCCAGGGGCCAGCCCCGCTCGGGCCCCTGTGGTGCGGCACCCACGGCTCCTGCCCAGGGCACCCACGGGCACCCCTCCTGCCGCAGCAGTCAGCATGCTCAGCCGAGCCCTGCGCCTCCGTGATGGGCCCCTGCTGCACCCAGCCCCGTCGGCCCGCAGCAATGCCCAGCTCAGCCACAGCGTGGGCGCTCAGGTGCCAGCAGCCGCCCCGGGGGGCTGGGGTGGGGGGCTGCCCTCCCCGGCCCCTGCCCCCAGCAGCCGGTGCAGGAGCCCCCCCACCCTGCCCCAGTGGCAGCGGTGGGGGGCCGGGGGGCTGCCCCGCAGGGCACCCAGCAGCCCGGGCAGCTGTTGGGGCAGGCGGTAGGTGGGCAGGGGCCGGAGGGGCCTGGGCACATCGCGGGGACTGCAGAGCTGGCTGAAGTAGGCCAGCACCCAGCCACCACTGCAGCCTGCAGACCCCAGCTCCCCATGTAGGCAGGCCATGGCCGCCCCGAAGATGTCATGGGCGTCTCCGGGGGTCCCGCTGGCTGCCCCGACCCGCCACCGGCGAAAGAGCCGGGCGCTGCCCCGGCTCCAGAGGAGGAGGACGGTGCCACGCTGGCGGCCCACGCGGCCCCGCTGGGCGTAGACCCAGGGCAGGGCACCCGCCTGCCCCACGCCACCTGCTTCCCACAGGTCCAGGCGCACGTCGCAGCCCAGCCCCGTGCGCAGCCGTTCGGCCAGGGCGCACACCAGCCCCAGGTGCTCCTCCGAGTCCGGCGAGTACAGCAGCAGCACGGGGCGTCCGCCTGGGGCACCTGCGGGATGGAGAGGACAGAGGTGACAGCCCTACCTCAAGCCCCTCTGGCATTCCCCAGGGACCCCCTGGCACCCCAGCCCCATGGCCACTGTGGCCACTGCACCCCCACCCCGCAGCCCCCCAGGGTGTCCCTCACCGTCAGCCGGCCTCCAGGCACCACAGCAGTTGAAGAGCAGCACGGTCACCACCAGCCCCAGTGCCAGCACCAGCCCCAGCAGCCCAAAGTGCCTGCGCGAGACTGGGAGAGGAGCAGTGAGGGGGGGGGTGTCTGCCCACCCCCACTGCCCCCCATGACCCCCCCCAGGACCCCCCACTCACCGTCGGGACAGAGCAGCTGCTTCCGAGCGAAGTGCACATCTGAGCGCCACACCTGGGGAAGAGGCGGGGTGAGGGGGGGGCAGGTTGGTGTGTCCCCCCCACGGTGCGGGTGCTGACACAGGGGTCACCTTACCAGCACACAGCTGCCCAGGACGTGCACCGGCAACAGCAGCGCCAGCTCCCCTGGGGCAGAGCCCTCCGGCTGCAAAGCACAAGGGCAAGGTCAGCATGGGTCGGTCCCCACCATGTCCCCCCCAGGCCTGTGACACTCACCCGTGTGACGGTGTAGAAGGGGGCCTCAGGCTCGCACTGTCTGCCATGGCGCTGGCAGAGGGCTGCGCTGAAGGCTGCAGGGACGCTGGAGGTGAGGTGCAGCTGCAGCTGCAGCCCGCGGACGCTCACCGAGACATTCCAGGCGGTCTCTGTGGAGAGAGCGGGGGGGCTTGCGGGACATCCGAGGGCATGAGGGGTGCGAGGGACCCTGCAGCAGGGCTGTGGTCAGCCCAGGGGTGCCCCCCACCTGTGGGGCTCACCTGGCCGGTGGGGACACTCCACGTGGCTGCTGTTCCCGTAGGAGAACTGGGGGGAACAGGGATCAGTGGAGGGGCTAGGTGAACTGCCATCACCCATCGCTGCGCCCCAGCCCCTTCCTAGGCAGCATCCACCCACCCGCGGGGGCTTACCCGGAAACAGAGCTGGGGGTGCACATCCACTTTGTCCAGCGTGTATGCCTGGAATGGGCACAGAGCACGTCACCGTCCCCGACCCACACAGCCCACGGGCATCCCAGTGCCCACCCGCCGCCCTTGTGGGACCTTGGGGTCCGGTGAGTGCCCCATTCAGGGGCACAGCCCCACAGCACTCCAGGCTGGCGCCCTGTGGTACCCCGAGACCGGGACCCTTCACCTGCTCCTCTTCACTGGCCGTGGAGTTGGGGACATCGTGGCAGGGCGCAGTCTCGGCCGCCACCTCCCTCCAGCACAGGGTGGCCCGGGGGTGCAGGGGGCAGCTGGCGCTCAGCACCATCGCCATCTGGTCCTTGCTGCTGGCGCTGTAGTCGTGGAAGCGCACCGAGGACCACAGCTCGGGGCCATCTGTGGGACACCGCATCAGCGGGCTGGGGGGACAGCTGGGGGGCACCCCTGGGACCAAGCTCCCCACCCCATGGGCACTCACAGGCATCGGGCTGGTCGCGGAAGGGGCAGTGCTTGCTGCGCGGGCTGTCGTGGTGGGGGTAGGAGGCCTGGGGGAGCAGAGCGGGGCGGTCAGGGCAGGATGTGCCCCCACCCCACCTGCCCGCCCGCACCACACGGGAGGAGAGAAGGGCCCAGCGGCCGCAGGGGAGGGCGACGCACCTCGATGCACAGGCAGGGCACCAGGAACTCGTATGGCAGGGAGATGTGGCGGCCCCCCAGCACCAGCACCTGCGGGCACAGAGGCAGCGTCAGCTGGCGGGGGGAGCGTGGCGGGCAGCCCAGGGAGGGGACGACCGGAGCCATTACCTGCCGGTGGAAGGGCCGGGGCAGCTCCTCACACTCCAGGGCCAACTGGTGGCACAGCCGCACCATCAGGGCAGGACCCTCGGGCACCCACACCTCGATGGCCCGCGCCTCGGGGACCCAGGCGTGGGTGAAGACGGGCCCTGTGGAGGAGGTGGGGGGGTCAGCCGGTGCCGGCGTCCCTCCGGACGCCCCCCGGGATCCCTCCCAGCCTCACCAGGCGGCTCGGCGACGACCAGGCGGCTGCGGCTGAGGGCCAAGCCTCGGTCAGGGATGGTGCGGAGGGAGACGAGGACCTGCCGCCCGCTCTCCGCCGGGAAGCAGTCGAACCGCACCTGCCACTGCGGGGAACGGAGTGGATGAGCGGGATGTGCCACCCCGGCGTCCGGCCCCACGATGCACCCCAGACTCACCAGCGAGCTGCCGGGCGCCCGGTGCCGTCGCCACACCTGCAGCCAGCCGGCCCGGTTGGAACCCAGCTCCAGGAAGTTGAGCTGCAGCCCACGGACACCACCGAGCTCTGCGAGAAACCAGCGTGGGGTGCTGACACGGGTGGGAGGACGAGCGCCTCCCTTTCCCCCCCAGTCCAGGGGTGCCCGGCCCAGCCACCCCTGCCCGTACCTGCGGCAGGGAGGGCCAGGCGCACCCGCAGGCAGGGCTGGCAGGGCTGCGAGGGCAGGCACAGCCGGGCCCTGCTCAGCGCCAGGGCGGGCGGCTTCAGCGGGGGCCCGGGCCCGGCCCGGGCCGGCCGGTGGCAGCGGGGGCGGCTCAGCGTGCTGTCGGCTAGCGGGGGTGTGGGGGGGGGAGGAAGAGCAGAGAGGGGCTGCCGTGCGCCGGGGGTCCCGCCTACCGCCGGCACCGGGAGCCCCGGGGAAGGGGGAAACCCCGGAGACCGGGAGCCCCGCCGCCCTCGGGGACCTGGTAGCCGCGGGCAGGGGGAAGCCCCGGAGCTCGCAGCCCGGCCCCGATCCCGACCCCGCCGCTACTCACCGGTGGCCCGGCACTCCTGTAAGCAAAGAGACGGGGGTGAGCGCGGTGCCGCCCGCCGCGCCCCCCCCCCCCCTTTCCACCGCCTCCCCCGGCCCCCCCTCCTCGGTGCTCACGAAGTTGGCGGAGACCCGGAGGCGGGTGACGGCGGCCCCGGCCCCGGGCAGCACCAGCAGCAGCGCGGCGGCAACAGCGAGCAACACCGGGAGCCCCATGGCTGAGGAGCCGCCGCCGCCGCTCCCCGCCCCGCCCCGGGCCGGCCCCGCCGCATTCCTCCGCCGGCACGTGCAGCCCCGCCGCTCTCTCCCCCCGCCCCGCTGCCAGGCGGCGCTTCCTGCGGCGCAGACACGCGTGGGAGCGTGGAGGGTGCTTTATTTCCATAGAGCAACACGCAGAGGAAAGGGGGGGGGGGCGGTGGTGGGGACACTCCACTGCCCGGGAGCCGCCTCCCCCCCCCCCCCCATGTGCACCCAGACCCGTGGCGTGGCTCAGACACACAAGTTGGTCCCCGTGGACCCCCACCCACCCACCGGAGCTGCGCCAGCGCCGCCCCAAGGGGCCCGGCTACAGAGCTCCAGCCCTCGCGGAGCCCACCCGTCCCCGCTCATTTCTTCTTCTTCTCCTGCGTGCTGGTGAACCAGGAGTCCAGCAGCTTCTTGCTGTAGTAGAGCTGCCAGCCGTGCACCTGGGCGGCCACCACCACCACCAGGTACATGACGGAGACAGCAGAGAAGCCGAAGATGAAGCGGTAAGCTTTGCCGTGACGATAGAGCTGCTGCGCCATGGGGAACATCTCCATGGCCCCATAAATGAGGGGAGCCACAGAGAAGAGGCCGGTGCTGATCATGGAGAGCACCAGGTAGCTGATGTTGTTGCGGGGGAAGGAGAGGAGACCCAGGAGGGACGGCAGGATGCTGAGCAGGTAGGGGTACTCCCACTGGTAGGGCATGGCCACCTGGTCGTGGGGCAGCAGCTTGAGGTGCCCCACGCACATCTGGGCCAGCAGCAGCAGCCAGATGCCCACATGCGTGTAGATCAGCTTCTTGATCTCCGACTTGAGGGCCACGCTGGGGGAGAGAGCGCGGGGTCATCAGGGCCTGCCGGGGGGACGTGGTCCGGCCCCCACCGGGAGCCCTGGGGGAGGCCGCCGGGTCCCCGCAGCGGCGGGACACCCACCTCATCTGGTAGTGCGAGGCCACGCGCTCCCGGTGCTGGAAGTCGCTGCCGTCGGTGCCGGTGGCGCGGGGACCCCCGCGGGAGGCCATAGTGCTACCCTGGGGAGGCACAGCGTGAGGCAGGAGCGGCCCCCCCCCCCGCTCCCCCGGGGCGGCTCCGGGCACCGCCCGCAGCCGCAGGCTCCAGCCCCCCGGGGACCCCCCGCCTCCCAGGCACAGGCTCCCGTGACAGCCCCGGGACCCCCTTCCCGTGACTGCCCTGCCCCCGCCCGACCCCCCGGCACAGCCCCCCGGGCACCCCCGCAGCTGACACCCCCGGGACCCCCTCCCCGCCGGCCCGGCCCGCCGCACCCCACCTACCAACGGGACGCTCTACCCGCTCTTCCGCCTATCTATGGCCACGGCCGCCAGCTCTGAACGCCCGGGCGGCCGCTCTGCGCGCCCGGAGGCTCGGCTCTATGGCCGTGGCGGGGTGCCCCCCCCGCCTCGGCCCCGCCTCTGCGCAGGCGCAGTACCGCCATGGCGGGCGGGGGCACCGCCGCGCGCGTGCTGGCGCGCGTCGCGGGGTCAGCGGCGGGGGGGGGGGGAGGAGCGGGGGGGCGCGCGCGCGCGTAGGTGGGGAGTGGGCGCCCGTGGGTGCGCGGGGGGCTGTGGTGGCAGATGGGGGTGCACACGGGTGGGGGCGCATTGGGGGTGAGCCCAGAGGTTGTGGGGTGCGTGTGGGAGTGGGGGACACGCGTGGGGTTGCACGCGCGTGAGCACAGAAAGGCTGGGGGGTGGGGGGGGTGCAGGCAGACGTGGCTGTGGGTGCAGGGACACGCTGGGGGGAGAGGGGCGGTGGGTGTGGGGTCAGATTTGGGGACACGCGTGGGGCTGTGGGGACACGAGGGGAGGTGACCGGAGGGGGGGGTGTCCCACGGGGGGGTGTCCCACGCGTGCCTCCCACCCACTCCGACCCCCTGCAGGTGGGGGCGGCCGCTGGGCCCCAAGGAGACGCTGGGGCTGCTGGAGGCTTCTGTGGTGCACCGGGAAGGTAACGGGGGGGGGGGGGGGGGGGGGGGCGTGTGTGTGTGTGTGTACTGGGGGGGAGGGCCGCATCCTGACCAACCGTGTCTTCACCAGGAGCCCTGCTGGCGCTGAGCAAGCCCCCCGGCCTGCCCGTCCTGGGTGAGTGTGGGATGGGGAGGGGGGTGAGGTCTGGCTTGGGGAGGGGGGAGCACCAGCAGGCACTGACCCCCCCTCTCCCCAGGGCGCCCCGGGGAGCTAAGCCTGGTGTTGCTGCTGCCGGCGCTGAGACGACGCCTGGGCCTCCCCGCCGAGCTCCACGTGGTGAAGGCTCCTGCCAGGTATGGTTGGGGGGGTGGGGGGTCCCTGGGGCGGGGAGGGTTAGGGGGTGCCAGCCCCCACCCCACTCTGGGGCTCAGAGCTCCCACGACCCACAGGGAGTGTTCCGGCCTCGTCCTCCTGTCCGGCTGCCACCACGCTACCGAGCGGCTCCAGCGGTTCTTTGCCGATGCCCGTCGGAGAGCCCAGTACCCCGCCACGTACCAGTGAGTCCCTGGGACCCCACCATGCCGGCACGGGGGGGGGGGGGGGGCCCCGTCCCCTCCTCACCCCCTCTCCCTACAGCGCCGTCACCGTGGGGGTCCCAGCGGAGGCGGAGGGCGAGATCCGCGCCGGGCTGCGCTGGCAGCAGCAGGGTGACACTACCGTGGTAAGGGGGTGCCAGGGGGCTGGGGGTGCGGGGGGAAGGTGCCCCGAGGTGGGGGGGGGGCTGAAGGCTGTGCTGCCGCAGGTGGTGCCGGTGCTGGCTCCGGGACGCTGCAGCCTGGCCAGGAAGGAGGTGAAGAGCACCCTGACGCACTACCGGGTGCTGGGGGCTGCAGGGGGCTGTGCCCTGCTCCAGCTCCAGCCCAGGACAGGTGAGTGGCCCCCCAACACCCCACCCTGTGCCCCCCCCCCCCACTGGCACAGTGCCACCCACCCTGCCCCCCCCATGCTTCCCCAGCCTTCCCGGAGCAGCTCCCAGTGCACCTGACGCTGCTGCTGTGCCCAGCCCTGGGCGACCACAAGCATTCATCCCGTGTGGGCAGGGTGCTGGGGGTGCCTTTCCTCCTGCCCCCCGAGGCTGCCCCGACCCGCACACAGGTAGGTGGCTGGGGTGGGTGCTGGGGGCTCAGCACAGCCCCCAGGGACCCTGCTGAGCTGCCCCCCCCCCGCTGTGTTACAGATGCTGGACGAGGAGCTGCTGTGCCGGCTGGGGCTCTCCCCGCAGCAGCTCCACCGCCTCCCACTCCACCTGCACCTGCAGCAGCTGGTGCTGCCCGAGGGCCCACTCTGCACCCCCCCGCCACCCCCCTTCCTGCGCACCCTGCGCCGCTTGGGGCTGCCCGGGCACCGGGAGCCCCCTGCAACCCGCTCCCCTCTGCCACCCCATTAAATCCTACCTGCTGCCGGGGCGGCTCAGTGCCCATTTCTTTCCTTGGCACACACCAGTCCCCACAGCATTGCTGGGGGCACCAGCTCCCCCCAAGCGGAGCCGGTGACAGCAGCCCTGCCACCGCCCCTGTGCCTGACCTGGTTCCCAGCACCGGCGTGCGGCGGTGTCACCACCACCATGGCTCCGCCTGGCAGGCGCAACCACAGGCAGGCAGGAGCGGAGGTGTCTTTTCCTGCCCACTCTCTGCCCCTGGCCGAGGAGCTGCCACGGCAGCCCTGGTTCCTACCCACAGCCCCGTCCTGGGTGCAGCTGCGGCCGTGCCCAGGCCCTCCCGCACACAGAGAGGCAGAGGCAGGCTCTCTGTCACAATCGTGTTTTGCAGCCCCCACGGGGGGTGGGCTGGGTGCCCCCACCCAGTACTGGGGTCTGGCTGGGGTGAGGGGGAGCTGGGTGCCGCCGTGTAGCCCCAGCTGGACGGGGCAGGGTGCTGTGCCCTCCTGGGCGTCCTTCAGTGTCACAGCTCTTCTGCCTGCCCCGGGGAGCTGCCGTGTGCCTCCTCCCCGCAGCGGGGCTCGGCTGCCCCGGGCAGGGGCACAGGGTCCAGGCGCAGGGTGCCAGTCTGGGTGGGCGCAGCACCCTGGCAGGAGGGGAGAAGGGGGGCTGGCCTGTGGGTCCCCAGGGGCTGCCGGGGGCTCCCCAGGGTGGTGGGACGGGTGCCCTGCCCAGGGGACGGATGCTAAGCTGGGGCAGAGCTGGCTGGGGCTGCCTGAGGAGGCAGCTGGGCTGTGGCAGCGCCCCGCTCCTGGCACAGCAGCCTGGGGTCTGCGGTGGTGCTGGGGGGACAGAGCCAGGGGGGCAGCGATGGCTCCATTGCTCCATAGGAGCCAGCTTCCCCCGCCCTGCCCATGGCTGGGGGACTTGGGTGGCTCTGCGCCAGAGGCTGGGGTGCACAGGGGGCTGAGGGGCACAGGGCGCAGCAGTGGGGGGCTTGCCCCTGGATCGGTGCTGTGCTGGCTGGGGCTTCGTCAGGGAGCAGCCTTCCACCATCAGCTTCAGCCCCACATACAGAGGCACGGGCACGGCTGCCTGCAGAGGGACATGGGGGAGGAGTGGGGGCTCAGGGTGCCATGGGGGGTGCTGGCCCCCACGGGGCGTGGGCTGGGTGCTGGTCCCACAGCCCCCCCAGCCTACCTCCTTGTAGATGAGCTCGAAAGCGCCGGTGGGGCAGTTGGGGTCATCCCTGCGGTCGATTACCACACGCAGCGTGTCCCGCTGGACATCGGCACACAGCTGGCTGGTCACTGCTGAGGAGGGGGCCATGGTGGGGCTGGCGTTGATCTCCAGCAGCCAGGGCTGGCAATCCTCTCCAAAAACAAAATCGGCCCCGTAGAGCTCGAAGCTGCCCTTGCGGGACCCCACCAGGTCCTGGGCGCTGCGCAGGGCACCCACCACCGCCGCCTTCATGCCAGGAACCATCACCTGGTGCCAGGCGTCCGCCTGCCCCACCTGTGCCAGGTACGCCTGGAGCTGTCGGCAGGACCAGGTCTGGTCAGGGGGCAGCCGGGGGTGCCGGCTCCGCGCCGGCCTGTACCGCTTCTGGATGGAGACGTTGCAGAGGTGCCGGGCACTGGGGTGGGGAGAGCAGGACTGGGTCAGTGGGGTGCCAGTGGGTGCCGGGGTACCGGGGTCCGGCACAGGGGACACTCACGGGTCCAGGCGGCGCAGGGAGAAGGGCCGGGAGCAGAAGCGCAGGTAGCTCTCACGGTAAAACCAGACGGTCAGCGGGTTCCAGTTGGTCACCAGGAACCATTGCCGGACATCAAATTTGGTGCCAAAGATGAGCAGCGGCCGCTCCACGTACTTCTGCACCACCCACTCGCCCGCCTCCGCCGAGGGTGCCATGCAGCCCCCTGCCAGCTGCAGCACCTCCTCCAGCTGCACCGTGCAGACGATGCCTGGGGGACGCGGTGACGGTGGGACCCCTCCTCGGTGGGGAGCCTGTGCCCCCCACTTCCCCCAGCCTTACCCCTGCCACGGGATTTGGCACCAGGCTTGAGGATCCAGACGTTGCGGTCGCCCTCCATGCCGAGCTGGGGCAGCCGCCCCCCCAGGTGCCGCAGCAGGGCCCGGCACTGCTCCTGCTGCGCCCCGCTCAGCGCCAGACCGGCCCCCTCACTGCGAGGGGATGCGGGGGGCTCAGCACCAGCCCCACCATGGTGTCATCCCCCCATCCCGCTTGGCACTCACTGCACCACGCGGTAGTAGTCCTGTCGGAAGCGGTCCCAGCCAGCACCCGTCATGCAGGGGGACGGGGGGTCCCCATCGATGTCCTGGTGCCCCAGGCTGCCCAGGTGCTGCCCGCAGACCTGCAGGGCCTCCTCCACCAGCTGGGGGGGCAGGGGGGACCCTGGCCCTGCTGTGCATGGCATGGGGTGAGGGACATGTCTCCTGGGAACCTGCTGTGCCACCCTCGGGGCCAAAGCACAGAGCCTCCCCGTGGGATGGGTGGCTTTGGGTGCATAGGGATGGGGGGCCAGGGGGCAGAGCACCCATAAAGTGAGCTGGTGGGAGGGAGTGTGTGTGTGGGGGGGGTCCCAAGCCACAGTCACCAGCAGAGGCTCAGCCCCCAGACATGTCCCTGACCCTGAACTCCCCATTGTCCCCCCACCCATGCCTGGCCGCACGCACTCACCTGGCCCCTTGCTGGATTTTGGGGGCTGCTCCGTCCCTGCCGGCATGTCCCCAGCCCTCTCCAGGGCCACTTTAAGCAGGCTGCGAGCTGCCGTCAGGTGGAAATCCTCTGCAAGGGGGGGCATCGTCCCCACCAAGTCCTGCACAGGACACGGGGAGACTGGGAGCACGGGGCGGGGGGGGGGGGGCGGACAGGAGGGCAACAGCCCTGTGGGGGTCATACCAGCCCCGAGCTCACCGATGAAGGCTTGCCGCTCATCCGCAGCCCCCAGCCGGTAGCACCGGGGGAAGAAGGCGTCGGGGTCAGCTTGGTCGAACCAGGGCAGGTTTCGCAGGTTGAGGCACAGCCCCTCCTGTTTAGAGAAGGGTGGCAGCCCCTGCTGGACTCCCCCCACTCCTGTTGTGTCGTTTCCCCCCTGCCCCAGGGGCTCCAGGCTCCCACCTTGGTGGTGAAGGCACCCACCCGGGTGTAGTGGTTCACCACCTGGTCCTGCCGCAGCAGCCGGCAGTCGATGGCACTGTGGCGGTTCGTCCAGATGAAGTACGGCACCTGGTCCCGCACCAGGCGGGACTGCGGGAGGGAGGGGGCCGGGGTGAGGCACGGACCCCCCATCCCACCCTCGCCCCCTGCCCCAGGCTGTACCCTGTGCCTGGGGGTCCCAGGGGAAGGGTGCTGGGGGCCCCAGCAGAGCTCAGCCCTAGCCCTCTCAGCTAACCATGAGGTCATGGATGCCATCAGGGTCCTCATCCCACCACTCTTCCTCTTCCTCCTCCTCCTTGGGCGGCCATGGGGACCCCAGGGGCTCTGGGGTCCCCAGGGAAGGCTGAGCCCCACAGCATGCCGACCCCAGCTGGGTGTCCAGCACTGGCCCCCCCTGCTCAGCACCATCACTTCCCTCCTCCTCCTCCTGCAGCTGCTTCTCCTGGCTGCCATGACGCTGCTCCGGCTGGCTGCCCACCCTGCCCGTGCCAGGGAGCTTCTTCTCCACCCAGCCCCGGGCCCGCAGCAGGCGGCGGATGACAGGGTAGGGGCCCTGTACCATGAAGATCTTCTTCTCCTGGGGAGGGACCCTAAAGCTCAGCTCTCACCCCCAAGCCATACATGCAATAACGGCATGTTGGGGGGCTGTGAAGTCAGGCCCCTCACCTTGATGGCCCTCTCCACGTGCAGCCTGGCCCTCTTGAGCCGCTCAGGGTTGACCGAGAGGTGGTGGCAGCCGTTGTGGCTGGTGGTGGCGGGTGCTGCCTGCCCTGCGAGGACAGCCCGGGCTGAGCCCTGCCGGCCCCACGTCTCCAGCCCCATGGGGTGGGCAGGGAGGGGGAGAAAGCGCCTACCTGCCTGCCTCTGCCTGACTGAGCCGGGGGTCCCTGACACAGCGTTCACCGCCCCGCCGAGCCTCATGCGTGTTCTGGCGGTGCTGCACACCCCCTGGGATGCCACGCTCCCCTGCTGTGCCCTCGTCCCCAGCCTGGCAGGCCAGGGGACAGCTGGGACCCCCTCCTGCTTCAGCAGTGACCCCCCCAATGGAGCACTGCCCCTGGCCGGGGTGGGGGGGGCTGTGTGCCCGTGGTGCTGCTCTCCCTGTGGCACCGTCCCACGGCAGCCTGAGGGCGAGGGGAGCTGCGGGTGGCTCTCCCTCCCCCAGGTGCCAAGTGTGTCCCCCATCCCCTTGCCCCACTGGGGCCCAAGGTGGGGGTCCAGTGTGGGATGCCACCCCCCAACCCCAGCACCGCTGTGATGGCAGAGCCCGAGACCCAGCCACCACCCTGGCTCCACCGCCCCAAAGCGAGGACAAACACCAGACCCCCAGTCCCACACCTGCAGCCCCCCCCCCCCCGTGCCCACGTCCCCCTGCCTACAGCCTCCTCCTGAAAGCTCACAGCCCCCCTGCACCCCCCCAAACCCCTTCGTGCCCCACACCCAGAGACCCCCCCCGCCAAGCCCCTTGGTGCCGCCCAGCTCCCCTTCAAACCCTCCCGTACCCCCTGCCAGAGCCCTCCCTTCCCACCCCCGGCCCTGCCTGCACCCTCGGGCCCACCCCCGCTGTTTGCCGTTGCCACGGTGCCCCGCCAGGCCCCGCCCCCCTCCCGCCAGGCCCCGCCCCCCTCCCCAGCCGGTGCCGCAGGTCCCGCCGGTGCGACGGGAGGGAGGGAGGAGGCGGAGGCGGTGGTTACAGCAAACGAGACCGTTTAAAAAAACGAGACGAGACAGGGGCAGCGACCGGGGCCGCTCTGCCGCAAGCGGGGGCTGCTCCCAGCACGGCCGCCCGGCCCGGTGAGGGGCAGGGGGGTCCCGGCCCGGCCGTCCACAGAGGGTGGGGGGGAAGCGGGAGCAGGCGCAGGCACGGTGCCCGGCGGGCACAAGCGCTGGGGAGCCACGGGGTCCTGCACCACGGCCTAAAACTGAAAGGCGAGAGGAGAAGACAAGTGGCCGTCAGTACCTGCCTGCGGGCGCTCCTCCGGCCCTGACCAGCCTTCCCTGTCAGCGGGGAGGGAGGCCGAGGGCAGCTGCCGCTCACGGATATCCACGCTCAGCTTCTCCCGGGCACCGTGCGTCCCATCGCGGCAGCCACCGAAAGGGCCACATCCCCCATGACTGCTGCCTGCCCCCAAGTGTGCTCTGGGGGGTCTTAAAGCTGGCACTTCACAAGCAAAGGGGGTACATGCACCCCTGGGCATCCTCCCCCCCATCCTGGAGAGGTTCCCTGGGTAGAGCGTCCCAACTGTTCCCGCAGACGGGATGGGGGGGCTCTGGGCACAAGGGCCACACTGGCTTTGAGCCCCATGAACCTGCTCCCAAAATAAGGGACCCATCTCCTCCCGGTTCAGAGCCTCACGTTCTTGAGGAACTCCTCTGCCACGATGCGGGCCCTGGCATTGACAGAGAGCTTCATCTCACTGATCTCCTTGTCGATCTCCTCCATGAAGTGGATAACAAAGTCCACCAGCTTGTGCTTGTACATCTGCTCCGTGTGGAAGTTTGTGATCAAGAAGCTGATGTCGTAGCCCTGGACAAGAGAGAAGCACCCTGGGGACGAGCACTCAGGTCACTGACCACGCGGCCTTGCATCCCAGTTCTGCACTGGAGACCCCCCCCCAGTGCCAGGAGCAGAGCCAGGAGCTGCTCTGCCATCTCACCTCCACAGGCTTCCTGCGCAGGATGAAGAAGTTCTCGGCCCTCATCATCATGAAGCGCATGAATTTGTGGCACAAAATCTTCTCAATTTCATCAGCCTAGGGAGACAAAAGGGAAGTGAGGCTTCCCCCGCACCAGGCGTGAGCTGCCAGCCCACTGCCCGCGCCCCTCAACTCACCTGCTTCACGGCGATGCTGACGCGCACAGAGTTAATGGAGCCCTCGATGAGGACCTTCTCCTTCTCGTTCCTGCTGATGATCACGGGCTGCAACAGCAGCTCTTTGCTGCTCCTGCGAGCAGAGAAAGGGCAGGACTCAGAAGGAAGCATTTACTGGTCAGAAACAGGGACAGGGAGTGCACAAGGAGGGAGCCACAGGGGTCACAGAGGTGCAGAGTTTTTGCTTCACACTGCTACAGAATGCTTTCCGCCTCCTGGAAGCATCCATCCCCACGGCAGATCCTCCCTCGCTCCCAAGCTGGATCCCCCTCCTCCCTGCAGTTCCTCGGCTCCCTGCCAGCACCAGCCCGGTGACTAAGGGGCGGCAGCCGGTGGGTGCGGAGGCCTGCCCGGCTGCACCCGGGCTGCCCAGCGAACCGGCAGGGACCGGCCAGCGGCTCTCCCAGGGCAGGCAGCCCGGCCGGAGCAGGGCTTCACCGGTGCCCGCCACGCCCCCCGCCGCCACCGCCGCCGCCGCCTCGCCCCCGTACCTGACTTCCACCTCGGGCTTGTTGTGCCGCTCCACCACCTGCGAGGAGAAGTTCTCCAGGCACAGCGCGGCCTGCAGCGTGGCGCGCACCGCGTTCAGGTACGGGCGCAGCGTGGCGGTCTGCGGAGACACGGCAGCGTCAGCCCCGGGCCCGGGTCCCGCCGCCTGACCCCCGCCGCCGTCGCCCCCCGCCCCCTCGTCCCCAACCACCGCCGCCGCCCTCCCGGCCACGGTCTCCTCATCCTCATCCTCATCCTCATCCTCATCCTCATCCTCATCCTCATCCTCATCCTCATCCTCATCCTCATCCTCATCCTCATCCTCGCCCGCCGCCGCCCCCCCGGCCCGGAACCCCCCGCCCTACCATGGTGGCGGCTATGGTCTGGTCCCGGCAGGCGGAAGTGGCCGGTCCTCTCTTCCGGGATGCGTGGGACCTCCCACTGCGGCGGGAGAGGGGGAGATGGGAGGCTCCTGCCTCGAGCCGAGGGCTCGGGCGACGGCGGCGAAGGCTCGCCGCGGCACAGAGGAGGAGACGACGGCGGTGGAGAGCGGGTGGAGCGGCGGCGGCCCGCGGCGGCGGCGGGATCTCGCACGGTCCCCCCCGCGTCCCGCCGTGCTTGGTACGCTCCTGTCATCACTTCCATATTAGGGAAGGGCGATGGAGAGCGGGCCGGACCAATGAGCGACAGGCGCTGGGCGTGCCTGGGCCAATGGAGGAGCGCGGGGCGGGGCGCCCGCCGCCGACGGGGGCCGGAAGGGGCGAGCGGCCTAGGCCCGGCCCTGCCTCCCGGCGCTTCCCCCGCCCCGCCGGCCCCCCTCGGGCCTCCCGCGGCCTCCCCAGCGCCCTAGTGCAGAGCCCCTGGTGTCCCTCAGCGCCCCGATGCCGCCCCCCGCCTTGTTCCCTTCAGCGCCGCGGTGATCCGCTTCCCCCGGTTCCCCTCAGCTCCCCACTGACCCCCCCCCCCCCGCCCCGGTTCCCCTCAGCGTCCAGGTGCCCCCCGGCTCCCCGTAGCCCCTCCGCTCCGCTCCCTTTCCTCTCACCTTCCCCTATCCCCGGTTCCCCCATAGACCCCCGGTTCCCCCATAGCACCCCGTACCCCCTGTGGTTCCCCCATAGCCGCCCCCCGCCCCCGGTGCCCCCTGGTGCCCCCCGGTGCCCGGTCCCCGCCGCCATGAGCGAGCTGAAGGACTGCCCGCTGCAGTTCCACGACTTCAAGTCGGTGGACCACGTGAAGGTGTGCCCCCGGTACACGGCCGTGCTGGCCCGCTCGGAGGATGACGGCATTGGCATCGAGGAGCTGGACACGCTGCAGCTGGAGCTGGAGACGCTGCTTTCCTCCGCCAGCCGCCGCCTCCGCGTCCTGGAGGCTGAGACCCAGGTGCCGGGACCACAGCTGTAGGGGTGGCTCACCATCCCAGTCCTTCCCACCGAGGGGGCTGCCTCCGGTCTGCCCCTGCCCAGCGTTAGGTGTGGGACCTGACAGAGCATCGCTCTCTTCCAGATCCTGACGGACTGGCAGGACAAGAAAGGTGATCGTCGGTTCCTGAAGCTGAGTAAGGACCACGATGTGGGCACCTCTGTCAAACACGGGAAGCCCAAGAAGCAGAAGCTGGAGGGCAAAGGCGGCCACGGGACCGGGCCCGGCCCTGGCCGGCCCAAGTCCAAGAACCTGCAGCCCAAGATCCAGGAATATGAGTTCCAGGATGATCCCATTGATGTGCCCCGCATTCCCAAAAATGATGCTCCGAACAGGTGCGTGGGTGTTGGGTGGGCGTTGGGATCATCCATCTCCTTCCTTGCAGCACCTGGCGTGAGGGTTGCCTCCAGCCCGAGGGAAGAGGTGCCCCAGAGAGAATGCGGGGGGGGGGTGTCAGCTCCCACGGGCTCCCCTGTAGCTCTGCCTCACGGTTCATCCATCCTCACAGGTTCTGGGCATCGGTGGAGCCGTACTGTGCTGATCTCACCAATGAGGAGGTCAGAGTCCTGGAGGAGCTGCTCAAGCCACCGGAGGATGAGGCCGAGCATTACAAGGTGAAAACTCCTGATTCCACCTGCTGCCCCCTGAGCCCATCCCCAACCCTCTCTTCCCGTTCCCTCCCGGCCCTCGGCCACTCTGTCCCCTCCTGTGCCTCACAGTGAGTGATCCTGCCTGGGGATGATGCCGTGGTGCCGGGAGGCGAGGTAGGGAGGGCTCTGGGAGCTGTGCTGAGCCCTGCTCTTGCAGATCCCGCCCCTGGGGAAGCATTACTCCCAGCGCTGGGCCCAGGAGGACCTGCTGGAGGAGCAGAAGGACGGAGCCCGGGCGGCGGCAGCTGCCGACAAGAAAAAAGGCGTCCTGGGGCCGCTGACCGAGCTGGACACCAAAGGTGCCCCTGTCTCCCACCTGCCTTTACCCAGAGGGGGCTGTGAGCACCCGCACCCAGCGGAGCTGAGCCCTGGCCCCTTGCCCTGCGCCCTCGAGGTAGAGGCTGCCCTGCCCTGCTGCTCACCTCTGCATGTTTGGGGTTGTTTTGTTCCCCCTCCCACTTCTGCCCAGACGTTGATGCCCTGCTGAAGAAGTCAGAAGCCCAGCATGAACAGCCGGAGGACGGGTGTCCCTTCGGGCCCCTGACGCAGCGTCTCCTGCAGGCCCTCGTGGAGGTGAGGGGGCTCCATGGGGCTGTGCTGCAGCCTGGCTCCGTGGGGCCGGGCCGTGGCCTGGCTCGGTGGGGCAGCAGTGCCACGGCCTGGCGCGGTGACCCTTCCCTCGTGCTCTGCTCGCTAGGAGAACATCATTTCCCCCGTTGAGGACTCCCCCATCCCTGAGATCGCTGGCAAGGACTCGGGAGCTGATGGTGCTGGCACATCTCCCCGCAGCCAGAACAAGCCCTTCAGGTGAGCAGCTGAGGTGGCCCTGGAGCTCGATGCTGCCTGTGGGTATGCCGAACGTGCCGGTGCCTTCCCTGCCCCGGCAAGTTGCAGGAAGGAAAGGGCGTGTGGTGGGCAGCAGCCACTCTCTGTCCTGGCAGCGTCCCCCACACCAAGTCGCTGGAGGGGCGGATCAAGGAGGAGCTGGTGGCCCAGGGCCTGCTGGAGTCAGAGGACCGGCCGGCCGAGGACTCGGAGGACGAGGTGCTGGCCGAGCTGCGCAAGAGGCAGGCCGAGCTGAAGGCCCTCAGCGCGCACAACCGTGCCAAGAAGCATGAGCTGCTGCGGTGAGAGTGGGCAGGGAGGTGTTGCAGGCAGGGGGCTGCCCGGCAGGGACTGACACCCCTGTGTGTGTCCCCTCTCCGCCCCAGGCTGGCCAAGGAGGAGCTGCACCGGCAGGAGCTGCGGCAGCGCGTCCGCATGGCCGACAACGAGGTGATGGACGCTTTCCGCAAGATCATGGCCGCCCGGCAGAAGAAGCGCACGCCCACCAAGAAGGAGAAGGACCAGGCCTGGAAGACCCTGAAGGAGCGTGAGAGCATCCTCAAGCTGCTGGACGGGTAGCGGGGGCCGAGGACCCCCCCCTGCCGTGGACCTCAGCAGCCAGAGGTGGCGGCCGTGCCCCTGTCACCCACAGGTTGCTGGCATGCCCGCACCCTGCCTGCGCTCACCCTGCCGGTGTGGGATGGGGGTGTCGCGGCCCCCCCACACGCCCTGGGCCTGCTCAGCCTTCCCACCCCGGTGACGCATCCCCGCTGCTGTCCCCTCCCTGCACGGGGCTGTCACTGACCCAGTCTGGGGACCCTGTGGAGAATGGCCCCCCCTGGCCCGCGGCTTCCGCTCCTGCCTCCACCCCCCCCCCGCTGCGAGCCCCCAGTTATTCTGGGAGGGTGACATCAGCCAGGCCACTGCGGGGGGCGGATGTAGTGGTTGCTGCAGTGTGGCTCCCACGGTTCCCTGTCCCTCCCCACGGCCCCGGGGAGGGGGGGGGATCCCGGCCCCCACCCGGGGAGGGGGGGGGCGGCGGCCGGGCTCTCCCATGTATCGCTGGTTTCCGCTGCCGTGCGCGGGCAATAAAGGCAGCCCGGTGCAGGCGATGGTGTGGTGGCCTCGGGGACGCCGTGGGGCAGAGCGGTGGGGGGATGTGGGGGGGCGGGGGCTGTCCCGCAGCCCGCTGTTGGGGGGCACCCCACGCGTGTCCGCCCAAGAGACCGCGCTCGCATCCCCGCGCTAGACGCCTGCCCCGCCCCGCCCGACGGCCGCCTGCTCCGCCCACCGCCCTCCCATTGGCGGCGGTTGGGCGCGGCCACGCCCCTCCCCGTGACGTCAGGGCCGGCCGCTGCCGCCGCCGGGAGGAGCCGCCGCTGCTCGGCGCGGGGCCGGGGCCGCCGCAGCGCCGTCGGTAAGGGCGGGGCCCCACGCGCGGAGCCGGTGCCCACGCGAGAGCCCAGCTGACGGCGGTGGAGGTGGGGGGGGGAAGGTGGGGGCACCGCCACCGGGTACGCAGCCCTGTCGCCACGCGTGTCCCGCCCGGCGCGGCTGTACCAGGTGACACGCGTGGGGGAGGCGTGAGTGGGGACCCCCCCCAAGCACCCACGCGTATTCTTCTGCCCCTCCCGTTGCCCGCCCGCCCCGCGCCTGCCCTATGAGGCGGGCGCGGGGCGGGCAGGCAACGGGAGGGGCACAGTGTGTAGTCCCCCCGTGGGGGCACCCCACGCCAGGAGTTCCGCGCGTGGCGGGGGGGGGGCTGGCCGTGGGGCTGGAGCAAAGGCACAGAGCTTGTTCCCATCACCCCATGATGACAACCACCGATCACGTCCCCTTGGTACCCCTGTCACTCCCCCCACACACATCCCAACATCCTTATGGCATCTTGGACGCCACCCCCCACACCCCGCTCCAGCACGCCGCCGTCGTGTCCCCACTCGTGTCACAGGTGGGAGTGGGTGGCCCCACAGGGCACCATGCCGCTGGGGCAGGATGGGCCCAGCTGGAAGAAGAGGACCGAGGACATTCGGCGCATCTATGACTTCCGTGAGGTCCTGGGCACGTGAGTCACAGGCGGCGGGAGGGGGACAGGACACCAGTGACAACCCACTCGCGGTGCCGGATCTGACCCCTCCGGCTTTGCCAAATCCGCTGTGTGGAACCGCGCCAGCTCAAATATTGGCCCAAGGCTGGGCTGGCACACGAGGCCCTGCACCGCTGGGTACGGGCAGGGGTTTGCGGTGCTGCCTGCCCTGCCTGCCACCTCCCTCTGCCGCTGGCCGGTTCCCCGTGCCGGCAGCCATGCCGAGGACGCGTGGTGGTGGTCCCCCGGCTGGCAGAGGGGTGCCCGGCGGTGCCCGAAGCACCGTAAGGCTCTTAGGCTGGATTAGCAGGTTAATTACGGCAAGGCTTAGGGCCCGGTGGGGCGCGATCAGGCTGCCCACCACCTGCCCCACCTGGACATCACCGACGGCTCTGTCCCAGCTCCCGCCGGGCACCTCGGCCTTCAGGTGGTCCCCACACACCTCCCGGCGCAGGGCACGTTGGCCCTGCTTGCCCTGGATGACACGGCACGGGGCTGCCGAAACCCACCCAGGGGCTCAGCCCTGGCATGGCTCAGCCCCAGCTGCCAGCAGCACCACGGCTTTATCCTGCCTGATAAGGGGACGGTGCAGCCCTGCCAGGAGGGCCAAGGGATGCCGGGCGCACCATCCCTGGCAGGGCCCATGTCCGGCCGTCCCAGCGGACGGCTCCCGCTCGCTTTTCTCCTATAAATAGCTGGACTTTCTGCCCGTCACCATGGCAATTGTAGTGTGGCGGCAGCAGCGGATCCGGCCAGCGGCACCCCCTGCCCTGCTCACCCCTCATGCCCCCCCCCCAGGGGGGCCTTCTCCGAGGTGGTCCTGGCGGAGGAGAAGGCGACGCGGAAGCTGGTGGCCATCAAGTGCATCGCCAAGAAGGCGCTGGAGGGGAAGGAGACCAGCATCGAGAACGAGATCGCCGTCCTCCACAAGTAGGGGCTGTGCCAGTGCCAGCATGGGGGCTCCTGCTCTGTGCCCCCCCCGCCCCCCAGCAACCGGCATGGCTCCCCGCTGCCAGCACCCATCGCCGGGTGTTATCGGCAGCGCCCAAAATAGCCGGCAGCGCGTGATGCCCCGTGGGGCTGAGCCTGGCTGCTCCCTGTCCGGTGGGGGCCAGGGTGGGGGGGCAGCTGGAAGCCCCCTCATCCTGCCGCGCCTCCCCCCCCCAGGATCAAGCACCCCAACATCGTGGCCTTGGATGACATCTATGAGAGCAGCACCCACCTCTACCTCATCATGCAGCTGTGAGTGACGTCGGGGGGGGTCCAGAGGGGCCAAGGGGGGGGCCGTGCTGACCGGCACTGCCCGACCCCACAGGGTCTCGGGGGGGGAACTCTTCGACCGCATCGTGGAGAAGGGCTTCTACACCGAGCGGGATGCCAGCACCCTGATCCGGCAGATCCTCGATGCTGTCAAGTACCTGCATGACATGGGCATCGTCCATCGCGACCTGAAGGTGAGCGGTGGCGGGGGGGACACACACACAGCCCCCTGTCGCGGTGGCGGGGAGGGGACCCCGGCGTCACCCCTCCCTGACCCCCCCCATCCCCGCAGCCCGAGAACCTGCTCTATTACAGCCTGGACGAGGACTCCAAGATCATGATCAGTGACTTTGGGCTGTCGAAGATCGAGGGTTGTGGCAGCATCATGTCCACAGCCTGCGGCACCCCCGGCTACGTGGGTGAGCGCCTGCCACGGGCTGTCACCACCCTGGGTGTGGGGTTGGGGTCCCTCCCTGGGGTTGGGGGCCCCCCTCACCCCTGCCGTCCTCCCCAGCCCCGGAGGTGCTGGCGCAGAAGCCCTACAGCAAGGCAGTGGATTGCTGGTCCATCGGGGTCATCGCCTACATTCTGTACGTACCCCCCCTCCCGCCCCCTCCCCTCCACGGGGGTCCGGCCCCCTGGGGCCACCCGGGGCCAGCATCCCCCTCCCCGCCACCCCCCCAGGCTTTGTGGTTACCCCCCTTTCTACGACGAGAACGACGCCAAGCTCTTCGAGCAGATCCTGCGGGCTGAGTACGAGTTTGACTCACCCTACTGGGATGACATCTCAGACTCGGGTGAGCTGGGAACCCCCTCACCGGGGTGCTGGGGGCTGGGGGGGTGGTGGCAGGCACAGGCGCTGACAGCTGCTCCATGCCCCGTCCCAGCCAAGGACTTCATCCAGCACCTGATGGAGAAGGACCCTGGCAAGCGCTTCACCTGTGAGCAAGCCCTGCAGCATCCCTGGTAAGGGGGACCTGCCACTCTCTCTCCCACCCCCCTGCCCCTGACTCACTCCATGGCAGCCGTGGGGCACGGTGGGCCCCCGCTGACTCCCCCCCTCCTGCCCCAGGATTGCTGGGGACACAGCCCTGGACAAGAACATCCACCAGTCGGTGAGCGAGCAGATCAAGAAGAATTTTGCAAAGAGCAAGTGGAAGGTGAGCAGAGGATGCTGGGGGGGGGGGGGATGTGGGGGTTGTCGGTGGGGGGGTGTGTGCAGGGGGGGCTCTTTGTGCCAGATGACGGACGCTGTGGGGTTGGCAGCAAGCCTTCAACGCCACGGCGGTGGTGAGACACATGCGGAAGCTGCAGCTGGGAACGAGCCAGGAGGGCCCCGGGCAGACGACTCCCACCAGCCCCGGCGAGCGGCTGGCGGGGGGCACCAGCAACGGTGAGCCCCGACCCCCCCCTCCCCCCCCCCCCATCCCGCAGGTCCTGGGGCTGCCGCCAGGCTCTCACCCCACTTCTCCCCGCAGGGTCGGACTGTGGGTGCCTGCCTGTGAGCAGAGCTCAGCGCCTCCCACCAGACTGACCACGGCCCCACATGGCCGCATCCTGGGGGGGGGCTGCGGAGGGGGCCGGGGGGTGTCCAGCCCTCCCATGGACACAGCGTGGGGTGGGGGGGCCCTGCAGTGCTGGACCCAGGGAGGGGATGGTGTAGGGGCACCCTGCCCTGCTCACCCTGGGCGTGTGGGGCTGCCCCCACCACAGGCTCGCAGCAGAGCTCTGCATCGGGGCAGGGGCAGCCCCCAGGACCCCCCCAGCTCAGGGCTGCGTCCCGGGCCCCCTCCCACACCCTTTCCTTCCTCCCCACGCCTGCCCTGGCACTGTCCCACCCCCCCACCCCCCCCAGCATGTTTAAGGAGAATTTTCCAAATGGATGTTTCTATTTTATTGCTTGTAATAAAGGCAAGAGGCCAATGCCGCTTGGCTCAGCTCTACCCTGGGCAGGGGCTGGACACAGCCCTGACCCCCCCCAGCCTCACTGCCCAGGGCAGCAGCTCCTCCCAAGCACCCAGTTGGCAGGGGACAGGCAGCTGCCCACACCCCTGCGCATCCCAGGCTGGGAGCAGGCGCAGCGATCCCCCCCACAGCCGCTGACCCGGGTGCTCTGTCCCTCCTGGGGTGTCCCTAGGGGGGCTCTTCCTCATGGCTGCCCTTGCCTCGGCCCCCCCCGGCCCAATCCCGGCTGCCGGCTGGCTGCTGGCCCTGGCGGAGGTCGGCGCAGAAGAGGACCTGGCGTGGGGAGATATGATGGGGTGGGCATGACAGGGGTGGGTGGCGAGGGCTGAGCCCTGGGGTGCCCGGGACGGGGGTACTCACTGCCTGCGCCCAGCCAGCACGGGGGCCCCACAGCCCCCGGAAGAAGTCGCCTGCAGAAAGAGGATGAGCGCCAGCGCCGGGACCACCGTCCCCATCCCCGTGGGTCCCACGTCAGGGTCCAGCCCTGCCCTCACCGATCTCCTGGTGGGCCCGGGCGGTCAGGCTCCTGCCGCCCAGCGCCATGCCGTAACGCTGCCGTGCGATGCGCCAGACGTGGGTGTCCACCGGCACCGCCTCCGCCTTGTCCAGGGCCATCAGGCAGACACAGTCGGCGACCTGCCGCCGGGCAGCACCGTCAGCCCCCGCCACCCGCCCCCGCTCCCCGTCTCCCCATCCCGGCACCCACCTTGGCACCCACGCCGGGCAGGGCGCACAGCACCCTCCTGGCCTCGGCATAGGGCACGGTGCGCAGCTGGTGCAGCCCCTCGGCACCGAGGCCCTCGGTGATGGCCCGCGCGCTCCCGCTGACAAACTTGGCCCGGTACCCAAAGCCCAGCGCCCGCAGCCGGGCCTCGGCGTCAGCGCCTGCGGAGGGGGACGACAGCGTGGGGTCGTGGGTGGGGGGACAGCGGGGGAGGCGGCGATGGTGGGGCGGTGGCAGACCTGCGAGCGCCGAGAGGGAGGGAAAAGCGTGGAAGGGCCGGGCGTCGAGGCGGCAGAGGCGTCGGCCGAAGGCCCGGCAGAGGCGCTCGATCATGGCGGTGATGCGGGAGATGTGGTTGTTGGAGGTGCAGATGAAGGAGAGGAGGCACTCGACGGGGTCCTGCCGCAGCACCCGCACCCCTGCCGGCGGGACACGGTGAGGGGGGACGCCGGGCGGGTGCCGTGGCCTCCCCCCGTGGGGCCACGGGGTCGCCTCACCTGGGAAGTCATCGGCCACCTTACGGAAGAGGGGGTCGGCCGCCCCCCAGGCACGGTACAGGGCCGGCAGCCCCACGTCCAGCTGGAAGTAGTCGCGCAGGACCCGGTCCGTCTCGGCACCGTCCGGCTTCGCCGCCTCGGCGGGACGCCCGTCGCGGTCGTCGTCGTCCTCGTCGCCGTACACCGTGTACCAGAGGCGGTCCCGCTCCTGCCTCAGCGTCCAGACGCGTCCCCCCAGCACACCCGTCCAGGCCCCCGGGCTGCTCTCCCACCACCTGCCGCACACGGGGGGACGTCGGGGCCGGGCCTGACCCGACCCACCCGGCCGGGGCAACGCGGGACCGGGACCCCCGGGGCCGCCTCACCGGAACGTCTGTCCCGACGACAGCACCAGGTCCAGGCGCAGCTCGGCCGGCGGGCAGGGCAGGCAGCGCCAGAGGGACGGGCAGGCGGACGGGGCGTCCCGCAGCTTCATGGCGGCCGCGGGGGGGTGGGCTGCGCCCCCCTGCCCCAGGGACACGCGTGGGGGGGGGGTGGCAGGCACCGCCTACCTCCGCCGCGCCACCCCAAAACTCCCCTCTGCCCCCAGAGCTGCCGCAGGACCCCCAGCTCCCGCCTGCCCGCGGTCACCCCGCACCCCCGAACCCAGCCCCACGCCGCGGCCCCACCATAGAGTTCACCTCCGCGCAGGCAGAGCGCCCGCCCGCCCGCGACGCTCTGGCTCAACTTCCGCTCGCGGCCCGCCCAGCGCCGGAAGCGCGACCCGGCAGCGCCCGCACGTGTCCGCTCCTCCCTCCCCGCCCGCAGCGGGAGGTTTATTTTCTAAGAATCAATAGATTTTTTTTTCTTCCTTCAAAATAAATACAAACAACGTCCGAGCGCGGGGCCGGCGGGGCCTGGGCCCGGGGCGGGGCGGGGGGGGGGGGCAGCACGGGGTGGCGGGGAAGGGAGGGGAGAGATGGGGGGGGCGGGGGGGGCCGCCCCGGGGCACGGCGGCGGCGGCGGCCAGAACGAGATCCCGGGGAGCCGCGGGCTGGGGGAAGCAGGCACCGGGAACGTGAGAGTGGGGAAAGGGGGGGGGGGGGGGGGCACAGGATGAGGCCCCCCCCCCCCCCTCCCGCTTTCCCGGTCCCCCGTTGGGTGCAGACCAGCTGCACGGAGAAGGTGGGAGGGAGGGGGGGGGGGGGGTGTGTAAGTTCCCCGAGCCCCGTTTTGCCCTGAGATACGGCGGGGGAGCGTCCGGCGGCGGCAGCGGCGGCGGTGGGGGGGGGGGCCAGCTCAGTCACTCTCGCTGGAGTCGCTGCTCTGCTCGCCCTGCACCTTGTTGCGGTGCTGCATGGCGCGGTGGTAGGCGATCTGCACCGACTTGCGGATGTTGGACTTGCGACCTTCTAGCATCTTCTCCTTGTCCAGGTCCTGGTTCACCCCCAGAGGCACCAGCTTCGTCCGGGGCAACCACTGCCTGCGGGGAGCGGGGGGCCACCTCGTTTGAGGGTTACAATCGTCTCCGGACGACCCCCGACCCCCCCCACCCCCCTGCCTGCTCCGAAGCCCCCGGCGCCCCGGCCTTACCAAGTGCGCTTGTTGTCAAAGAAGAGGACAAGGTAGAGGTGCTCGCGTGCTTCCTGAGTCATCTGCTCCCCCAGCTTTAGCACCTCCAGGGGGGGCACGGGGATGGGGACGCCGTGGTGGAACATGCCTTCCCGCGGCATCTTGGGGTCGATGATCTGCCGGAGGAGTTGGAGGGGAGGGCTGAGAGGGGAAGGGGGAACCCCGAGTGCCGCTCTGTGGGCGGGGGAACGTGGATTTCAGAGGCCCCGGGAGCGGGCAGTACTCACCAGCGCCGGGTAGGAGGGGTACCCCCGGCACTTGGCCCACACCAGGTCCAGGGCATCCAGGGAGGAATCCTCGTCCTCAGACAGCCACCCCGCACCGCGCCCCATGCCCTTGCGCACCACTGTGCCGGAGGAGAGGGGAGAGGGGAGTCAGCTGCGTCCCCCCTCGGGGCGAAGGCACCAGCCAGGCAGGTGGCCAGGCGGCCGCAGTACTTACTGCCGTGTCCCACGCCTCGGCCCGTGCCCACGGAGTAGGACTCGTTCTCCGTCCCTGACGTGTCCTCGCTGCTGTCCTCTGGGAAGTTCACTCGGGAGAAGGAGGGTTTCCCTCTGCCCTGCTTGGAAGGCGTTGTGCTGCAGGGAGAGGGAGCGGAGCCGTCAGCAGGAGCCACATTAAGCTTCCAGAAACCGCTTTCAAGAGGGCCAGCCTGGCGGGACGCCAGGGCCCATGGGCTTCAACTGTCAGCACTGGGACGGACTTGGCAGGGGTACCAGGAAGAAAGGGGGGATGGTGCTTCTAATGAGATGCCAGCCAGACCTTCACCCGGTTTCACCCGGATGGACCCAGAAAACGAGCACCAATCCGAATTAGAGGCACAGGCAGGAACCTGTTGGAGCTGGCTGCTGGAAGGGCCGGTGTCAGAGCAGCTGCTGTGCCAAGAGGGAATTCCCCGGTTCATGCTCCCTACTAGCCCTTTGCTGCACACTCACACCTTTAGGTTTTACATTAAAAAAAGGCACAAAACCCGCAGCTTTCTAGGGTTTAGATAACAGCAGCCAGGCCACAGGACGGTGAACGAGACTGGTACCACCAAATAGGCTCCCTCATCTGGCAACTCAAGGCCGAGCGCCGCATCAGAGCCATGCCGGTACCTGGTACGGTCCGAGGCAGCACTGCTGCTGCTGCTGCTGCTGGACTCTGAGTCGGAGCTGCTCCGGGGAAGATTGCAGTCATTGCGGTACACCAGGAAGCTCTTCTTCACTGGCTGGTTCCCGCTGCTGAAACCGTTGGCTGGCAGGTCTGCAAAACACCCCACCAGAAGAGCATTACAACCGTGCAGCACCCCGCCACGTGCTCCCAGCGGGGCCACGGCCGCCTGGCTGCGCGGGGGGAGCTGCTGCACCCACCCATGGGAGCGTCTTCAGTGGACTTATCACTGTCACTGTCCGAGCTGGAGCTGGGGCGCGGGCTTCGCCCTCGCTTCCTCTGCCGCTGGGAGGACCCCATTATCGGGAGCTGGGGGGGCCCGATGGGGCTGTTCCCGTGGCCGGGAGTGATCTGGCTGTCCCGATTCTTCGGGGGGCGTCCTGGACGTTTTGGAGGGCCTGCAGTTTTAGGGTTCTTCTTGGAGAAGAGCACTGAGGTCCTCCTGCCAACTTCATGTGCTGGGGTGGAAGAAGAATTGGGACCCAGACCTGGAAGAGGGAGTAGAAGGTGTCAGCTGCAGCCCACAGGACCTGGCAGGGACCGCATGGCAGCGGCATCAAGGAACAGCTTCATTTCTCTGGAACATTATCTCGGAAGATCCTCCGTCCTGAGCTTTGCCATGCCTGAGCCCTCAGGGTCAAACTATCCAGTCTGCTGACAGTAAAAGCTAGATGGGGACATCAAAGAATGCTCCACCAGTCAGGGATGCCCTCCTTTCTCCCAGGCAGCAACCTCACAGAAACAGAAGTCAAGAATAGGAAGCAAGCAGGGATAAACCTTTTCCACGACACGCAGCAGCTGAGAAGCTCCACTGCACCCTTTTAGACAAAGGCCCTAAAACACACCCTGCTTGCGGAAAAGCCTGCTTTTCCCAGTGCTTAGCGGGGCAGGACTGGGATGCAGAGATGGCAAACCCCCCGTGACACCTGGCAGCTCTGCCTGGAGCTCCTGCTTTGCTCCCCATGGAGCCCAGCTCAGTATCTCCATCCCAGAGGCCAGGGAGCTGGCGGCTGGCCCACGTTCAGCTCCCAGCCCCAGGAGGGCGTTTTGGAGCTCGGCAGTCAGCGCTGCTGCAACTCCCTCCCGTGCCCCCCAGCGCAAAGGGACACTGAAGGCAGCCTGCTCCCTAATGCCCCTAGAGAAACCGGGCAGCGTGGCAGAGCTGGCAGGAGGAAACAATCCATCTATCTCATGCCCCACATCACACAGCTGGGACTCTCAGTCTCTGGAACGACATCCAGTTCCTCGGCTGCACGGGAGGTGAGCTCACCGGGTGAACGCTGACAGCAGCTGCGAACACCAGCGACCTGCCAACCCTCCCCAGAGGCAAACACACACCAGGCTGTGGCTATTCCAGACGCAGGAGGTGGCCTCCTTCAGCAGCCAGTCCCACCTGCTTGGCTGGCACAGCTCACTACAAACTACCCAGTGGGGTACTGTCCTCGGATGGGGATGCTGGGAGGGAGCCCGGGGAGGCGCAGACGTTGTAGTCTGCACCCACCCTTAACAGGAGGCACTACTGGAAACAAGGAAGCCCCGCAGGGGAATGGGAGATAAGGGATTGCCCCCCTGAGAGGCCATCGGCCCTGCTGCTAAGGAGGAGCGAAGAGAGGGGTGTGTGCGGGGAGCTGCCCACTTGGCCCTCCTGCCTCAGGAGGCACCTGGCAGGGCAGCCTCTCCCCCAGCCAAGCGTGTCCAGAGGTGGTTCTGCACCACTCCCCAAAATTGGCAGTATTCTGGAGGGACCGGTACCTTTGCCAGTCTCCTGGCTGCTGCTCTCTTCTGCAGCACTGTCTGTCTGCAGGTCCTTCTCGCAGGGGTTGTGCGACTGCAGGACTCCCCTGGCAGAGGAGCTGTGCCGCTCCAGCCCATCTCGGCCCAGGTCCCGCGGGTGAGCGAGTTTCCGCCGTAGGACCGTGATCTCCTTCTTGATCATCTTGGCCCGGCGGGACCGTCCTATGCTCTGCTTGCCAGCGTTGACCTCATCCAGCCGCTCCAGCAGGATCTTTAGCTGCTCCTCCAAGGGCAGGTGCTTCTGATTCTCTGAGAGCAGCAGCCGCACATCTTCTGGGGGAATGAAAGAGGAGCAGATGGATGAAAGAAATCGGGAACTCTTTGGAGCTCTTCTACCTGAAAGGGCATGGGGCAATCCAGATTCCCTGCAGGAGGGAAGTAGCTGACATGGTACCAAACACCTGTGAACATGGGAAGTTACCCTAAAAGAACTGGAGAAGGAGCCCTGTGGGAAGCAAGCCGGTTGGGACTGCTGGGGAAAGCAGGCTGATCAACAGCTTGGAGAATGCCAGGGTTCCCATCGGCTGGGGCAAGGACACAGTAGGAAAAAGAAAGGGAAAACAAGAGTCAAAGGGATCCTGAAGCATTACAGAACAGGGAAGTTCCCCTCTCTGAGCCTGTCGCATGCTGGAGCAGGAAGAGGGGGACCCTAAAAGGATCCTTCTCTGACACACTGTTCCTGGCAGTGCTCCCCACTGCCCAGAGAAAAGCAGAACTACAACCACGGAGCCAGCGAGATCTGGCTGATGGGTGTCAGGAGCTGCATGGCAGCCAGCAAAGCCTGCAGCTGGGGAGAGAGGGGGGAGCATACAGCTACCAGGGGTAGTCAGTCCTTCTAGCTGGGCAGTGCAGCAGGAGCCTCAGAAGCTCACAGCCAGTGCAGGGGATGGGGCGAGTGACAGTACCCCTGATGCTGGCCAGGGAGGCCACATCCCAGGCAGCCTCCTGCCTTGACCAAGAGGAAGACGAGGGACCAAGGGACTGGCAGGACATGCGGACAAGCCGCTGCCTAGAACCAATCTAATGGGGCCGACAGGTACCTGACTAGCAAAGCCCCCACCTCTCCGGGGAGTGGGGACGCACAGTCCAGGCATCCGACTGAACCTCCCATAGGGCGCTGCTCGAACAGACCCCCAGGTGCCCTGACTCTGCCTGGGCTTTACCTCTGAGTAGCCCTCGCACCCTGGAACAGGGGATGAGTACCCACCGTCCTCGATGTCTTGGACCTGAGCCTCTTCCACCGTTACACAGTGGGGGAAGTGCATGCCTGTCTCAAAGTCAATGCCCATCTTCTCCGCCTGCCGGCGAGCCTGCCGGAGAACGGCGCCTCCCTGCTCCCGCAGACGGATGGCTGCCCGGTAGAAGATTGTGTCTTTGGCATTGTATTTCAAACAGTTGTTGATAATCAGGTTGAAATCCTCCTCAAAGTCATCAAAATTCAGATAGCGATAGGCTTCCAGATTTTGTTTCATTGTCTGAAAATCCATCGGCTTCTTGATGTGATCCAGGTAGTCTGGGACCTGCATGAGGAAAGAGCCAGAGCTAAGAGCCCAGGAACCATCAGTTAGCATTACCTGCTCCAAGAAAACAGTTGTTAGAGGAATCAGGTATCACTCCCTGTGTTCTGCCCAAATGCACATCGGGGAATGCTGTCTGCTTTTGCAGCTTGAGGAACAGTAACGCCTCCGGACTAGAGAGCCCATGTGCTGTGCTCAACCTGTTAGAGCAGATACACACTCTGAAGCGTTTTTACGGTTCCAGTGCACATGCCAGCACCCCGTCCTCTCCTCCTGTCTGCAGGCAGCTGGGATCCGGTATGCTACATGGTGTTCCCCGGGGGAGGAAACCGCAAGCGCAGCCCCTGGGGGGGAGGGTGAGCGCAGACAGGTAAAACAGTACAGTCCAGGAAGCAGCAGTGGCTGCAGGTGGGACCGCACAGCCTTCCTCCCCAGCTCTGCCAAGACACCTCAGTGCCAACCTGCTGCCAGAGCTGTGCAGAGCTGGCGTGGCCTTTCCCCACCTCCCCAGGCGGGGACTCGATGATGTGTCTCAGGAATCATTTCCCTTGCTCCCAGCAGTGACAGCCTGAGGGTCAAACCCATTTCTGTGCTGTGCTCAGTCTGTCACCTAGCAGAGGCCTTCTCAAGAGGACAGGTAAGAGCGTGCTGCCTGCCAAGGGCTGGCATTCTGCCTTTCCCAGCGTGAATCCCCAACCACTCACAGACACTGGAGTCACCAGCAACACGTGCAGAGGAAGAGCTGAGTGCTGTGCTCCCGGCCAGCACCAGCTCAGCTGTTCTGCATTCAGCTCACCCAGGAGGGGCATTGCTGCACACCCCCCTTGGGTGAGTGGTGCTGGGATGCGCGGGCCAGCACCAGGCTGCCTGGGGGAGCTTCCAGACAAGAGAGCACCCTGGGCAACCCTTGGCACAAGCAAGGGACAAGTTTTGAGTGAAGTAGAAATCTGGGGGAGGGGGTTCTTACTTCGTAGATTTCTGTTACCTCAGACAGAGGGACCGGCTCGCTGAAGATGTTGCCTGTGTCTTTCTCCTGCAGCTGCTCAAGCGTCTTGCGGAGGAGGATGAGGAAGGGGGTCAGCTGCATTTCCAGTGCCACCTGCTGCACTTTGATCTGAAACAGAGGAACAGAGTGGGGCTGAGCCCCCTGCCTGGCGGCCAGACAGTGGGGACAGTCCCCAGGGAGCAGCGGTGCAGTCCTGCAGGACAGCGACAGCTCTCCTCACGCGAGGGGCAGGGACTGCACCTCACACCCATCTCCGGGGAGAGGAGGTCTAACACTGGCTCCAGCACCTGCGTGTCCCACCTCAGCCTTGCAGAGCAGCCACCTTTGCTCAGAGCCACTGGGGCAGGGCACAGCACGGCTGAGGGGACCCCAGCACGCGCCCTGCAGCACTCTAAAGAGCCCATGCTCATGCCCACCCCAGCAGCTCCCCAAGGAGGGGCAAACAATCGTTACCGTCTCTCTCTTGAGCTTCTCCCGCTTGCGTATCAGCTCCACCAGCAAGCGTGCACGCTCTAGGTCATGGCGGAGGCGCTGCCATGACTTCAGCTGCTCCTTCAGGGCCCAGTTCTTATCCTCAGTGTCTCTCTGTGGGAACATCAGAGACCATGAGCTGACAGGAGATGTGTTCCCATCTCCACCTTCCTGATTGTGTGCTGGGGCCCCTCCCTGGCAAAGGGAACTGGCATGCTCGACCCACTGGTTCAGCAAAGGTCACAGTTCCCTTGTTGTAACCTAGGCAGGCGGCTCAGAAACAGCGTGATCTCTGACCAGAGCTGAATACCTACTCCTTGGTCACGAAGCCCTTAAGATGCCAGGAGGCAGACATCCTGAGCCTCTGGAAATACTCTTTCTAACACGACTGACTGCCTGCAGCTGCCCAGGAGCACAGATCAACAATACTGGGGTCTGTGCTGCTGCTCAGAGCTCCGGCAAAGGGCAACAGGGCAAAAAGGGAACATGTCTCTGGTTGCTTTCACTTCTGGAGCACCAAAAAATGCCAACTTCTGTTCTGCCGTAGCCAAAGATGGGCAGAAGCAGTCTCAACTCTTCTCCAGCAAATAAAAATGAGAGGGGGCAAAGGCAGGAGAAACACCTGCCCGGTCACAGTCCTCAAAGGGCTCAGAAAGAAAGATTTAGAGCTCAGGCAGGGAGCCAGAAGAAAAATCTTCCTCTCTGGCACCAGAGACTTCACATCTGTGAAGTGCTGACTAAGGGCTGAGGCAGACAGTGGGCTGGAAGCAGCACCCACAGGGAGTGCTCCTGGAGCGGTTTCAGAAACTGAAAGCGAGGCCTTGGTTTCTTCCAGACTGTTTCTGGAGATCTCCGGCCATCTCTCTCAACACTTACTGACACAGCAGCCTCAGACTAGAGCCATTTCTGACAGGTTTGCCATCACCACCGGCTAAACATGGGCATGAGGAACGAGCTAACTTCTGCACAGCAGCATGAGAGGGCAGGATTCCCTTCCTGTGGCAGGCTGCCAACGGCATCGCTGCCTGGCAAATCTCTGAACGCCGAGAGCAGAGGAGAAGGTGAAGCAGCAAAAGCAGCTGGGGCTGCCCTTTCCTCATCCAGGACCTCATACCCCTGGCTCCCCTTCTGCGCCTGCAGGCACCCCATGCAGCAAAGGCTTTGAGCCCACAACTCCAAAGGCGCAGGAAGCAGGCGCGTGCAGCCAGGATTCCCTGCAGTGTCCCAATGAGCTGCCCTTACCTGGTCGCAGTTTCTTTGTGACTGCAAGTGTGTCTGAAGGCGGCGGAGCAGAGGGACACCGTTGCGGGACTGTCTCTTCAGAGTCCAGTAGCTGTGCAGCCTCTGCATGAACTGGCTCTTCCTCTGGATGGTTAAACGGTTTGTAATCTTACTGAGCCTGAAGAAGGGAGAGGAACCACAGACCCCATCAACAAGGCAAGCCTGGCCACTGCAGGAGAAGCCCTGGCTGGGGGGATGTATCAGCAAGGCCACCCGAGAGCAGCTGAGAAGCTGCTTGGGCAGAGAACGCCCTTTCCTGTGGCAGGAATTTCTGTAACACCAAGTCATGCACGGCAGCCGCCTGCCTGCGTCAGCCACAACAGAGGACGCCAGGAAACATCCAGCCTTGCCTCTCCAAAACAGACTTTTCCTTTCTACCTCCTGCCAACTTTCAGGCAAAAGCCTGGGGCAGGCTGTTCCGGGTCGTGGTACAACACAGATGCATTGGGGACCAAACTTTTAACAGCTCCCACAGTCCTTGAGACTGTGAGCATTATGGCACTGCTATCCCAAAACCTTTATTTACCCGGCTGAGGGCCACTCATGCTGACAAAGGCCCTGGCCAAACATTACCAGATAAACGAGCCCCAGGGAGCCCGTAACTTGACCAAACCTGGCAAAGTGTGAGGAGGGAACAGGAGGCACAAGCACAACAGAACTCCTATCCAAGCTAATGAAGGACTACCCTAAACAGCCCAAAACACCACAAAAGGGATTTTCCTACCCTCTACAACAGCAGAAAGCCTGGAGGGGCTGGGACAGCCTCCTTCAGCAAAGCTGGACAGAGATGCCCTGCTAGCAGGGAGCCGAAGGGATGAAGTCCAGCATCTCCACATCTCACAGGGACAGCTCTGCGCACGGGATGACCCAACCTGCATCAGCCTCAGCTGAAGAGGCTGGGGAGAGCAGCCTCATGTGCCATTGCTGGCCAAGCACAGCTCCCACAGGAAGACATTTGGCATTCTGGCAACAGCCCTTGAAGAATAATTAATCCCAACAGGAAGGCCTGGGGAGAGGTTAACAGCTTCTAGCTCAGTGTGGGTTTTGCTGTGAGCACAATGATAGCACCTGCCAATGCGTCCACACATAAGAAAAGAGGCTCCAGCTACAGAGCAAGCCCCGAGTGAGCAAAAACATAAGGTTAGGACACAAACTGTGGCAAAACGCCAGCAGCCTTGTAGCAGAAACCTGCCTCCACAAGTGACCAGAATCCTGCCCAGAGAGCAAAGCCCACAGCTTCCGGGTGCTCCCCTCCGACCACGCAGGAGATAGTCTCGAGAGTCCACAGGAAAGCAGCGGTCCTGTGTCCCTGCACTGTCACAGCCGTGCTCGACGGGTCAGCCGGTACAACAACGATATGGTGTCAGGGCATCACGGGGTTACATCCCCGGCACAGCTCCGGCCGCAGGAAGGAGGAGAGCTCAGCAGCTCAGGGATGGTGGTTCACAACCACAGAGGCAAACGCTTCTGTGCCCAGCCCACGCTTCAACAGTGCGATGCCTGCTGCAGGGTGACGGCAAGATCCAAAACTGTCCTAAGATGCTTCTATGTGTTTTTGCACGCTGCTGAGGACACCCAGAGTTATAAACTACACTGACAAATTCTGGCAAGGCTCTTAGATGCTCTGGTTTTGGGATTTGCACGCCAGCCCAGTGATCAGACCAGAGCAAGACACATGGTAGTTACAGCTGTAACTACTGGATGTTTGCACCTTCCCGTGAGCCCTCAGGGTCGGGATGCAACAGAAACACAATTCCTGGCAAGGCCTCAAGTACCTTCCTGACACCTCATGCTGTGAAGCCAACCTCATGACAGTCGTGCCCCTCAGCAGGCAGGAGTCCTGGTCCTCTCCAGCCACCCCTCGCAGGCAGCTGCTCCAAGGCTTTCTGCGCCCTGCTGCTGCTGCCCGGCCCCGCTCCAACAGGCAGCTCCGAGGCAAAGCTGCTGCCTGCGACTGGTACAAAACACTAAGGAAGCCCAGCAAGGGGTAAGCAGTTGCTGGGATGGATGAGCTGTGCTCAGCAGGGCACAGGGATCCTGATATGAGACCTCTCTGCTCCAGAGCCAAAACAACCCCTGTGGTTAGCCCATTTCCCAGGCCTGAATCACTCCCACACTTCTCTCTTTTCCCCAGCACAGGCCCGGGAGAAAAAAAAACCTTGGCAGAAAGAAGAGCAGCCCCTCTCCTCCCTCCCCGGTTTACTCCAGCGCCTGAGGTCAGCACAACAGGAAAGGAGCACTGGGAACCCCCAGCTGCTTCCTGACGCACCCGGCCAAGTTCATTCTCTGCCGTTAAGCTAACAGCAGCTATTTCCTGCTCCGCCGAGGGCCCAGACACCTTTGCGGGGCAGCGCATCGCCCTGCCTCTCTGCAGGACTCCCAGAAGAAACCACCAACAGCCCTCTGCGAGAATAAAGCAAAAAGCAGCCGTGCGAAAAGCTAAAGGGAGGAACAAGATAAAGCCCATGTGGAAAGTGGGACACAAGGCACAGAGAAAGGGAGAAATTTCTCCACAGTCAAGGGAGGGCAGTGGGTCGTACCTGTGCGGGGGGATGCAGGGCACAGAAACCACAGGCGCTGCGGCTCGTTTCTCCGCCAGGATCTTCCGTGCCTTCTTCATCTTGATCCTAGACTTGGCCTTTGCTTTTTTGACTTTCTCAGAGCTCCAGCCCTTCCCCTCCTCCTCCTCCTCCTCGTCCTCCTCTTCCCCCTCGCTGTGGGAGAGGGCGGGAAGCCTGCGCACGGAGCCCGGCGGCGTGTGGATGTCGCAGTAGGCGGTTTTGCGCACGCTGAAGGAGGTACCGTTGGCCCCCGTCTCCCGGACGGGCTCCATCTTCATGTACAGCCCGGCCTGCTGGGCGCAGGTGACATGGAAGGCGGTGTAACAGTTGGCTTTGTGGCACTGGATGCAAGCCCCGGAGCCGCGCTGCTTGCAAATGTAACAGGTCAGCTTCCAGCGTGCGGGCGGGATGTGCTCAATGCTGTCGATGGGCTCCAGGAAGACAGTGTTGGCAAAGCACACCTCTGGGATCCAGAGGGCACAGACCACGTGTGCCCAGCGCCCATCGTCCGTCTGCTTGAAGGCCCCCCCCTTGTTCGGGCAGAGAGCACAGTCCACGGCTCGTGAGGGTGACTGCAGGCACCGTCTGCAGAGCCACTGTCCCTCCGGGATGTAGGGCACCCCGTAGCACTCCTGATGCACAGCCAGGTTGCACATGTCGCAGAAGAGGATGACATTGCTGTTCTGACACTCCCCATCGTTGCAGATACAACAGACAGCATCCTCATCCACCAAGGCATTTGGATCCCCCTTGTTGTGGCTCTCGAAGTAGGACTCCTTCTCCAGCCGGTCCATCAGATACTCAAAGATCTCCTGGGGAATGGGACTCACGCCTTCAGTCTTCCGCCGCTCATTCATGATGTCCAGCCAGATGTAATCTTCCTCGTCCATGTCGTACTCCACCTCCTCATCCAGCTCTTCTGCCGACTTCTCGATGTACCTGGAAGGACAGCACGGGAGGGTGAGGGCACAGCTGGCGGGGACTCAGAGCTGCTGAACCCTAACTCCCGCAGGCTATGGCTGAGAAAACGTTTAAACGCTACAGCCAAGACCCAAGTGAAATAAAACCCAGGGATGAGGCAGGAACGTGCAGAAGCAGGAGGTGCTGCTGCACCCCCAGCAGCGCAGTGGCACAACAGCGCATTGGGCATGACACAGACAAAATAACACTCGTCTAATGGACGAGGTAAGGGCCTTGGAGACTCATCAGCGCAAGATGGGAGCCGGCACGAGCCACCAAGCAGGTGCCAAATGCTCTGGAGACAGCAGCCTCATGCCTAAGACACAACAGCAACCAGGAATGGAGGCACCATGTTTCGTTAATTCTGGCAAGGGCGGCTGCGCCCTCTTCTCTTTCACTCTGAGTTGTGGGTGAGGGGATGTTACTTAGAGAGGAAAGAGCTGGAACCCCGAGGCAACCACCTCCCACCATCGCAGATGCCTCAGGGGAAGGTTTCTTTTCTAACACCCTGACATGAAATAATGTCATTATCCTGTCCCTGGAACATGACACTGGTTTCTCAGGGCACGGGGCGACTAGGACAGCTGGGGTGGCCACACAAGCGTTACTTTGGTTCAGTATTAACTCCCTGCTTGAGGTGTTACTTTGGGCCACTGAACTCACCAAACCACTCATGGAAAACTGTAGGACAACAAGGAGAACTAAGCCCATAAATGGACACTTCTTACAGGTACACCTTGGTGCTGGGGGGCTCTAGAGCTATCCCAGCATACCTCCGAAGAGCAGTATGGAAGGCAGAAGGACACATTCGTTTTTTGTTATGATTATACATGCCGTCCCGGCAAGGAACGAGCGCGGCAATCCCAGCAATGACCTAAGCAGCAAGCGAGAGCTCTACAGGCACACAGACCCCTCAAAACCGGGGTGCGATGCCAGACAGAGCTCCCAGAGCCTGAAGCCATGGGACAGCCAGCTCTGCGGGACCCAGGAGAGGCAGATGGAAGCCATTTCCACGAGCCACGGACAAGCCGCCTGCACAGAGCGGGGCCAATTCCACCTCCAGACCCAGGACACGAGCTAGAGCTGCCTGGGAGCCTTTTCGCGCCCCGGCCACGGACAATACCTGTAGTAAGAGGTGGGGCGAGGTGGGGCGTCAGGGGTGTCCTGCTCCAGCTCCCGGTACACCACCTCGGGGAGCTTGGGGGTGGTGCCGGCCGAGGCGTTGTGGTGATGGTGGTTGGAGTCCTTGCGCTTCTCCTTGTTCTTGTGCTTGCCGGATTTGGGCGGGACGCTCTGGGTCTCCGTGTTCTCCTTATTGCTCCCGTTCTCGGGCACCTCCTCGGGAACCTCCTCGTCCTCGGACACCACGTCGAGGTTATCGAAGATGCTGATGCGGTGGACGCGGCCGTGCAGGTCCACCTCCACCATGCGCTGGGCCTGGGCGTAAGTCATCACCTCGCGGCCCGGCGACTGGGAGGTCTCGGAGGGGCTGGGCGACTGCTTGTTGGCGGCGCGGGCCTGGCGCCCCTTCTTCTTGTGCTTGCGCAGGGGGGTGTGCTGGGGCGGGGGGGGGTTGTCGTGGTCATAGTGGTAGAGGTGGTACTCGATCCCGCTGTAGCTCTTGTAGATCTTGCGGCAGGTGCCCACCGGACACTCGTAGGGGGGTTTGGTGGCCCGTAGGTTATGGCAGAAGGTCTTCACGTCGAAGTCTACGCCCATGGCGTCGCCCGCCCGAGCGGGGCTGAGGCGGGGGGGGCTGAGGCCAGGCCGGGCCAGGCCAGGCCAGGCCGGGCCCCCCCGCCCCGCCGCCCCCTCCCCGGGCCCCGGCGGCGGCGGCCGCCCGCCCTCCCCTCCCTTTCCTCCCTCCCTCTCTCCCTCCGGCGGCGCTCACCGGCCCCGGGGCCGCGCTCAGCGGGCGGGCGCGGGCGGCGGCTCCATGGGCAGCGGCGGCGGCGGCGGCGGCAGCGGCGGGCCCGGGCCGGGCCGCAACAATGGAGGCTGCGGCGGCGGCGGCGCCTGGCGCGGGGCAGCCGCTGGGTAAAGCGCCGCGCCGCCCTTAGCAACCGCACTTTCGGCACGGCCGAGCCGGGGGAGGGGAGGGGAGGGAGCGGGGCGGGGGGAAGAAGGGGAAGAGGGTAGGCGGCGGCGGAGGAGGAGGAGGAGGGCGGCGGGAGCGGGGAGGCCGCGGGAAGGCCGGCGGGGGCCGGGCCGGGCCGCGCCGAGTGAGGCGAATCTGCCGCTGCGAATCACAGGCGCGGCCGGCACCGCCCGGGAGCCCCGCCCCCGAGCGCCCACCCCCCCACACAGCCCCCCCCCGACACCGCGGCCCCCCCCGGCCCCAGCACGGCAGCAGGCCCGGTCGGAGCGGTTTATTTACAGTCGGTAATGCGGTACAGACCCCGCCTGCCCTCCCGCACACCCACCCATCCCCCCCCCGGCTGCGGGGCCAGGCCCTGCAGCACCCCATAGCTGTGGGGCTGAGCCCTCTGGCACCCCCCCGGGTGTGGGGCAGGCAGGCAGGCCGGGGCCGGGGCACCGGGGCCGGAGGAGCGGGGTGCTGGCGCTCGGGTGCAGGCAGGAATGGGGCGCAGGCAGGAATAATGGGGTGCAGGCAGGAGCGGGGGGAGGGCCCCTGCCCCAGGGAACTGGCGGGGGGCTGGGACCCCCGGCATGCACCCAGCCCCAGGGTCGGCCTTCTCCCCGGGGAAGGGAGCCAGGCTGCCCTCCCGGGGCGGGGGACACACGCACCGTGGCCCCCCAACAGCCTGTACCCGGGTACCGGCCTTGCCCACGCTGCCGCGGCTGAGGGACGGTACAGTCTGAGCCAGCCCGGCTGTGCCGGGGCATTGCTGCCGGACGGGCAGGAGGAGGGGGCGGCTGGGGACGTCCAGCTCTGTGCCAGAAGAGGAAGGTCTCAACCCCGTTCACCAGCCGTAGCAGCTGATTATCGCCCTTGCGAGGGCCACCTCTCCGTGGCTAAGCCCTGGCCACCAGCAGAAGAAAGGTGACGCGTGTCCTCGCCCCACCGGCCGGTCCCCACGGCCCATGGAGGAGCTACTGGGGGTCCGCCCGGCGAGGCTTGATGTCGCGGGTCTTCATGTAGGAGAGCAGCTGCTCGGGGATCTCGGCCAGCACGTCCTTGGCCAGGCGGGCCATGCTCAGCACCTGGTTTCCCGAGTCGTCCACATAATCCCGAAATGGCACAAACTTTGAGGGAAAGAAGTTTGCAGCCCAGTTGGAAACAACCATGTGGCTGCAGGGGTCAGCGAGGGGCTGAGCATCTCTCGCCTGTGGTGGGACCGGGCTCAGTGCCGGTGTTACCTGTACAATGTCCCTCTCGGCGTAGCGTCCCCGGGATGACACCCGTACCTCATCACCATCCAGCTCCTCCATGGCTGGGGGGGTGACAGCCGCTGTCATTGAGCCTCGGTGGGGTGGCCACCGGGGACAGGAGCACCATCCCAGAGGAAGGGACACCAAAGACATTTCTGTGCCCCTTCCCCGGTGTCCCCAAGCCCCAACTCACCCTCAAACTCAGCAGGACCCACTCCCACGATGATGATGGACATGGGCAAGGCGGAAGCCTGTGGGGCAGAGGCAGGGTGGCAGCCGGGGCAGCACCCCACACGGGGTGAACTCACGGTGACGAGGGTGCACTCACGGTGACGATGGCTTCCTTGGTCTGCAGCATGTCAGAGATGACGCCATCGGTGATGATGAGGAGGACGTGGTACTGAGAGCCGTCGGTCACCTGGGCGGCCGCCCTATGGGGACAAGGGATGGGGTCCCTCCAGCAGCCCCACTGGTGTGGGGCAGCCAGCCCTGCAGTGGGACTGGTGGCATTTGGGGATGGCAAAGGGGACAGACTCCCCCGGCGCTCACCCAGCCACCTGGTTGATGACGGGGGCGAAGTTGGTGGGACCATAGAGCTGGACGGTGCGCAGGCTCTGGAGGTAGGACTCCAGCACGCCCTCGATGCCGGCGCAGCTGGGATTGTCCACATTGTTGTTCTGGGAGACAGGGATGGGCGCTTGGAGGGGGACTATGGTTCCTGGTATGTGTCCCCTGGCTGCAGGATGCCAGGGCAGGATGCAACCAAGGCGGTTGCTTACCCCCCACCCCAGCATTCTCCCCCACCCAGTGGCGCACCAGGGGGAACTGGTGGGAGATCTTGCCGTCGGGTGGGAGTTTGGCGCCGAAGCCGTAGGCAGGGAAGAGCTTGTCACTGTCGTAGTCCTGGATGATCTCCCCCACCGCCTTCAGCGCCAGGGCGTAGGCACTCAGCTGGTAGGGGCTCGCGTAGTGCAGCGAGGTGGGCTGCGACGGCATCCCTGCGGCATAGCGCCCGTCGGCACCTGCCCCACGGCTGGCCCCACGGCCTCGCCGACGGGGAGCCCCCGACACGCACAGGCTGCACTCACCATTGGAGGCCGTGAAATCGATGGCGACGGTGAAATTCAGCTGCGTCCTTGGGGAGGGGGGAGAGCGAGGGAGGCTGCCGGCCTCACGGCGCAGGGATGCTGTCTTCCAGCCCCATGCCGTGGCGTGTCCTCCCCGCTCCCCGGGACCCATTGCCTGGGCCCCCCCTTCCCCAGCCAGCACCCCACAGCCCCGGGGCCACCGTCCTGCACCCCCTCCCTGGCTTCCCCACCCCCTCGTCACCCCCAGGCTGCACCTGTGCTGTCACTGCCATCCTTGCCTCGAGACCCTCGCCCATGGGGGGGTCTCGGGGAGCCGGGGGGTCACCTGGCCCCCCACTCACCCGCCCCGGATGTAGTCAACGAAGGTGAACTCAGACTCGACGGAAAAGGAAAGCAGAGTCACCTGCAGGCACGGGGGGGGGGTCAGACCCAGACCCCCCCCCAGCAGGCACAGTGGGGGGGTCAGACCTGGCCCCCCACAGACAGGAGTCCCAGGAGAACCCCAGCCCCACTCACAGTGCCGGAGTTCACATATTTCTTCTTCTTGCATTTCTTCCTGGGGTTCAGCACCTGCGGGCACAGGGATGGGTCAGCCCTGGCATGGGGTGCCCCCCCAGTCCCCTGCCCTAGCCTCCCACCCTACCTCATACACCGTGAACTGGCTCTGCGCTCGGGAGAGCTCCCGGTAGCTGGTGGCAAACTCCCCGATGAAGTCGTGGCTACGGGAGGAGCGTGGGGTCGGTGCGGCCAGGCGCCCCGGTGAGGGGCACCCCAAGAAGCAGCAGCAGCACCCCGATGTCCCGTGCAACCCTACGGACATGGCCTCACCTCCCATCCCGGTCCCAGTCGTAGACGTCTATCTTCACCGTCCTGAAAGCAAAGGCGGGCAGAGGGTGAGCTGCCGGCCCGGCTGGCATGGCCGCCCCTGGCCCCCCTGGTTTGGGGACACCCAGCTCCGCAGCACACCCTGCAGCGAGCACCCTGCCCGCCAACCACTGGCAAAACCGCCCTGCCTGCCTGGCCCACGTCTCTGCCAGGAGGGAAGTGGGAAATTTGGGTCACGGCGGGGGCTCTGAAAAGGAGGGGGATGCCTTTATGTAATTTGGGTTGCGAAAGAGGAAGAAAAACCCAATAAGGACCCAGTTCTGAGCTGCCTGCCGCTGCGGGGCCAAACCCACAAATTGATGCTCATAGCCTGCTCTGGCCCCACAGCTGTCCCCATCCCTGTCCCCGTCCCCGTACCGGTCATAGTCGCCATTGCAGAGGGCACGCACGGGGATGGTGAAGGGCTGCCACACCGGGTTGAGCGTGTTCTTCACCACCTCCGTCTTATGGCAGATGGTGAAGCTGCGGGGACAGGGCAGGGTCAGGGCACGCTGTAGGGTGAGACTGGCACCCTGCCCGCCCCGCCAGGCCCCTGCGCTCACGTGCCATCCTCGTTGCTGCGGTAGAAGACGAGGAAGGGGTCGGATTTTCCAAAGAAGTCCTTCTTGTCCAGCTTGTTGGCACAAAGCTGCATCGTGACGATGTCCTGGGGATGGGGACCGTCACCGCTGGCCACCTCCTCACCCCAGAGCCCCCCCAGCAGCTGCCCGTGCCAGGGGGGGCCACGTGGCCCCCACCTCACTGCTGCTGGGACACAGGCACTCACCCGGCAGTTGCTCAGCTCCTCGGCCAGCAGCAGGATGGTCCCACATCGCTTCCCTGGGACCCCCCTGGGACCAAAGGTGACGAGTCAGCTTGGGGACAAGGAGAACGGGACAGGGACAGGAGATGGTGTAGGGGTTTGGGCTCGTGCCCCATGGCTGGTGCTCAGTAGTGAGTCCAGTATCCCCAGCAAGGGACATGCAGGGAGGGGTCCCATGGGGCGGGTAGCTGGGGACATAATGTGGGAACCCCCCCCCTCACCCCGCCACCGGGTGCGACTCACGTGAGGGCTCTCTCCAGGCGGCCCCGCTGGGACCCGATCACCTCCCCCAGTGCCACGAACGCCTGCCCCAGAAAGTCCTGCGCCCCGAGCACAGCGCTGTGAGACCCCAGGGGCTCCTGCCTCAGCCCCCCACCACCCACCCCCACCCCTCGCCTTCCCAATGCACCCACGGGACCTGCTGCCACCTTGCCTCGGGATGACCCCAAGTGTCCTGAACCCACCCTGTGTGCCAAGAGCCACCCCCCAGCCCAGGACTCCACCTGCATGCCCAGGACCACCCCAGGTGCCCACTCCACGTGTCCTGGCCTCATCCTGTGCCCCCAGGGCTAGCCCACAGCCCTGGACCCACCCTGTGCCCCCCCAGAACTGCCCCACGTACCCTGGACCCATCCCTCCAGAGCCACCCCACGTGCCCTGAACCCATCCTGCACCCCCAGAGCCACCCTCATGTTGTGTCCTGGCCTCATCCTGCACCACCCCATGAGGGCCAGGTTCCCAGGGCAGAGCAGGGGCTGGTGCGTGGCGGGCACATACCTTCTGCCAGTCCCCATGGGGCACGGAGAGAGGGAGAGCGGGTTAGAGCCCTCCAAGAGGCACCTGTTCCCCCCCCAACAGCACCCACACGGGGCATGGCCTTGGGGTGCCCCACCACAGCATGACACCGGGGCATCACCACATGTCCCCCCAGCACAGGCTCCGCTCACCTGCTTTAAAACGGAGCAGCTCTTGGAGTCCACGTTGTAGCTGGTGGTGGGAGAGCAGAGCGCTGAGACGGTGCCCATGGGGGTGCCCTGGCACACAGCCCTGCTTCCCCACCCATCTGGGCTTTTCACCGCCATATCCTTATTTATTATCCTTATTTATTACCAACTCAGTGCTTTGTTCCACCCCGAGCGGGGCCAAGCACTTCCCCGGCCGCTCTACTCACACATCGAAGCGGAGGTTTTGCTTCTCCTCAAAGTAGTAGTCAAGGACAAACTTGCGGACGAAGTCGGGATTCAGGGTGTTGTCGATCACCTCGGTGCGCCCAAACTGCGGGGAGAGGGGAGAGGCAAGAGGCGAGAGGGCAGGTCCCCCCCCAGGACCCAGCCCCATCGCAGCTGCCCTGGCACTAATCCCGGCAGGGGATTAGTGTTGCCGGCGGGGCTGGATCATTAGCGTGAACATGGAGGGATCATTAGCGTGGATGTGGGTGGCCATATGGGCCCATTTAACCCAGCCGGGGATTAGCCAGGAGCGGGGGGCGCTGGGGGCGGCAGCACCCCCGGCATGGGGCTGTGAGCCTCCCCAGAGACCTGGCGAGAGGGGCCGTGCTCACCTCCTTCCACTCACTGCTCCCCGAGCCCTGTACGAAGAGGACCACCACTGCGGAGAGAGGAGCAGAGCCGGGCTGCCGTGCCACGCCGTGCCGCCGTGCCGCGCCGTGCCGCGCCTGTGCCCACACCATGCCGTGCCCCCTGTCCAGCCCTGCCACCCACCTGGGTCAGACTTGGAGAAGGTGTCCATATCCAGCAGGTTCCTGGGGGAAGGGAGCCAGGCGTGAGCCACCCTGGGTGCCACCCACCTGGCCCCACAGTGGGTCCTCCTGTCCTCCCCCCTGATCGTGGGACAGCACCATGCCAGAAGGCCATGCTGGCACTCAGGGCCAAGAGTCCCGGCACCCCAGGGAGATGCACTAGCTCCCACCGCAAGGTTCGGTGGGATGGCGGGGTGAGCGGGGAGCAGCGTCTCCAGAGCTGACGATGATTGAACATGACAGGGAACCCATTTAGAGAATGAAACCTTCCCCCGTGCCGCTGGCGCCGGCTGAGTGCCCGCCGCACCCTGGCAGCGGGAGTGTGGCTAATGGCGGGGTGCAGAAGTAAGAAGAAAAGAGACACTTAAAGCAGGGGTTGGGCAGCTGGCAGGGACCAGCTCCGTGCCCCCGACACAGCCACTGGCAGAGCAATTGATCGTTGTCCTTTGCACGGCATGACACCGGAAAGTGCCGGGGGCTGCAACCGGCTCTGCTGGGATCCTTCCTGCACCCCCAAGGTGGCCACGCAGGGTGGGCTGGGGCATGGCCAGGGGCTCGGGGGCTCAGCCAGCTCCTCTGGCCCCAGCGCATAGGAGAGAGACCCCCTCCCCAGACTCCCCCAGCAGCCCTGGATGGGGCTGAGCCCTTGGGGGGCTGCGAAGCCAAAGCCTGCCCCTGCCCTGAGACTGTCTCCAGGAGCGAACCCTGCTCCCTGCCTGCAGTTGCCAGGCCCCACAGCCCTGCAGTCCCTCTGCCTGCTGCCCAGAGCGGCTGGCGGGGAGGGCAGGGGCCCAGCCGCAGGGAGGGGGCACGGCAGACCCTGGCCCAGACTGGAGTTTGCAAGGCTCGGGCATGTGCCAGAGCTGCCCAGTCAGGCAGGGGGCTTTGTGGGGCCAGCTGCAGGCCTTCCCTGACCCCCTGGCATGGGGGACGCCGCTGCCCAGGAGGCCGCTGGTGCCAGTCCCTGCAGGCAGGACCCCCCCGGCCGTGGGCAGCAAGGGCAGCGGTGTCTCTGCCGGGCTATATTTAGCCACCGACAGATTGGCTCAGCAGCCGCCGCTTGCCCCGCGGACCCCACCAAGAGCCGGAGGCACCGAGCAGCCCCCGTCCCACCACGGGCCCAAAGCTGACCCACTCCTGGCCCTGTTGCCTCCCACGGGGCTGGCGAAGCCGGGCAGAGCCAGGCAGCCCGCCTGCAGCCAGCACCGGCACCCCGTGCCCCACCGGCATCACCCCGAGCGGGGCCGTCCCGCACCCCGGCCCTGGGTAAGGGCAGCGCGTCCCCCCAGCAGCCGTGCCGCGGAGCCGTGCCCGGTGCCAGCATCCCCCGGGACCCCGCGGAGGGGTCGGGACCTCTCCCCACGGGTGGCAGCCGGGCAGAGGGGCGTTGGGCACAAGCCGTGGCACCGAGCGGTACCCGGGGGAGCGAGTGGAACCCGCAGCCCACCCCCCGCCCGGGGCCGGGGACTGACCGGCGGGCAGCGGGATGCTGCGGGACGCGGGCACCCCGCAGCGCATCCCCGCGCGTTTCGCACCCACCCGTGCCCGGCCACCAGCCCTCCTCCCGGCCCGCTCCCCGCTCACCGGCAGGACACGGTGAGCTCCACCTTGGTGCCCGGCACGCTGCCGGCCGCCGGCTCCAGCGCTCCCGGAGACGCCATCCCCGCCCGGGCGCCGCCGCTGCTCCGCGCCGCCTCCTCCCGCGCCGCCGAGGCGGGCGCGCCCGGGGGCGGGCACGGCACGGTACGGCACGGGTACGGGCACGGGCACGGCCGCCCCGGCCCCGCCGCCCCGGGCACCGGGTGGCTCGACCCCGGGGACCGGCCCGACCCGCGACGGCTCGGCCCCAGGAGGGGCGGCGCGGGGGCTCAGCCCCGGGACCGCGTCGCGTCCCGGCCCGGTTCAGCTCAGCCCAGCCCAGCCCAGCCCCACCGGGACCTCCCGTCCGGGACTGCGGACTCAGGTCCTCTCCCCAGCCCGGTGCGGGCAGAGGCTCAGCGCCGACTCCCGCCCCACCGGGTGCTCCCTCCCGCCTCCCGGTCCCGGCTCGGTGCTATTTCGGTACCGCCGCTCCCGGAGCGTGGGCCGGGCTATTTATAGCGAGCGGCGCCCCCGGCAGAGCGGCTCCCGCCGCCCGGCTCCTCCGCCGCCGCCCCCCCCGGCTCAGCCCCGCTGCCCGCCTTCCCCCCGCCCGCAGCCCAGACAGGAGGCAGGAGAGGGCACAGCTCGGGTGTCTTTACTGCAGAGACTTGCCGGAGCCCCCCCCGCGCTCCCCCAGCCCCAGGCAAGGGTGGGAGGCAGCGGGCGGTGGGTGCTGCAGGTGCCCGCACCGGGAAGGGGGTCCCGGGGCTCGGCCAGGGGGACCCGCCGAGCCCCGGTTCTCCAGCCAGCCGTCTGGGAACACCACGCTCAGAGCGTGCTGCTGCCTCTCAGTCCCACGCCCCGCACGAACTGCTCGAGGAGGCCGCCGATGGCCCCCGAGGGGCTGGGGGGCACGGCCTTCAGGCCGATGGTCCGGCTGTAGCTGGCCAGAAAGGCAGAACGCACTTCTTCCAGCCGGGCCTCGCGGTCGCTCGCCGACACCAGCCTAGGAGAGAGAAGGGGGAGATCAGCGACTGCAGCCACCCCTCTCCCCATCCCAGCTCTCACTCCTGCCATGGGGCAGGAGGCTGGCAGCAGGGCTGGGGCTCTGTCCTCGGCACCAGCGGGGCCATGTTGCTCACCTAGCTCCAGTGGCCGAGGCAGCACCAGCCCCAAGAGGCTCCGGCTCCGGCAGCTGGTGCCACTGCCTCCATGCCCAACCCAACCCAACGCTCTCCCATGGAGACTTGCAGCCCCAGGCTCTTGCTTTCCCCCAGGGCTCCTCTTTCACATCCCCCCCCCAGTTTCTCCCACCACCACGGTGCTTACGAGGCCACGTTTCATACAGAAAGTGCTGCTTTCGCCAAGCGGGTGCTGGCTGACGTCAGCCCCTGCGCCAGCTCCCTCCCCTCTTTGCACAGCATTCCCAGATGGAGCCTGTCCACATGTGCCGTGCCTGGACAGTCGCTTCCAACGTATTTGTGACCGTCTCTTACTTCCAACTGCCCCAGCCTCTCGTGCTTGTGCCAGCACAGACAGCTTTGGGGAAGGGGGGATGAGAGGGGGCAGACAAGGTGACAAAAGCCCCAAGGAGCGCTCCAGCCGTGGAAAGAGGAGAGCTGAGCGGCATTTTACTTCTGCTCCCCAGCATGGCTGCTCTCTGCAAGCAGGAGGGCAGCACGCAGAGTAGGGCATGACTTCCCCTGGGACCTGCTCTCTTCTCCAGCTGATCCATGCACCTGGTTAGGGGCGGGGAAGAGAGCAGAGGGAAGGCAGTATTTCAGCCAAGGGAGCAGGGGAAAGCAAGACTAGGGTCCAGAGGCAGCTGTTCCAAGCGCTCCGGCCTGAAATGGTCCTTGCTGCAGCGCCTCTGCGACGTGCCGGTGGTTCCCAGAGAGAATAAGACATTCCTCAAAGGTCACTCCAAGGGCACAGCGCGAACCTTCCTCATAAAAAATTCTCTTTAATCTCTCCAGTGCCTGGGCTGGCTATAAATTGGCACAGCTCATTTGAATGGAAGTGTTAACCACCCACAGCCAACAGCTTCGGTCCGGAAACAGCAGCAAGAGGATATGGTGGGAGGCCTATAAACAGCAAGCGATGCCGAGGCAGCCAACCAGGCCGCTGTTTACAGTGTCTGATAATAAAGAGAAGCTAGAGGGCAAAGGAAAAAGGCAACATATCTAAACACATTAAAAAGATGCTTTTTTGGCAACCTAATTAGGACGTGGAACTCGCAAACCTGCTAGCATTAAAAATAAGCTACATGAAAGCAGGACTTACTTGCACCCGAGTACAGTGATCTGAAATGTCACATGCAGAGGTAAACGAGGGCGTGCAGCAGTTAAGTCCCGTGTCTTCTGGCTCTCGCACCTCTTCACAGGGCAAATTTTGTATTTAGACGCTTGGGTTTTTTTTCATGGAGAGCGCAGGGTCAAGTGGCCGGCCACTGCCCGACACCAAGCCCTGCAGACCAGCTGCACCATTTCACTCTGAGCAGTTCAACCAGGGAGGCAGGTCACGCTTCCCTGCCAAATCCACGGCGCTCTGCCCCGCTACACTTCCTACAGCCTGCCCGCTCGTCTGCAGTTTGGGGTGCAGGATGAGAGGAGGCTGTCAAAGCCCCAGCTCGAAGTAAGCCCTGACAAGCCCCACACAAACACAAGAAGTAGGCTGTGAAAAGCGTACCTTCATCGAGCTGCTGCCAGCTGAGATGTAAAGTGGGAACTTAAATGGAATTTAATTTTCCAAAAACTCACACTGTGCTGGGCTGTGAAAAACTGGGATAAAACCACAATGGGCTACTAAGCAAACAGAGCTGATGCAGAGCAGAGAGAGAGTAGAGGCCCTGGGTTAAGCTCAACACAACATCCTTGGGAACTCTTCATCCCTTCCACATGGCGCCCGGTCCCCACACCTGCAGTTGAGTGGTCCCGAGCACCCCACAGCTCTAGTGAAGAGCTGAACAGGGCAGAGCACTCATAGCATCTGCTGTGCACCCAAGGGAGAAGCACCACCACTGTTCTCCTCCCTTTGAACCTGGCTTTCCCAAGCAGCTGGACTCCGAACTGCATGAGCCCACGGTCTCAGCACAGGCAGATTCAGAGCTCAACTGCAATTCACATTTCTCTACTGAATTCCCTATTCTGATGTTAGATCCAACTCCAAGGGCAGCAACAACTCACTGGAGATCAGCAGCCACCAAGCACAGCCAGGTTCAGGGCACCGTAAAGCAGTCACTAATTCAGATGCCCATCCTTCAGTCCCTTCTGCTCCCTCACCCATATCCAAACCAACTACCTGAGCAGCCCAGCGTGTCCTCATGAAAGGAGGAGAGCAAATCCCGGCCAGGCCATGTCTGACATCTCTTGTGATTTTTTGATCTGCCAATTCATGGGTCTTGTAGCTTCACCATAACTTGGGGGAAGCTGCTCTGCTCTGCTCAGTGGCACAGCACACAGCCACATGAGGAGGCAAGCCAGGGCAGCTAGCCGGTCTCACATGAGACATTGGTTTTCAACATCACTTGCCCTCTGCCTCCAAAGTGCGTACTCAGATCTCGGTAAGGGACTGCAAACATTTGGCTGCACAACTCTAGTGCAGCTAGCTAGCGGCAGCCCCTGATCTGCCATTTCAGTTTCTTGATTGAGAGTTTGCAGCCTGAAGGCACAAGCCAAGGTTCTCCTCTAATGGCAACTAAAGCACATCTCCTGTCTTTCAAGCTTCCACAGAGGTGGCTTTCTATTTGGGGAGGAACATTTATGTCCCAGCCATTTTACATGGCAGGATGTTGCAGGATGCAGGGTCTCTGCTGCTCTGCACTGGCCAGATGCAGCACCTGCAAACGATGCTGCGCGTGGTCAGACAAAATCGGGGTTACAGAAGGAAAGCCCTCCTCTTACTGCAGCAAAGATCTGACCCCAGTGGGGAGATGGAGATGAGCGAGATCCAAAAGCAAGAAAATCTGGGTTACCAGTCCTGTCCCGACAAGCATGCATCCTCAAATCCACTCAGTGATGCCCAAATTCAACATCTTCAGGGAAGAGAGAAAAGCCTCTTCTTCCTACAGAAAGCGAAGTGCCCCCTGTCATTAGGCAGAGAAAATGCCGGTTTCTTTCTGAGTTCAGCATAAGCAAAGAGTGCTCAGTGACTGAATTTGTGGATGGAAAGCATCAAGGCAGGGAAGACAGGACAGTTTGTTATGGGCTCCCAGGCTTCTTCGAAAGTGCCAGGGTGATAAAGTTCCAGCACTCGCAGGCAGCCGAGAGACCCAAGGAGAGATCCTGCATTTGAGACACTTACAGGCAAGTGCTAGGGAACTCATCCGGGAAGCTGCAAGGGAGAGAGGCGTCTGCGCTCAGGATTGCCTGCTCCCGAATACTGCCACACCCTGTCACCATCTGCCAGCTGCCAAAGTCTGTGGAAACGGAAGATCCGGGCAGAGAATGGTCCGCCGATCTGGGGCAGAGAGAGAGGGAGACGGCGCGATCAGTCAGGTCATTCAGCCACATGCCTTTCACTAACGCTGGTGCCAGGGACCTGCCGGGCTGACCGCCAGCAGCACCTGTGCCAGCAGCTTTGACACTCGGGGACCAGGGTGCAACATGCAGCTCTGGCTGGGCCCCAGGCCAAGCCTTTCCTTTGAAAGCGAGGGGAGAGCCAAGCTGGCTGGGGCTGACAAAGCAGCAGGAGCGTACCGGGAGCTGGACAGGACAGAGCCAGCAAGAAGCAGATGGCCATGCAGAACTGTGAAACCCGTTAGCGACATGCAACGGCATGTCCTGCCCTGAATCCCTCACAGATGTGGATTTCGTGCTGTACAAGGAGCATCCCCCTGTTGCTTGTTGTAGTTGTTAGCACATCCCAGGGCAGCAGCAAGGCCTGACAGAGAATCAAGGTTGTGACTTGGTTAGTGCCGAGAAAGACGTAAGAGATGCTTGGTCCCACAGCCTTTAGAAAGCAGATCACTCCCGAGGCATTAACACCAGATCTGAACAGAGCCAGTCACTGCTCAAGACATCCCCAGGGCACCCTGCCCCCCCCAGCATCTGAAGATCTTTTCATTCCTGTGTTAGAAGGATGGACTGCGCCAGAAACCAGGTGGCAAAACATCTTTAGGACAGGAAAAATAGCCAAGAGAGGATAATTGTTTGATATATGCAACCTCCCACCAGGAAAGGAGGAAGCAAGTGAATCTGAGGAGTCCCTCCAAAATCTCAGAGAAGAGGGCACAATCACTTGAGACAAACCCAGAGCTCTTGGCTTCTGGGGAGCAAGCAATTACTGTGCCCTGCTGCACAGCAGAGTGTACATAGCTGGAAGCACAGCCTGTGGCAGAGCTACTCAATTACACACTACCAAGATCTTCTGGATAATTCATCTGAGATCTGCTGGGCAGATAGCAGTGCACCAGCTCCAGCTCTGCTGGGCCAGGTACTTGCACACTGTCTTCACAGCTAAGAATAGCAGTGGCGCACTGCAGCTGCTCCCCAAGAGACCAAGAGAACAGCTAGAAAGACAGGATCTCCCATAGCAAGAAGGACCTCAATGAGACTGCAAGGCAAGGGTGGAGGGAGATGCACAGCAGGAAACCTGTTTGCAATCTTGATCTAATTCCAAGCCTGCCATTTAACTAGTCTGATCAATACAGCCAAGCTTGAGAAGTCTGAAACATGGTCCCAAGCTGGCTGCGCAAGCGGAGGAAGGGAAGTCGCACAGCTCCTTGCATGTCAGCTTCCCATCACAGTGTCGATGCTCCTGCAACTGCAGTTTGGGGGTAACACCACTGTCTGGAAGTTCAGGATCTGGAAAGGCATCACTGCAGAAAATGGGAAGAGTAGAGCTTCACCTGCCTTGCACAACTCTTGTTCTCTGGCTGCTTGATGAACTGAAGAGTGAGGTTCAGAGAGGTGCCGTGAGAATTAAGTGTTGGGAGAACCCCTTCTTGCAAAAAGGTGTTTTTCCTAGTGCACATAACACTGTAGTCGGATTGACAGCGTTTCATTGAAAGTGGAACTGCAGCATATACTCTTAGAAAAGACCTTTCGGAGATCAGACAGGGATAACCTTCTGTGGGATGCAAAGAACTTGTAAGGGAAAGGGAGCAGCTGTTCAGTGACATCTACCTCTCTCCCTGCCTCTGGAAGATAAAGCCGAGGAAGTCAGTGTGAACGAGGAGAGCAGGCAGAGTGTTTGGGCCCAGAGCACGGTGCCATGCTGGAAGCACAGCGGGAACAGTGCAGGAAGCCAGGGAGAAGCATAGAGGAACACTGCTTCAGTGCAGAGGGAAGAGGAGGATATCATCTCCCTGAGAGTACATCACAGCCAGACAGGAAAAACAGGAGTGTCACACACAGTGACAAGAATTTGAGCTAAAGCAGTAAAGAGGTCTATAGGCAATGGGCTTGGGCTAAAAGTAGACAGGGACGTGATTCTGTCAGAAAAGTAACAAGTTGCTGAACAGAGGATAGGTTTGGGGTGAGGCAGAAACAAAGGTTTTGAAGAAGGCAGGTCTGGATGACAGAGGAGGGCTTGGGCTATGGCAGGATCTCCAGGTGAAGGTGAAGAGAATTGAGCAGAGCTCTGGAGTTCTCAAAAAAGGAGAGTAGTGTCAGGAGCCTGCCTAGGAGACTGCCCATGTGGCAAGCAAAGGAGTAAGACATGATCCAGGGCCCCAGGGACAGTTAAAGTGTCCCTCTACCCAGTATCATCAACCACACTGGCCAGATAAGTCTGTGCTAAAGAAAGTGAGCAGAAAATTATTTCCTGCTTTGGGTGTGTGGCCTCAGCTTCCAGCTGCTGGTCACCTTCCATGGTTGTCAGCTAAGATTAGACTGATCTTACACCACCTCTTGGAGGTGGATCAAGTCACCTCTTGAATCCTTTCTCAGACAGGCTGATAAAAGCTTCGTGTACCTCCCACTAGACTTGACTCTCAGTGGCTCTCTAACCCTCTAACCTTTCCTGGGGTCCCGGACCCTGTGAAGCAGCTGTGCAAGCTTAGTCAAGTTACATCTAACCTAATAGCACAGGAGCCTAGGAGTTCAAGGCAGCCAATTCTGTGTCTCGCCTCCAGGCAGCAGAATAAACACTTGTTGATTAATTGAATAAACTGATTGATTCTGCAGTGAGTCCAGGTCATTTCTCTCCTGGCTTAGATATCAGAGCCTAGCCAGCAGAGCTAAGCTATCGTGGCAGACTTTCCCCTCTATCCCCAATGCCTTCTCAAGGGAGGCTCCTGAGGAAGTGTCACAACCAACAAGCATCTTGAACAGCCTTAAGAGACAGCAGGGGCCAAGGCTGGGCAAGACAGGTGGGGAAGGCATGGAATGGGAAATCTTGTGTTTGCACTGCAAGGGCAGCAGAGCTTCTTAAAAGCTGAGCTTGGCTTGAGACCAAGACCAGATCTCTAGGGTGACTGTATCCCAGTGCAATCCAGTCAATACTACAGGTGAAAGTCTTCCTGTTATTTCTACCCCTGAAGGTTCTTTGGCAGAGGCCCAAAAAGGGCTTCAGTGAGGCCCCCAGAGCAAGCTGGGGCTGCTGGGACACCAGGACCAGTCCCCAGGCCTGTAAGAACAACAGGTTTGCAACACATTATAGCCATGCCAGAGGCTGGCCAGCTGCAAGGGCAGCATGGAGGGTCTTGGGAAGCAGCCGGACGACTACAGCAAAGCTGACATCGTTAGGGGAGATGAGATACAGCAAGTCTTCAAGTCACTGTCTCTGCCACAGACATCTAATAGCAGGCAGAAAGAGAATGAAAGTGAGTTTCACACACCCACCTCTTCAGGTCCACGAGTGGGAAGAAACTCCCTCAAAAGTGCAAGATTAACAAAATTAGATTAGCAAAACAGAGATGAGCTGCAAGCTGTTCCTTCACACAAGGAAGGACCTCTAGCAGGCCATAATTGGCAACTCCTAGCCTGGAACGGTTCCTTTTAATTAGGTCAGTGCTTCCCATGCAACATGCTGCACAAGATAGAGTATTTCAGAGCACATGGACACTCGCCTACCAGAGGAGAGCCAATACCGGAGGCACAGCAACAGTCAGGGATCCTTCCCTTTCTTAATACATAACTGAGACGAGTGACAAGTGCCAACAGCTAGGCTCTCATCCTGCCCTGTGCTGCCCCCGCTCACCTGCCATATTTCTACACACCTAGGACTATTTGGGAAGCAGCTCATTTGCCAGCATATGCTCTGTGCCTCAAATCAAAGTGTTAAGTAGGTACTGTACACACAGGCACACTGTGGCAACCTGGAGCAAAGGGCAGCCCTTCCCACCTTTGCGTGGGAAATGTTGGCAAGGAGTACTTGGCAGAGAGCTGTATACTGAGAGCCCTGGCTGAATCCCAGGCAGCTATCTACAGGCTGCGTTAGTGCCGTAACAGCCTGAGCAGCCAGTCCTCTGCGAGCACAACCATTTTTGATTGCAGCACAGTCACGTGCCAGCCGGCAAGCCTGTTTTGTGGCATAGTTGTGCAATAATTCCAGAAAACATTCCTGTAAACAATTCTTGTCCTGCTGCGGTTGCTACCCCAAGCTGTCACGTCGCAGATAGAGCTTCCAAGCCAGGTGGCTGTAAGAAGCAAGACACATAGTGAGCATGCAGCCTTATCACTATCAACAAAACACCCAAAGCCAAAGGGCAGCAGCTTCTCTGTCCCTCTCTGCACTCACTGCACTTCCTCCAGACCCATAGCTGAACCATCTGCAGCCCTTTAAGTAAGGGAGTTCTCTGTGGCTGTTGACCAAAGCAGATCCTCCACGATTTAACTCCTGCAGATCTCCACTCTTCAGATCACAGTACTTTGGGTTTTAATTGACTTAGCAAAAGCACATTCAACCAAAGATTATCTAGCTGCTAATCCACATTAGTGCTATGTACACACATGCTAAATCCCTGACAAAGATACAGGGTTTTTCTGCAGTATCATGGGATGCTTAGACTATTAATGTCAAATGCAAACATGGAACATGGTTTGCAAGCCACTACCCACTCACATGCAGGGAGTTCAATTCAGTGCACACTATCTGCCATACTCAGAGCTCTCTGTAGAACAAGAAGCACCTTGTCCTACTCTGCAAATAATCTATGTAGTATCTTCATGCACGTTTGCCCTCAGCAGATGTGATCTTACCATTGCATTGGGATAAGCTAGAAAGACTGCTAGGAATTTGCCTTTGTACTGCTTTGCCTAACAAGAACCATCCTGGGATTTATGGGTACTCAGGACCTCTGGATCAGAGCAGGACTCAGAAGACTGGCTGGTGAGGCAGCAGCAGACTGCTGACGTGGCCTGGCCAGGAGAGGGGCTTGGCTCCCACTGGCCGACTTAGCATTTACAACTCTTTCCTTTAGGACACGCCAGTTCCCCTCCCAGACCCTGCTCATCTCTCTCTGCTGGCTTGACTTCCCATTCCCTCTGGGGCTTCTCTGCCTGCCAGCACCTGGACTGGGCTGTTTATGAGAACCACCTGAAGGGTGCCTGCTGGCATTTTACAAGCAACCATTTTTCCTCAACTGCTGCTGCAGTGGTTAAGTGTTTTGTTGCTATGCCACACCACCAGAGGATTGGGAAGTCAAGTACATTCATTTCTTCATCTTAAGAGCCTTGGGTGTTAACCTGCCAGCAGCACTGTAGGGATAAACGTATTTCTGGCACCCTGATCAGTCTCTGTGCTCCAGTCTTTCCATCCTAGTCCCACCATTTTTCAGGGGGTGAAGGGACAGAATTTACGTCTCTCTCCCATCACAGATACACTCCTTCTCCACCCCAAGTGGGACTCATCCTTTCCTTCAGGATGGAAAACGGTGGCTGAAGGTACCGCATGGAGCTCACCAGACAAATTCAGACTAACATAGTCCAAGCAGGGAAGTGGAAAGCCAAGTGGAGTGACATAACCCCTCTCTCTGGAGGAAACATACCATGTTCAGGCCTAAAAAAGCACAAGCCATATCAGCGTCTGACAAGGCAACGCATTGCTCCTTAGCTAGCAGAGCTGTTAGCAGCGTTACTCCAGGGAAGGCAGGCAGGGCGCAGTCTGACCGATTCGGCAATGGACTAGGAGGCAAAGGAGCATGAACGTGCCAGAAGACTTGGATTGAAAGAGAAGCTCATTTCAGCCGTTGCCTTGACAATTCCACCCACTCCCTGCAGGGTCTCTAGGCTTATTTCCTCCAGCCTGTACACCGAGAGGAGTAGGGCAAACCCAGGTGACACCAGAGATGGAGAGCATACAGGTGTACAGTCTGCAGCCAGCACGAGTGTAGGAGGCTAACCATCTTTGCATGCAGCTGATTTCACCCCTTTGGTTTCACAACTGATCCCCTTCTCCTGTCCCCTTGGTTCCAGGCTGTGCAAGATGTTTGCTCCCCTTTTATCCCTTATTTCCCCATCATGTACTTTTTTCTAACCCTGCCCTTCATGCTGCCTTGTTCACAAAAGTTAACAGGGATTGGGAATGGACTGGTGCAACCTTGCTGTGCTGAAGGGTTATAAATGCTTTGTGCCATGGTAGAAGCTATCGTAAGGGTCAGAAAAATGTTTATAGTGGAATTCACAGAATGTTTACCTCTTACAATGACAGAATACTGCAATTCCTTCTCAGGGACATTTATTGGGCATAGGGAAATGCTACCCCCAGGGACTCTGGCCTGGAAGTAACAAGCTTCCCCACCATGCTTGCCTGCTGTCTCAAGCCCTGGGGGTGCTGAACACCTGACACCAATGGGGACTAAGCATCCAAAAGCTTATACACAACTCATCCAGACACAGCCAAAGGAAAGATAATTGCTGGCTTTACCAACTCCGAGCCCCTGGAACACAAATCCCAGGGACTGTGTGCTCAGCCCCTTCCTGGGGTGCTCTTCTGCCTACTCTGTTTCTCCTCTTCACTCTCACAGAGCAGAGTCCGGCTGAAGCATTATAAACCAATTCTTCCACAGCATTGCTGCAAGCTCGTTACCAGCTCAGCGCTGAACAGCCTGTTAGGTCTTGGGAACAGCATGAGACCACACACAGGAATTGTGGCACTACCATTGTGAACAAAAGCAGCCCCCAAGTCAAGCTGTTTGCTCTTCAGTATTTTCTTCTCTTCTTGGGAGATTTGTTTCACCTTACAGAGAATGTAGAGGTGGGCCCCAGCAACAACTCAAAACCATCCTATTGATCTCTTTCCCCAGGGAGAACAGTTAACATAATTTAAAAAAAACTGTCAGACAGTGATTCTTCTCTGGAATCAAGACACTTAGTAAAAAAGTCTTATAAATTTTCAGTGCTTTACTTGTTTGTCATTTTATTTTCCATGTGATCAGAGAGTACTAAAATTTGGCTGGTGGCTGTTTCTGAAGGGAATCACTAGAAAAAGACTCATCGGAAGACCTGCAGAGACTACACAAGCGTTTGATGCTGTTAACAACAACCTCTTATCCAAGAGCCTCTTTATCCCCTGTCGGCCTAAACACATGGTGTTTGCTCCACAGGCTCTGTTCTTTCTTCCCTAGCCTAGCTCACCGCTCGACTTTGCCCTACCACAGCATCAGACTCCAGAAGGGTGCCAGAATATCCTTTGTTATGGCATGAGATTAGGCTCGGGTCCAGGGTACCCATTCCCCAGTTGCCCAGTGGGAACACACAGCCTTCTAGGTGAAATCCTGTGAGCCGGCACAGCGCTTGTAGCTTGCTCCAAGCAGATTCTGTTCTGCTTGCCACCAGCACCCAGAATTTTTTCCACCCTGCAGTGTCAGGAAGGTCAGCAGGTGGAAAGGGGGACAGGATAGATGCAGAGTGAGGTCTGCTTGGTCTGAAAGGCTTCCTCCCGCACAGAACACAGCCATTTCAAACCCCTGTGTATGCATTTGACAGAGAAGGTGCTGTGAGCTCCAAGCATGCAGGATGCAGAGATGCCAGAGCTCGTTGAAGCATGCACTGAGGACAGGCAGAACAAACACCTAGCTGTTATCGGCACAGTTCCTCGCTCCTCTAAATGGGCTGAGGCAGGAGTTTCTGTGTTTAATGGCCAGCATTTCACACAAGGTCAGGCTAGAGAGGAACAGGCCTCTTGAGGCTTGTTTGTGGATACAAACACATGTGCTCTAGGGTTCTCAGAGTCACACAAGTGCAGCTGTGCACTCCCTTTACCAGACACTCATTTTGCTGAGAAATGCTCTACTCCATCCCGTCTCACCTGGACCTGGGCACTTCCAGTGGGCTGCTTCCAATCCTCAGGAAGTTATCAGAATGGGTTGATGAGGAGGAGCTGGAGGATTTGACTTCGCCCATCCCTGCAGAAGGCAGCCTATCTTCAGACTGCTGTGCCCTGCTCCAGAGCACAGCTTGTGGTGACGATGCACAGCTCTTCCTCCTGTGGGATGGAGGACTTGGGTGAGAAAGCTGGCTTTCCCATGTACTCCGATTAGGAAGCATTTCCGCAGCAGGCTGGATTTTACCCCGGCAGCTACAAGCTCTTGTTCCCACTGAACCTGCCCTCCTCCCTCCCAAGGAATCATGAGTCACGGGTAACTGCTCAGTGACAGGGGTACACTAAGCTCAACCCATCTTAGCCCATTCTTTTATAGATCACCATCCACGTGACCTGGAAATCAGAGACAGGAGAATGCATCAGCCCACACACATACAGCGATTGCTTTGTTTAGTCTAGCTGTAAAAATGCCTCAAGCAAGGGGCCTCCCAGCAGGGAAAGACCATTTCAATCTGCTCTAACTCTACAGAGTGTATCAGCTGAGGAGCTCAGCCCAGGTGGGCATTTGTGTGCACTGATGAGGGTGACAGGGACACACCACCAGTGTTATTTCCCCTTTTAGTGATTCCCTTCAGGCACCACTGACCACACTTTTGACCATGTGCTCAGAGCTGACAGTCACTCCAGATGTAGGTGCACTTCAGTCCTCTCCCTGCCTGTGCTGACAGCCCAGAACTGCTCTGGCTTCTTTTCTAGCCAGCACATTCAGACTTGGGTGTGATTCACTGTCCATTGCTGTGTCAGGCCTTAGCTCACAGTACCATCCAGCTACATGCCAAACAGGCACGCATATTTGGGACTAATTCACATCACTGCTGCTCCATGTTCAGAAGATTTTCTTTCATACATGAGGTTTTTTTCTGGAGGACTCCTGAGAATTTTTCCCCTTCCAAAACCACAGTGAATTGGACAAAGACCTCCCTATGTACACAAGTGAAAACGAAAAGTCTAAAGCAAACCAAGTCAAGGAGAAAAGATGCTGTTCTTCCTGGAATCTGGAAGGGCATCTCAAATTTGACCGAGATCTCAAGCACTATCAGCAAGTCCAGCTAAAGACAGGCTCATTGTACAGCGGAAAGCACAATAGCCTCTCTTCATTTCTTAAAGTGTCCACCCTCAAACATCACACCACAGCTTCTCTCAAGCATTATTCATCTCGTGTTATTGTAATTGCCAACACCTCCAAGCACAGCCTGCAGAAACAGGGTTGTACAGCTAAAAACCAAATGCTTCTCCCTGCGAGACCTCAAGGCTGCCTGTTTTCAGGACAACACAATGAAGCAATCCCCTCCTCTCTCCACTCATGTTATGCACAGCCCAGCTCACCCAGCTTATAGCAAGCCCTACCTGTTCTCCAGACTACACAGCTGCAACAGCCTGCAGCAAGATATCCATGACCAGTCCCCTTGCTAAGCATTCACGGCAAGGTTCACAACCTTCCCTTCTGCAAGCTCATGCTCACAGCATGGGCCCAAACCATCCCCGTGGTAGCAGCAGCTAGCCCCAACACAGCCTGATATCTCCAATAGGAATGAAAGCAAACCAGAGTTAGAAACACGTCACAAAATCAAGCCCTGATACACACAAAGGTAGCAGTTCTCTTCTAGCATGCTCTGACCACTTCACATCTTGTGAAAATCATGTGTAGGTTTTGTGCTGCAGGATCTAGTCTGTATGTCCTGAGCACTCAGAGAAATGTAAATGCTTCAGTTTACTACCCTGCAGCCAGGCAAGTGGAAAGTTGTTCTCTACTTGCTGCAGTCACTTTGCTGCGGATAGGTAGGCTCTGTGTGTTAGACAGAACTCTGTGCTGCTCACTTGGCAAACGCAGTTTGGGACGCCCCATCTCCATTTTGTGATTCTGCAGGAAGATTCTCTCTTTCCCTCTTCAGCATTTTATAAATTGAATCACAATGTGCTTTAGAAAGGCTGCTGCCACTAGCATGGCTGCAGGCTAAGTCCCAGAGGACTTCCAACTGCCTCCAGCACAATCCAAATTTAATTTAAAATAATTGCAATATAAAATAGCATCTTCACATGTGCTGAGGGAGAGAAGAGAAAAATTAAACTGAGAGGGGCAACCCTACAGCGAGGTTCTGAAATCCCCAAACAGCACCAGAAACTCCACAAGCAAGCACAACACTCATGCCAGAGCAGCAGAGTCACCAGACACCTTCCCCAGTCCCCACTTCCAGACAGCCACCTGCATCCCCAGGCGAGTCCTATGTGACCCTCTATCAATAGGGAGCACCGAGAATGTCATATTCTCCCCCAGAAGTATCTCTAAGCTGCGCTGAGGCAGCAACCTGCTTTCAGCTCATATACCTTGTGCTGTTAGAGAAGCTAAAGTTTAGAGGGGATTATTGGCCACCCAGCCCACCTACTAACTGCAGACACTCCCCTGTATAATTTCTTCCATAAACTGATTAAGCTTCATTTTAGGGCAGCTAAATTGTTTCCACTTTTCCTTGGGGAGGCTGCTGCCAAATGTCATTTTTCTGGTAGTTTGGAACCATCTTTTGAAAGTAATGAAATCTTTTCTGGATTAAGTTTAACAGTGAAACTGGTAAAAATGAAACAAAGCTGCTTTACTCTCATCAGAGGACAAACTTCAGGAGCATCTTTGCAGAAGCCTGACAGTCTTTAACACGGGGTGATCTCCAATTTTTGGTGCAGAAGCTCTGTAGCACAAGTTGCAGCAAAGCCTCCGACAGCCAAATTCCTCCCTCCACTGTAAGGAACCCATGCCACAGAGAGCAGAACTGGCGGGCAACGGACTTCAGAAATATCTTTTCTACTGTGCTCAGAGGCTGCCCCTTTTGTTCTGCAGCCCATTGAGTGGCTATCTCCTCACCATGCTGCTTGAGCCTGTGCTCCTGCTGGCATCAGCTCTACTGCTTCATAAGTGAAGCTCCCAGCTGCTCCAGGGGAACTTTCCATCCCCAGGGAGAAGTCGCTGCTCAGACTTGTGGTGCTGCCTCGGTCTCTCTGCTCTAGAGAAAAGAAAACAGAGCTACCTGAAAACCAGCTTGGTCTCATCCACTTTCTCTCCCTTTAAGCAATACAATTCCCATGCGCCCTGGGGCCGTGTTCTTGCGAGGCCCCAAGGGAAGCATACCCATTTGTAGTCAGATTGATGCTGGGAACCCAAGCCCCCAAGCGATCAACCACTACCAGCACCCAGGGGTGCTGATGTTCAGCAGCAGCACTCACTGAGCATGCAGATCTCTTCCAGGGTGAAACTGGGTGGCAAACTCTTCCTTCTGGGGAAAGACAGACAAAGTTACCTCAGCCACGCTTCAGGCCTGCATGAAGGCTGGCCATAGGAGATCTCTGTAGCACATGACGGATCAGCGCAGTGGGGAATTAGCTGTGCAGGGACAGAGGGGAGGGGATGGGATGGGCCAGTGTGCAGTATCTGACTCTCCTACAGTCCCAGCCCACCCATCCTGTGCTTTGAGAGGGTGGCAACAGGCAGACTTGCTTATTCAGAACCTCCAGGGTGGGCCGTATTTCTTTCTGCCCCTCCTGAAATAGGAAGGGGTTAATGTTTAGCAGTCTGTTAAAAACCAGCCACCCCACTCCCCCCAACAGTGCCTGATGGAGCTTGCTGCGCAGCCTGCTTGAGCCAGAGCACACATCTTTGGGTTCATCCGTGCTAAAGCAGCTACGGACAGTCATTAAGCAGAGAGCACACTTCAGCATGGACAATTTTTCAGAGCACAACGTGGCACCTCACAAGCCTCGGCCCCATTTTGCAGCCTTCAGAGTGCAGAATAAATTAAAGAAAACTGGGCCAGGACACCAGGGCTTCCATCTCCCCAAAGAAACAGCACTAACAAGCTCCCTGGCTCTGCAGCCCATGCAGCAGCAGGCACAGGCTCCTTACCTCTGCGACTTCACAGCAGAGAACTCCTCAGAGGTGATGTGCTTCAGAAAATTGAAGCAGAAAAAGAAAATCTGAGCAAAGGGAGAGAGAAGAGCGGTTCAGGGATGAACCCGAGGCTCCATGCAGCCTCTTATCTTGGTGGGGAGGTGCTGGTAGGAAGGAGATAGCAAGAAATCTGCAGCTATCAGCCTCCAATGTGCCATGGGCTGCCACCATCCCATGCTGAGCCTTCTCTTACACATTAAACTGACCCTCTCTTCCCTGCCACGGGGAGGCCCAGAAAGGAAGGTGTACGACAAGTCTCCTTATCAATGCTTTGCACACATGCCGCAAGCACACAGCAGGTACTTAACGCCATCAGTGCAGAATGGAAAAGAGATGGCTCCCAGCAGCTGCTTATAACCCTGGGTAAGCAGCAAACCCAGCAGGACTAGCAGGGTTAGAGCTGCATGCTCCACCTCGGCACCACAGCTGTATCACACCTGGAAGCATGCGGTACCTGCAGCATCTGTGGTCCCAAGCTTGTGCCCTGCCACACACCAGTCTGCTCTGTGGCATTCACCCCCCTATGTCTCTGCCATCCCATCTACCTGCACAGAGCCGAGCCCTTCTCCTCCTGCAGCAGGGAACAGGGAGTGCACCCCCTCTCCTGCTGCAGCTACTGACTCCGCCCTTGGCCAAGCAGGCACCAGAGCAGAGCTGCCAGGCTTGAGCTAGCAGAGCTCTGGGAAAGGAATGAATGAACGACACTAATACAGGGGTCCTGGACACCTGAAAGATGGAAAATAGGCCAGGGTACGGGCTCTGCTGTTCACAGACAGGGGATTCCCTAGAGAGGTGAGAGTCTGAGGAGCAGGGGTTAGCAACAGGATTAGACATACTCCCCACCTCTTGATTTCTACCCAAACCCAGTATTGCTCTATACTGCAACTATAGTCAGAGCAATCATTTTTTGCTGTTAAACAGTGAAAGATTCAAAGAGAATTAGTTCCACCAATCTTAACTGCCTCCCAGAGCCACCTGTGTACCCGCAGATACACCCCACCAAATACACATACCGGAACCAGCACAAGCTGCTCCATGAGCCCATGATGCCATGCAAGCCACATGCAGCTGCAGCACCCGTGCAGGAGGGCTGGCACTCAGGGCAAGCAAACAAGACTATACAGCTTTATTTCCAAGCTCCCAGGAGTCACACGCCTTAAGCATCTCTTCTCATTGCTGAGCTGAATAGCCAGTCCTAGCACCCTTTCACCGGGGGACTGAATGCTAATAGCACAGCAGAGAGACTGGCAGGACTGACACCCACCAAGCAAACTGTAGGCTGAGAGAAAAGCATTCCCACACCTTATGCACCAGGAATTGTTGGGGCAAGGCTCCTACCTCCTATTTCCAGCACCTGAACAATCTTTTTAGAGCCCAGCCAGACCACTGATATTACCAGAAGCAGGCAGTGAACACCGCTACCGTAAACAAGTACCCTGAGAACAAAAAGCAGTGCTCAGTCACTGCCCCAGACTAGACACTCACCTCTTCTCCTTTACTGAGTCGATCGACTAACATGTGCCTGGAAAGAGAGCAAGGGAAGCTCAGTCACACACCGGAAGCCAGAATCAGCAGAAGAACACAAGCTGTCAAGAATGGCCAGAAGCCTGAGCCTCCAGGTAAAAAAAAGGCATCAGCCCCTCTTGTCACAGCTCATTGGGAGCTGCCCCAACATCCACCTTTGGCTGCGAGCAAACACCAAAGATGACCCCCTGAAGGCTTCTCCCTGGCTGTGCAGGGATGCATATGCGAGTAAAACTTAGTGTGCCTACCCAAAGAGAAACCAGTCATACGCCACCGTCAGGTAGAGAATCTCAGACGGCTCCAGGGATGCGTGGATCAGCCCATCCTGCAAAGCAAATGACCACAGCCTTCAGGCAGCAGCCCTGGGGATCAGGACTTGGGAATTCATGATCTACTGAAAACTGTCATGGTGATCCAAGATGCCCAGCCTGCTCTAGCTGCCTGTGATACTGTGTCTGATGGCAGGACAGCACATTGGGCTCCACATCAAAGCCGATCCATACCCTCTCTGAAGCCATGATAGCCAAAAGGAACATTAACTGCTCCACCACCACTTTCTGGTGACACAGTCACTCACCCTCCAAGCAACCACCCCCAGAAGCAGAGCAGGTCAGCCAGGTACTCACAGCCCATAAGGAGAGGCGCAATAAGGAGATGAAGAGAGGAGTTCGATCCCAGCCGGATATACAGTGCACCAGGAGCCCACTGTCATCTGTTCCAGGCAAGGGTAGGAAGGAGAAGGAAAAAAAGGATGTTGCAACAAGAGCAATGACTTTTCTTCATGGCAGATCTGTAGAGACAAGCCACCTTCCATCCCCACAACCCAGGCTCGAGAGCAGAGCTCAGCCAAGTCAGAACATTTTCTCTTGAATACGGGAGCCAACAAATCGCTCGGAGTGTCCTGGGTTGTCAGCAGCCCCAGCTGATGTGCTGTCCTAGTCCTGACAGTTGCTCAGGACATGAAGTCACTAGGTATGAACATCACTTTGCTACTCAGAACATGTACCTACCCAGTTGCAATGCACTATCATGATTTATCCCCACATCAGAGAGAAACCTGCTCCAACTGAACAGTTTTCCAGTCTCACCAACCTTCCTACTGATACACATTGAGCAGAGGCACACACAGGGCACAACTCCTACACTCTCCAGAAAATTCGCAGTGTGTCCCAACACAGGTACTGTAGGAGAGTCTGTAGTTGGCCGTGCTGGCAGAGCCAGCCATGGCTCCATCTATCCAACAGTGCTGGGTACCAACTCACAGTGCCCAGAGGGAATGGGATGCCAATATAGGGCAATATACACCCTTCAAAGAGTTTAGGTGGCTGTGATGACAGAGGATGGAAGGGGCTCTTAAATAGGCACCTAATGAGACCTTGGGTTGGAGGGACAAAACGCAAGTGTCCAGCAAAATAAGAGCAAGAGTCAACAAGCAGAGAACAAATATTTCTTCTCTTCAGCTTTAAAGCAGTAAAACATTACGTAAAGTTTTCAGATATCCCTCCATTCCTGGTAGGAGAGAGTTTTCAAGGAATCAGCAAGTCCCTCTCTAAGAGGGGAGCTGGAGCCCTAAGATGCTAGGACCATCACCCTGTTTTGAAGGGAGAGCAGTGAAGTTCTCTATAGTGACTCTTATGTATTGGGAACTGATCCACAGTGGCACTAATACCATCAGCTGTTCTTCCAGAGACAGCAACTGCTCCAGTTAAACCACTGGGAACAAGGAGTTTGCCTTACCATCACTATTGATGATGGAGATCAGCAGCTTCAGGTAGTTCTGTGTCTGTTGTACAAGGTCCCAGCTCTACAGAAAGAGAAATGTGGATGGTAAGGGTCTTCCCACAGCAAAAGACTGCTCTGCAGTTCAGACCCTGCCATGCTCTTGACTTTATCTAGAGCAACAGCAAAGCAGAAATAACCCCTGGCTATTCCTCAGTGACAGACCTTCCCCTTGGTGTTCTAATCAATCCCCCCATCCTCTGAAAAAGGCACTCTGGGACAAAAGACCAGACAGGGGGGAAAAAAAAAAAAAAACCCCAAACAAAACTCAATCTCTACTGTCTGCCTGGCTGGCACAGAACCTGCTTGCCTGCAGCCCCAGAGCTCCAAGCAGACCATGCTCAGAGAGACTAACGTAAGCCAGCAAACACCTGCGGAGCACTGACCCAGTTCTGCAGCCCCCTGCACGCGTGCACTTCACCAAATGGCTCAGCAGCCACGTTACAGCTGTGTATGTGATGCAAGTAGCACGATGGGGTGAGCAAGCCAAGGTCAGCAGCCCGCTCCCACAACCCAAGCGCTTTGCTCAAAACTCTCTGGCCCTTGTAAATGGCCCCAGCAGGCTGCCTGTGGCGGGCTGACCCACTCCCAGCTGCTCCAGACAGGCACTGGACTTCTGCAGTAATGCCCAAGTAGCAGCAACACCACAAAAGGGCTCTGAACTCAGAGACCTCCAGCACTACAAGAGATGCAGATGAAAAACATCACAGCAAGCTTAAGCATGCCACTCTCAACCACTGTGTTGTGAGAAGATGCAGGGAATTTCAGTGGTCTGATCAGAGCCAGAACTAGCTCAAGGAAAATAGGATATCACTGGCAACAAAAAGGCAAGGAGAGGGACACGTGTTTCATTGTGACAGTGTTAGTGGTATAAGTGACATCTGACCGCCAGCAATAGAACACTTGCTGTGTGCTTGCATGCGTGCACATGTGCGTGTAACCACACTTAAAGACTACTGTCAGACAAAGAACATATTGCTCCGCTGTGAAGCCTGCACAGCAACAAAAGAGTAGGGAAATGGGGAACACGCTCAGCCTGGGGCAGAAAAACACACACTTCCAAAGTCTTTTATGTGCCTAATTCAACTCTATCTTGTGCTTATGCCAGAAGGAATCATCTAATCAACCAGTCTGATCTCTCTATACCACAAACCAGAAAGTTTTGTTCAGTTGCCCCAAATACAGCCTGAAGCTAGCACTTGGCAACATCTCTGCCCAGGGAAGCACCTCAACTAGGGGTGACAGCTCATTGCTCCTTTGGCAGCATGTTCCAACAGATCATCCTCAAAAATAACAAGCAAGACTACTTTTCCTTATTGAAGGTCTGATTTCAGACTGCAGATATCGCTTCCTGTGCAGCTTTTCTTCCTCAGATTGAAGAGTGCTTTAGAATTAGTATTTTCTCCCTGCGAATGTACTTACACATTAATCAAGTCAACCCTCCATCACCTTTGTGATTAGCTAAACAGACTGAGAACTTCAGCGTTAAGTGAAGCACCTTCTCCAGTCCTCAGATCATTTCTGCATCTATTTATCACACCCTCTTCAATTTTTAATATCCTTTTAAAAATACTGGCTGCTCAGTATTCTAGTGAACAAGTTTCTAGCCATAAACAAGCTGTGGTCCCATTAGTTCTGCTTCAACACTGCAAGCTACTTTTCTGTGATTCTGCTTATGCTGGCACTTAAACATTATTTACATCACTGACTGACAAACACTGGCCCAGCACGGGGAGCTCCGCCAGTTCTGTGGTGCTTCCAGCCACAGAGCATAAGAGTGTGACAAGCTCCAGCACAGTCAATCATCACAAAACCTGGGGGGATTGGTAGGTCCACTGATGTGTGAAATGGAGCACACTAATCAGCAGAATAACGCGAACCTCCCTGACATGAACAGACTAAGGTAAACCTTGAAGCCTGGGCAAACGTAAGAGTTCAATTATCATTTGCAATGCTGTCACAGTAATAAGGAATGGAGACACGCTATGGTCAACTATGATTTTCTACTCTTCTCCCATAGGACAGGCACCTTGCACACCCATGAAGAAGGTGCCTAGTCACTTGGCTACTGCTCACATTAGGGACTCTCCACAGCCAAGGAAGTCTGCCCACTGCAGGCACATGGCAAGCTAAGATTGCGAACAAGTAATACTGCTTTCCATTTCCTGGCATGTTCCTTACCTTTGTTAGCAACATATCTCCCTAATGGATTGTAAGCTTTACACAAGCTACAGAAAAAGATTTGACCGAGCTGCCTCGGGACACACCAAGCCATGGAGCTTTTGGGTAGAGGATTTCCACTGCCATTCTGAACAGTCAATTAAGCAGCCTTGCTCCCACTGGGATGGTATTAAGTGAGCCAGATTACGGCAACAGGAGCAAGTCAGACTTCAAATCTATACTGATCCTCTCTGAATGAATCTCTGACCTTCCACAGAGATGCCTGCTTTGCTCACCTGGTATTCGCTCCAATCAATATTCAGAGATTGGGTCAGAGAGACTGGGATACTTAATGGAGCATCTACGTAATCCTGCAAAAAAACCAAACACAATTGGTCAGAGAAAAGCCATGACTTGAAGGCAGTGAGTTCCAGAAAAAAACCAACAAATGCCAAATGGTGCATCTAGAAGAAAATGTCTCAGCAAAGCATCTTTGGATGCAAAAACCTAAAGTGGTAAGAATTAACTCACAGCCTCTTCGAAGGACTAGTGGACAAGAGGAGCTTTTCTGTGCTCCCAACAGTGGAAGTCAGGGACAAGGCCTGTTAGTTTCTGAATTCCCCTACGGCTGCTGCACTCAACTGTCTCCCTCAGCAGGAGACAGAATATGAAGACAGAACTGAGAACAGAGGCTATCAGTAAGACATCAAATTCAAAAACAGGAGCAACCCATACCCCCCATGAGAGGTCAAGCATCCTGGGCTTCAGGACAATAATTCATTTATTTTACATATGAATTTTACAATGAGTAATGTAGTACATTCACTATCTGTTTTGTCTGTCCTGTTGGTTTCCTGCTTGTGATCAGAAATAAGTACATAACATACACCATTGCTCAGGAACTCTGAGGCAAGACTTAAGCCCAGCAAAGCCCACAGCTCTCCATTTTGTAACATCCATGTACCTGTTTCCAGTTAAATATGAGACCTTCAGCTGTATAATCCCGGTCTTTGTACTCCTTAAAAAATTCACAGCCTGCAAGAAAAAGAGATAATGAACAACCGTTCAGCTAACTGATATCTAACAACTGAAGTGCCCCGTGGGACTGGAAGTGCTGGCAGCCCCGGGGCTCCAGAGCACCAAACCAATCAAAACTGCTGCCTGTGGGAAGAGCGGTAATCATCAGTACAGTGTTCAACATGGCCTCCCAGCAGCAACAACCTAGAGCACTCAGCAGTGAACACACACACAGCAAAGGACAAGCTCCAAACACACAGCAAATGTGGAGTTTGAGGGACTGATTTCATTCTTTCCCAAACAAGAGGTTTCACCAAGGAGCTATGCTTTCCAGGGCCACTGGCTTTTGCACACATCTAAGGCATCAGCCTGACATGCTGAGTGAGAAGGAACCAGCAAAAGGAGGTGTTGGCAGAGCCCTGGAGAAAGCCAACTTTCACAGGGCATCTGCTGCAGGTAACAAGAAAGGGCTCTGTCAGCGGCAGCTGTGATTTCTCTCACATTTAAGTCTCCGCTTTCAAACACGCGAATTGCCCTATCTAAAGGAAGCAGGTATATAACCACTACAAAGGTTTCCCCCAAGCCTTCCCCTCCTGAAGTTTGTCCTTTGGCTCTGTTCTTCTCAACCAACTATTTGAAGTCTCTGCTGCAAACTGCAGTCACTTAGTCACAGCTGAGCAGCACCATTAGCACTGCGGCTGCCTGCAGGCTACACAAAACACCTCTCCCAATGCACTGTGCACGCCCCAGCAGCACCACAGTGCCCACATTACCAAGACACCCCTGTGCCAGGCACTGAACACAGGCAATGATTCCTACCCTGCAAGTCACGAGTGACTCCAATGGTGGGGGAAAAAAAAAAAAAAAAAAAATCCTTGTGCGAGGACAGGACTAGCCCTCAAAACCACACAGTCGGGAAGCAATCCGTCAGCTGAGATTTAACTCCAATTTAACAGTGGCTTAAAGCAAAGAATGGGGGATTACAGCAGCAAGTATTGGCATCTACAAATGCCAACCACCAGTCAAATGGAAAAGAGGGGTTTTCTGCACTGGAGAGCACAAAAGCTTCTACAGATACCCCATTTTAACCCAAGTCTTTCACCCTACACGGTTATTACTCTTCGCTGAGTAAAAAACTGGCTGGATGGCCAAGCCAAAAGAGTACAGGTGAATGGAGTTAAATCCAGTTGGCGGCCAGTCACAAGTGGTGTTCCCCAGGGCTCAGTACTGGGGCCAGTTCTGTTTAATATCTTTATCAATGATCTGGATGAAGGGATCAAGTGCACCCTCAGTAAGTTTGCAGACAACACCAAGTTGGGTGGGAGTGTTGATCCATTTGAGGGTAAAAAAGCTCTACAGAGGGATCTGGACATGCTGGATCGATGGGCCAAGGCCAACTGTATGAGGTTCAACAAGGCCAAGTGCCAGGTCCTGCACTTGAACCACAACAACCCCATGCAACACTACAGGCTTGGGGAAGAGTGGCTGGAAAGCTGCCCAGCAGAAAAGAAGCTGGGGGTGTACAGACGGCTGAATATGAGCCAGTTGTGTGCCCAGGTGGCCAAGAAGGCCAATAGCATCCCAGCCTGTATCAGAAATAGTGTGGCCAGCAGGACTAGGGAAGTGATTGTTCCCCTGTACTCAGCATTGGTGAGGCTGCACCTCAAATACTGTGTTCAGTTTTGGGCCCCTCACTGCAAGAAAGACACTGAGGTGCTGGAGTGTGTCCAAAGAAGGGCAATGAAGCTGGTGAAGGGTCTAGAGCACAAGTCTTATGAGGAGTGGCTGAGGGAACTGGGGTTTAGTCTGGAGAAAAGGAGGTTAAGGGGAGACCTTATCACTCTCTACAACTGCCTGAAAGGAGGTTGTAGCAAGGTGGGGGGCAGTCTCTTCTCCCAAGTAACAAGTGATAGGATGAGAGGAAATGGCCTCAAGTTGTGCTAGGGGAGGTTTAGACTGGATATTAGGAAAAATTTCTTTAAGAACAGGGTTGTCAAGCACTAGAACAGGCTGCTCAGGGAAGTGGTTGAGTCACCGTCCCTGGAGGTATTTAAAAGACATGTAAATGTGGTGCTCAGGGACATGCTTTAGCGATGGACTTGGCAGTGCTAGGTTAACAGTTGGACTTGATGATCTTAAAGGTCTTTTCCAACCTAAACGATTCTATGATTCTATGTCTGGACACTGCCTCGCTCACCAAAGACAACAGGATCTCAGAATAACTTTAGAGACAAATTACAAACCAGAAATTCTTTCAATGCAAACCTGAAAACCTCATTAAGAATGTATCACGGCATTTGGCCAGTCACTAGAGGGGCTACTGATCCTTAGATGTGTCTGCCTTAGATTTAACAGAATGACAACATTCCCCTGTAGACCAGCACTGCTGAAATCAGGCAACATCTGCAGGAAGAATTTCCAGTTTTGTAAGGTTTACCTCTAGCGTGGCAGTGAAGAGCTGCTAAAAGAAAGCAGCTGTCCCAGATGGAAGAAGAGGAAGGACCATCACTGAATATTGCATACTATACACAGATCCCCATACAGTAACAACTCTACAGCTTAACTCTATAGAGAGTCACTTCTTCCTCATTCTTTATAAACCCTACAGAAGACCTGTGTACACTGTCTCTCTCATGTTCTAAGTTTGGTGAGGCATATGGCAGCAACATATACCTGTGCCATGTGCTACAGAAAGCAGTAATACTCTTATTTCTGCACACATCGGCAATCTGCATAGCAAACCTGATATAAATCTTCATGCGGCTTCTCTGAATTGTCCCTAATTTCTGTGTGAAAGGAAATACACTTTAAAAAAAAAAAAGTTTAAGGGCAACGACTAGTAATCAAGGAAAAGTCTGGGTTTGGATCATCCTCAACAGTTTTGTTGGGTTTTATTTTGTGTTTTTTTTTTCTCCTCTCCCTTTCTTTGTGTGCAAGGGAGAAAGAAGAGTCCTTTCTTGCAGACAGACCTCAAACACAGCAGTCTCACATCCAATCCTGCCACTGACCCCGACATCAGCAGGCAGGCAGCAATATTCAGCTCATCTTTAAGAGTGCAGCAAGTAACCCAGCAGTTGGTTGCTAGGCACAGGGACTAATATAGCCAGGGAGACAGGCTGGAGTGGTCTGCATCTCAGCCGTACACTGCAGGCTCATCAGATAAAGAGTTCTGCCTAGCACCGAGGGTATCTTACAGTTGTGCTCTGGAACACTAGGACTAGAAAATACTCTTAAGAATTGGGGTTTTACATAAAACAGAGCAAGATATATATATATTTTGCACCAAGTAGTGGTTTGGAGTTGCAGGGGTGTCAAAGGCCATCTTAACCCCAGCTCCACCTCTGGGGCTTTTTCTCCACGTTCGAATTAATTAGAACTGCTGAGAAATTATTTTGCCACCTCAAAGAGTGCCTAATGCTGACTCACACTGCCAGAGCATCCAGATCCGTTGCACTGTTCTCAGTTTAAAAGAGCTTCTCTCCACAGGGAGCATAGGAAACATTCAGCAAGCCACAGTCACTTCACCACACACAACACACACAGGTAGTTCCCAGTCCCCAGAAACGGATTGTCACCTGTCCCTTGGGAGTCCCTCTGGACATCAGTCCTGTACCTGGATATGGGATGGAGAGAAGCGTGAAATCAGCATAACGTTGAGCTTTGTCCACCTTCTCAGAAGACGTCACACTGCACAGGACAAGAGGAAAACAGCAGACATTTGTAGAGTATTTTTCATGGAGATACCAGTGCCCAGAAAGCTACCTGTCACATCTCCCTGCACAATGACCTGATTCAGTAGTGAGCAGGGGCAGAACTTACTCAACACATGCAAATAAACAGGTATAGCCCCAAACCACTAAAACTTTCCTCAGAGAAATACCAGGAGTAACGGCTCCCTCTGTTCCTATACACAAGAAGAGGGCTCCTTTACTCTCCCCTTTCTGAAGGGTTGACTGTCACATCACTGCAAGCTCTACAGAGAAAACCTACTCAGACTGCAGAAGACAGATGAAAACAGCTACCTTGCCCATTGATACAGCTTCCTCTGGCCTAAAACCTTGGGGTTCTCTTTACAGGATCAACTAACTGATCCTGCTGTAGTACTCTTTCAGGAACTGCTCCCAGGATGCTGAGAGCATGGGCAATAGCAATTCACATGTAAGAGCTACACTAGATACAATCCAAAGCCTGTAGAAAAACAAACGAACCCAGACTCACTTCAAGCCAAACTTCACCTTCTTGTTTTCCACCATCAGGTCACAGATATATCGGACAGACAGGTATCGAAGCAGCTTGATGTCGTGCCCTCTGACCTTGTCAAACAGCTGGGAGTCTGCATTTCTGCAAGACAGAACAAGGCAAAGCAAGACGAGCATGGAAGACTGACCATGTTGAGTCTGATTCTTTGCACAATACTGCCACAGTTCTTCCCTGAACCGCTTCTAGCCGTAAGCCGCAAAGCATGAGCCTTGTCTCCACAGGTCAGAGCCAGATCCTGCAATGAACTGGTACTGCAAACTCTGTGTTTAGGGTCCCTCCCCTCCCTGTCTTACTCTGTTCTGCAACAAGCACGTAAGATACAGAACAATTTCTCCAGCCTGGAGATGTACTTTTTGACAAAGTAAGCACGTCTGTGTAATTCAAACACCTTTTTAAATGGCTCTATATATTCCTGTCTCCAGCCTGTCCCTCTGCCAAGAGATTAGCAGGCTTCAGTTACACTGGGTTCAGCCAGCCATTAGCATTCAAGACTCTTTTTCAAAAGGAAAATAATGCTCCAAGCTTGGTGATGGTCTCAAGCCTGGACCCAAAGCCCAGCCTAGGAAAGAGCAGAATTGTGTGGCTGAGCCAGTCAGCTTTGGTTCAAACTTCCTTTTCCCCATCCCAGTCATGCATACAAACCTAAGTGCAGAATCTTCCTCTGAAATGTCTTCTGCATCTGCCCAAGCATCGTCGGAACCTCCTGCAAGGAAAGCATTAAGAACTGGAGCACGTGTAAACCAACTCAATCCCCAATCTGACAAGACATGCACGCACCCAAAAAGGTCATGGTTTGGTGCCCTCTCTCCACACATAAGTGCTCTCAATAGTTCCCCACATTTTGTCTTCCTGAAAAGCCCATTTTGTAACAGCCCACCCTTCCCTTGTCATTGCAAAGGACCCAGGCAGGTCAAACCCGCTACTGACAGCCAGCAGGACACCCCAATAGTACTACACAGTGCTTTGTTAAGCCAAGCTTCAGCTCCCACACTACAGATGCCCCATACTCCCCTGAAGAGCTTTCCCTAGAATCCAGTATATCTCACCATTAGCAGGATTTGACTCCCAATGATTAGCCAAGCAACAGCAAGTTCTTATCCTCTTTCTTCCATTATTCCCAACCCCGATGTTTGGGAATCAGTACTCTGAATCCTTTGGGCTGCCTTACTTGCTTACATACTTCCCATAACTCACTCTTCAGCCTCAAGTTCTTTTGCCACTGCTTCTTATGAGCTACAACACTCTGTCCTGTAGTACGGTGCTTGGAAATGGACAGGAGACTTCAGTCTTTGCTCTGTTATGGAGGACCTGATAGAAGCAGGTCCATGGTAGAGCGCTGCATCAGCTCTCAGGAAGAGCTTGCTCTCGTGTGTAGGTCACTGTCCCAGCACTGACCAGCCTTATCAGGCAGACAGTGACAAATGGCTCCTCACTCACCTGAGAAGATATAGTTGTAGCCAGTGCGCCCATAGAGCTCTCCCCAGCCAGCCAGTGTTGCAGATCTGCAAATATGCTGGAGGAAAATTTTGTTATTAACCACGCATGCTCCAGGAGTCTTTCCCTTATCAGGTCTCTGGCCTATTTGCTGTCACGTTACATAGAACTAGTTGGTACCTACAGCCACCGCCTCTTGGCAGTCTGCCCTGCAATTCTGGTCCAGATCAAGTTCTCCAAACACATCAAACTCCCAAGTGCCTTTATCTGTAGCTAGTTTTTAAATCACATTTTCATCTCTACTTCTCCAATTCACTAATACAGTCAATTACTGCCAAGGTAGCAACATCCATGCTCTGCTAATACCCTGCTTGAGCCTTATTTCCACATTCCTGTGGATAAGATTATGGATGGTCCTAGTACAACTCTGGGCAGTTCACTCCTGCAGAAAAAGGTCAGCAGGTTCAGCCCACGATAGCTTCAGTCAAGCTAGATTAAAATTGTCACAGGTATGATTTTGCTATTCACACAGTGTTTCTTAATTGAACTAAGAAAACGGAATTAAGCTACTTAAATTCTAAATGAGACTACTCTTACAGGGCTGCAATACAGTTTAAGTAATCCACATAAAAATGAATCTAATTTCACTTTCTTACAGATCCCCTTGCAGACAAGCCCACACATTCATAAGACCATTTATGCAATCTTGCCTCCCCAGGGAACAGACAAGGGAAACTTCTCTTTAGAGAGAAAAGTTATTCAAACAGAGCTTACTGCTGGAAAGAGTAAGGGGCAGAAAGTGACAATAATTGTCTTTCCCCTCTCAAAGACCAAATACCATTGGTCCTTCAGAAGGGACATACATATGGAGAAAATGTTAGCTCTTTGGTGCAATGCTCATGACATTGTGGGGTAAAATAACCTGAAGTCCCCACAGATGATTTATGCAGCCTAGACAGCAAATGCTACCTGCTCCTGCAGGCTGCCTGCTTGTACCTAAGAACAGATTTTTACAGCATTTGGAAAGGTGACAACCAACTGAAGACATGGCTGCACAGTTCAAACGGCAGGGAGAAAGGTCATTTTCTAAGTTAAGACAGGTAACCCATGAAGCTTTACCTTTCCCTTGTACAGAATGACTGGGCAAACAAATCGTCCTCTACACCTCGCCATCTTACTTCGGTTGATAAGGTCTTGCAGTTTGCCAACCTGCACAGTGCTCTCAAACCTAGTGGACAGAGATTCAGTTCAGTACACAGAGCATCTTCTCACACATCTTTCAGCAAAGCTGCTACAGACACCCTGGGTTATAATGCCCATCCCTTTAACCTAGAAGCCAGCTCTGAAGTTAGCAAGCAAGAGGACACTTCTTTAAGAATTGCTTCCGCTGCTATACAAGAAGTATGGACGCTTTTCTGTCTCCTTTATTTTGAAAGGCCAGCTGCACAGTATACGACAGCGAGCATCTTTAGGAGCTGGCATGAGTACCGTCAGAATGGTCTGCTACAGACTAACACATGGATTACTAATGAAGGACTACCAGAGTAAGCCAGTGTCTACAAAAACAAATGTTCTGCTTTCCTCCCCACCACATTTCCATCAAAAAGAAGATCAACACTACCATCAGAGTGAGTTCACTATCAGAGTGGTAATTTTGCAAGGAAAAATAAATAAAATCCAGGGTCAAAACTTGAACACTCAATGAACCTTAGTTCTGGTCACTTGAGCATTTTTGCTGCTGGGTAATTAGACAACTGTCTGTAAATCAGCTAGTGGGTTGAGCAGGGTAGGTAGATTAACGTCAGCTGCATCTGCATAACTAAATTTTGTTTGGTTTTCTGGTTAAAGTTAAAACAGAAATCTGTTCCTAGTTGGAGACATTTTTGAAACAAGTTAAAATTGCTGCAATTCATCCAAATACCAGCCTACCTTTGACAGGAATCCAAACTGACTTCTGAACTACACAGACCTTCACAAGGAACTGTCAATGTAAGGAGGACTAGAGCTTCCACACGGAATTGGAGAAGCACTCAGGCTGACATAACAGAAACCAGATGAAGTCTGGGCATACAACACTGCATGGCCATGCACTTAAAGATGATTAACAAGAATTTCCAGTTAGCCCTTTCCAGTAGTGGAGCTCAGTAGAAGAGCCTGGATGAACTGGTTGATCTCTGGATGCTCGTACATTATCAACTTGCTAAATCTGAAAAAAGGGACAAATAAGATCACAGGAAACTCTTCAGTGGGGTGGAGAAGTACCAGCATTACTGTGCAGAGCACAAGATCTCAGCTGAGATAAGGCACCTGATTCTAGTGACCTACCCATGCCTGAAAAGGCACAGCAAGATGATTAGGACAGCCAGGGGACAGTCTATGCTGCAAGAGAAACCACCACGGATTGATTGGCAGAGCAGATGAAGATGAAGTGAAGACACAACAATATATGCATTAGGGCAAAGGAGAGAACTTACAATTGAGGAGGGGAAGAACTCAAAGGCAAAGGACAATGCTGGCCTAAGAACAAATGAATACTTTTATGCTAGAAGTTAAAAGAAAGTTGTGAAGTTGCTAAGCTTCAGAATAAGTGAGAGTGTGGAGCAACCTACCTGCAGCTGCCATTCTGGGAAGGATTAAAAAATTTAATCTATTATTAACATGGAAATTGATCTGTTTGTGGAAAAGATTATTCAAGGTGGTGCCAGCAGAAGCAGGGAAACAGCGAACAAGACCTTCAGATCCTACTTTTTTTTTTTTTTTTTAAAAAGGATTCAATTCTCAGAATTCATAGTGGAGGCTTAAGTTTTTTCACGAGTTTCCCTACATACACAACTATTTTGGCTGTCCAGCTCCAAAGAGCTTTGACATATAACAGAGCTTAAAGAACAAGAACACAAGCTAATCTTTAAACATTGTGGACACAAGGGTGCTAAGTGCAAAGACAGAAAAAAGCTAACACAATACACTTTACATGGGAGTATGTGAGATTGCGTGCAAGAGAAGCACGCGCCCAATCAACACAACCCAAACTCTGCTCATTGCTGTCACTGCAAACAGTCAAGAGCTCCGCTCCACAATCTGCTTCCCTCAGAGAGCCTGTGAATAACGCACGCTGCAGGCACTCCCTGTGAGCAGTTTGAGAAGAGATGACTTCATGTATAATTCCCAATACCAAACTATTTTGAAACTTTGATTCTGACTTACAGATTTGGTAGTGGGGTTGTTTTTAAATGAATGCACACAGTTAAGAGACACATCCTGCACTCTGCTCCAGCTGTCTTTACATTTCCTTTGCAAAAGCAAATACAGAGGAAAACAAGAACTTTAATACATTGTTACCAGAATAGCTCCACAGCACTGCTTCCAAGTCCAGAAGGAGGGATTCAGCAAAGAAGAAAGAAGATCAGAAATTATAAGGGAAGCACCTCCCCAGGAGCTGAGACAACGCAACAGGTTTCACCTCTCAGCACGCTAACTGCACTTCCCCAGAGAGGCATCGCAGCACTGGGGAATGAGTCTGAGCAGCTCGGCAGTGACCTGGGACATGGGGTGAGCGGGAAGCCCAGCACCCCACTGGGGACATGGAAGGATAAGCCCCTCTCCCAGGCTCCTGTGTCTGCTCCTTGGGAAGCCTGCACATGCACCGGAGAGACCCACTCTGCTATCTATCATGGCTGTGCTACAAGCGGGGATCTCGGATCTTCTCGTCTCAAGAGCCATCATCAGTAAAGCAAGAGATAAACATGAGCTAGAGATAAACATGGTAAGTAAACATGGTAGTACCGAGACTACTGTAGTAAAGGGAATGGCTGCTCTGAAGAACAGGTGCAACGCTTTTACAGGGACAAGTGATTAAAAGCAGCAAAGGTAGGAGCAAAATCAACTGAAAAAGGTTCAGAAAACAGAGCACTCTTCAGCAGCAGTGTGAAAGAACATCATTAAGGCTGCTTGGCACAAGGTACAGAATGAGGTGGAAGGAATGATGTGTATCTCAACTCTTTATTTTTTTGGACTTTCAGGTGTTTTGTTTTGGTTTTTTTCCTTCAGAAATTTGTTTTCTAGAAGATACAGCTGGGCAACCTTACCTCTGTATTAATTCCCTGCCCACCCTCCTCCCAAAATCAGACCCCAAACCTGAATTAATCTTTTTAAATGCAAGGGAAACATTTCCTGCAAAAGCAAGCAACTGTTTTGGCAACTGTGTATTTCAGACAGGCCTGAAGCAGAGATGCTTCTCTTTGGGTAGCCATAACAGCATTGGAACCAAAGCATTCCTCTCATATTGTTAGATTACGTGCAACTGTGATCATATTTGTTTGGAGTGCAGACACATAACAGGATGGTCAGGTGAAACCAAAGACATGGCCTGTGTCTGAGGTCTGGGCGTCTTCATTAAGCATAGTCACAGTAACTCCAAGACAGTGAGTAAAGAACTGAGCGTATCCCTCTGTTTCCATTGCCTGCAGCATCTGCCTCCTCCTTTGGGGGCAGGGGGGGACGGACATCAGAGATTTCCAAGCACAGGGAAGGTGCTCCTGGCTGTCAGACGCACCCTGCTACTTTCTGTGGCTCCTTGCGAGCAGCACCTGACCATGGGACATACAGGCCAAAACCACATGCCAAATTCCTCCTGCTATCTCCTGCACCTGCCTGGATTTCAGAATACTGTCAGCAAACTTTGATGAAGCAACATCCTTTCTTGCCCCAGCTTCCCAGCCACAGAATGTACAGGATCAGGAAACTGATCTGGGTTAAAAATACTCATTTTTTGCTGGTTCCTCATGTGGCTTCAGAAACAGCTGTACCAGCAGAACCAAATGGGTAGCGCAGAGTTCGCACAAGTGAGAACTGCTTCCAAAAAACCTTGGTATTCTCAGAGGCGTGAAGCATCCTGGACACTTCAAGGAGATCTTACCAGCTGATTAAGAACATTACAAAGATGAAAGGCAGTCAAAGACACTCGGTCCTAGAGGGAGTGTCCCGTTCAGTGGAAGAGGTTCTTGCATTCTGTAACACAAGAAGTGCAACAGTCTCCATTTCATAATTATTCCATAGAGTACTATGATGAAACTAAAAACCGTATTTGTCTAAAAATTACTTAGCAGATTTTACAGAGATTATCACCCAGAAAACAGGAGAAGAGCGATGATGAAAGGTAGTGTGTTTCCGTGACTCTCTGGGACAGCAAATCAAGACTTGGAAAGAATCAGTATTTAAAATGTTAATTGCCGCTGCTGGCTTGCAAAAGTCTTGGAAGAAAACGGGGGCACTGACTGTAAGTACACTTGTTTTGAATACTCGTCAGAAAAATCAAGCATGATTTCCGCTTGCAAGAATAGGAAAAGCAGAAGCATTCAGTTACCTAATTATATTTACAGCTTCAGACTTCAATTTCCCTTTTTTTGCAGAAAGGGGTTTAATCTCTTCTAATCTGATCTAACCGTTAAGCAGAAATTCTCCCACCTGACAATCAGTTGTGGCTCTTTTCCAAAGACCCCCTCCTACAGCACCCGGCCCAGGTGCCAGTGCAACAGCTGACAGTTTGCCTTCCTCAGGCAAAGCAGCTGGACATGCGAGGGGAACTTGGTGACCACCGCCCTTTCGCATGTGTAACTCTTGTCTTGGAGGCAGTTAAGACTGCAAAATTGCATTATGTTTTGTTGGAAGAGAAAATAAAAAATGAGAGGCTGTCATTAGAGTTGCAGGGAGCAGCTAGCGCTCAACCAGAAGTGAGACCAACGTGATTCTGAGCTTGTGGGTCAAAGTCCAGAAAAGCATTGGCTTAGACTTGTGCTAAACTGCAAGCAAGCATTTCCCATTAACTCATTAAACCTCAGTGCCCACTGACCCACGTACTGTGGTGGGGGCAGACTGTTTCTGTCGAGATTGTCTTGTCTGTCCAGCCCCCCATCAGCTCCCCCTGCCCCAAGTTGCTTTCCAGACTAAAATTTCTCTCATCAGAGGCCTTCCAGCAAGACCACAGGCACTCCGTCGAGACAGGGAGAGCACCGCACAGTCCTGCTCCTCCCAACCACGAGCTCTTTGAGTCTCTGGGCGAGCTGTAGCAGAGCAGTCATTAGGATCTACTCGAGGACAGCGTGCAGCGGAGCTGGCGCTGCCCCGGAGCAGCCCGTTTCCTTGGCACCTCTCAAGTTACAGGCTTAGCTTCGCAGCTTTCACCAGGGAGAGCCCAAGAGACTTGGGGAGCTCGGAGGAGCTCCACGGGAGCTCGGCAGCCAAGCACAGCCCTGGCAGGCAGCGCGGGGTGCCCCGGGAGCGGCTGACACCGCCGGCTATAATTAGCCGCAGCGCAGCCTGGCGGGGCTTCCCCCGGCCGGCGGGAGCCCCGGAGCGGCAGCCACGGGAGCTCCCCGGGGGCAAGACGCGAAGCCGCCTCCGCCGGCTGTCAGCCGTGCGGGGCGGGGGGACCGGGGGCCTTACGGGTCGCGGCCGGCGCCGGCGTCGCGCTCCAGGAGGACGATGTGTCGCGGGTAGTGGGCGCAGACCTCGCCGTGCGCGTTCGGGATCACGCTGTAGCGGTAGTCGCGGCCGAAGAGCTCCAGGCACCGCCGCTCGATCCGCTCCACCTGCGCACAGCCACCGGTCAGCGCCCCCCGCACCGCCACCGGTGTTCGCCGCCACCCCCCTCAGTGCCGGCCCCCTCACCTTAGCAGCGGCGGCGCCGCCGCCGTCCTTGGCGCGGTACTGTGCCCGGGAGAACTCCAGCAGCAGCTCGGCCAGGGCGCGGTCCCCGGAGCCCGCCGGGGGGCAGCCGCGGGCCGCCGCCATCCCCGCGCCGCTCACCACCACCCCCGTCGCCGGCCCATGGCCCCGCCCCGCCCGCCGCTTCCGCCCGCCGCCGCCGCTTCCGCCCGGCCGGCCAATCACCGCCGCGCCCGCGCCACGCCCCTTCCGCCCGTCCGCTGGCATCATCGGGATGCGACGCGGTCCTTGTCGGTGTGCCCTGCTCCGCTCCGCGGCTACCGAACCCCCCGGTCCTGCCCTGCCCTCCCCCACTGGGCAGCGAAAAGCCCCCGCTGAACCCCCCCCCCCCCAGCGGGTGAGGAGCCGCCTGGCTCTCGGTGCGAGCCCGAAGCGGGGCCTGGCGCGGCAGCGGTGCGGCGGGAGGAGCGGGGCCCGGCGCACGGGCTGGGCACGGCCGAGGCACCGCAGGCGTGGGGCGGGCTGTGCTCCCCAGCACCGGGGCCGCAGCGAGCTGGGGGACGGAGAGGCGTAAACCACCTTTAGGCCCGCAGAGAGACGGGGCAGGCGCTGGCAGGCACCGCTGAGCGGGGGTGACCGTGGCGCTGCTCTTCGTAAAGAATTCTGAAGCGGGTGTTAATTAAAGAAGCCCCTCTCGGGGTGTGACCGCACACACAAAGCCAGTCGCGGTAGCAGTGGCGAGGTGAAGGGTAGCACGGCCGTGCGCGCTGGGGAGCGGCAGTGGCTGCTGTGCCCGGGGTGGGAGCGGGGACGGTGCCAGCGCCGTCGCGCAGGCACAGAGCCAGCTCCTGCTGTTTGTACCCGGGTTAACGGACACCGCCGTTACGGCGGCAGGCAGCTCCTTTGCTCTTGCGGGGGAATGCAAAGTCGTTTTCATCGGCGCGTGTCCGATTTGCGAAGCGGCTGCGAACCTTGACAAGACTTGGAAGAGAAGGCGGCCTCGGGAGCTTTTCATGAAAGCTGAGTTCAGCAACAGCTGCCGCTAACGCGCTGCGTCTCGGCTGCCTTGAGGAAAAAAAACTGGCCCGAGACGGTCTGCTCCCTGCTGGGGTTTTGGGGCCAGCGTGAGGCTGCCGGGGCCGGGGGGAGGATTTCGCAGGGCAGTCGCCAGCGTACAGGCCCCTCGGGCCGGTAGTCCGGGGCGCCCGAGCCGGCGCACCCCGGCCCCGCGCCGTCAGGGCACAGGAGAGCTGCTGGATCGGGCCCTGCTGCTCCCAGTGCCCGTGGAGCCGCGTCGGCGGCGACGGACTTGCTCCGGCCCCACCGAGCGGGTGGGGAAGGCCTGCTGACCGCCCGGGGCGGCGGGTTCTCCGCCAACCCCGGGGTGGCGGAGCGGCCGGGGAGGACGAACGCCCTCCCTGCGGGCCCGCTTCGGCCGGACACGCCCACGCGTGTACCTGCTGGCATTAACCGGGGCCGTGAGCAGGCGCTGCCCCTCCTCGGCCCGGCGGGGGCGGGGCGGGGAGCGGCGCCGGTGGGCCGGGGTACCGGAGCGCGCCCGCCGCCGCCGCCTGAGCCCCACCTCACCGACCCCGCTCCGAACCTTGCCGAGGCGGCCCGAACGGAGCCGAAAGCTACCGAGCGCGTTCCGAACCCCGCCGAGCCTCGCTCCCGGCCGAACCCTCGGCGGGCGGAGCCGAAGGCGGCCGAAAGCGGCCCGATCCCCGGGGGGCGGGGCGGGCTCGGGCTCGGGCTCGGCTCCGCAGTGGCGGGGAGGGAGGGAAAGAGGAGTGGGGGGGGGGCGGGGGGGTGGCGCGCGCCCGCGCGCGCGCGCGCGGCGGGGGCGCGCGCGGGGCGCAGAGGCGGCAGCCAAGATGGCGGCGCGGGTGGCGCAGGGGCCGGCAGCCGGCGGGCGCGCCTAGGCCGCGGCGCCCGCCCCCCCCTCCCCTTCCCCCTTCTCCATCCCGGGCGGGCTCCCCCCGCCGTCGCGGCCCCCCCCTACCCCGCCCCCCGCCCCCCCCCCCCCCAAACCCCTTCGGCAGCGCGGCGGCCGGCAGGATGCTGCCCTCGCAGGAAGCCTCCAAGCTCTACCATGACAACTACGTGCGGAACTCGCGCGCCATCGGCGTGCTCTGGGCCATCTTCACCATCTGCTTCGCCATCATCAACGTGGTGGTCTTCATCCAGCCCTACTGGGTGGGCGACAGCGTCAACACGCCCAAGCCCGGTTACTTCGGGCTGTTCCACTACTGCGTGGGCAGCGGGCTGGCGGGCCGGGAGCTGTCGTGCCGCGGCTCCTTCACCGACTTCAGCACCATCCCCTCGGGCGCCTTCCAGGCGGCGGCCTTCTTCGTGCTGCTGTCCATGGTGCTGACGCTGGGCTGCATCACCTGCTTCGCCCTCTTCTTCTTCTGCAACACCGCCACCGTCTACAAGATCTGCGCCTGGATGCAGCTGCTGGCAGGTACGCACGGGCACCGGGCATCCCCGCGCCCCTCCACCGGCCTTCTTTGGGGGGGTGGGGGGATGCGGGGTTCGCCGGGACAGCAGCGGGCGGCGGTAGCCCCGGAGCTCCGGGCGTTGGTGGAGGGGCTCCTGGTCGCAGGGAACACCGAGGTTGCTCAAGGAAGCTGGGCTGGGTCCAAGCGCTGCGGGGCCGTGGTTCCAGGAACCAGCCCCAGGGCTTCCTGGGACACCCCGGCCAGGCGCGAGCACTGACAGAGCACCAGGAACGGGCACCAGCTCGGGGCTCTGGCACCCAGGGCTACCCAGGCACTGGTGTCAGGACAAGGAGCACCAGGGTTGCCTGAGAAAGCTGGGCTGGGTACAAGCACTGTGGATTCCCTAGGACATCCCAGCCAGGAACCGGCTCCAGGACACCCCAGGGCTTCCTGAGATACACCCCGGACAGGCACTCACGCTGACAGAGCACCGGGAACAAGTGCCAGCTCTGGGCACTGGCACCCAGGGCTCCCTGGGCACAGGTTGGCTGCAGGGAACACCAGGGTTGCTCGAGGAAGCTGGGCTGGGTACGAGCACTGCAGAGCCATGGGGCATCCCAGCCAAGAACCATCCCCAGAGCCCTCCAGGAATTCCTGAGGCACCCAGGCCAGGCACTAGCACTGACAGAGCACCAGGGCACCTCTTCCAGGCACTGGCACCGAGGCCTCCCCAGGCAAGATCTGACCCTGGGGAACCACAAGGCTCCCTGGGACACAGCAGGAAAGCTGGATCAGGAACCCACCTCAGGGGACCCCAGAACAGGCACCAGCCCTGGGGCACCTGGGCAGCCTGAAGCACCCCAGGACAGCTGGGCCAGGTACCAGCCTTGGAAAACCCAGGGACACCCCAGTCAGGGACCAGCTTTGGGACACCCTACAACAAGGACTGTCCCACAGAGTCAAGGACCAGCTGCAAGGATGCCCTAGGACACCCTGGACCTGGGACCAGCCCCCGGAACGCCCCACACGAGGGACTAGTCTCCTTGTCTGCCCAGCCCCAAGGGCATCCCTCAGCAAGCCTGCCCCCAGGGGATACCTGCTTTAGGGGAACTCCCATCACTGGCAGGAGCCCATGCATGGATGCCCCAGCCCTGTAAAAGCACCTGTGCACAGACAGACCCTCCAGCTCCCCCTTAAAGAGATGTTGTGCCCAGCCCCCCCCCCCCACTCCCTCCAGTGTCATGAAAGGCCTGTGAGGACAGACCTTCCCCAGCTCTGTGCATAAAGAGACCCTGAGTACAGCGCTTCCCACAGAGAGATACCATACAATTTACCGTCATGTCTCCTCAGAAGCGACCACAGGCTCAAGCCCAGTCATTCCCCCCAAAAGTGGCCCTGTCTATAGATCCTCCTTAGCTCCCTCTGCAAAAGAAACCCCACCATAGATGTACCCCAACACCCGACTCACTTCTCAAAGGGACACCATACAATAACCCAAACTTTTCCCCAGAAGAGGACCTGATATGTATGTTGATAAGGATCCTAAATATCCCCTTGTGCACAGACCTCCAAGCTGTCCTCACAGAGGGTCTGTCCTTTTGGGAGAAAGACCCTGAGAAGAGATGCTGAGCTTCCCCCAGTAGCGGGACCCTTCACTTCCTTCTCTTTCCAGTTTTACCGCATGTGGAAAGATATTGTGTTACTCCCCAGTGCATACAAAGTGTGAATAGGCCCAGAGCTTCCACCAGAAGGGCCCAGAGCCCCCCGTATTCCTAGTAAAAGGACGCCAGTCTGCCTGTCCAGGAGAAGGGCCCCAGTCATCGATGTGGGAGGATACAGCCCCCCCCCCCCCGCCCCGTGCTAGGGGCTTGCAGCTAGCCCGGCTCTCTCCCTTGCGGCTGGCTTGGGCTGGAAAGCCTGATTTCTCCTCACCCAGATCAGGACCACAGCCAGACCTGGTGCTGCCTTGGCTTATTGGGAAATTCCTTCATCTTTAATTTTCCCTGTCCTCAAGATTTACCAGTTTAAGGCAAGCTCAGAGCCCAAATCCTACTGATTGTCAGCAGCTTAATCAAGTGGCTTGGAGCGCCTGGCTGGTGCTGCTGCTGCACAGGGAGCTGCGTGACAGAGGGCACGACACCGAAGGTAGGCCCGGGCTTCCTCCCCGGAGCCTCCTGTCCTGCTTGGTGGCCACGGCAGCACCCTGCTGCTGTCACCTCTAGGTACCCGTCGCTCTACCCTGGGGCTTGTCCCTGCTCACACTTTGCACCTTGTGGCTACACTTGTGTTGCTCACAACTGCACTTGTGAGAACCCCAAGTGCGTGGCTTGCTGGGGCCATGGGCCGGCTCTTCTGGCCCCAGCTGGTCCAGGCTTGGCTCAGAGCTCTCCCAAAACAGCACGGCTATGTGGCCTTTCTGTGTCGGGGAAACTCCAAGGCGGCATTAACAGACACTGGCCATCCACCCTGCCCTGTGATGGGGCAGCACGAGAGGGCTTCTGTCCTGCAGGAGAGGCTGATGTCACCATCGGGGAGGGCCAGGATGCAGAGGCGGTGGGGTGGTGCGTCCCGGTGAGAGGGAGCCTTGTCTGGGGGGTGGCTGGGCAGGACTGAACTTCCCTGGGCATGTCAGAGGCAGCAGCAGGTGGATGTGTTACCTTGTGCAAGGAAGAGGAGCTGCCTTGACCCATGGAGAGGACCCCATGGATCAAATCCCATGGGTAGGGCAGGGATGTGGCCCGATGCAGGCGCCGGCACAGCATGATGGCAAGCTTTGGAGACTTACCCACCTGGGAGGTTGGAGGGTTGTGCCAGAGCAGAGGGCTTGGAGGGGCAGAGAAGGGAAAGGCATTCCTCCTCTCTCGGTGAGGTTTTAGCTGAAGGAGGACTTGCACCACAATGGCAGAAGCAACAGCAAGGCCCAAAGTTTCTCACTGGTGAAAAACAGATAAACAAGGTGAAAGGCAGAGAGATGGGGCAGAGGTGGGTCCACCCTGTCCCTACGGGATGGCCAGTGCAGAATACAGGGCTGCTGACCGAGGGCACAAATGGGCTCTTCAGAGAAGAAAAATCAAGAGCAGGAAGGTGGGGGAGGAGAAGGAGGATCAGGAATTCAGTATCTCTTTCAGAAAAAAAAAAAGTTTAAATCATCAATGTCTAATTAGTGGACGACAGTCAAGGAAGGGTTTAATTAGAGCTTCACAGAAAGCTCCAGCTCAAAAGCCACTGTCCCCCCAGGAGGAAACTGGATCTAATTAAGAGAAAAGACTTTGCTTTATCGCAAATAGAAACGTAGCCATCTGCCCTGTTCAAAATCCCAGTAATGCAAAACTGGAGATTTTGCTAAATCCTTCTGTTATAAAACCAGAAATGGGCCTTTAACATGAGTGCATCAACAACTGTATGACTGACAGCACCCTGGTGCCACCCCAGTCCTCAAAATTAGCGGAGGAGCTCCTTCAGAAAGTCCCACGGGATGATGCTTACTTGAAGAGAAGTGGGCTGTGTGGGTGATCCCTCTCGTCCACCCTCCATGGAGGGCTGGTACAGGAGCAAGATGAAGGCACCTGGCTGATTTTGTGGATGCCTCCGTTCCAGTGACCACACAGCAGTTGTCTGCTGGAGAGCACAGGAATACGCCACCACCACAATGCACTGAGGAGGCTGCCCAGGGGCCTGAGGTTTCCTCCAATTCCCTAATTCTCTGCTGTAACGTAAGATGTGGTCACCTTGTGAGCTAACTCTGAGCTTTGAACAAAGTTGTTCTGGTATCCAGCGCTAATGCTGGAGCGAAAGACCCCAGCTGCCTCTGCGTGGCACCGCAGCCACGTGCGTCCCATGAGGATGGTCACTCTGAGCGGGTCCGGGGCTCTGTTTTCAGGGGGAGCTTCGGTTTTGTACTTAGAGTTTACTGAGTCAAAAGAGGCAGCCAGCTGAGCACACAGTCCCTCTTACACAGAAGGTGTGAGTGACCATGTTCGAAGATGTTTCCCCGTGCTTCAAGTCCGGCAGTCAGTGTGGTGAGACCTTCCAGCTCCCTTAGGCCAGGCACAAGCACGACACATGGGATGCCTTTCCACCCGGGGCTATGTCATTGACCACGGGGCTGGGGTTTGTCTTGATCAGTGGCACTTTGGAGTTAATTATGCCGTGTCCAGGCACCTTGCCCGATGGAGAATATGATAATACTGAGCCCTTCTGAGCCCTTTTCTCCTTTGGGAACCCCCTTCGGAGCTACACTCACCTCTTGGATGGGCCCTTCCCACCCACCAGCATGTGAACCAGGAGCAGAGGCAGAGCCTTGATCATCTTCTGCACCTGAGCTGCATTTGCAACCATCTGAGTGAGGACCCCTCACATGGCACAGCTGCACAGCTTCGTTTTGGCACATCCGTGGAGAGGAGTGGTTAGGAAGCCCATTGCCAACTGCCAGGCTGAGCACAGCTGAGCTGCATGGTGTGGTGGTGTGGCTGCAGCCTTAAGGGAGAGCAGGGTCTGGCCCGAGTGAATGCCGCAGTACCAAAGCACTCCCTGGTGCTAACGGTGATGCGGTGGCTCTGCTGAGCCACGTCAGGACGGGCTCATCTTCCTGACTGGGACTTGCTGGAGAGCCAGGTCCTCTCAGAGAGAGTTTGAGGTTTCAAAAAAACTGTTTTCATGGATATAAAAGTAATTCATTGAAATTCTTCATGAAAAAATGAGAGACAGGTACCACTGCTCCAAACCAGCTAGAAGCGTAGCTGGGTCAGCTGCTGGGAATGAGGATGAAGTAGCCTCAAGCCCTTTCTCTGCCCAAGGGAGAAATGTTGCCAATATATGATCTTCCAGGTGAACCGCTTCCACCTGCTGACCTTGCAGCAAAAAGAAGACATCACTGCAAGAAAAACTGCATTTGCTGAATCACTGGCTTCTGGCCCCAAAAAAAGCTTTCCTGAAGATTTCCCCTCTCCCTCCCCTGCCACTCCTGTCGTGCAGCGGGGACAGGAGCAGCGACACAGCACAGACCTCGTGTCCATCCAGCACCTTGTGCTCCACAGCAGCCAGCCCCGGGCTTTGGAAGGCAGCGTAAGCCTCCCGTAGTAGCTGTTAATGTGCCTACAAACCCACAGGGAGTGGCTGAGCCAGGCATTTCGGAGCCGCTCGTGTCCTGGAGCTTACATCCCTTAACTGTTGTTCCAGATAAAGTAACTGTCAGTTCTGATTCATACAAACTCATAACTCTATTCTGAATCCTGCTGATTCGTTGGCTCAGAAACAGCCTGTGGAGCAAAATGCCGTAAGGGAGCTCCTGTCTGTGTAAATGGCCGGTGCTAGCTGTCCCAAGCACGCTGCCTTTAATTTTCATTTATTTCTGAGGGATTTCTATTTTTAGGAGAGCAGGGGGCTGTGTTTTTCCCCTTTTCTTTTGGGGCTCAGCTCTCAGGAGGTTTCCTAGTGAGAAGCAGCCCCTCCAGACCCCAAAGTCACAGCACAGCCCCTGTTCCCTCGGGGGTTCGGGGCTGGTGTGCAGTGCCCAGGGGCACCATATTGGGGATCTCCAGTGGGGACCCCTGATGTTCTGACAGCACAGCATCATGGCAAGCAGCCGTGGACGCAGCGGAGCATATGGCACCCACAGCTTCCTCCTGCTTGGCACAAAGTAGATATGAGGGGCCAGGAAGTCACCGAAATACCCCCGGCAGAAGCATGTCTGTGGTGAAGGTGGGAGTGATGTGCATGAGGGCAGGGGACAGCCAGCTTGCTGACCCTAAGGGAGGGTGAGCTGCTGCCCGTGAGGCCAAATGCCTCACTGTCCCCAAGCCAGGTTTAACAAGCCCCTTTGGGACCTAGCAGTTGCTGGTTTTCTCCCAGTAACCTCCGCATTTTCTGGTTTTCAGTCCCTCATGTGTCCTGTGGCAGTGTGATGCTCTGCATGCCTGCGCTCAGGGGGAGGCCATGTTTCTCAACTGCAGGGCATGTCCTTAGCCCCTTCCACCCATGGTAGGTGAGAGTAGTAAAAGCCAGTGTTCACCCAAACCTGCAGACTAAACTAGACAGCAAAAGTGATTAAAAAATCGGGTTTGGATCCTGCAGGCACAACTGCACGGGACTGGGGCAGTGCTGGGATAACCGTGGTACTTGGCAAACACGCAGGTTACTCCAGTGGTCCAAATTAGCTAAATGCACCTTCTACCAGGGGATGTTATCCTGCCAGGAGGAGTCTCCTCATCTCTTTCTGCTAAAATCTCACTCCAGTGTTGCAGCCTGAGTCATAACATTGAATTCCCTTCAATTAATTTCTTTTGCAAGGATATCAAAAGCCCTTGAGATGCCCATTTCTTTTCTAGGAGACCCTGACGAGGGAGCACCAAGGAGTGCGAAGCCATGAACCAGCTGCAAAATCAAGCCAAGAAATGCTGGCTTCCCTGGGGCCAGAGCCCCAGCCCCAGCCTGATCCTGCAGGCAGTCCTGGAAACTGCAGTTTGTTCATCCTCCCTCCACATACACCCTGTCCCAGTGATCACCGAAGTGCCCAGTCTCAAATCTGTCTTTCCAGCTGGGAAAACTCCGGAAGAAAGAGTTGGAACCCAGGGCCTGGGGGAGGGATGGCAGCTGTGGTGTGTGACAAAGCAGCTGGCTGTCCTTGGTGCCATCGGCAGTGGGGACCGGCACCACACCCTCAGAAGAACGCGAATTAAAAGCAAAATGGAACGCAGTTGGGTTATTTTTTCCTCTTCAATAGTGGCTCTTGTAGGAGTCATCACTTCTTTGTGTTTTTCATGCGGTTGCAAGGCATAGAAATAGGCTGTTTTAAACAAAACCCAAGGTTTTCCTGCAGGTCTGCAAGGGACCTCGGGGCGTTTGGACGCAGGTGCTGGCAGAATGGAGCTGCGGGCAAAGGGATGGGCAGGCAGAGCTCTGTCCTTGCGCCCCTCAGACCTGCTGCGAGGGGCTTGTTGAAAAGGGCAGTGCTGAGGCCTGTCGACCATGTGGGGATCCCGTCCTTGTTCTTGCTCTGCACGTCAATGTCGCTCCTTGCTGCAGGCACAAGGAAGGTGTTTCCAGGACATTGGGCGGCCTGGGGACACACGGAAAAGGGAATTGCTTGTGACAGAGCAGAGGACTCAGCTTGCTGCTGGGAACGTGTAAGACAGATGGGAAGAGGAGAGCGCTGCACTGCTCTTTGCTGGGAGAGGACCTGCCTTCAGTGAGGGGCTCGTGGGAAGAGGCTGGTTGCCCTCGGGCAGAGGCATTTGGGTACATGCGGTCACTTGGGCACGCTCCTTTGCCCTGGTAGTAAATTTGTAGTTTAATTCTCTCTGGCAAACAGGGGCTGTGAGATCTTGGGCATTGCTCCTGGAGCTGCTCTATGGGCCAGGGCACAGGCTCCCCTTGTGCTGGTGCCAGTGCAGAGCGGGCACATGGGGACAGGAGGGACCAGGGCAGGCAGACACAGGCTAGAGCCAGCACCAGTAGTCTAGGCAGCAGCCATCGCTGGCTGTCCCCCATGGCTGTGTTATTCAACCCGCTGCACCGGTGGCTCACATGCTGTGTTTTTCCTGTGCCTTTCTGAGCTGCTCTCTACTTTCACCTTAAACCCTGTCTCTCGTGTCCTCCATGAGTGCTGCAGCCCTCCAGCATGTTAATCCACTGCCTCCTGCATCACTGCCCTGTCCTGCAATGTTTGGGACCTGCTGATATCCTGGGAGACCCTCACACATGCACCTGTGGTGTTTGCAGAGCAGTGAGGTCTCACTGAGCTCCTGCTTTATCCAGGCAGCTGGATCCACCCAGAGCCCAAATAAATGCTCAGACATGCAGAGGAAATACCAATGCTTGCAGAGTTTGAGGGAAAGATGGAAGGGCTGCTGTTCTGGTTCTGTGAGGGACCAACTGAAGGCTGTGCACGAAAGCCGGGAGCCCGCCCAGGCCCTTGCTGGTGCAGGTAAAATTGGCACCTGATTTCTTTTTTTTTTTTTTTTAAACTTACATTTGCCTTCTGCCACCCTGGAGTGCTGTCTTGTTCTCTTCTGCACTGAGAGGGGCCATTGCTGAGGGCTGCTGCCCACCCAGGCAGCTGGAGTGCTTGCCTTGCTGCTTGCTGTGCTTTCCTCCAGCCTCACCGTGTGCTTGCAGCTCTTTTCTCCTCCTCACTGATTTCAGCAGTGCTGTTACAGCTGTGCCCATTTCCAGGCTGGGTTGTGTCAGCCTGACCAGCACTGCAGGGGAAAAACCACCCCCTTGCTGGGGATGGCCACAGAGCACTTTTTTCACAGCTGCACTGCACCGGGAGCTCAGTGGATCCTAAAATCCTCTTGGCAACTCTGCTTTCCCAGGAAGAGTCCCCAGTACAGGTCTGCCGCCCTTCCTTGTCTTTAATTTGGGCCCTCGGCTAAATTAAATGCCATGTAGCTCAAAGGTGCCCAGGTTAGCAGGCAGGCCACGTTGCTCCTCACCATTTACCATGCAGCACACAGCATCAGTGCTGATTATATGTTTCCTTCCAGAGGGGGTGGGTTTGGGTTGGTCCAGTCCCAGCGGGCAGGGAGCTCCCCCAGACGTGTCAGTGCTTGGCTGGGAGTCCCAGGTGACGATGTGCTGGAGGTGCTGGCTTGTCGGCTCCTCGTGCTTGCACCACACTGTGCAGTCATGTGGCACTGGATGGCACTGGGGCTGTGTATGGTGGTAAATCATCTTGCAGAGCTTGCCTCTGTCTGCAAAGACACTTTTACCAAGCAGGTTTGTAATGTGGACGGAGGCAGCAGAGACCAGGCAGCAGCTGGTGGGTGGTATTATGTGCCAGTGTGTGGGCTGCTGAGGGCGACTCGCCTCCACGTCCCTGCCCTTTCCTGGGGAGAGCAGTCAGCACAGCTCATCGGGATGCGAGGGCTGTGCCGAGTCCCGGTGGGATGCCCTGTGCCAGCCCTGAGCTCTCTTGCCAGTCAGACCACCTGCTGCCGTGGCAGCACTCATGTCTGGCAGGGTGTTTGCTGTCCCTCCAGCAATAAAGGATGGGGAGGTACCTTGTTACTTGTGCGGGCACAAGCCTCTCGGTTCTTCCCTAACCCAGGACAAAAATACTTGCAGGGCACCCCAGCCACTCTCCAACATCATTAGTATTTTTAGCCTTCCCAGCTGATACGAGGTGAGGAGCTTTTGTAGTTGCTGTAGTTAGAAAAAAATGTCACCTCCTTACCTTGGCAGTCATGGGCTTTGTTTCGGCATTTCCCTTCCCGTTCATCCTGGTACTCCCTGACATCTCCCTGCTCAGTGCGGAGTGCGCGGGACGGAGGCATGCTGAGCAAGTGACCCCGCTGGGATTGGTGCCTGCAGGCTGTAAGATGGTCGGGTGCGGGGGCTCCTGGGGACGACGACCCTCTTGGCAGGCAGCATCCCTGCCCACAGCGTGCCGGTAGCTCCTGCCCACACGCAGGGAGCCTGTGGTGATGAGGAAAGCCCGTGGGGAACCACTGATCCTATGGTTCATGCTCAAAGAAACCAAGACCCTGAAGTCTCCATCTCTCTGTGGGCCAGGTTTGGGGCAGCCACGTGCAAACGCAGTCCCCTGGGGCTGCCAGGGCAGCAGTGGCTGTCACCCACCATGCCGCCTGGCTGTCGTGGGGCCAAGGTGGGCTCCCTGCTGGGCACAGGCTGCACTGGCCGGGGGGCTCAGAGCCCGGCACTGCCACCCCTCTGTCCCCTCTGATGCTTTCCCTCCTCTCCCCCTTGCAGCGCTCTGCCTGGTGCTGGGCTGCATGATCTTTCCCGACGGCTGGGATGCAGAGACCATACGGGACATGTGCGGAGAGAAGACGGGGAAGTACTCCCTGGGAGACTGCTCCGTGCGCTGGGCTTATATCCTGGCCATCATTGGCATCCTCAACGCCCTCATCCTTTCCTTCCTGGCCTTTGTCCTCGGCAACCGGCAGAACGACCTGCTGCACGAGGAGCTCAAGACAGAGAGCAAAGGTGAACGCCGTGCTGTCAGGGGCCCCAGCACCCGGCGCCACGGCCCTGGGGGGGATCCTGGGGGGAATAGCCCAGGGGGTTTGGCCCCTCTGGCAGCCTGCAGCCATGCGAGGGTCCTGTGGGCTTAACTGCCACCTGCAAAGCCAGGCAGGCCGGGCAGGGTGGGAGCGGGCTGCCGAGCCCCTGCCCTGCCTGACGCTCTCTCTTCTGTTTCCACAGATTTTGTCGGCACTGCGGTAAGTCCTGAGTGTCACTCTCCCATCCCCTAGCCCTGACCGTGTAGCGTGTCTGGGTGTGACTGTGCTGGGTGGCCCCACGTGGGATGGGCAGGAATGGGATGGGGGGCACTCTAGCTGTGCGGGGCAGTGGGATTGGGGGCAGTGGGGACAAGGGGGCAATGGAGAAGGGAGGCAGCAGGGTTGGGGACAGGCATGTGCATGGCACATGCCGGGGGCATGATGGCACAGTGAGGCCTGCCCAACACCGTCCCCGACCTGCTGTGCTCTCCCTGCAGAGGATATAAGGCCGAGTGCCCACAGCAGGACCTTCTTCCCACGGCCGGCAGCCTGGGCACTCCCTCCCCATCCTGCCCTTCGTCTGCTGCCAGCGGCCACGCAGCATCCCGCGCCGCCCCCCGGGCCCCGCTGCCTGCACCGGGGATGTGCCGGCTGCCCGCCGCGTCTACGGCCACCTCCATGTCCACGCCGGCACCGCCATCCCACGCACCCTGCCAGCTCCGCACCCCCCACTGCCTGCGGGCCGCTGCCGGGGCAGGATGCCCCAAACCTGCTTCGTTCGAGAACAGCGTCCAACTGAGGTTTTGTTTCAAGGAAAAAACAGTCTCGGAGTTTTTAACAGATTTCTACATCCCCAGGACTCCCAACCTGCTGTCTCCCACCTGAACGCGTGCCCAGTGACGCCCCGCACCAGCTGCTCCGGGCCCCGGCCCCCTCCCTGCTCCCATTTTGTACAGCTCCGTGATCCTGTCTCCACAGCCGGGGGACCTGGCAGCCGGGACAGGGCCCAACCCCTACTTTTACGTGTAAATTCATATTCTCTAAACAGGGTAAAGTGACTCGAGCCCCCTCGCCCCCTGCCCCAGGACGTGGTGTTGCCTGGCATGTGGCCGGGGCTGCAGGCTGCTGCCTGCTCCCCACCCAGCATGGGGACTGCAGGGGCCTCGCTGCTGCCGGCCACTGGGACACCCGACTCGCACCGCTGCTGAATGTAAGCCCTGGTAAGTGGGAGCAGCTGAACATGCAAAACCCCCGGGCAGGTGCAAGAGGACCCCTCTGCCAGCCCCCTCCCTGAGCCAGCTGCGGGCTGTTGCCAAACACCTTCCCTCTCCATCCCCATACGGTGCTTTATCTCCACTGGTGATGGCAAGGCTCTCCCTGCCACACAGTGTGGCCGGGGGGTACCCGGGCACTCCTGTGCCCATGCCGGCATCCTGGCCATGTCCCCTGGCTGCACCTCGCTGGCCCGTGGTGATGGCCTGCAGGGAGCCGGCGGCAGCTGCCCGGGGCAGCGCTGAGCCCCAGCAGCCTCCGAGCACGACCCAGCCTCAATTGCACACACACAGCACCCAAGAGCCGGCACAGACACCCCCGGCACCCCTCCCTGGCACGGGTGGCCGCAGCCCGGCTGCGGCTCTGCTGGCCAGACCGGCACGTGTGGGCTTCCCCAGGTCCCAGCCACAGGGGGCTCAGGTCACCGCAGCCCTTGCAATGCAATAAAGTCCTCAGCACTGGCCGCGTCTCAGCACGAGTAGCCGGGGGCTGTTTGCAGGGCCCCGGGCAGGGCCCCCAGCTCCCTGGGGAGCGACAGCCCAGGGGCAGAGCTGGACCCAGTGGGAGCGGGACCGAGCCAGGCACAGGGAGCAGAGCGGGACCGTGACCCCGGGATGGGCAGCCCTGGGGCAGAGGAGCTGCCGCCAGCGGGGCAGGGCACGTGGAGGCTGCTGGGGGATGGCAATGAAGGGCTCTGCTGGAACCATCGCCCAGCCCAGTGAGCCAGGGCGCCCAGGGCTGGTGGGAGCAGGTAAGTCGTGCCCTGAGGCCCTGCGGGGCGGCGGTGAGGGATGGAGCTGTGCCGAAACACCAGCTGGGAGCCAAAGTCACTTGGGACGGCGTGGGTGCTGGCGCTCCTGCCAAGGGCCTCTGCCAGCCACGAGCCCGGTGGTGCCCACGTCCCTCCGGCAGCCACCCCCCCATGGAGAGGGGCCAGCAGGAACCCCCCGCGCCTGGCCCCGGCAGCGCCCGGGTCTTGCCAACTTGTGAGTGCTGTTGCCGGCTGAATTGGAAAAACAAATGAAGAAAATCAGTGGAGAAAGGAATACAGTAGCTGTAATATATCTGTATTTTAGTACAAAGTTTGATACGGTGTTTCACAAAACCTTATTGAAAAATATAATTCAAACCAGACAAGCTCGGAGCCCTGTGGTGTGGGGAGGATTGGGACGGGCTCCTTGAGGCATGGCTGATAAAGACAAGATGGTTTGCAAGGAGGTCGAAGGACCTGGCGTGGGCGCTGGCCCCGGCACAGCTACATGGCCTGGGGAGAGCATCTGGGTGGGCATCAGAGCTGTGGTGGGGAAGGGAGGGTGGGGAGCCCACCCTGCGCCCCATGGGGCTGAGCCTCTGTCCGTGCAGGCTGGCATGTGAGGGGGGTGTCTGGCCAGAGCCAGTCCCCAGGGAACAGGTCTATCCCACCCTGTGGCAAGGCAGGAGGTGGTGTGGGGGTTCCTGTCTAACCCTAGGGGTGTTTCAACCCTCCCCTTCTGCCCATCCACGGGTCCCTGCAGAGCCGCGGTGCACTGACACAGGCTGGTAGAAGCCTCCTGAAATTCAGCAAATTCCTGCGTCTTGATGGAAAAAGAACTCACATGGCCCATCAGTCCAACAGCGTGCTCTGGTAGAGGAGCAGGGGCAGCTTTCCAGGCTGTGCGAGCACAAGGGCAGCCTGGGGACCTCTTGGACATCTGGAGAGCTTTGGCCAGCTCTGGCATTCTCAGTACAGGACACACAGCCCAGGCGAGCCTGGTGCAGGCACAGGGCACGGAGGCCGAGGGTTGGGCTTGGTCAGCGTCTGGGAAGGAAGGGGAAGAGGTCATCGCTGCCTGCAGCTGCTTTGGGGGAAGGCATAGGGAGACGCAGCCAGACTCTTCTGGGGGACGCATAGGGACAGGACGAGCCACAACAGACACCATCCCACAAGGTGTCAGGGTGAACGTTTTCACAGTGAGGGCAGTCGAACACTGGAGACAATAGGCACCTCAGACGTGCCAGCTTTGAGGACTGGCACTTGGAGGCACACCTGGCGGGCCCCACTCCAGGCTCAGCCCACCTCAGGCTTCCTAAGGAAAAGACAAACAGTATGAGAACTAAAAACCCCAGGCACCCATGCACCAGAAACCAGGTTTTGAAGCAGGTGCAGTAGTGCAGGGGACATCCTCCACCCCATCTCCTCCCCAAATGAACTTGAGCAAGAAGAGCAGCAGTGCAGCCACAATCTCACAACCCCAGCCGGGAAGCTCGGGGAATTTCTCTTTCCTCAGGAATGGTAGCTCCCAGAGCAGCCCCTGGCTTCACCCAAAATGCTGACAAAAGGGAGGTCTGCAAGGCTGCTCCTGCAAGGTTTCATTTACCTGGCAGGGACAGGGAAGAGACCCCAACGTGCACCCCCCCTTGCCCCACAGCCTGGGCACCAGCGCTCAAGGTGGTACGGAAACAGAAAGAAACTTTCAAATATACTGGTTTTCAAGTTAAGTATTTTTATTATCAAAATTATTACATCTCTTGTGAAAGTTCAAATGTTACAGCATGGTGTAAAAACTCCACTAGAGTAAGAAGCTACAGGCCCCACCTTTCCAAGAGCTTTCCAGGGTCCCTCCCTCCAGCCCCCCTGCTGCGCCCGAAGGTGCCGGAGCCTCTAGGCAGAGCCCCCCTGGCTCCCTCCCGCCACCCGGCAGGGCAGAGCCCGCCTGCCCCGTGCTGTTCAGAGCACGAAAGGGGAGGTCTGCACCCCCAGGGCTAAGCCGAGTGAAGTTTACACCTATTTTATACAGTATACAGACACCCAACTGCGGGGTGACAAGTTCCATCCCAACACGCTCACAGCCAGACAGTGTGAGAAAATTACTCTTTGTTTCAATATTTTAAAAGTCTCCCCTAGGTTGAACAAACACCTGATTTCAATTGTGAATTAGAGAAACCTGTAACAGTCCTAAAAAAAGGAAGAAGACTGTGCATCTGAAAAGACAGGGGAGACAGACTCACAGCATTATGTTATCCAAGAGAAAGGAGAAGTTCCACTGCAGCACCAGGGATGACACCTGTCGTATATTAGCTAACCTACTATGGTTATAACTGAATATAAAATTAGATAAATAAAAACACGCCCGATATTACAGTAAACAAGTGAGAAAGAAGCTGGCAATCATATGGAATTGAACAGACAGCGCACTGTGTCTGGGCTGGCTCTGCTGCCACGCTTGGTGGGTGACGGCATGTCCTGGTTTCAGCTGGGATAGAGTTAATTTTCTTAACAGCCGACACAGCGGCTGCAAAGACAAGACATCCCGCACTGAGAGCCTCTGGCTCGGCACAGACCGGGGTCCCCACTGAACACCTAACCACCGCCTCTCTGCAGCCCCCTGCACGCCACAGCGTCACTTTACTTACTAGGCCCCCCGGTCACCCCCCCAGCGTGTCTGCGCACCAGCAGCCAGAGACCTCCCCCCGGGCACGGTGGCATGTGGCAGCACCGCCCCAGCAATGCTCCCGTTCACAGACCTGCGACGGACGCGGTGATCGCGCCCCGTCAGAGCAGCACGCGACAGTGCATCCCAGATCCTTTGCAGCGTCAGGCACACACACTCCAACCCCCTCCCTGTGCTAGTTCACATTTGCGGAGACTCTGTTGTCCTGGAAAAAGCTCCGACCACGGCAGTCATGACCCAGGCCCAAAGGCAGCCGTGTGCGCTCATCTGCTTGTGACTGGAATGATCGTAACGGATTAAAGCCCTCCCCAGAACGCACTGAGAACCTGACCTATAAAGAGAGCTTTGGGATTGGAGTTCAACTTCCCCCAATGTTTTCTTTAAACTGCTTTCGTATTCAAAAAGATGTCCGTACTACATGAGTGACTATGGCCATGGGCACGGACAAGAGACAGAGGCTGCACCACAGTCATTGCACTTGAACCATTTGCTTTTTTTTTTTCTTGGTTTTTTTTTGTTTGTTTGTTTGTTTTTTTGTGTTTTGTTTTTTTTTTGCAATGTACCCACGCGTCAGGGAACAGCTTTGCTACAGTCTCTGCCTCAGAGAAATCTGCGTTCTCCTACAAGGCCAGAGGCCAATACTGCTCACAAATCTCACCCGTGCGTTTCAGACCTCAGCCTCTGACCCCTGGCACCCCAGCATCGGGTGCAAGCTCCCAACACTGGCCCAGGAGCCACTTCCAGAGGTGACTGGAAGAAGCTATGGGCAGTTTTGTCCTCCTGGAGACCAGGCAGCCCTAGGAAAGTCCTGTTTGAGTCTTTACTCCAGAACCTTGAAGCTGCTGAAGTCTGTACTGATGGACACTGCTTCCCCCACGGTGTGGATAGTGTTGTGCATTAGAAATCACTGCCCCCCGGGAGCCCTGGTAGAGAACAGACTGACCAGAATTCGGTAGACTGATAGTCCGCAAGTCTGACTGTAGTGACCTAGCACTTTGGGGAGCAGAGGTGGAGCCCGACGCACCTGTGCAGGGCTGGGAGCCCGACTCAGAGGAAAGAGAGTCCACAGCTGTCTGCTGTGCTGGGCTGGCAGCAGCAGGGCAGCTCTTCTTCAGGAGGCTGCCACTGCCGCTGCCAGAGTGCTGCTGGCTGCTGTAATACCCCGAATTCCCTGCAAACAGGGCAGAGGAGTCTGTGGAAACCGAGTGGGCAGGGCTGGAGTACGAGGTGGAGGAGAAGGATGTTTCCGAGGAACCATGAGAGAGGCTATGTCCTGTCCTCTGTGCTGCTGCTCGATAGCTGTATCCAGGAGATGGAGTAAGGTGTCCTCTGTAGGGGGAGGAACTCTGCTGGAGAAGGGTCTGCGATTCTGCCTGGGGACTGTCAGACTGCAGGAGCTGAACAAGTCGGTGGAGGGGGGGAAAGAAAAGGCATGTCAGACTGACTTCCCTATTTCCTACCTCCTTCTCATGCCAAAGGTGCTTAGTGTAGCAGGATTGGGAATAATTGGCAGCCAAACCCAGTTTCCCCCCCTAATCCTATTAAAAGCTTTATTTCAGAATGGGCAGATAATATATGAAAGAATTTACCTGGTAGCTGTATCGAGAAGGACTGTAAACTGCTGGTCCTGGTCCTTTGTGGGCTTCTGGAGTGTCATCTCCTGCTGTGTCTGCAACATACAGGCAAGATGTTAAACCTCACCCTCTGGGCTGAGGCTACAGCAGCTCCCTCTCAAATGACACCCACACACACCCCAGCTGTCTTGTTCTACATCCAGCTACAGCTGAGAAAAGAGCGACTTCTCCAGCCATCAGCATTTCAGAAGCTGAAGAAACTTAGCAAAAGGCAACGGGAAAACCTTAACATGTATAAACTAGCCATACACGTTAGGAACTGCTGCTTCCCTTACACCAGCTCTCTGGTTTAGCACAAAGTTCACCTGCCTTGGACCAGCCTATCTGAATGGCCACATCTGGTGACAGCACCCAGATGCAGCGTGGGCTCTCTTGGCTCTTCAGAAGGATATGAGAGACAGAAGACAGTTTCTAAGGACTCAGCAATTCTCCACTCAGCATTGGTCACAGGAATCCACACTGGCTACAGTTACAGCTGGGGAGACAAAATTGTCCCTTCTTAGATGGTTGTCAGCAGGATCCTGCTGCAGGTTTTACCTCAAAGGCAGATCCAGACACTGCCAAAGACTGAGGTCCTGTGCTGCCAAGGCTGACAGCACCCCTGCTGCCGTTTTGGGGATTGCGCTTTACAAGTCAATTGAGCTGCTCCAAATGGAGTTACTCTTAGACCTCAGAAATGCCTATTTTTGAAACAGGCCAAGATGATGAAAATACTTTGAGATTTGAAGGGTACCAGCAGCACAGTACACACTGATTCACCTTATTTATGCGAGAGATCAAGAGGAATAAGCTGCTTCTCGACAGAGCAAGTCTTTCTAGCACCTGTATCTTAGTTAGAGGATGAGAGTGAGCTTCTTGTCTTACCAATTAACTGAACCTGAACTGGGGTAGGCAAGAAGTACTTAACTGCAAATGACCCAGCCACTTTGCCATGTGTGTTTTTCAGTTGCTACTACTGTAAACATGGGGTTCAGCTGGCAAGGAGGGAGTGAAACTGGGACTAGAAGATTTCACACCAGTTATGTTGCAGTCTAATGAGACAGAACTGTTTATCTGCAGCATCTCAGGGATTCTCAGCAGCCGTGTTTGAAACACCTTGGTGAAACAGTGTTGGTATTAGTATCAAATTTATGACAGACGTGTCTCAGTCATGAAACAGGACACGCTGCCTTAGTCTGCTCTATACTTCTGCCAGACAGGTCTGGCTTTGCACCAGATGCACTGGCACAAGCATCAGTGTCAGCAGTGGCCATGGCTTTGCTGTGGTTGTCCTCTCTGTGCTACATCACAGATGCTGGCTTAGCTAAACAGGAATCTGGATAGAGGTGTTGTGTCTGCTGTTAAGGCTCAGAAGCTTTCTTCGCAGGGCACAGGACCTGCACAGAGACCAGGGCATGAAGCTTCCAGCACGTGTCCTGTGCCACCTTCTGTTTTCTGAAATGACATCTGATGCATCAAGTAGCTGTTTGCTCTAAGTGACATTCTGAGTACTGCACTGCAGAAAGGCAAAACTTGTAAGTTCGAGGCATGTTTTGTTAAGCAGTTATGCATAGAAGAGACTAACTGTTCAATCCAGGAGATCATTGAGATTAGCAGAAGTTGAGTGTGAGAAGCAGAAGAAATCTAAAGAATTCTGTAAGAAATTGTTTCTTAAAAGGCCAGACACACCAGGAGGGCTGCACAACTCACTGGAAGTGCCTGTTGACAGAAAAAACCTTGACAAGGTAAAGACTATCAAAAGATTCTAAATTACAAAGGGTAAATAAACTGTAACTTTCCTGAATCTGCTTTATGTAAACTTAAAGATAAAGCCAACATTTCCCTCTTCCATTTCTTAATACCTGCACAAGGAAGGACATAAAGAACTGCTTTTCTTGGCAGTACTGGCCTGTATCAACCTAAAGCATATATGAAGTGACAGCTTTAACTGAGAGCAGCTGCAGGTCTCAGAAGCGTGGCATGCACACAAATTCCATTTCATTCCTACATGCCCCATCAGCAAACCATCTCGAGTTTGGGGTTTTTAGTTTCCCTCATATTATTATCTGCTATAGCATCAAGTAAACATGTTATCTTCACAACTCCTACAGGTGATACCAGGAATGGCAGGGACTCAGCCACTCATTTGTTTCACTAAGAAGCAGACCAGCAACTGGGGGAGGGAAGGTGGCTCACAGAATCTAAACAAGAATTTGAACAAGCTACCAAAGAAATTGCCAGAGTATGCAGAAAGAGAAAAAAATATTTTGCTGTGCTAGGATGAAAGAGACAAAAAGACTTTTGTCAGCTATAGCATTAAGTGTTCACAACTTGGTGTGGGATGGGTTTTATGTAACAAGAAAGAAGAATGGAATGATGCAGATGGAAGTTTAACTCCAGCCTAACTCTTGGGTGAGACTGAAGAGCCAGAGCTGCACAGTTTACAGTTGGCAAAAGGCCTGTTGCAAGAGCCTGGATTTTGCCTACCTTTCTAAAAAATAACCACCAAGAAAGCCACTTTCACTGGCATGAGAAAGACAGGAAAAAGACTCCCAGTGGGGTTCCATGAAACCATGAAATTTTTGGTAGGGTAGAAGATTCCCCCTCAAGACTAGATGAAGAAAAAGCATTGATAAGAGGAGTGCTTGTGTGTACAAAAAATAGGAAAACCCCAGATGAGAGGCCAGTTTTCAAAAAGTGGTCTCAAATACACCTTACTCCAAATGGGGAAAAAAGTCTGATTTGAAATGAAGTAAATACATACTTGCCCTAAAATGCTCAGAAATGAGATACCCCAAAGGCAAAAGTTGCTGTTGCTGCTGAATCACCCAAAGAGTGCTCTGTGATAGCCTGAGTTAGAGGCTCTAGTCTTTCCATGTCTAAAATACCACATGAATAGGCTCTGGCATCCAGAGATTCAGATCCCTACTACAGATCGTCAGGAAGCTCTAATCATACCAGCCAGGAGTCTCTAACAACAGTCCTCAGCTATGAGGAAGTAGGGGCTGATGGCAACACACAGACTAAATTATTTAAATATGATGATCCATCACTGTTAAGTCCCAAGTGCAACCAGGGTTCTGATGGCACTATCTGTTAGGGAAAAACAATCATGTTCAACAGAGACTGCAAAATAAATAAAAGAAAAATAACTCAATTTCACAGCTGAGAAATTAAGCAACAAATATGTGATCTGTCCATCTCTCAGGAAGTCACATCTTACCTTTAGATCACAGATGGATAAAAGAGGAGTATAATTTCAGCTCAGGTTACAAATACTGACACTGCATGCTACTGGGTGAGGACAACGCTTTACTCAGAGAAGAACGGAACATCAACACAGAACTGAATTCATCTCAGTAACAAGGTGCATTTCACAAAACTGACAAATATCATAATTCAGGACATCAAGTAATTTTAAAAAGAACTAAAGTAAGGCTTGGAAGCTGAATTATTTCTTAGCACTGCCTAAAGCCTATACCTGCATTTTAGTGTGATAATACATTTAATCCACATGTTCAGCCAACTAGAATTATTAAATGATAGCACTTTCACCCCCAGAACATAGGGGCAATTGAGGCAGTGCTGCTTAACCCATCTGTCCAAGGACAAAGAAGTTGTCCCTGCCAGAGCCAAGATGCAGGTAGTCTTGAATCCAAACCCTGGAGAAACCTGGAGGTCTTCCAGGTCTAACGGAAGAGGGATATAGGCTCAAGCAATATCTGAATAACAATAAGGTATGGTTTGCAGAAGGGTCTTATAAGGCATTGATAATGTTAAAGATGAAGGTACAACTAACTTCATAGACAAGTCTGCAAAGTTATCTGAGCCCATCATTTCCCACCAACCAAGTGTTCAAAAGTTTCATCTTCCTACCTGCATCTCTCTCAACAGCACTGTCACAGGTAGGTGAGGATTCATTTCTCTGGGATACCTTTGCACCACTACGCAGCACCTTCTCAAGTATGCCTCGGCCCTCTCGAAGCCTCTCCACCGATGTTGGGACCATCCTGCAACAAAAACCCAGTAACAGCTGAGGATTGCTATTATGCAGCTGAGAGTGATGTGACCAATGCACAAGGGGGCTGTGGGGTCCTTGGTATAATCACAAGACAGTCTTTAAAGTCTCTGCTTAAATTCACTGGTATTATGTTAGTGCAAATGCAAACCCCTACCACAGAAGGGAGGGATCAGAGACCACCAGCTCTCTAGGCAGATGAGGAATAAACTTCTGAACTCCTTTTGCAATGTAAATAACCTCCTGTGGGATTTTAGACTGCCAGTCACTGGCTACCATGATAGCACTGCCCTCAGAAAAACAAAGTCCTTACTCTTATCAAAAACATGGTATAAACATCCTGTTCAGTAGATCACCTGATTACAGGACACCTTCTCCCAGAAAAAATGTTTCGAGATTCAACAGCATTTTGAAAATCTTGGTATTGTTTTAAGATTAGATGCAGTTATTTTGCATAATTACTTTTATTCAAACTAAAAAGAAGCAAACCCAATACCTTTATGATAATACAGTGTCAAGACAGTACAGTCAGATAATGCAACATTCCTGGAGCAGAGCTAGCTTGGCTATTTTGCCCATTAATGCTACTTTGTCCTGTTTATTTTGTAATGTGAAAACTCTCCGCTCAAGATTGGTGCTAGATCTTGTTCCATTATATATTACAAGTGTCTGGTCTGAGGGTGAAAAAGAGGTGAAGTGGCTTTCCTAAAGCCAATCTGTAGAAGAAAAACAGAGCCACAGACAAACCCCAGACCCCTGCGTCAATATTCAATCTACCATGCACAGGACCATCCAAATCTTTTCAGAAACACATGTTTTAACCTATAAGATAGTAGCACCTTGACCAGGGATTCACAATGCCTTTACCCTAGACACTGAAGAACAAGCGCCTTAAAAATGCCTGAATTTAAATATTTAGTATAATATTAAGCGCACTGCATACCATGTAAGCATGCAGCTTAACACCATATTAACAAATTTCTGTATTTCATTTTTTTTATTTTAAAGATATATTGAAAACTGTGCTTTACATTAGCTTTTTTTTTTTTTAAAAAAATGTATAGCCCAGACATTGAAGTTCACCCCTCACTGAAGCAGAAGGGAGAAGGGGCCAGAGTTCACACCTCATGGAGGTGAATGGGGTGAGGGGGTGAATTCACACCTTCGTTGCTGCTATTGTTTTGCTGGAGACAGTTTTCTGCAAGGCTGGGTTTACTGGGCAGCAGCACATCTGTTTACATTGTGATGGCTGTATCTTGGCAACTGAAAGAGACAGAAACTTAATTTTTTTTAAATGAAAGCTATTGGCAATTATTGTAGAATTCAGCAAAAATCTGGACAACTCTAAAAATTAAGGCATGTAATTTTAGTTCCCACCATTTTCTTCTGTCCCTAATATTACACTATTGTGAATGTCTGGAAATGTATCTGAAATGTAAGCACTCAGAGTTAAAGATGAAATTGGGTCACAACTTTAACTCAGTAACATGCAGTTTCTAATACAATTTTGAAAAGTAGAAGGTGACTGTACGTTTGTTAGCCTTGCCCATTAAAACACAGAAGAACAAAAATTTAAAAGGCAGCAAATCTGCTTAATCCCATTTCAAAACGTATCAGCATGGTTTCAACTTTATATCCAGTGTCCCATAACAATACGATCTTTATTCCCATACAATACTTACTCATGAAACCATGTGAGAAACTGGAGCTAGAGCACCTGCTGAGGAGCAGCAGATGAAGCTCACAGAATATAAAACATGGTACTAGAGCAAGGCTGCCACAGTGACACCTCACCCCAAACTATTTTTATTTTTTTTTCATTTGGTTAAGGTTTTTCTTTCACCCTTTTACAGGCAGAAGGAAGTGGCACAGGTGAAGAAGGACATGGGATATCAACACTTGTACAGAATAATATTTGATTATAAAGTAATGATTATAAAACTAATCATCAGCTGACTGCTTCAGCTGTGGCCAGTCCCAACATCTGGCAGAAGGTCATCTGGTAGACAGAGTACTGTCAAAGAGGTACAAGACAAATGATTTCTATTGATCTCTGCTTGAAGTCTGATGGAAAAGTGAAGAAAACCGATCTTATTACTCCTGCAAATTCACCCAAAACAATGTGTCTCAAGCACTTTCAACATAGACTTCATACTGCTCACTGTCTTCAGCATTGCTTAGCATCTCTTCCCTTACCATCCCCCTGCCATTACACGAGCAGTGACACAGCTACGCATGTGGAGAATCAGCATTGAAAAAGGTATGCCTTTTTGCCTGTGGTGTGCACGAACAGAACTTGAACACAAAGCAGCAGAGCCAGCGTACTACACAGCTCCAATCAGCAGAACAACTTAAACATCACTGCATCGACTCTATAATGCAATACTCTGCACTTCAGTGCTGCAGTACTTAATATTTTGGACCAGTGTCCTGGTTTCAGCTGGGATAGAGTTAATTGTCTTCCTAGTAGCTGGTATAGTGCTATGTTTTTGAGTTAGGTATGAGAAGAATGGTCATAGCAACAACTGAAAACATCAGTGTGTTAAGTAATGTTTAGTCTAAAGTCAAGGATTTTTCAGCTTCTGATGCCCAGCCAGCAAGAAGGCTGGAGGGGCACAAGAAGTTGGGAGGGGACACAGCCAGGGCAGTTGACCCAAACTGGCCAATGAGGTATTCCATACCGTGTGACATCATGCCCAGTATATAAACTGGGGGGAGTGGGGGCAGGGGGGATCGCCACTCAGGGACTAACTGGGCATCAATTGGCAGGTGGTGAGCAATTGCATTGTGCATCATTTGTATATTCCAATCCTTTTATTATTACTATTGTCATTTTATTAGCGTTATCATTATCATCATTAGTTTCTTCTTTTCTGTTCTATTAAACCGTTCTTATCTCAACCCAAGAGTTTTTACTTTTCCTGATTTTTCTCCCCCATCCCACTGGTGGGGTGGGGAGTGAATGAGCAGCTGCATGGTGCTTAGTTCCTGGCTGGGGTTAAACCATGACAACCAGACATTACTATCAGGTTCAAAAGTTTTTGAAGACCAGCCTGTCTCCTTAACAAACCTCATAGTAACATGATAAAGGTGGTTTTTCCATGCCTTTGGCAAGCCACCGACTGCAATCTGGTAACTGCTCTTCAAGCTGTGTGTGCAAGACATTAGGAAAGCTGGAGTTGTTTCACTGTCCCTGCTTCTCAAATGCAAAGTTGCAGAGGGCTCTGTTAGCTTTCCTTCTGAATAGGAGTTGACTTTGTATGACTCGTGTCCAAAAAGAGTGGAGGTTCAGCAGGAAAAGACCTGGATTAAATTTTCATCGCAAGAGCAAGACCTTCAGACCTGAGACCTTAAAAGTAAACTAGGGGAAGAGAGAGACAACTGTTTAACTTCGTATCTTTCAAGACAGATTTTTGATATCTAAACCAAGAACTAAAGGGCAGGCTGAGAAGGCTGCTGGTATCCTTCATGGCTGTTTAGCAATTACAAAAGAGAACAATGCCAAGAGACCCGACTGAATCCATCCAACTGCACATATTGTTATGGAAATGCCTCCTAGAGAGTATGATCCTTCTCTGTGGAGCAATCTCAGGCTTGCTTGGAAGGATAACACTCACCACCTACTGCTGATGTTCTCCTGGGATTTGCTGAGTGATGTTGAGGAACTAGCCCCCCTCAAGTCTGGTGGGCTGATGTCCTCTACATGAGGCAGGGAGGGATGAGAAGGGGAGAAGCCACTTTGTGGGGAGGACGGGGTTCGTACTACGGAACCCGGCAGGCTGTTGCCATCTGTGTCAGTCACAGAACTGCTGCTGCCCTGTCGGGTAGGAGTCCCTGTACATCGCATTGAATCGCCTCCCTCCTTGGCTTCTTGTTTCCGCTTGCGGTATTCTAGTAGAGATACCTGGGAGAGAAAAATACAGCCATGAGTCAGGGAACGCAATGGACTAGGATAGGGGGAGGAACACACCCACACACCATTTTAAAGATCTATTTCTCTGGGGTTGCAGATAAAACTTTAAAAGGTATACTGGCATTATAAAATCTTCCCAAAACTGCAGAATTTTAACCTGCTTAAAGCAGGTTCCTGCTATGGTGGTATTGAAAACTTCCAGCACTACCACCTGAACAAACTACTTTTGGCAAAGGTAGAATGCATTTTGTGCAAAACAGTCTCAGATTTGTCAAAGACACAGACCAAAAGGTCCCAGATAATGTAGTCTCGTAACACAGGGACAGCAGAACCAAAAATGCACAAAAATTTCCAGCTGAGCACTTACCTTTCAGTGTGCTTTCCCCTTAGAGTTATTACGAGGCACAGAGCCATAAAGGACTCACAGAAGGCAGCTCTGCTGAAGAATTTAATCAACTATGACTCAACGCCTGTATAGGCGGCTTTACGATGATAAAATATTGAACAGGATATTTCCAAAAGTAACTCAACATACAAAGGTTTTAATATAAGTGTAACTTTAAAAGAAAACCAAAGGGGAAAAAAAAAATCAAAACCCTCTAGAAATGGAATGGAAATAAGATATTCCATCCAGCTGGACACTTATACAAATGACCTGAGTTACCATGCTTGCAATAAAAATAAAAATAAATAAAAATAAAAATCCAAGCACAAGAAAAGGCACCAATATACATTTACACCAGCACATGTTTATTTGTCCCATGGGTACCCAGTTTTAACATAGCAATGCCTGACTTGTCACTTTCACTCAGGTTTAGTCCCATGAGGGTCACTGGTCTGCTATTAGAAACCAGTGCACATTTGCTTTCTTTAAGCAGTATTTCTGTGTTTTTTCATTTCAAAAAGCTAAAATTTAAGTAACAACCTTCATCTACTTTTCTTGCAATGTTACTCTGTTTCCGTATTAATGGAAACGTTCTAATATGTTCTAATGAACAGCCTATGTTTTCTTTTGAAACTTTAGACCCTCTTTCCTAGTAAGGAACCCTTTCATCCTGATAAATAACACTTCCACCAACTAGTACGGCTGCATTGCGTTATTGCTCTAGGTCTTGTCTCAGTTTAACAACTGTTTATGAAAGCTGCTAGTATCATGCTTTCCTTTCTGTGCTCCCAGAAGGGGTATTTTCATCGTGGTCTTTTTCTTCCACCTCTCACATCAAAATCTTGCCTAAAGGGTAGCTCACTCTATTTTAACAACTTTTAGACTGTTCTCATCCAGGCACTGTATGCCTGGATTACTTGCCCAGACTGTATTTTAGTTGTATTCTGCCTTCTTCGTTCTCCCTGTTAAGTCTTTCCCACAGTGCTTACTGTTCCCACTCAGGTTCCTGCAATCTAAGAATTTCTTTTACAAGAATACTTGCCTTCTTCCTTTGTGGTGGATTCTGGGGAGCAGATCTGACGCCTTCACAAGCCCTCTCGCTGCAGGGAGACATGGATCCATGCACTGTCTCTTTAAGCAGCCCTGACTCATGTCTGCTGAAATATCCTTCAGCAGGAGAGCTGCAGCATCCTGCTTCCGAATTCATTGGCTTCCTCTCTCCCAAAGGAGCAGATCCCCGCAACAACCCATCTACACGTGGCATAGCGTTCAATGGGGAGAAGGCATACATTAAATTAAACTCTGTCCGAAAAGCCTGATCAGAGCTTCGTAGCAGCATCTGTGCTTCCCCACTTTTCCCTGGGAAGTTCATCTCTGAAGTAGAGTTTATGGAGGGTTGTGGAGCCAGATCAGAGGATCCAAAGCTGAGCAGCGATGGCCGTTCTGGGCAGGTGTTTGCACCGGAATCCAAGTACCCACCCTTCAAATCCAGGTCGGATCGAAGGCAGAGCTGGAAAATCCAAGAAGGATATAGGAGGGGGGTGGGAAGTTAGGGAAACAGTCAGGCAAGGGTAGGGAGAGAAACTTGAGTCAGAAAATACTCTGTACAATGCTAGCTTACTGCTTTCCAGTTCCTTTCTCATTACCCTTTTGGTCCTTTCCTGCACTGTTCTGTTCATTCTACAGGGGAATGACCAAGACTAAATAATAATCAGTTTAGCTGTCCAGTACAAGATGCCCTTTCCCCTTTAGCAGTCTTGCTGCAGCAAGAGGATAAGGCTCAGCACTATCCCCACACAGTCAAGGAAGAAACCCAAGCATTTTCAATTGCCTCTATGTCCCAAAGTTGATGTTAACACATAGTACTAGCTAGGTTCATTACGGGGAGAGAACAGAAAAGATCTGCTGTCCATTTAGATAGAAAAGATATGCTGTCCATTTAATGTTTTATTAGCCAAGTTCTCAACTGTCCCAGGTCAGCCACTACTAACTTCCTAACAATAAAATGCCCAGGACCTCCTAGCCATTTGTTTTCACTTATTGTGAGCTTTGGAAATCTCTAACAATACTACATTCCTTTAATTTATACAGCATTTCTACATTTTACATTCTCTAACAAAACCATAATGGCATCATCTTTGTGCTGTCACAGTTTCTGGAGCACTAGGCACTGACACAATGGTATATCCATTTATCTACTTGAAGTGCCAAAAAGCTTCCAGGGCAACGGCATAATCGTCTCCTTCACCATGTTAATGTCAGGATCTCAGACAATGAGCATAACTGACAAGATTTCATCCTCTTTGCAGGACTACAGTGCTTAGGGAAAAACACAGCACCACCAGGCACTAGCTCTGCCCTACTGCTGCTGCTGAGAATGTTTCCTCTGCTGTATTACAGCTCCAAGTAATCTGCCACATTGGAGATGAGTGCGTATTTTCTACTATGAAACAGTCTCTGAGCAAGGTACTTCACCTTATATTTTACAACAGGCCAGTAGGTAAACAAAATACTACTTTCTGTCATCTCCTCAACATCTGGGGGTGCTGGTTGACAGCTGGCTGAATATGAACCAGCAGTGTGCCCAAGGTGGCCAAGGCGGCCAATGGCATCCTGGCCTGTATCAGAAATAGTGTGGCCAGCAGGAGCAGGGAGGTGATTGTTCCCCTGTACTCAGCACTGTTGAGACCACACACCTTGAGTCCTGTGTTCAGTTTTGGGCCCCTCGCTACAGGAAAGACATGGAGGTGCTGGAGCGTGTCCAGAGAAGGGCAACCAGGTTGGTGAGGGGCCTGGAGCACAAGTCTTATGAGGAGCAGCTGAGGGAACTGGGGTTGTTTAGTCTGGGGAAAAGGAGACCTTATTGCTCTCTACTACTGCCTGAAAGGAGGTTGTAGCAAGGTGGGGGTCAGTCTCTTCTCCCAAGTAACAAGTGATAGGATGAGAGGAAATGGCCTCAAGTTGTGCTAGGAGAGGTTTGGACTGGATATTAGAAAAAAATTCTTTACTGAAAGGGTTGTCAGGCATTGGAACACACTGCCCAGGGAAGTGGTGGAGTCACCATCCCTGGAGGTGTTAAAAAAATGCATAGATGTGGCACTTCAGGGCATGGTTTAGCAGGCATGGTGGTGTTGGGTTGATGGTTGGACTTGATCTTAAAGGTCTTTTCCAACCTAAACCATTCTACGATTCTATGATTTTAAGTTTGCAAGTGAACAGGTGATAAATCAAGACTGAAGAGAGCAGGTCAGGTGCACCACTGTGTCCTTGTTAAGTCAAAACTAGTAGGGAATGCTTTCCCTTTTCTTCCCCAGTAGTCACTTTGCTGCTACTGAGTAAATATCACACACCACTTATCTGCTGGGCTGGGGCTGAAGTTGCTGATGGTATTTCCAGGGTCCCCAGACCTCTTGCCTTCACCTCAGTAGCTGAGACGTACCAAGTCTTCACACTGCCTGTTTCCCACCAGTGTCAACAACTGAATAATAAATTTCAGTCTTAAAGTTGTTTGCTCTCTTGTGACAACCCTGAAAACTCTCCTCAGCCTTATTGTGACTAATGCTCCACCCTTTTTCCCACTTGCCTCCACACTTCTCATCCCTCCCCTCCCACCATGGCCTCAAATGCACACACAAGCACACACACTTCCAGCCTCAAATGCAATTGAGACTGTGTGATAACTACCTCAGGTGACATGGACTCAGGCCTATGCGCAGGGGAACTCTCAGGGGAGGATACGTTCTAGAGGAGGGAAAAGCATCATGTTATTAATCTACTTAAAAAGTCAAGAAACAAAATAAAATCAATTAAAAAACAAACACAGAGGTTAGCAATGGCTATTCTAAACAAAGACTATCCCAGGAACTGGCCCCAGCCTGGATGGCAAGTCTGTCCATTAAGCGGTTTCTAAACAGAAGGACAGACAGGACAGACAGGAAGGACACAGACAGGACTGGGTTACTGTGTTTCATGCTATAACCTAGTACCTAAACCAGAGCACATAAATGTTAAGAAAAGCAGCATCTTATTCTTTGCATTTCTGATGCCGTCAGATAGATTTTTGCACCACAAAATATAAAGAAAGCCATTTAAGGCATTTAGTCCGAGAACACGGGAGAGATGGAAAGCCTGTTTTTGCCCAAAAGGTAAACTAAGATCCCCCAAACACTATAGTGAACTTTCACGGACATTATACTAGAAAACAAAAATGTCTCCTTCAACCCACTGTGGGCAACCTTTCCAGCTAAAGTCAAGAGAATAGGTGTGAATTCAGCTTCAGAATTCAGGAGGACAGCTTTATGAAATGTATCATCTGAGCACCTATCAGTGGAAGGCAGTGTATGCATGTGATGGTGTGGTTAAGGCCTCCTTCCCAAGCACTCTCCTCTCCATGCTACTGAGCAGGCCTAAAATAGAATCAGAAAGGAAGAAGGTTTCCCAGAGGTACGTTGTTATCAGAGAAATAGGGCAGGAGTCACTGCCCTCTGCAAAGCAGAAACACTCAGAAAACTGAGGAATCTCAGAAACTTCTTCGATAAAAAAAGCTTCTGACAAACTCCACAGAAAAAGCAGATGCATGTCATCACACTTCTAGTCACTCCTATGAATATGGGAGAGGCTAAGCATCCTCCAATTTGTTTCCAATATAAAAAGTCCCAAAACTGAGTCTGAAAAAACTCAGTCTGTAAAAACCCAGCCAACCAGAGCTTCAGAAGCTTATGATACAAGCTCTTCACAGAGCAGCTAGGAAATTAATCATGAAGGAAGTTTCTTAAAAGCCACAGCTTTCAAAGATGTATTCCCCAGCAAGCCAGGATGTCAAGCAACATCTTCTGCTCGCTTGAGGAAGCTTGTGAACAGCTGGAAGAACCTTTCTGCTGTTCTCTTCCCAGAGTGCCATAGGACTGAAGTATAAAGCTTTATACATGGGGAGATGTATTCACTCAAGTTAGAATTGATGGTAACTAAATGAAACAGTCATGACATTAAAATAGTAATATTATGAATGAGCTGCATTAAGAGAAATACAAAAGTTTGAACAAAGAAGCCTATGGTCTATTGTGCTGTTAGACTCTTTTCAATGAGAAAAAAGGTAAAAGGGGCAGGTAAGGTATAGATGCCCAGTGAAATCCAGGCTTCCCATGTCTTACACATGGCAACAGAAATAACTAACACTAAGGTGGGACAGGAAATTAGTGACTAGACTGTGGAGGTCCATGGCAACACTGCCCTGATCTGCCATCTCAACCACAGCAAAGGTAAGGATTGTTTCCAATCAAGCTCTGTGCTTGAAACAGTCTTTCATGTCTCTCCTCAATGCTCTGCAATCTTCCCTGCTAACTTCCACAGATCTGCCTCTCAGACAGCTTACAAGAAAGGGCTCTCAAAGAAAATAATCAAAGCACACTAAGCTAAAAATACCACAAAGGACTGTTTGCGCTGTTGCAAAACAGATGACGGATTCCTGCAAAACAGTCCCTAGCACGGAGCAGTCTGTCACTGCACAAAATATTTTTTTAAATGGTTTTAACTGGCAGAGTGTGAGCAGCTGGCCCGAAGATTCCAATTTTTAAAAAATGAAAATACGCAATACTAGAAAATAAAACTAAAACTGCAAACAGCATGACCCCTATTTACAGGCACAGAACAGCAACACAAAGTGGAAGATCCTAGCTGGATGGATGCTGATAACACTCACACAGAGTTGAAAGCAAGGGAAACCACCTACACAGACACAGACCGCTCAGCACTTCTGCAAATTTTTGCAAAAGGAAACTTCAAGAAATCAAAGGTATAAGGTATTTTCCTTCTACGCAGTCAAGGGAAAGGAAAATCAAAGGATATAGTGGAAGCTGATGTAAAGTATTTCTACCACACAGGGGGTTACTGAAAGCTGTTTAGGGAAAGAGAAGCTGAGGATGTCAGACAGCCTTTGAGAAGTGGAGCACTGTTGCACTCTTTGGAAGAAGCAGGGATTGAAAGCCACATTGGCAGAGATCTGAAGTGGCGAAGATGACTAAAGAACACTGAAAAGCCTGCAAAATTTGGGAGCTACTGTGGAGAAATGGAGAAAAGAATTAAGACTAATGTTACTGATAGCTATGAAGTGAGGGGAAGGTGTGCTGCAGCAAGGTTTGACATTTAATAGAGCAGGAGATTTGGCCAGAAGTGGAGTAGAGAAGAAAGACAGCAGTGCTCTCGAGTCTGACACTATGATGCTGCTCAGGAATATAGCCACATACTCAAAAAGAAAGGTGTCCCTAGTGCTACCTCTACTGCAAATATTCCAGTTCCTCTCTTTTTAGCACTCCCAGTCCCCAATCAGATTTACCTCAAACTGTAGTGGAGTATTGCAGCGACTAGCAGCCAGAGAAGGAATTGGTGAGAACATCATGCCATAACCATTGCGACTCTCCTCCTCTCCTGGCAGTGATGAGCAGGGTGTAGCCAGCTGTGGGCTCACTGAGCCAGGAACCAAAGGGATGGGAGGTGGAGGGGTGACGGGAGATAGCGGCCTCAGCAACTTCTTAACATTCTGCTCCATCAAGTAGCGAGACTTCCATTTCTTCAGGGGACTCAGCAAGTCTAAAAAACAAACTGAGCTGAGGACAGGGCTGAACCATTAACCTTAACCATGTGCAAATGACACGCTGTCTTCTTCCCCCTACTCCCAGCCCAAATGGAGCCCAAAAGTCTCCAACGTAACTACGAAAGATTCCTAAAGATGAAGTACCTCTGAAGTACTTTTACACCACTCTTGAGGCATGTCTAGATACTGATAACAGAACAACACATAATCAGGAACATACAGTGAACAAGGAAAGGAAATATTTCAACTAGAAGTAAGCACAAAAAGGAGCCAGGGAAGACAGGAAGGCATAAAAAGAGGAGAGGGGAGTGGAGGAGAGGGGTCAGAGGACATGTCATTGTCACTGTGCTATGAACAAACCACAAGCAGCTCAGTTATCATTACCTGAGCCTCATAGTTCCCTATAGGCTACATCAACACAGCCCAAACACATTTCGCTCCCACAAAGGATTAATGCCTTTCCCTCAGGCCTACCCCTTTTCAAAATAGTATCTTTTTTTGATGCTTAGTTTTAAAAAAGAAAAAAAAAAAGTATTCAGTAAATTCTGCAGTTCAGTTGTTTGTTTCTTCAGGTCTTGCTTAGAGACGTGCATTTATTGGTTCTGGCATTCTGTTTAATTTCCTATTCGTCTAACTTTTCAATAATCAGTTCTGTATTATCTGTGTGTTGTCTAGCTTCCCCTCTGTCATCCTTGGAAAACTGATCCCTGACTGGGCAGATCTTCACCCTCTTTCTCTGTAGAAAGATTCAGACACAATATTTAACCATTCTGCTTCTTTACTCATAGATTTTAGCTTCTCCATCTTTGAGACTTACTTAATCCTTCGCTTATTACATACATGCCTGTGAGACTTTGCTGTATCTTCCTATAGTCAGTAGATATTTAGTTGTCCATCTAACAGCATCCTGCTGAAAAGAGATGATATTGTACCCTTCCCCTCCACCCTCCATTGGACAAATGATCACACAGCACTAAGGTTGATGATGCAAGATAAAGTGATGATCTTTTCACAGGAAAATACTGAGAAACTTTACACATTCTCAAGCTAGAATGGGTCTGCGGAAATTTGAATGAATGGCAAAGTAACATTCCCACCTGCCATAAAGCTGTGCCATCAAGCAGCAGTACACATTAAAATGTCATCCTGTACAGCTGCCCTTGTTATTCAGCAGTTTCCCAGTTTCACTCAAGTGCCCACGCTGCCCTGATGGTGCTGAGCACTTACCTGTGTCATCTTTGCAGATGCTGGAAGAACTGCTGTTCTCGTTACTTTGGTATAGACACTGGGTTCTGTTCTCTTGCGGAGCTGGTGAGGTCTGAGTCATCCCCTCTTCCAGGGCTTGTTTGATCCAGCGCTGAAACAGAACGAGACTACATAAACGTGCAACCCCTCTGGTACTTTCTATGTAATCTTGCAGGATGCACTCAAACTCCTACACTTCTGTGCAGCAGGGCAGACTGCTCAGAACACTGATATTACCTCCTTCGCATGCGCTCAGACAGGAACCCGTTAGAACACAGCTGTTAGCACTGAGTCTACCACCTACTGTGATGGGGCTGACTATGTGCTCTTGATGAGATGTATTCTGGGGATCAGCAGTCTTCAGCAATAACACAAAGATAAGTAAAGAGCAAATTATAAATAGATAAAATGCAAAACTCTGGCAGCTAAAAACTATTAAAAGCAATCTTAATTAAAAGAAAAGGGAGATAAATATGATACTATCTTAAACCCCTGGTTTTTGCAAAAAAGCTGTTTCCTGCCCATGAGCACAAACATACTGTCCCCCTGCTCCACTAAGGCATATTACAGCTTAACACAGATACTGCTCTAACAATTCCAGCAGAGAAATGGCTAAGTTTAATCACATAACAATTCTTCCAGGACTGTGCTTGCTGCCAGAAACAAAGAGCAAAAAAATCTGATAAAATGCAAGCAGCCGTTTTCAAGGGGGCTAAACCCAGAAGAGAATAATAAAGGCAAATCTTTTCTTCAGCTACTAATAAAAGAGATAAAAGTCACAGTGGTCTTCTGAATATGGACAATAAAGAATGTTTCACATCTCATGCAAGTGAACATGAATTGAAGTCTCAGCAAATCAGCTGCTGCAGTGGGTGTGCTAGCCCTTTATCTTGATACAAACTGACTCCTGGTGGCAGGCAGGAAACCTTTGCTTACTTCACTATAAAAAATAACTGCCACAATATAAGGAAGAACACCCAGGTGATTCAGTAAAATGACAGCAAACTGCTGAAAAAAAGCAAACAGTAACTTGCATTTGTGTAGTTTACCCAAGGGACTTGCTTTACCAGCCTTTGCTTCTCCCAGAGAGGTTTAAAATCGTAAGTTTACCTTTCAGTAATCCACAGTTCATCTGCATGCCAGCAATAGGTATCCTATTAGAGATACATGTATATGTCTTATGATTCCTCAAAGCTATCACGAAAGTGCATCAGTAACTCAGTGGCCACAATCCTCAAAGTGAAAACTTCAATACGAGGATGAAGAGCAGGTGGCAGGATCTATTTTGATGGCCTTCACTACTGTACAGCAGACGCTTCTTCTCTGTTCAAATAACTCAATGGATTCCACTGTGGCCACCAGGAAAAGTGAGAAGTGCCAGCCAGTCTGGAGCACTGCTACCTCAAATGCAGCATCTGATCTGACAGCCAAGTCACTGTACAATGTGTGATTAATGTGAGCAGGTTATACAGTTCAGTTTCCTTGCGAGGTTCAGACATTGGCATGCTTTGGACGCAAACTGAGATCATCAGCTGAGGTTTTTTGGCACAGTCCTCAGTAGTTTAAGGAAGAGGCCTGCTGACAATCCAAGAAAATATGTGATCTATTTCAACAGCCTTTATAAATCAGCCTTCTGACTGAGTAGTCAGAAGCACACAAGACAGAAAGATCAGGTCTTGAGAGAGCAATGTCTTCAAGTTCTGGACCATTTTTAGACCTCAGCTGGCTGAAAAGGAGGTCTTCCCTGTGAGAGTATTCTAAATGTTCCTGAACATGAGAAGGAGACTTTTTCTACATCTCCAGACTGTTAGTGATAAAAACACCTAATGCTACCAAGCGTTTTCCATGAAAAATCTGGGGAACTCCTGCAAAATGGATGAAACCCCTTACTACAACAGTTATTGGTTATTTACTTTCAAAAAGTAGAAATCTAACAAATTACTTTCTGCAACATCTGTTCGGGACACAGAAACTTTCAGTATTTTATTAATTATTTAGATAATGGAACAGGTAGTGTACTTAAGTTTTCAGATGATGCCAGCCTGGGAGAAACAAGAACATGCTAGAAGACAGTATTCAAGATTTCCTACTAAACTGGGAAATGGATGTGGAAAACCAGGATGCAGCTTAGCATAGGCTAGAACAAAGTACCACATAAAGCCAGAAACAATAATTTCTAAAATTACAAGCTCAAAAACTAATGGGTTGTTCTAACATACATAGTAAATCATGAACTGAACACAAATCTAAATCAACATGTCAAAGAAAACTCAGTCGTCATAGTGAGATGCACAAAACGGGTATAGGCTACAGAACACAGAGCAACTTTCTGCTTTGAAAATGCCCCAGCTGCAACACAACATCCAGTTTTGGGCACTCAGCTTCAGGGAAGATGTGGACTAAATGGAAGTCATCCATAGTGAGACTAGTCCATTCCCTCTCCAGCTGTAAGAATTATCATATGACTAGAAAACAGCCAAACATAGCAAGAGATTGGAAGACTTGTTGCATGACAACAGTTTTCACTGAATTGCGAGGGTGCTGGCTAGTTGTAGAGCAAATGCACCGAGCAGAGAACTTGGAATAACTCTGCCAGTTTTGCTCTGGGTGCTTCTCTTTTCCCTGAGGCTCAAAGACACTGTTAAGGTTCAAAAAAGCAGCTTGAACCTTGCAATTCTCAGCTTAATGATGCATGGGGAGGTTGCCCAGGCACAAGGAAACAAACATGGTTTTGTTCATATGAGTACATACGAACCATCAAGAGCTTTACCTATGAAGAAAATACCCAAAAGAGACCCTTAGCTTCTTTTTGTAGGTGCCTGTTAGGGCATGACAACAAATTGGCTGAAGGTGGAAACAGAAAAGTCCAAAGCTTCTCTCTGGAAAAACTCCCTCAAAGGAAGGCAAAGAAACCAGGACATGGTACCTGACTTCGAAAGCTACCAAGACTGGAAGACCAGAAAGGATTTCCATAAAATTGTTCTCAGGTAATCACACAGGAACAGGAAGAGCCCCTAGGCAAAGCTGACAGGTGATAGGCAAGATGGATTCTGATAAAAATCTGACTGAGCAAACTAACCTGAACTTCTGTTTCCCTGTGGATGGCTAAATGCTAGGCACTTACTGGCCACATACCATCACTGGAGGAATGAAGTCCTCAGCTTCGCTCAGTTCAGGCTTCCTACACAGCCACAAGTATCTGTTGTAGATAGACAGTCTATGATCCCAAACAAAGAGCTGTGCACTTGCTCTTGTGAACAGGCAAACTCAAAGCTTTGCTAAACAACAAAGGCTCTCCAAGGACAATGGATCTTGACTGAGGTACTGTATTCTTCAGGTCTTTTGCAACACTGTCCTATCCCCACAATGCCAACCAGCCTCTGACTGTGAAAGTAGTAACATATGCAACAATTAAAACTCCTTGAATCGCATATGCTGGATAATAAACAGCCACTACAGATTTGAAAGTACATGTTTCTAAGAGGAGAGTCACAGAACAGTTCTACCATGGTAAAAGGTAAGTATGAAGACTGAACCCCAGCTAGGAGAAGGTCAGCAGTCAAAGTCTGGAGACTGCATCAACACATCAGGCAAGACCAGCTCAGCAGGAATACATGGAAATAGGCTCAAAGAGGACACAACAACTTTGCAAGGGTGCCAGTAAGAGTTTGATCAGTATATAGCCCCTGAAAGTAAGACATGAGCAAACATACCTTTTTACAGGAACTGTAAATTCCATCCAACAGAAAGGGCCTTCGACGTCTCTCAGGATTGAAAGGTGAACCAAAACGAATGTAGTGTTTAGGTGTGGTACAAATCAGCGGAGAGTGGATGAGACCTGGCAACATATTTAAGGTAGTTGCCAAAACTGTTGGGTCTGTAGTAATGCGCAGAGGGCATTCAATAGGGCACTCCTGCTTTTCTGCCTTGTCATTCAGCCATTCTGTAACAAGATACTGAAGGAGAAAACACACACGTCAGTGCAACTAGCACAGGTGAAGAGGAAAGGTAACATGGCACAAAGGCATATGGGGAAGCAATGCTCAGATCAGTCCACATGCTAAAACCTCCCTTCCTCCTTAACAAGAAGGAAGACAGCCAGGACTTCCTGCATCAAACCCAATTCTCATCTGTTAGAGGCACAACAGGTAATCCAGCTTTACAGAAGGTTCTCCCAAAACTTGATCACCTTGTTCAAAACTAGTTTCTAGCTGGAAGTCTAAATGTATTAATGGCTAATTTATGCCCAGTGCGTGGCAGCTGCCTACTAGGTTCTGCTATTTTTCGTCCTTTCCTTTCCAAGTTCCTCCCAGCTTGTGCATTGTAGTCCACAGTCACATTCCCTCTTGGTCTTCAATTCTAAGATGAAAGCTAACCTCTTTGACTTTGTCCTAAACAAATACACCCCAGCCTGACATCCCATCCCATCCCATCCCAAAAAGATACTGCCACTGATTCCCACACCAAACATTTTTATGCCATTCTAAATTTATTTTTAAATTCCAACTAATCTTTAGTCCATAATGGCTCCATTTTTCTCTCTTTGTTCTCTTGCTGGTATACACAAAAGAACCTTTGTTTTACCATCCTTCACAAGATGCAACACCCTGGTTATTTCAAGGTGGTGTTTTTTTCAAGCAAGTCTCACTACATCTCTATGCTGCTTTATTTAAGGTAACTTTCTTGGTTGACAGTTGGGAATACATGGAAAACATCTTAAGATCATATGTATCCAACCTTTTCGAATAAACATCCTCTCTTTTGGGTCCAGACACTAGTGCTCTTTTCCAAACTATCAGCATCTAGTTTTTAAATGACAGCTACTGCATCAGAGTCGTAACAACCACTTTTGCATACTGCTGACAAAAGCTTTTGCTAGCCTACTATGCATAGATCCAAACACATCAGCTCTCCCCATATTTCTATTAGTACCTTGTTCCCCTGCAGAACAACACAAACAGCTTGCTGTCCTCATGGCCTTTGCCAGCCGTCTCCCAGGCCTCTTGTTGCCCTCCACACCAGCACTGAAACATCTGCTTTTTGCTTCCCTCACCCAGGGCTCAGCCTCATCACCCAATTCCTTATGTTGCCAAGCCCTTCCAACCCTTGTCTCCCAGAGCCCCTCAAGCTGGAAGCAGTATCTTCCCCACATACACATATACAGGTGTATAATTTGCCTCTTTCTAGACTCTTTGCCATACCCGAAAGTGAGATCCTTCCTGTTGCACCTGTACCACCCTGTTGGTATCTAAGGTCTATGTAGACTTGCTGTAAAGATCAGCTAATTTCTTTTTCCGATTGTTTTGTGTACAGAGTTGAGCAGCTAGATGCTGAACCATGATGAGGGCCCTTAGCTACTATAGAAAAAATAATACGAAGTCACGTAATCCCAACCGTTTTGAAGAACTGTTTCTCCTGAGCCAACTTCTCCCCAAAGGCCACACAAAACCTTCTTTGCCCCTCTCCAGTTTGAGCACTCAATCATATTTACCTTTTTAGTTTTGGGGTACTTTACTGCAGCTCGATTAGACTGAGATCCTGCAGCCAGGATAGCAGTTGGGTCAGATCCCATCAACTGTCTGCCTTCTCCTGGACCTTCTACATTGCTGACATCTGTTGTGGTTACCAAGCTGGCAGTGCTTCCTTCCTCTGGGACAGCCTGTGCGAGTTCAGCTTGCTGGGAACTGGCTTGTTTCTGCCTTCTCAGTCTTTGTGCTGAACTGGTCCGGTATCGAGAGAAGCGACTTTTCGGTCGGGGTCTGGAGGGTTTGGCTGGAGCTGGCTTAGTAACTGTTTTTTCGGGGACAGCATCCTACAATATAAACTGTCATTAGCCCGAGCACCTCTAAGAGTATTCTTTTTCTCTGCGTACAGGATCAAGGATTGAGATTTATTTATTGACACTACCTGACTCATAAAATCTGGTTGGACTCTGTTTGTACTGGCTCATAAGATGGCTTTGAGGGCCCTTCTAAAACACTGGCACATTATATTTTTGTCTGCTGTGTTCTTAAAGGGATCAGCCAGAACACTGGTCTTAAGGAAGAAAGCAGCAGTATGAAACTTGCCACTTGTCTCAAGGTAACTGCTCTTAATCCTGATCTGAGTTGACATGTATCATTCCAGGCAAGCATCTGGACCCTACCATATAATGGGAACACATGCATCCAAAGTAGACCAGGCCAAAAAACCCAAAGAAAAAGCAAAAGAATTCCTCAGTCACTGCAGTTACGCATTCAACTTAACCTCACACTAGTACAGAAGGGGCCCACTTGGTGAAGGAGCTAGGCTTGTTCAGCCCAGAGAAGAGATGACTTAAGGGGACCTAATAGCAGTGTTCCTACATCCAGACTGAAGCCACCAAGATGCAGTGGTGCACCAATGTACAGACACTGAAATGAGAGGTTTGGGCTAGATAAAAGGCACAATTTTTTCACCATGAGAACAGTAATGAATTGGAAGAGGCTTCCCAGAGGGGCTGTGCAATCTCCATCCTTGGATGTATTCAAGACAAGACTGGGTAAAACACTGGCCAACCTGGTCTGACCTCAGAGCTGATCCTGCCTGACGCAGAATGGATTAGAGACCCCATGAAGCTCCTCCCAACCTGAACGATCTTATGATCGGGTATGCTGCATCTGGAGCTTGGTACAAGCTATTAAACAGTCCTATCTTCATCTTACCACTACTTGTGAAGACCGTCGTGTGTTCACCCCAGTATTGCTGTTACTGTTAGAAACATTTGGAGCAGCAGCACTCAGTGCTGAACTTCCATCTTCAGTTTCAGGAGTCTCTGTTTTTATTTCCTCCAGCTCAGGAGCTTCAGAATTGGTGCTGATTTCAGCATCAGTGCTGTTACGGTCTGATGGTTGCTCTCGTCTCCTCTTTCTCTTTTCCAAGTTTTCAAACATGTGCATGATGGCTTCTACCTTCCTGTCTTCCCGGGACTAGAACACAAGAGTAAATTTAAGTCAGCACTGCAAATTATGCACACAAAGAGGAGGAGGCAAGAACAGATATGGGATGCAGCACAGGAAGAAGAACAACTGCCAAATAGCAACGACAAGAGCCAGAAAGGGGACAGAGAGAAGCAGTTCTTTTCAGATATTTGCATTTTTCAACATGGCAAATTTCCCAGAATAACAACAACATAATCATGTGTTCATAGAGTAACTAGAAGAACTAGACTTTGTTCCTAAATAGGACCACTTAGACACTACGGAGTTATATTTATAAAATAGCCACAAGGAAAAGCATAATTTTGAAGAACTAAAAACCATAAAAAAGAATAAATAGAGTGAAGAGACAACTTGGAAACAAATAGAACTACTCGCTAATGACCAGAAGCAAACAGAAGCCAAAGGCAACAGAAGTGAATCAGTAATATGCAGCAAGTAAAACACACCACACAAACTGACTAAAATGATTCAGATTGATTCCTTCCTGGCGTCCAGAGATCACCCAGCTCAAAAACAAAAGCTCTTGTCTAAGCAGCTTACAGAGTGGATAAGAAAAACAGAACATGAGAGAACAGAGAGGCAAAACAAAGGTATTTATTAGGTAAACAGAAAGGACAGGAAATCTTATCACCTAGCTGTGTCAGAAATAATTGGTAATTATGCATGTAAAAGGCCCAGTACAATAATGCTGCAGTGACTGACAAAACCTAGGCTGAATCAAGTGAATTTTTTAAGAAGTGGTGTCAAGTGCCTTCTGAGACTTGTCATGGAGGATAAAGTATCTTGAAGCACACGGCAGTACTCAATCACAGCAGCCTGGCCTTTACAGTTTTCTGTTAAAAAATATTCAATACACACACAAAGAATTAGAGACTAGGAAAACTATAGATACAGGTATTTACCTGGTGCCAAGTATAGAAAACTGAATCTCATTAAAGCAGATTAACTGGTGCAACGTACAGGAACAGAGCTTACAGGCTCACGGGAAACTAACACTTCACTTAGTCTTCTTCAATTATACTGTCCCAGAAAGAGATCAGCTTCCCTGCATTAAAATGAAATCTTCCCTCCAAGCTTAAAGGCCAGTCTGATGGATGACTGCTTTTATTCAAATTTCAATAGAAACTGACTGCTTTATCTTGTCTGTTCTAAAAAAATCCATGAGATAATGCAAGGATCACTCTGCTGGATGGCCCTCGGCTCTGCAATTTGCTGCACTATCTTAACTTTTAAAGCATTCTCAGGAAATTTACACATAAATGATCTGTATCTCCAATCAGAGAAAGACAGGTGATTAAGGTATTTGAGGGAACTCCTAGCTCCACTACATTTGTTGGCTGGTAAAAGGATGGGAGCACTTTTTCTTTTTTTCCTCCTTGGGTTTTTGGTTGGTTGGTTGTTTTGTTTGGGGTTGTCTTTGTTTGTTTGTTTTGTTGGGTTTTTTTCTTTGTTCTGTTTTTTTTGTTTGTTTTTTTTTTAAATTAATGTATTAAGTAGAGCCAGAACAGCTCCATTCACATGCATAAAACATTCTAATCCAAGGGGTAATCCCAGGTGCCATAAGAAGCACAAGAAAAAAAACCCAGCTCTACTCAGTATCGAAGGCAGCTAAGAAGGGACTTTGTTATCAAAGATCCAAGAGCACTAAGAAATATTTTGATCAAGAAGACTGATTCAGACAACAATGATTTAGGAGCACAGAGGGATCTCCTAATAAAGAACACAGCAAATTTTGTTGACTTGTGCCAGTAGCGCTGTTGGTGGTCTACCCCTCTTATTAACTTCTGCCACTTGATCCTACCCTTTTCCCACACAGCAACAAACCTAACACAGCAAAACGTGTCACGTTTTAATAAAAAATCAGGTTCCAGTTCATCATATGATCTAGTTGAAGATGTCCCTGCTCGCTTGCATGGGCGGTTAGACTAGATGACTTTTAAAGGTCCCTTCCAACCCAAACTATTATATGATTCTATGATTCTATATGGCTCCAGAAATTCTTGTACTGGCAATAAGAAAGGGCAGCAGGAACATAAAAACAGTGCGACTACCTTTTTGGAATCTGGTGCTGATTGTTTTGTTAATGGTATGTTTTAGACTATAGAATAGCCCTGAAAGTTACAGTTAAACCTTTCAATCAGGAAACAAACCTGTCGTATACCTTCTAATCTGCAGTACTCTAACATAAATCCTGTTATGTGGAGTCAATCTGGGGGGGTTTCGGTTGTTTTTTTTGTTGGTGGTTTTGGTTTTTTTAATCAAATTACTGAAGACCACTGACAGTTGGAATTTGTGTTGAAACAAGTGAAATAACCAACTGGACATGCTGGTCACTGCATGAAGCAAGTCCTAAGGGGGATGATACCCAGACTGAGAAAGGTACTTGCCCGGCGGCTGTGGACCAAGGCTCCCTGTTCATCTACAGGCTCCTCCTTCTCCCCTTCTTGTTTCTCCTCCTTCTCTGCCACCTGAAAGAGAAGCCCAGACTTAGTATGTCAGACAAAATCTGGTACCGTTTTAAAGTTATCAAGATGCCTAGGGTAATCTAAGGTACTAAAGGTTTAAAAAAGGCCTCCTACAGTTTCTGTTCTGAAGATCCCAGTGCTGTATTGGATCAGATTCCACAGCACTGAATAATAAAAACATACATATAACAAAGTGTCAAGGGTTTTACCTCATTGTCACTGACTGCTGCAGGTCCCTCAGGAACTTCCTCCGTTTGTTGACTGCTGTTCTCATCTGATGCAATGCCCTGCTGTTCCATTTCTAGTTCCTTTCGACGAGCTTTTCGCCGGCGTGTTTCTGCCCCAATCAGTGTGCCTAAAACAGGTGGAGGTAGGTGTTCTGCAGCATTTGGGCTACGTTTCTGCACAGGGCAATTCCGGTTCCCCTTGTGACACGCACAGTCCACTTTATAGTTGCTGCTCCAAAACACAAACATAATTTGTGTCACTCTTCATTTCTCAACCCTTGTACAGAGACATTCAATGCATCTCCTACTAAACATCTCACCACGTGCCAAAGCAAGGACAGCAGGCTACCTTATGGCCTCTATTGTAGAATATGCCAGCAGAACTGGACAGAATAGCCGGAAAATGCAATTCAGTAGAAAACGGAGCAAAATGTAGAATGCGAGGAAAGGGCTGGAGGAAGATGTCCAGTCCAGGAGGGCAGTGGAGAGCTCCTGGGCGAGGTGAAGGACTCACCAGATGTTGTACTCATAGTCAAAGGCGATGGTAACCTCTGTGTCCTTGGCAATGGTGGCAACAGCATAGATACACAGGTGGATCATCCCATCAGCAATCACATGACGAACCTTGTTAAACAAAGTAGAGAGAAACTAACATCTCCACAAGTTGCACTTCTTACTTTCAAGAGGGAAGCCTCCTTCTGCGAAGTAGCTCTTATCTATTCCATGAATAATTATCCTAAATTCTCCATAGGGAAAAGGCCTGCTTCACTGCTCTTGTCTCATCCTGTGCTTTTCCACTTACTACCACCTGCTTACCCTAACTATCATTCTGCAGCCAAAGGAAAGCCATAAAAGAAACCTTTTCCTTCCAAAGAAAAACATCGTGTTCTCAAACTTTCTCATCTTCCAAGTATAAACCATCAAACAAGCAAGAGATGCAGAGAATCTACCCCATTTACTGCATTTTAAGTTTGAATATTTATAAAAAGGGAAGGCACTAAGCCTGTGTAAAACATGTATTTGCAATTACAGTGATGGTGAAGAGAGAATTTACCTCTGCATTTGGAGTGCAGGAACGCCTGATGAACCTGGCATCATTACCAAAGGTGCGGGCATCAACACACATTTCAACGCCATTGAACTTGGAGTAGAACAGCACAAAGGGATATGGCCTGGAGAAGTAACAGAATGTCTCAATCCCAAAATACCCGATTCCCATGGCACTTATAACAGGTATCCCTCACTTCACTGGAAGCAGCGCTTCCATCAGTGCTATTGCTCTGGACACTTACGCACTTCCATCATCACAGTTTAACAAAGGATTTTGGTCCATAAACAGAGCATCAAGCTGAGGCTGTATATTTGATTTCACATTTCTATGGATGGCACAGCTGACAAGGCCCCTGTAAGTGTGCATTACCCCATAGAGACACTAGTGTCTCCATGCCATGATGCTCTCATACTAATCACTTCATAGTACTCTTACTTTTTGAAGAAATGCCCATTGACCTCGAATTGCTGTCGTAACATAACCTTCCCTCGATACTCAATTATGAGGGTATCTAGTGCCAAGTCTCTTGCTGCCCTCAGGATCTTCCGGTGCTTCTGAACACGAGTCACCCTTCCCAGCTGCAGCTGTAACAAAAACCAGAGCAAAATATGAGAATTTAAACCAAAGGCCTCTAACTCATGAAGAATATTTTACCTACATGAAAAGAAAAATTACTCTAGTAGCAACACACTCTAGAGTAGAAACTCTGCCAGGCAAATATATTGTTTATTCTGTAACAGTTTAGTAATAAACCAATGTCCTTGATAATATTTATCAAAAGCAAAGAGTATTTATTCCTTTCCTTCAAAAGTAAGTCTCACAAATCAGACCAAGTATTTCAGTCTTGCAGCTAGGAGGCATAACCAGACCTGTCAGTTGCTGCTAACAGGGAACTGCTCTACAATTAGGGCCACTTTCACAGCCAGAATAACTCAAATCTTCCCTAAATTGTGGGTTGTCACACATTCAGAGGAAAAAACACAACCTTTTCCTTCTACAGAGGATGGTAAATTCTAGCTAACAGGCCAAAGACTTAAACTGGCAATTTCTATCTCCATCCAGAAACTTCTCTTCATCTGCCTGCTCAACTAGTGCTGTTCGTTTATTTTTTTTTAAATTAAGAAATAAATTTTTAACTAAGTAGTGACAGTTTGCTGAATCTTCTTTACGTTAAAGTCTACAGTTCTGTTACAATGGATTTTCACAACAATGTGTCTTGACAGTATGAAACCACAACTTTCTTCAAGCACAGACATCCAAATACGACACATTTTACAGAATAATGGAAGGGATATTATAAGCACTAGGGCATAGGAAAGACTTCTTCCATAAAAACAAAGTGCTTTTCTTGCTTAACAGATTGAACCTCTCTGCAAGTAAAAATTACATGAAGATGGGTGGCAGAGCTATGCCTGCTCTTTCCTAAGCATGCTATTCACTGCTCATAAGGATCAGGTTTTGATACTTTTCTAGAGTGAATTGAGGCATAAGTGTTCTTACTTCAGTAATAATGACAGTCTTCTATCTAAATTAGAAGTAAACCACAAGATTTCATTAAAAGCAAGCTCCCAACTTTTCCTGATAAAACTGCCTTGTTAGAAACAGCTACTGCACAGTCTGCTCAAATGGATAAAAATCACATTAGCTTAAGAAGGGGCTCAATCTGGACAGCGACAGAATGCATGACATTCTAACCTTGTGAAAATAAAGTTAATGCCTTAAGGCAGCACTCAGTACTGGGAACCAAACAAAACCCTCCGTATTAACCATATGAAAGAACTGAACCACAGATTTTATTTTTTTTTGGTAGCAATCTTGACTGTGCTCTGAATGAAACCTCTTTGGGAAGATGACTTTCATTGTTTTAATATGACATTATACTGCAGATCTTGGATCAGCCAGTAAATTAAGATCCATGTGTTGACTTCTCTCACTCAGGTCCAGGATAAATATAGCTTTATAAAAATATTCATTTGAAACCTATGCAGACAGGAGTAGTGGTCTTGCTATTCCAGATCTCCTTTTAAGAGATATATCCAGTGCTACATTTATCAAGCCTACAGGGTATATCTCTTTTTCATACCACTGTATCTGCCAGCAACTGGAAAAACCTGCATGTACGTATTGGAGGCTCTGAAAAGCCTTGCAGGGTGTCATTCATCTCTTCATATCTTGGGTCATGATAGGAGCTCACAGAGTATTCCCCAAGTCCACTGAACTGGCATAAAAGAAACATGTTATTTCCAGACTAAGAAGCCACACTGCTGGCCCTAATTTATCATGGGTTTGTTGATCAGAAAAGTGAACTGTAGGACAAGACTGTTTACATTACCAAGACTAGTGGCTAAATTACTTTAAAAACATTGGATTCACTTTGTACTATCCAACTGTGGTAACAAAGAATAAATAAATGGGATTAGATTTGTTAGTGTGTGACAGAAGGAGATAAGGAGAAAGTATCTGAAGTTAGTAGATAAATTAGGACTGAGACACGAGCATGTCTCCAGTTGAATAATTTTGTTTCTATACTACCACTTGTTTGTTGTTACAATCAGTTTCTCATCTAAGCTGACTCTACCCAGGAAGGTTGGACCAGATGACCTTCAGTGGTTACTCCCAACCTAAATTATTCTACAACTCTATCAAATTCTATTAGTATCTTTCAGAGATGTGAGTTTAATGTCTGGTAGCCTTCACTCTCAACTTTGGCCCATGACTGACTTGTATTACTGTTCACCTGATGCTGGAAAACAGCTTGGGGAACACAGGTGGGATAAGGTGGGGTGGTAGGAGGAGAAGAGAGCCCATGAAGGAAAGAGAAGCTCTGCATCTGTAAAACTTAACAATTATCTGAGTTTAGTAAAACAGGAATGATCTCATAGCTTTTCTGATAAGACCCCAGATCAGCTTGTTTTCGTTCTCTGAATTTAGAAATATGAAGAGGATTAGCTGCCATGCTTTCATGTGTGAAAAGAACAAATGATTTTATTCATGTCATAGGCTAGGGATTGCTGACTGCTAATCAGACAAAACTGTTCTGATATGTTTGCAAAGCAACATCTGCATAATACTCAGTGGCTTTATTTTATAAAGGCCCTTTTGCTCTTCACTTCAGAATGTGAAATCAATCAGGGGTTTGAGCTCAAGTCAGCAATTATCAGAGGCAACAAAGGGCAAATACTGACCCTGGGTTTGGTTTGGCAACAGCAGGCAGAAAAGTGATTCACAGCTTTCAGTCTGTCAAGCATCTGGCAGTAGCCAGCACTAAGATGATTTTATTCATGACACTGAACAGCTTCATGTTTTCACAAGTTTCCCTTTGCATCACTAGGACAGTTGAGAATTGGTTTATCCAAAACATTCCAATGATCAAAATCCCATATCCTGCACATATAACTCTTAAACCATCTTTCCCTACTCCTGGCTTGGGGAAGATTTCAGGTCACACTTTCTTCTTCTCTCTCTCTTTTTTTTTTTTTTTTGAAGTATACACTTGCATCATTGTTTACCCAAACCAAAAACCTCTCAACTGTGAGAGTATGCAGGGCATCTACAACATTTTATTTTTATTCCTTTCTCCTGTCTCCAAGTCTTCATGGCCAAATAGAGCAGTTATGATACCCATCTTCTACACACAGCTGCCATCTGCATATTGACATGACTGCCTTAATTTTTCTCCTAGCTCAAAGTACCTGTTTCCTTATCTCCCAGAAAAACTATTTTAACGTCCAGTAATGACACCTAGTTAAAAGACAACTGATGCAAACCAACAAACGTTCTCAGTTTGTCTAACAAAGATGACACAAATGAGTGGAACAAAAATATAAAGCACAGGATGAGAGACCATGCACTCCACACCTGTGCAGGGTATCCTCCTCACAACACTCCACAGCCATCTGCTGAGCAGAGAAAACAAGGACACAAGGGCTGACAAGCAGCAGCCCAGGACAGCCACCTGGTCTTTCCTCAGTATCCAGAGGAACTACAAAGCCAGTAAGTCCCTTTACACTTTCCCAGCAGGTGCAATGATAGGTACCTACCTACAGCTTGTTTAGAGTAACTGCAGCTCACTATGAAGTTTTGCAACTTTCTATCTTTTTGTTTCTTTGGAATACATGGCCTTTGGAGTCTTCTGATCTGGAATGCTGGCCACTTTACCCTGTGGGAAAACCTATGTCTGTACAGGCAAGGGAGAGGGCAAGAGAGCATGACAAGAACAAGCATGTTTATGTATGATATCTTTTATAATCGTCTTCCTTCTGTACTTTATGAAGGTAATAAAAAGAAACAGCATGTTTTATTACTTCTTTCAGGACTTTTCCTAAAACTCATGTGAAGGAGATAGAAGAGTTTACATTTAGACTCAGAAATATTAAGATTTCTAGAGAGGCAGAACTTTTTCTTCCCTCTATTTCCTCAGTTGCTCTCTTTAGGAAGGCTACTCACATAGCTAAGTAGAAGTGTTTCTCCCCAACCCCCACAGAAGTCTTATTATTGCAGAACTAGAGGCAAGAGTGGAAGGAAGTTGAGTCCAAAGTCCTCTTTCTGCACTCTCCCTTACTGGCAATATCTGTGCTCTGCCTGATGTGCTTCACCTACATGAAAGCAGAGGGAAAAGTGGGAGGGAGCACGTGAACTTCACAGAGCGGTGAGTCAGCTGATACAAACAAGAATGATTCAAGCACAAATATATACCTGATATTCAGGTTTCTGACTCCACTTCCATTCTACAGAAGAGGTGCCCCACATCTGTTTTGGAGCCCATCCTTTTCAGTTGCACCTATCTCCATTCTCCTGGACAAGGAAGCCCTATCTCCATTCTCCTGGACAACGAAGCCCCACAAAGCCTGAACTGAGTGGGAATGCTGCTCTCTGTTCAATAAAGCACGGACCAGATGAAACATCAGCTGAGAAAGTAGCGGGGAGGACATACACCACACAAACACATTCTTTTCCTGTTTCTCCTTCTCTACATGCACTTCATAAAGCTGGCATGACACCAATCATTGCACATCTTGGAAGAGAAAAGTCAGGGAGAGACAGTTCCCTAAAATCAACTGTAGTTGTACAGCATTTGAAAGTTACCAGAGTCCAAATAATAATCCAAAACATTGAAATAATGTTGAAAGGTTCTTTAAAATAGCTTCCCACAGAACATGAGCCAGGAGAAACAAACACACACAACCTCCCCGCCCCCCCCCCCCCCCCCCCAACAAACCAGGAAAACTCAGCTGGAAAGCAGGAAATTTCCTATCTCCAGCAAATGATAGATCTGGTTCTGCCTCAAGCAATTCAGTGACCAAAAGTATTTATGGTAAAATACCTGTGAACCATATCACAGAACTGTACAAAATATCCCCAACTTAGTGATCTGGCTGAATGCGAGTGTTTCTGAATCTGCCTTGGTACTGGCATCTCTTCTGTTTCCTTTTATATCAAATCTAAGCCTATTGGTCTGAAATTATATGACCAGCTACGATATTGCTCACCCATGCCCACACCTTATGTCTAGAAACAAGAGGACCTGACCCACCCCACTTCTGTCACAATGGTTCTTACCTGCATCTGGGACCCAATAACAGTATTATTGCAGGCCAACTCTGTTTTGTTGATTGTGTCTAGCATAGCAGTTTTCCCCACGTATTCTTTATTAGAGTTTAGATGACGCTCCAACAAGTTCTGTACATCAGCACTGTACTGGTTAGTAAAGGCTTCTTCGTACTGATCTGTCCAGAGTCGTATGCGATTCTCCCACCCTTCAGCTGTGTTTTCATCCAAGGCATGTGCTTCAGAAGGGGAATTCTGCACCAAACAGCAAAGAATGAATGCCTAGCACACAATGGGAAAAACCTATCCACAGCTGTCTGAGCATATGAATATGCTACAAAAAAGGCAAATCCATTCCAAGCTAAGAATGTGCCAGTTATGAGGACACCTTTTTCAGAACCTGCATCCGTCAGAACATTGTACAACAGTGCCGCTTAGGAATCTACAGAGAACTCTGTACAGGACTAAGACCTCTTGAGAGCTGGTCCTCGGCACTGCTACATACAAGAAAATTAAGCTAGTACATAACCAGAAAAAGTTTAAGTCACTTTGGAAAAATAATTAAGTAGATTAAAAAAGCGAAGGAACAGAACACACAAAGGCAAATAAATCTCATGTAGGCTTTTCCTACAGTCAACCCACTCATGTTCAACATAATGCTAGATGATGCTGACTGCATCTCAATCTTTGCAGTGACTGATCCGAAAATACTTCTGAACCTTCTAGCTAAACGGTCATCAGGGTTTCAAGAAACTGAACGTAGAGCATAAGCTAATACCCAGAGGGTTACAAAGGCAAGCCCTAAGCAGTGTAAAGAAGAGAGGGCAAAATCAGGTAATCCATTTATACCACCTTGTAAGGGAGGGGAAAAAAAGAAGCTGGTAGGAAAAAAAAAAAAAAATTAAGCTTCATTCTTTACTTTACAATAGTTGAAGTAATTCAACAAATAGTATTCCAGAGGGCAGTAACTCAACTGGCTTCATATGGGACTGAGACATACATGCCACTGAGGTATTAGTGACAAGGACCACTGAAGAACAATCATTATTTGCATCATACATATTAAAAGCATTAAGAGTTTTAATGCATTTTTACTCTCTCAAGGCACTTGCGTACTATGGAGACAGGCACATACAGACACACCACAGGACTGTTCTATTTCCTCTGAGCCACCTGCTAGAAGCTACAGTACTGGGGTCAGATGGAATTGGGTGTACTTTAAGGCACCTCTTGTGTTTCTAGGAACACGTTTAGCTCAAAATGCAAGCCTACTTTTTTGCCAAATAAACTTTCTATCAGATAGCCACACCTACCAGTATTGCAGAAAGTCAGAGATAAATAATCGTCCCATCCACCCCTAGTAAGGGGATGTGGAGAGAAACAAGGCAACACTGCTAGGGACTCCCAAATTTAAACTTGCGTACTACTTTGATGCCCAAGCTTAAAATAGCATTGATGCAATCAAATGATAACTGACCTCACAGAAGAGTGGCCACAACCAGTTCTACATCCCTCACATCAAGCACCCCACTCCCAAGTGTCATGAATCAGTCATATCTCTTGGAACTGGATGACATTACCTTACAGAAAGCTATGTGAAGCAAAAGCAAGGTTCAAGGAGCAATTCCTGTGATACCCTTTTGAATAGGCCTGCTTGTGGTGCATGGTAAGGCTTAAGATTATTCTGAGGTTTGTCCCACAATCAGAAATTCCCCAGGCAAACCAAGAGAGATACAAAATACAGGGCAAAAACCGCACCACCATCACAGAGGGTTCTCAGTTCTACTCACCTTCATCCTCAGAGACTTTCGGGAGCCCTCTCGAAAGGCCTGTCCCCCGAACAAGGAGAGAGAGAAAAAAAACCAAACTATTATGTATTTCCTCAGAATTAGCGTCCCAGAACCACACTAGATCTTACTCCAACAGACCAACCCTTAACAAAAGATGACAAGAATTACAGGAAGACCTATACAAGAAGCAAAGGACTTGAACAAAAAGACTCTGCAATGCAAATCCAGTGGAAACTGCTGAAAACCTTGATGGCCAGGATTTCTGAACTAAAAAGGCCTGCCTCATACTTAGTAAAAATCTCAAGATCAAAACCAAAACTATCCCGATTAACCCCACTTGCTTTGACAGAAGGAAGGGCCAACAGAATGAAGCTGGTTCACAACAAAAAACCTGAAGACCTCACATGGCTCCTGCTCACAGTCTTTTATTTAATCAGTGCCTACCAGAAGAACTTCAAGAGAAACCTAACCTGGGGAAAATCATGGTAAAGCTAGCAGATGATGGGAAAGAACCAGCTGCTCACACACTTGTATTCTAATATAAGCAATCCAAAATTATTTCAGTCCTCAAACCCTCACAAACAAGACAGTAAAGTCATCCTTCAACAAATGTTCATCACTACCTACATAGTTTTCCACACAGGCACTATCTCTGTCCCTGAAGAACAGTGCGAAGAAGCTCTGCAGCCCAGATTCCTTAACATAGCCTGCTAAGAAATGCCATGCTCCCTTCATTTTTCATTCCATTCACAGACTGCCCCTTTGTCACAAACAGATGGACTCCAAAAGCTATTTCCCCAAATCCTAATAGAGCAGAAGGGAAACTATGTAATTGAATCCAAGCTCTGAGCATGAATGGACAGCATTGGGAAATAAGGGTGGAGTTCCAGTAAGGTAATTTTTAAACCAGCAGCCACGTAGTCTAGCAGGTCACAAATACAAGGCGTCACGTTATTACACCAGAAAGTGCAATTCCTGACAAAAGGAACAAAAGGTTTTTGTCCTGACAAAGACAAAAGTTTCTTGTCAACTGCCAGCTTGTCAACCTGCTCTCAACAATACTCCACACAGCATTTGGTAGGAACTGTAGCAATTGTGTCTCACTCCACATACCTTGATCTTTTTGGCCTTTGGAGCAGTGCGAGCTTTTTCTGTACTCCTCTTCCTCTTCTTAGGTTTGCTTCTACGGACACGGTTGACAGTCAATGTGATGCTTGTAGGGGTGTGCTGCGTAGCTGTGTACAGCACTGTAGAGGGAGATAGTTCTTCATCCCAGCTCTCAGTTGCACTGCTGTCCCCACCTATAGAGAGGAGTGATTTGTTAGCAACGTTTTTATTCATCCCAGAGAGAACAGCTTACCCTTATGTCCATTTTCATCAAGACAACTTGATGACCCTGCATAGCTCTTCCCTGACAAAACTATACCACCTCAGTTTTCCCACCCAAACTGGGAACAGGTGTCCCAAACTTCTGATATCTCATAGAATGGCACTGATGAACATTACCCTTTTCTGTTCGCAAGACAGTGTGATTTTCCCAAGAGCTAACTGAGGTGAGGCAGAAGGAGAGGAGAAAATCCCAGTGGTTGGGAGGCAAAGAACATTAGCGGGCACAGATCATGGTTATATGCTTACAACAGCCAAAAGACAAAGGTCTTGTAGAAAGAAAGCAAAAGTCGCTGTTACCAGAATTACAACCTCAAGCTCACCTGACACGTTGTCCTGCTTCCGGCGGCGGAGTCTGATCACCTTCCCCCTGCTCATTCCTCTGCCAAAGGAGAATGCACAATTGAAGCTGGTTTGTAGGAGTAAAGTCACTTGAAATTCAACAGGATGTCACAAGATGCGTGCCCTCAGTGGGGCCCAGGATGATAAGAACATCGATTTAACATCCTCATCTCCACTCCTGGTGCCACCAACACTTGTCAGGCTGACAACGCAAAGGAGGAGGGTCAATACTGGGTAAAGCACTGGAAAGAACGCTCCAGTTAGCAAAAGGAAGTCCGTCCCACAGCCCAAACGTGACACGGTTCAGTATGAGAAGTCAACACAAGGAGCAGTCCAGATCTGCACTGCACCAAAGCTTACCTGCACTTTTCACACTTGAGGAGGAAACCATCTTGGGAGACACTGCAGTGGCACCAAGTGGGAATTGATTCTCCTTCTGAGGAGCTCTCACTGTCCCCGGAGTTCTCCTCATCAGGTGAGTGCAGGCCGTTCAGTTCTGCACGAGGTATAATGGTCTGGACAGGAGGAGAGGCTGGCGGTGTTGGAGGAGGAGGGGCTCCATAATTATGATCCTGAAAACGAGTATTTGCAGTACTACTTTTAATGTGAAGATATGATGCCTAGAAACTGAAGTCCCAAATCCACAGTTCCCAGGTTATTATTTAACAACTGGTGTAAAACAGTAGTCTGAATTCCTCGATCTACCAAGAAGGTAGAACAATAGCTCTGAAAGATGTGAACGGTTTTCTTCTGCACCAGTAAATTAAATTCAAAACCTATGAAAACAACTAGGCTATTTCAACATTAACTGTTGTACAGCTAGTAATCCAAGATGACATCAGTGGTCAAACACTGAAACTGGTTGCCCAGAGACGTTGTGGAGTTTCCATCTGTTGAGATATTCAAAACCCAACTGGACACCCAAACCACAACTAGGCAACCTGCTCAAGCAGAGTCAGCTTGAGCAGGGGGGTTGGATTACGTGATCTCAAGAGGCCCCTTCCAACCTCAATGATTCTGTGAGGTCCCGTTCATCCCATAGTTTGAAGCCATGCTCCCACTCTTCCTGACTGTTCCTTGTTTCTCAGAGCTATAAGTTACCAACATGAAAGTCTGCGCAGTTGAAACAAGTATAAATAGTGCACAATAAACCAAACGGGGCATAAAATTACCACCAGGAAAATATTATGTATTCATGTATATTCACACTTCATTCATATACTTCAGTTAAAAATCTATCACCTAGAACACTAATAAAGCTTGCTTTATAGAATACACAAGACTTCACAAACAATAAACACACAAATGCAAAATGTATGGCAGAACTCAGCTGTAACTCTGTTCCCTAATAAATAAGCCAAAACTCCTAAGGCTTAACAGGCAAAAGACTATGGAACAAGGAGAAAAGAGTAAAGTAGACAGTAAAGAGCTGATTCACTGCAGAGAGAGTACTCACTGCGTAAGGCAGCCCGCGATAGCTGTGTTTCTGGGTGGCCCCATAGCCGTGGCTGGAGTACACATTCTTCTCACTGACAGCTGGACTAGCTTCCACAGACTCTGGGCTGCAGAAAGGGCCAGAAGCAAAACCCATCAATACAACATCATTTTTTTAGTGCCAGTATTTCACTGCTCTCTTCTGTTCAACACATGAGCTCAAAATGAAGAAACTTCACGAAATTGAGGTGTTATTATGCACTTCACCAGGCATCATGTGTGCAGAAGTTGTACAGGATGAACCTGCTTTCAGAGGGAAGGAACTGAGTAAGGGCCACCCTGGATAACTCATTAAACTTGGTCTCAATCTGGGAAGTTAAAAATAATTAGCATGTAAGAAGCTCAGTTTCCTTATAGTTGAGGAAGTTGGGTCTAGTTCAGCATTCACATCTGAACTCAGCCAGCCTAATCTAAAGCCACTGAACAGTACTGCCATGTTATCTCTGCAACAGCTTATTTCAAATAGCAGCTAAGCAGCTTTCTTTCCTGCATCTGTGCTTGTTTCTCTCTCCCTCAGATACTAATTGTTAGCTGAATCCAACATTCTTGATAAAGCCTGCATGAAACCTGCAGCTGTCCTGACAGCAACTACCAGGAGTTGGAGATTCCTGTTACAAAGAGGCAACAAAATTCATGACCTGGACAGACAGTGGCCACAGACAAATCAGATTTGCCATGCGCTTTCTATAGAGCAACATGGTGTGCAATGTGCTGAACAAGAAATTTGCTGCTGAGGTACAATGCACTCTTCCACCACATGGTGGTGAAAAAAAACAGCTAAAAATGAAAGGTATATCCTTAGCAGAAAGCTGCAGAAACCCTACTCAGAAAAGGGACAGCTGCGGTTCAATGCAGGGAATATTAGATAATGAGGCTACAGACAGAATACAAGCAAGGAAACACACTGTCTGTTACAAGTAGAAGATACAAGTCAGCTAACCTCTGCACAGATCAGAAGAAGGGCCCATATCAGAATACAGCAGAATATTACTGAATCCTATCTGCAGGTGAAATGTTCTTCAAAATTATAGCATGGAGCTGAGCAAGCAGGAAATAAAAAGAGTGTAAAGGAAAACTTTACCTTGGACCTCTGCTGCTCTGGTGAGATCTTGCAGGATTCTCAGTGGTTCCTACATTGTCAGCGTGAATCAGGCAGTACTCAAAGAACAATGGCCAGTGGTCACGCGTGGGGCAGCATTTAGGCACCACCTAAGAACACTAACCCCTGTGCCCTTTGGACTTCCTACTAGTTTTTGAAATCTCTGCTGCATTGAAGTTTGCCCCACCCTGCCACAACCTGATATACTCTCCAACGCACTAACCTTCTGAGCTTCTGGCTTATTCTGGAGTAAGGTGGATCTGTCTTTGTAACATAAAGGGAGCAATAATTTATTGCACAAAGAACTGCAGAAAGTAGAAGACCTTAAACCTGTGCAAACCACGCTTTTGTAGCTCAGGATTCAAGAGCATGACATGATAAATTCAGTTGGTTTTCAATGTAACTACAGCCAGCTAAATTGTCAAAACCAGGAAATACAGGTGGTGATACCTCTCAGAGGATACATTTCTTAATAAAAGACACCGTGCAGAGTTTGCCACATAATCCAGCCTTGCTGGATCTTTGCAACAGTCCTTTAGGACTTCCAGATTGGTACACAGTTAAATCCATTCAGGTTTAACTGTATCTTCAGAAACAATATTAGAAGGAACAGAGCCTAAGCAGCAGATCTGTCCTCTGTCCAAGTCACCCACATTCCTAACTTCAGTCAGCCTCAAATACCAGCAATGCTGCCGCAAGCATTAGCAATAAAACTTCAAGACTGTTGGTGCAACGGTGTCCAGGGGCAACAACACTGGGGCCCATGCTTCCTCAGCAGCAGCCTGCCAAGGAGCTTCAACAACTTCCAATATGCAGTCAGACTAACACAGCGTAACTACTCTGCAGCCTCCATGCCACCCTCAGATGAACACAAACACCCTTCAGCATTTTCACCTCCCCTCTGTATCAGAGGCCAGGGGAAGATGCTAAAGCTCAGCCTGAAAAGAGGGGCAGCTAGTTTTCCTTTTACCTTCCCACAGCCTTCCTGATGCGTATCTTTGAACTCAATCCCTTATAAGAGACAAGAAGCTCAGATACCCCAGACTTCATGCATCAAACTAGTAGAGTTTCAAAGAAGCGGAGGATAGCCTTAACTTTGAACAGATTCATGAAGGACACTTCAGCACTAAGTAACAGTGCATCAATGCAAAGCCTGGAGAATAAAGTCCCGGCATTCCCAATTTTTAGAAAACAGACAGAGAAACCAACTCAGAAATCTTCAAAAGCCTTTTTTCAAAGCACTCCAGCCTAGCCTCAAGTTGGACCTACAAATTTCTTACAACGAGGGAAAAAGAAAATGCTTTGCAGAAGGTTTATAGACAGTCTTTTTGATATTTAATTGCTACAAGGGACGTGTGTAGATATATCTGGCTCTCCGTTCTACCATGCTCAGCTCTGAAAGCAAAGTGCCTAGTATATGAGTAAACTATTTAGCACTCTTTCTCCTGTCATAAACAGTTTAAAATTCCTGCATGTTGACTCTTTAAAGTGCTGGTGTGGGAGAAGCATGGTGACAAGCAATACTGAAATGTTAAATCTTGAAAAGTGAAGGATCATATACCCACTGCAGATGACTTACTAGATTCTGACTCCCTGTTTAAAAACATGTAAAAATATGGGCTTTAGGATGGAATGAAGCATCACGAAGAAGAATGCCTAGAATGGGGCCAGTGCCAAGACAGACAAAAAAGAGCATTAGCAGTCTTGCAGAGAGTGCAACTGTGTAGTCAAACTCTGTGCATAGTCAAAGCAGGGCAAGATGGAAGGGAAAAACAATGATTCATACCCTAGCCTACTGCTCTTACAGCTGAAAATTAATAGAGTCTGGAGCAATATCTGTTCTACACTAATCAATCTGACAAGCAGGTATTTGCACAGTAGGTACCTTTAAATAATACATGGGGGAAATCTGTCTCCAAAATGCCCTTTGTAAATTTTTGTAAAGAGATGCTATAGTCTGTATTTCAAAGGATGCAGGAAAGCAGGAGGTAAAAGCACACAGAAATAACTTGAGCCCTCCCTCTCGCCCCCAACAAAAACATAGTACTCATCCGAGCTGACATCATTCTAACACGGGTTTTGAGAAAAGATCACAATGCAATATTTTCTGAAGTTGAATGTTCCTGACTCCTGCAGAAGCAGACTCTTTTTAAAAGAAATGGTAAGTCCCCTCCAACAGGCCTCAGAGACAGGACTGCAGTGAGAGCCCTGCACAGGGTCCTGTGGTGGGGACCCTGAAGGATTGCCCACTGAGGTGTGCTTCTTGGAACCTGCTCAGGGGCAGAAACAAAATAAAGGAGTCTGCACAGGCTGATGCTGTCTCACATCTCTAGCCAAGCTCCAAAGGGGTCCAGAAATCAGTCATGTAAGATTGGTACTGAGTCTGAAGCAATAGACTCTACTGAGAGGGAGGATCAGCACATTGATCCCTCATATGACATAGCTTTTGGGAAAGGAGCTGGCTTGTACCTTGCCAACTTCAAGCAAGGGTACAGCAAATGCACAACTGTCTGCACTCGAGTATAGACTTACTAGCCAAGCTGACACAAAACTCATGGTTGAGTGCCTCGTACTGTTAGAATTCTCCTTTTCCCCATCTCCCGTGTCAAACTTACCAATCTCTGTAACACTGCATTTGTTAAACACTGAGAGTCTGTCTCTGCATTCATCTGTCACACAGCCAGTGGACCAGCACCCCCTTTCTCCCCAGTGGAGAAAGCACCAGCACCAATCCTGCAGCCCCACTCCAGGGCAGCCCTCTGACACCCTCCCCTCCTCTTCTCCTCCTCCATGGGGTAACACTCACTCCGATCCTGCAGCCATGTCGGAGTAGGACGTATCTGGTGTGGTGACGCCCAGAGGGATTGCAATGCTCATGACGCCCGTCGGGGATCACGGAGTCCAGAGGGCAGCGACTGGCCGCTCCGAGGGCGGAGAGGAGCCGCAGAGCCTCGGCCAACACGTCACGGACATGGGGAAACCTACCGGGGTAGAAACAAAGCATTGCATCTCCGTTACAGGATGAGCTCTCCCTGTATACCCCTAAAGAAGGCTTCCACAGCAAAAGAAAAGCAGAAATAGATTTCCATCAGTGACATGGCACATAATTTTTATTTCATTTTCTTATGTGGGGCCAGGGAAGAGGTAGATGGTAGTAGTTTGGTGAGGTATTTTTGGTTTTTTTTGTTTGTTTGGGGTTTTTTTTGTCTTGTTTTTTTTTTACAGTCTTGGACTGACATGCAATGAGTTGCTTGGCCATAAAGCCGATAATGATAGTTCCCCCCTCCCCCAACTAAACTTGGGACTAATTATCAGATAAGCAATCTATTAGCTCCTTCTGCATATAAGCAGCAGCTGTCACCTATCACCCACAGCCCTCCATCAGCATTTCCTAACTCCTTCCCTGAACAAGTTGCAGGCAAAGCCCCATCTGGGAGGACAATGAGACAGAGCCGAGGTGGACTGAGCTGAGACCTCTCACTTGAGATCAGCTTATATTTGCATTCACTGGGCCCACGGCACAGGCGAGCGTGACTGGCAGAGCGGCTATCCCCACACCACCGACAGCCTCCCCTCTGCAAACAAGGCCCGGCCTGGATTCTACACCAATTACTCAGTCTGGCGAGCCCTGACGCAGCGGGCCCTGACTTTCCGAAATCCCAGCTGACACCTCCCCGCGGCAGAGCCACGTCAGACATCTGGGCGCTCGCGCATAGGCCGCTCCGATGAGAAACACGGCGGGGCCATTGGCTTGGTGCGGGGAACCGGGGTGAGTCACAGCGGCATCACCGGGCGCAGCCACCGGCCGACCGTGCTGGGGCCGGCAGGGAAGCCCATGCCCGGGCTCCACCTTCCCTGCTGACCGCAGCATTTTGGTAAGGCAGCGAGCGAAATCGCCGATAAACGCAAACTTCCAAGGGTCAGACGGCGGATAGAAGTAAAACAGGATCAGCTCCTCGTTATGTAAATAACCTCAATAACACAGACGTTCATAAAGGAGCTATTATTCTATGCGGCTCTGAAGAAAACCCCCACGATGCAGAGAAAGGCTGCATTTCCGCACATAGTAAAGGTAGCTCTAAAACCAACGAAAACTAGCAACAACTTAGCCAGCCTCTTTGCAGGTTAAACTTTTAAGGGCAGCCTTGAATAACTTTCCGCAGTCTTTCCCCCGACTCTGGCAGCGCAGATGAGCCAGCCTGCCCTCGCAGCCGGCCGTCACATGCTCCCCGGCATCTCAGGGGCTCTGCCAGCAAACCCTCCTGGGCTACAGACAGGCCACGAGCCAAGTTTTCCTGTGGGTAGTGAATTTCTCACAGGGAACTGCCTTTGGACACCATAGTCCAGCCATTGTTTAACACACAAAAACCCCCAGAAACACAAAAACACACACTCACTACAAGGGCAAATGAAGGAAGACTGAGAGAGAGTCAGAAAGTTTAAATGCCACATACTATATTGCCTTTTTCTGTCTTAAAAGGCAGGCCGCTTCTCTTAGCACGAGGAAATATTTTCCTTCATCAGTATAAATCCCTAAGAGAAATCCTTCTGATAGTATGACAGGCATACAGCGAATTACAGAAGTAGCACGTAAAGATTTCTAAGTGGTCTGTGGCAATTCCCTGTTATGCCCCAAAGCAATGGTCTCGCACGGAGGTGGGAGATGAAAAAGAGAACAGGTAGGACTAAGCTCACAAGCAGCTCAAACCCAAGACAGCCCAGGTGTCCTTGAGTGTGTTTTCTGGAAAAATAAAAAGAAAAATAAAAGGACCTTTAAGGAAGTGTCTCATTTACCCTTTTTCATGCTTGTAACAGAATTGTGATTTCTACAGATGAGACAAACTACTGCTAAAATACAGCTAAAAGCTACAGACAGCAATCCCTGCTTCAATCCAGTGTCACATAAAAGTCTGGCACAAGGTTAAAAGAAATAGGACAAGTTTCTCAGTGTCTGAAGCACCCTTCGCTTTTAAGGGACATAGAAACACCCCCCCCCCCATCTTTTTAAATACTTGCTTCGATTTTTTTTTTTTCCTATTGATCTCTTGCCTTTGCCATGACCATATGCAGCAGGCAGCAGCACAAGATTTCATCAGGACAAATTCCAGCCTCCTGCCTGCTCATGACTCAGCAGAACAGGAGGATTTCAGGTGCTGCTTCTGGACTTGAGAGCCACAGGATATCTGGTCAGTCCTGGGATAACTGGGACAAGTTTTCAGCTTTCTCATAGAAAGCCTTCTTCCCATCAATGTTGTACAAACACTGTTGCACTGAAACGGTCTGGTAACTCCCACTTTTGGGAAAGAGATTACTGGAGAAACATGAAATACCAAACAGAAAGGTTAGACAAGGTGAGTTCCAGTTCAGCTGCTTTTGTGTTGACCCAGCAGTACTTGCCCAACCATCACCCATGCTCAGATTTTGCTGTTTGTTGCTACTGTTTTATATGTACTTTCAACTCTGACAATGTAACGTTCAAAACGAATTGCTGAGACCAAGCTGAAGTGCTGTCCAAGACCGCATCACCTTCAGGCTAGATTACAGTCTGGTCTTCATGAAACTTGGCCTGGTAACACCCAAAACACTAACCTGCACAGAAAAAACATGGGGGTTGAGGTCAAAATGTTCACCCATCGAACTGGCTAATTTTCTGTATATACAGTCCCCAAGCTCCTTCCTACCTCTCCTCCCCAAAATATAGAGCTATTCAGGAGAAAAAAGTCACACCAAGTTCTCTCCAGTGCCACTGGAAGAAGTTTTCCTAAAATTCAAAGTCTTAATACAAATTTGCTGAGCTTCAGACCACAACACAAACCTATCTCCCTTGTGATATAATTCTTGAAACCAAATGGAAACCGGAATTTTGATGGCCTAACAGGTAAATAATACTTAGCTGGTTTTGGAAAGGCAGGATTTAAAGATGTATTTTTTTCCCACATTTGGCATCTACACGCCTGCCTCCTTAACCAGTCATACCAGTATAAAGACACCTGGTCTTCCCCAACATCATCAAAACAGCCCAGATGAGCATCCACCCGCACAGCCACCCCAGCATTGGGTTCCCTGATTCTCACTCGGCACATGTTACACACCAAGGGACTCGACCACCTTCAGACCAAAACCATAAGTGGTTGCCTTAGCTAAAATGGGAATACGCGCTATTCAATTATTTCAGGTAACATTCTGTATCGGCGGAAAGGACTGTAATAAATCTAAGGTGGCCAAGCAAAGGTTAGGCAACACCTGCTGTAACAGTGAATTTAATTTTCAAAACTCTGTTTAGGATGCAGCAGCTGCAGCGCTGCATTGGCTCACTTCCACAACCACTGCCATCCATGTTACAAATAAAGTAGATGCAGAAAATTTACTGCTGGAAACTCTTTTCATTACTTGTGGTGTTAAAAGTCAGTATTAACAGGGACAATCAAGCATGGCCAGTCGAACAGCTCACTAGAGTCTCCTCCTTCAAGATGTGGTCATTCCCGTTTTCACTGTTGTCCCAGTCTCACAGACACCTCTGGGCACCCGTGGTGTGCAACACTTGGTGACAGACTCTACAAAATATTTATGAGCACCATGAAAAAAATCACCCCCAGACAAAAAAACCTGGGCACAGCCTCACAGACCACACATGTTACCTAAATTCAGATGCCAAGACTCCATCACCATTTGGTGCTGCTCAGGTAACACTACACAATCTCAGGGGGGACAGAGCACCCCCCTTGCACCCTCCCATGGTCACAGACTCAAGGGTAAAGCAAGTTACCACAGAGGGAAAACAGAGAGATTCAGTCTGTTTCTACGCAGCATCAGTGCACATCTATGAGTCTGTGTCTACAGAGGACTTGAAATACTTTAACATTGTGCATGCAGTATCTCATGCGTTGCTGAGAATGATAAGGTAACACTGGTACAAAACACACTGTGGACAAACTGAGAAAAGCCTTTTCTGATTATATACGACTTCAACGTGTTGCAGGGCAAGGAGGACAGGGAAATCCTCTCTGCCTGCACTGACGATGACCACTTATCATGTATCTCTTGTTCGCAGAGAGCAAAGGACAAACAAGTGCTTCCTTTACCACTCGCCACAACTCCAGTTACTGAAGTCCCAGAACTGAATGTAGATCCAAGACTTTTGACAACCTAGGATTACAAGTGTCCAAATGACAACTGCCGTCCTCTTCTCCATGCTCAGCAACAGGCCTACAGGTCATCTATATAGGATGAGCTCCATATATAATGAATCGCACATCCTTAAGCTCCCAAGACATTACCAGTCACATCAAATTCAAAGCACGTTTTTCTCCTGCATCTCCCACTGCCAAAGGCCAGAGCTGGTGGCAAACTGGAAATAGCAGCTCTGACATGCAGCCTTCCTTGGCATCCTTTCCATCAACCTCATCTGGGACAGAGCCAGCAAATTCTGACCAGTTCATACTTATGCTGTCATCTGCATCAGTAGCAAACTACCCTGCAAGTGCAGCAGTACAAAAACCATTAACAGGCTTACAGATCCTACTCATTCACCTTCTCCCCTAGAAATTTCAGAATAGCCAAAATCTATGGAACATCTAATGTAAACATGAAGTGCTTTAATTACCATACTGAAAAAATCCCGTCTCATCAGCCTGTGCCACCCAAACACGAGCGCCATCCACCCCAGTCCAGTCAAGCACTGCCCGTTCTTTCCAGCACACCCATAAAGCTCATGTCAAGGGCAAATCCTCACAGAAGGGCAAGCACCTTTAATGCAAACAGAATCAGATCAAGAGTTTTTGTGTTTAAAACAGCTAGCTCTAAAAAAATGCATCAAATTCCCAGAATTTTAGACATGTTGTTCTATAAGGACACCTACACAGAGGCAGGGGCAGAGCAGACAAATCCTTAAGTCATTTAGCTCCAACTTATTCTGAAACATACAGATTCCTAAAAGTACTTGAATTGTGCCTCAACCTACCAATACAAATGCTTAGCTCTGCTCTGAAAACAAACTGGGTTCACTAAGCAGCAAGGAAACAACTGTGCCAGTTTTAAAAAATGAAATATTGACATGAGTATTTACTGTTATCTTTAGTACCATATATCATCTGCTAGCTGACTGACAAAGCAGGACAGCAATCCATCCATCCATCCCGTGGCGTCTGGGAGAACTCAGTCCTAGTCTAGAACAAAAAGGATCAAACTAACAGGCAACACAAATATTCATTACTAGCTAGGTATGCATACTGTGATAACCAAATTATTGACAAATACAGTGCAATGGTTAAAGATTTATCTGTCTTACAGCTTTCTTAAGACTCTCTCCTGTTTTATACATAAGTAACTATATGCAAAAAGAAATGCTTGTACGTATACATTTGCTTCAGAGTTCAACTTGCTCTCTGGGATCTGGAGAACCATGATAAAGCACTAACAAGCTCTTAGAACAAGAACAACAACATTTTAAAATTTAAGTAATCAAAAAGCAACAACCTAGCAAGACCTGATCCTGCTCACCATGCTGTGCAAGACCTGGAGTCAAGGATCAGGGAGAGACTGCTGCTTTTAGGACACAGGTGATTTCAAACAGCTTTTGGGCCTATGCATCAGTCAAGTTGTTCCATACAAGATATGAAATCATATTAACGATTCCCATTATTCTTAAAGTACTTTATGGAAGCACTGGAAACTACATCAACACATGTCTACAAATACACCTACTTAGCTAAAGTCAGCATGATAAAGCCATTAAGTGAAGGCTATGTAAGCCACATTTAAAACTGAGGTACAAGCAAGTTAAACTGATTTTGATAAAATTTGGTAAACAGCTGGAAACTAAAAATCTTTTGATTAAATTTACTTAAACTAGGTTTAAGCTATTTTAAGGCAATTTTCATCATGTCCATCCATGGGATTCCATCATTTTAGGTGATGAAGAAAACATCAATTTTAGTCAAACTCCTCTGCAAACAACACCCTAGGGGACTACAAACGATGACAGTGAGCAACTGAAAGAAATTAAACCATCAAGCAGAAAAATTATGAAATGCATAGTCAAGTATTCTCAGCAACTGACCCAAGACTGCAGAGATTACTCAGAAAAGCAGAAAGAATAACCTCAAAACTTTGCTGCTGCTTCAGCAGTCAAGTTATGCAAAACCTCTTTGTTTTGCAGAAAAAAAAAAAAATCCTGTGTTTTTCTTTTGGAATCACTAAGGATCTCAGGTATTATGCTAAGAAACAGAAGAGAAATTTAATAAGAGATAAAGAAAGAGCAGGTAAGACTTTGCCTTCAGAAATACCTTCTACTGGACAATTCAACCACATTCTTTACAGTCCAATACACTCCGGAGATGGAGATGTCAGGCAAGGGTTTGTTTGGACTTTCTTAAAACTTCTAATTTGCTGGGAAGCTTAATTTATATTGATTTGAAATTGGCTGAAGAGTCATACATAAGGATAATTCCATAAACAGACACATGCCAAATTAGAAAGGGGAAGCAAATTACAGAGTAGCAGTGATCCGTGGTAGACCAAATTATTCTGAGGTATGTTTATGGAGAGGTGGCAGGCAGGCACCAGGAAACTTGGCCTGTACCCCACACTGATGAGAAGGGACCTAGCTGCATTTGCATGGTCTGCACACGCAGTCTGCTGAGCAGGACAGTGATAGAGATGATGTTTTAAAGGAATAACAACCTCAACGTAAAGGGAAAAGGACTATCCCAACCAAGAACTTCGTATCAAAGTCCTCATAACTTTAAGGGCCATAAACACTGGAAATCTTCAAGAAAACTTCAGAAGACAATACTTTGAAAGTCTAGCCACCTATATGAAATGCTAACAACTTAGAAATGTTAATCATCAAAACAAAACTTAAAGAATAATGGTAATAGTGGAGAAATTAAGAAAAATCCCACAAACTCACCAAGAATAATTGTTCGTCCCTTTCTACGCAATGTTTTACATTGCCTCTATCTCACAGCATAACAAGTCATTGGTGAAGATGGCAAATTCTTCAAATACTGAAGCACTTAAAATGATATTTTCAAAAATTAAAGTAAGTCGACCCCCTGAAAACACTTTTATTTTTACAAATACTGTTTTCTATTCTTTACTGAAAGATATAAAGCAATACAGGATAAAAAAATAATTACACATAAGGCCCCAAGGAAATAATGATACAAAAATTACTGAAGTAAATGAAACACGAAAGAGGAAAAACATCCCTCTTCCTTCAGTTCTACAAACTTTTGATTTGGGACATTCACAGGGGAAAACTATTCTGCAGCAAGGGGAAACACATCCTAATTGCTATGCTGGTTCTATACTATGGGTTTGTCACTCTCTTTTCCCACGGGGTGAAGGAGAACAGTTAAATGTCTGTATGTCACAAAAATAAGAAAAGGCAAACAAAAAGGTTCAGAACTGATATTTTGAGATTAAGGACTTGACAACTAACCGCCAATGAATCCAGCTGTGGCAGCTGATGTTACTGCTGCAACTGTCCCCTCTAAGCCTTTGCCAAAACAGCTGGCAGGAAGGAAACGTTGCCATGTCTCATCAAGTACAGTTGATGCCAAGAAGACTGGACTAAAAGCAGAAGCAGGTAACATACATATTCCCTTTTAGATACGGTTATAGGGGCAATAAATTTCTGCAATGGGGCAGAGCAGACAACTAGGAACAGCAATACTGGAAACACCACTGCTCAGTGCGCCACACCTTGTCAATATAAATCCTATGTTTTCAGATTCCGTTTAAAAGGCCTCCCTACACCAGAAAATGGCTACGGTTAAAAATGAGACTCAAGATTTATTTAAATAATGTAAACAACATTGGTTTAATCCTAACAGACCAGAGTGTTTCCTTGTTCTAAATTTTGTTGCTTGTGAATTCACTTACATGAATGCTTGTACCTGTATAACTATTAAACTTTCCTAAGTAGACAAACCCTAAATTAAAAAGGTTGTCAGACCACACCCCCCTCCAAAAAAAAAAAGAAAAAGAAAAAAAACACCTTTAGACCTCAAAATTGTGTTTTGAAGGTATTTCAGAGAAAAGCCTATACCACATGCAAGGTCAGAGGGAAACAGAGCAATAAAGGGCAATAACTAGGATCAAATCCAAACCCAGAGAATTACAGTTCCCATGAGAATCCAGACAGTCCAGAGTCATGGGAAGTCGCTGAATATAGAAGGGGAATCAGCAGAATTTACTGGCACAGATTAGCGTCCTGAAGTTGCAACCAGTGGAAGGCTAACCACAAACAAGTTGCCAGGAGTAGGATTGCAACCTCCAGTCCTAGAACTGGAAAAAAGATTTCTCCATAATCCCACTAAATACTCTCTGCCTTTGCAGGTCTGGCTGTACGTCCTTTATACATCTATTTAAGGCCCCCACGTGATGAAGGCTGCCTGTCTGGCCACTCCCAGCCAGGGCAAACAACCCAGCTCCAGAGGAGACTCCAGCAGCGCTTCCAAGGCAGACGTTGCATCAGCCAGGTGTGCAGGAAGCGGAGGAGATAAAGCAGCTGTTGACGAAGGGGCTTTCGGATGGAGGCCACTTCAGGAATCCCATGGAAAGGACGACAGGAAGGAGAGAGACGCTCCGCACACAGAACAAGCTTCATCGGCTTCAGAAAGCCTTTGTGCTGGGGCTCCGGACCTGGCCTTTCTCCCAGAGATGATGCAACACTGAGGAACAAGGTCTGTGCCAGAGAAAACTATTCACAGGCTATGCAGATGGCAACGCGGCCAAAGGCTCTCGGATCAAAACACGCCGGAGCCCATCCAGGCCCGCGAGCCCCCCCAGGGCCTCCTTTCGTGCTCCCCAGGATCCTCCATTTCACGTTGCCACCTTGCTCCTAGCACGACCGTGGCTTCAGGCAGAATGAAGGACCTTACGATAGAGAGAAAGAAGTAAAAGGGGGTTTTAAAGTCCTGCAAAAATCACAGCATGCCCTCTGATCTGTTGGAGGGAAGAGACGGAGGAGAGACTGAGCTCAAAGCCTTAAATCTCCCAGATGGGGATCCTCCCGTCACTGCGGCTTGCCAGCACACGCCTGAGCTCCCCAAACACGTACGGCAGCTCTCTGCTCGCCGGCAGCCTCGGCCCCGCTCTCACACACCAGGAAACCACGCAGGGACAGCCCGGGCAGCCATGGCAACATCACACAGTGTGGCAATTATGGAGCCGCAGCTCCCAAGCAAAGGTTCAGCCTTGCTTTCCATTACAGGACTCGTTTTGACCCTTCCCCCACCCGCCCAAACCACCACCGAGTGCCCTCCCGGCTCCAGCCTGGCCTCTGCGGTTTATGACTGGCGAGTTTTGCAGCCTTGCACCTGGGCTCGAGATCATGCAAATACATTTTTCTCTGCGTCGCAAGGAAGTTACTCCAGGCTTATGTAATGCTCTTGCACCGCGTCCCAACAAACACGGGTTTGTCCGATGTGCCTCGAGTGCGAAACCGGGCTACAAAAACACCTGCAACCTGCACTGCACACAGCAAGTCGGATCCATTTACTAATTGAGCTATGTAATCACTGTTAAGCATTATAATCCAGTGAATTTTACAGGGTTTCAGCAATCTTCCAGCATTGTGGCAGGTTTCAAAGCTCAGCCTGCTGCACTGCCCCACCACATCCCCTTCTCAGGGACTTCTCTGTAGGAAACATCACTGACTGTGGCACTTGCCCAGGTGCCAGTGCCCAGTTGCACTCTTGGTCATTTAAGATGGTTCTGGGACCCTTAGAAAATTCACACATTTCCTGCAGATCTACTTTTCCCAGCACAAAACCTGTTAGAGAGCAGACAGAGTCAGTAGGACAGTGGTAGAGAGCAATCACAAAGCCCCAGAGGCAGCATATCAGCCAAATAAATGCCTTATTTCCCCTTCTGGGGCTTCCACCCACCTGATGATGCTGAATTATGTTCAAGAGATGTTCTTTATTGCGGTTCACTTTTCTGGCTTACTTGCACCTCGTGTCATGTTGTATTTTGGCACTGGCAAAATATGCGGTGATCCCAAAATGCAAGTACTACCGACGCAGCAGCATGGCATGCCCTGGCTCTGCAAGTTGGATCCTCTGTGCACAGTGGATGTTCACCCAATTGCAATGTTACAGTAGTCAGATTTACAGAATAAGCCATCAGCCAACAATATATTGGACCATCAAGCTTTAAGGAATATAAAGTTTAATAAGTTATTTTGATAAGTTTTTTGTAAAACAAGATAATCAAAGACTTGCTCTTACAACCACAGAGATGAAGGTGTAATACTTATTCAGGAAGCTCCCAAATACCTGCTTCATAACTGCTGGCAAGAAATGCAAAGCTCAGTGGTACAGACAGCACTGAGCGCCATGGCCACTTTTTTGACTAGCCCATTTTTTTGTTAACAAGATGAAAAGTGGATAATCCAGTTGAACACATTTTCAAAGTAAATGCAGATGACCAGAAGAAATCAGCAGTCAAAAACCTGCAACCAGTGACTGAATAAGACAAAAGTCACTTAAACCACATTTATTTCTGGTGACTTGCAGATAAATTAGTAATTTCTTCCTTTGAGAAGAGCTTCTCTGAGCGCACAACACTGTAACCAACCACCTTAACTGCTCGTGGGTGGTAACACAGGAGTACTGACATCAAACAGTTGGCCAAGAGTGCTCATTGTAGAGCTCACAGGAAAGCCATGCTGAGTGAGTGGTTCTGTAACACATCAGTAATGAAATGCTATCTGCTACCACAACTGCTGGCTTTTTTGAATGCTGAATTATGAGCAGAGTAATATATTGAGGACATTTTCATGATTATCACAAATGCAACTAAGCACAAGTATGAACCACACAATGAAACGAAGAGGCTGAAACGCAAGGGTTGCACCTGCTGAAGAGACTGACAACCCTCCGCTGGCAGGTCATCTCCATCAGCCTCTCGATGCTGGGGAGAGGGGGATGACGACACAGCAGAGAGGGAAGGCAAGGAAGGGGGAAGATTTCTTTACTGCTAAGCCTTCACAACCTTTTGCCCGTAGCAGTTTCTGTGAGTCGCTTCTGCAGGTTAAGACAGATAAGGCTGTCTGGACAAGGTGAGTAGCAGGGGTTGCTGCACTAGATCTTGAAGCTGGAGGCCTTTGCTTTACACTGTGTAGTGCCCCAACACATTTCTGCAGTTTGGCATCCCTTTAGCCCTAAGCAAGGAAACTTGCAGTTGCTAGACAACCTCTTTCCCACCTCAGAAATACCTCAATTTATGTGACAAATCAATAGGCTCAACATTCAAAAAGCTACAGAGTTTTGAGCTGTCTCTTCTTCCTTAAGACACAGAAGCATTTCCTTACTGCACAGCTGCAGAGATGAGAGTGATGGGGCTCCTCCCTGGCCGGAGCTGGAGGAGGAAAGGAGAGACAGGAATGCAGCCATGCAAGAGAAGAGGTGAGAGCAGCCCAGGTAGCTCCACGTCCTCCTCTGCACAGACAAGGACGAGCACGCACACAGGCAGGACAACCAGGAGAGCTCTACCTGCACCTGCACAAAGCAGCAGAGTTTGAAAGCTACCAGAAGGGAATTTAAGAGTTCTGCATGTCTGCAAAGGCATCTGGAACAAGGTAATCTATGGAAATACAGAAACTCAGCAGCCATTGAGGGAGTGATAGAATGGACAAACACAAATAAAAAGTAGAAGCACGACCGGGAGCCATTACCAAACTGAGTCACTCAGATCCCCAGGTTAATTTACAAAGTGAGGGAGGAACAGAACTGCTGAAGTACTCTCATTTGGATGGCACGAAAACCAGCAAAGAAGTGCCATTAGAATACTGCTTCTGACAATTATTTAATACTGTTTCAAACACGAATAAACTTTCCAACTAAGTCCAGTTAGTTTCAGAAACAGAGAATTAATCCTACATTAATTTAAGAATGAAACCTACCAGGAGAGCTCGTGCTTAGTTTGCCTCTCAGAGGAACTGTAATCATATTGCCATTGTGCAATTTTTTTAATACTGTTTCTAAAAAAAGGATGAAAAAGATTTAGGGACTTCTGCTATGGTCAACTGGAATTCAGAAATGCTCATCTGGATACAGTGAGTGTACACAGTTACATCAGGGCTTCTCTGTAGAGGCTTTCAGAAAGCCTTAACCATATCTTAAACATCTGAAGCAACGCAGTATGGGAAAGAACTGAGTTCCAACGATGCAAGCCACAAAGCATTAAATTTCAGAGTTCCCTTCACATCTTGTGTGTCTTATGCAAGGCAGTATTCTAGTAGCAGGTTAACTATTTCTCCTGTAAATTCCTTAATTTCATGATGTTGGCTTTGCCTGCAAGTGCATGTATCTGAACTTGCGCCAAGTGATCATGGTACGAAACCTTTAAAGATTCTTAAACTCCAGCGTCAGGAAAGGATTATTATAATCTTTTAAAAAAAAAAAATATCACAATATATTTTCACTGGAAAGAAATGAGTTGGGCCTGTTTTAGAAGACCAAGATGAATGTTTGCTTCTTCCCACTTCCCTGTAAACCATTCCAATGTTTAATTATTATCATTGCTAAGAAACTGTACTTCAAGATTGAATTTGTCTAACCTCAGTTGATATTGCTATGCCTTTGTCAGCAAATCTCACAAGTCCCTTTAGAGAAAGATCAAGTCCTCTCTCAATTGTCTTTTCAATAAGCTGAGTAAGTTGAGCTCCTTTAAGCCTCACATCATGAGGCTTATTTTCCAGTCCCTGGATCATTTCTGCAGCTGTCCTTTGAATTCTCTCCAAATACACTGGCATTCTTCTTGAAGCATGGAAACCAAAATTCAATTCCAGTATCAGTCTCAACATTGCTGTGTTTATAAGATTACTTTTGCTTCACATTCTTTTCCCCAACTTTTTTTTTCTCCTCAATATGCCCAAGAATCACATTAACCCTTCTAAATAAAATACTGGCCCAAGTACGACATAGAGGCAACTAGCTGTAAAAACCTTAAAGCCCTTTGAGCTACTGCTTTCCAAAATGCTGTTTCACAATTTATAAGTGGGTTTGCAGTTTTGCTAAGAAATGCATCACCTTCCAACTGGATGGATTCATATCTTTTGTTGAAACATGGCAAAACAATTCAGAGCTCCCTCAACATACTTTATTATCCCACTAGTGTCTCTCTGACAGAAGCTTTAGCAAATATTTTATGCTATCCAGATTAAAAGATTCTAAAGAGCAGTAAATTAAAAGCTGATTTCATCTCACAACCTTCTATAAAGCCAGGTGTGTCCTTTCCAAGTTACAATTCCAGATATTTTAGATCTCCACTGTTAATGCACTTTCTCCAGCACAACCATTTGTGGTGTCAGAGCACCCTGCCTTCTTCCTCCTAACTCTTGCTCTCTCCACCCAAAACAGGCACGCCCCCCACACCTCCTACACCCAGTCCAACTTCCACAGAACAATCCAGGCTGGAAGGGACCACTGAAGGTTAACTGACTGAAACCCCCTCCTCTCTCCAAAGCAGCACCAACTTGGATCAGGTTGCTCACGGCATTGCTCATTTCTTCTCCAGGGCCACTAAGTGTTTGTGTAACTATGCATTTTAAGGCCAAAAATAACCTTCTGATGATTTGACTTTCCACCTAACAAAGACTGGAAAAATCTCACCTAGTCATTTCTACACTTGGCATCGCAACTTAAAAACAAGCTAGACCATGTTTGTCAAGCACAGCCTAAAAAACAGTGTATGGATTTACCACAACTCTTTGGGGGAAATTTAAAATAATGCAACAGACTGCAGCCTAGAGGTCCCTAGGCAGCATCAACCCAAGCCATAATGTCTTCACAGTGAGCACAGTACATCTGTAGTTCTTATGAAAAGTGTAAAACTTTTTTTAAAACTAAAACTACATCAAACACTTTTTCAAAAGCCTTTGAAGAATGCTTCAAACTACCCAAGCAAAGCTCCAGCTCTAACTACCCCTCCAAAGGAGACTGTTGTTCTGCTGCATATATAGGTGACTTAAGATGTTAGCTTCCTGAGTTTCATGAAACATCTATTAGTGATATAATTTTAAATGTTATCTTCCACGTCCAGTGGTGAGCTTTATCAGCACCTATCTTTATTAATACACTTATTTAACAACACCCTCACAGCATCTGTTTCCTTGACTACTTAAATAAGGATGTCCATCATCCCTTAACTAGCACAGAATATCTTTCAACTCGCACAGGCCGGTTCCTACAAAGCTTACGAGTTCTTGCTTCAGTCACTAACAAGCATCTCCCTCACCCCTCCAAACCCCCTGTAATTATATAAACAAAGGAATAACATGGACATATATTTATCCATACAAAAGCATGTCATAATAGTCAAGTTATCTGCCTTTCCTTGAAGAACAGCTATGTGAAATCAAAGCAACTAAGAGTAGGCTGGATTTAATGTAACAGCATGAACTACTACACTGAAATTAGAGATGTTAGCCAAGGTCCTGTGATCCTCTTGCCTTACATTTTTCCCTAAACATAAATTTTTGGCCCTGCCAGAGATGAACAAAATCTTCAGTCTGACTCAGGAGAGTCAATCTTGTTCTCACATTACGTTCTCTGCTCTCCTGTCCAGGATTATCAGTGCTGTATTCCCTGCCAACAGCAAGGAACCTCTTTAAACTTGGAAAAATTGTGGAACAGAATATATATATATATATAAAAAAAAAATCCCATCACATGAGTAAATGAGGCTTGACAGCATGATGGATGCTACAGGTTCACAAGTATGAAGGCACTCCTAGGAAGATGGCTTGTGCCTGTTACAGCTTCGCATAAGCATAAAAGATGCTGGTTTGCCGCATTCAGGAGGGAAATGCTCAACTATTTAGATTGGACGCATTTTATATAAGACTGAAGATGACTAAGTCACAGCTGGACAGATTATGTTCTAGAAGCAAGCTACGTGCTCCTCCCTGTACCTTAAACAACAGCATTTCCTAATCTGCATCTTTCTCCTTTCCCTTTCAAACACAAGACACTGAATTCTCCCAAGTAAAAAAATAGCCAGAAAATATTCAGGGCAATGTGCTTTAACTGAGAAGAATTTCACATGCATCAGTCATCACAGGGCAAATTTGACTTTGTCATTATGGAAAAACTGAGAACTATCAAGACATCAGCTGGGTCAGTTGGACAGGAGAATGATCTCAACACAGGAGGAAAACAGCAGACAGGAATTATCTTCCTGAATAATGCAGATAGACTTTTGTGTGCACTAAGCATCCAAATGCAGTTTGCCAAGATACTCTGAAGGCCCCTTCACATAGTTTATCAGTCCTCATGGCTACAAATCAGGAGCAACGTGTAGCATTACAACGCTAGTGAAAACAAGCAGGAAAAATACCGTGGCTCATACCATCACACTCCCCCATCAACAACTCACACGGGAGATTTTTTTTTCACCTGTATCCACTACATAATGTATTCCCCATCACACCTTTTAACATCAGTATTAAAACCACTGACTGCTTTACTGAAAGAAACCAAAGGCATATACAGAAGCAACACAGCGCTACAGAACATGGACATGTGGGCAGAGGTGAGGACTAGCACAGGCAAGACAGCTACCTAAAAAAGTCCAAGAGAAACAATTTGCACCACTAGACAAGGAGTCAAAAAAAATTCCATGTTTTACCTCCACACTGCCTATAAGATGCCCTATGCAAACTAATCCCTTTTTTGTGCCTTAATTTTCCTAGGAGTAAAACCAGAATCCTACCTCTGACATGTCACACAGTGTTTCTACACATGAAAGCTGGAGCTAAATCAATAGATCTAAACAGAACAGGACTGGGGACAATCTGCCTTGGCAGAATTGCATCTTGAACTTCTGGGTGGAAAAAAAAAAAAACCACCCGAAAAAAGATTAAATCACTGTGGCCATTTCACTTGTTTCATTCACAGTCAGTACAGGCTAAGGACCCAGGCACGCATCCCGGGTGAGAAGCAGCAGCCTCCCAAAAAGCAGGGATGATCACTTTAACTGGAGAGATTTTAACCTGAGCTAAATTACACCTTCTCAATACTAACAGAACTCCATAGCAAGTCCCATTGTTCAAGATGAATATTTACATTTTAAACCTACATGCCATTTCAGTAACAACCATCTTTCTTAACAACTTGGGTAATTCTGTTTTACAAAATGCTGAAAAGTTTCCATCATTTTTCAAATATGTGTCAAGGCCACTCATTTCCTCCCTCACAACCTTCTCTTCATGTAAAACTAAAAATTTCAGAATTCCTTGCAAATGTTACCCCAACACGGTGACTCTCATGGGAGCAGCCTACTTCATTATCGCTGAGAAAAAGGAGTGACGCCTTAAACTCTGACACTGGAAGAGCAACAGAAAGCTACAAACTTTGCTCACAAGAACAGCCTGCTCCTAAATCGCCTCCATCCATCTCCACTGTGTGACATGGTTTTAAAAAAAAATAAGGAATTTTCAGTCAAAGGATTTCTCCGACAAGATCCTGGTTACCTTTTCATACAGTCCTGCAAAAACCATAGAAGTTACATCAACATTTGGACATGCCATTTCATTTTCCCTGCTCCTTCAAGGTCCTCTTCTCCCTGTGTGATTCATCCAACTTCTGCTGACCAGTTTCAAGCTGACAGTCCCAAGCTGCACCCAAGAAAGGCCTAACTAACAACTGCAGGTTTCAATGTATAGTCTCACTTTTAGAATATGCTAACACTTTATTCTTTATTAATTTATTACCTCTATCTGTGTATGTAAGACTTAGAAATACTAGAGCAGGAAATAGGAACTGTGACATTAATTTCATTTTTACGTTCTCTGGCAGCTTGCGTGGAAAGTCTTTTCTGAGTCTGTGAATTTTTCATATTCTTACAAATTCTGCATCTGAACTTTTCCTAAAGGACACTCTGAACCCAAAGTGGCTGAAGAGAATCCACCAAATGATGGACTTGTACCGCAAGATGCAAGTGCTTCTGCGTTCAGCTTCTTGAATTCCTCCAGCTGACCCTCACCATGCTTCCAGTGTTTCAGGAGCTAAGCTGGAAAGCTAAGAAGCACCACTCTTCTAGAAGCACTAACAGCGATTTCCACAGGTATGTAAAGGATGCCATCAGCTTGGGACTTTGGCATCCAAGTGCCTCCCACCTCTGGCAGAGCACCCAAGAACAGCCTCTCCAAACAGGACCCTCGTGGGGCCACATTAAGGTATTTCCTTTACATATCTCACAAGTCGTAGTTTTAACCTCAGCAGAGATCTTCCTCCTGACAAGACACTTATCTAAAGAGATAGGTTTGGGATGGCATACCCCAAAATACAACATTGATTACTTGGTAAGACTTTCCACCTTCTGCCTGGCCACTGTCAGATAAAGGATGTGTCCCAACCCTGGGTACTTATCTGGAGGCACGGGCCGGGAGTGCGCACAACCGTTCAGATGAAGTACACGGGAACTCTACCGACATGTGTCACCCTGCTGCTCACCTAGGTATTCAGCTACCACACTGCAAAGGCAGAACAACTGCTATCGGCCACGAAGCATAACACAGCAAATACAATCTGCTTAGTTCCTTTATTGCAACATGATTGATTAGGGGCTGTTTGTGAAGATTTTCGTTAAATAAAAGATTATCCTCACAACAGATGAGATTTCTTGCTTATGAGACATACTGCTCACGCCCAGCATGAATTTTTTGCACAGCAATATGCATTTGGAAATGTCATGACATGCTAACGTTTAAATAACTTTATTCAAACTCAGATAGCCAAAATGCTGCCTGAAGTTCTACTAGACCAAATAGTCTCAACCAGGTACAAAAAGAAAAGCCTCAACTCACAATAAGCAGACAGAGCAGTACACACTGGGATTTGCAGTCCACAGACAACTGCTCGATTTCAAATACATGCTGCTATAACCAAGTTTTCCATATTAAAGAAATAGGATTCAAGTTTCTGCTGCAGCTGGCCTTGCCTGAATTAAATTTTTGCGTTGTTCCAGTCGCACTCATGTTTCTACATTTTCAGCAAAGCTAGATGGAATTCATGTTATGGCTTTTTTATGACTACATTTTTTATAATTTGATTGACAATGTATCCTCAGTAGTTCATAATTTTCTGCATGCCTGGATATCTCACAAGTCATAACGACTGGCAAGTAAATGCAAAATAAAGACTTTCTAATTACCAGGTTAAAAGAAAAGATAAGGAATATTGTGTGGTACATTTATTCATACAGATTTGTAATAATTGTATACCATTTAACATTTTGCCATCTTCCAAAATGAGACAGCACTTCAGCTCTCTGCTGTATTTACTTTCTGCAAAAATATACCTACAAGAATTTGCTATTTTGAAACAGCTAAGCACCATGTGTAGGTTATAACACCATTCCACCATCACAGATCAAGCCTATATTAAAACTCACCAGCTCTGACCAGCTTTCCAAGCAAACGAAGGAAAGACTACACTGCCAATTTTCAAGCAGAAAATTAAATGCTCGTTTAAAGAAGCATTTAAAAATGCTCCATGCACAGCAACGAAGGGCACAAACCCACATAAGCTATTATCCACTGTGTGGTGAGCCCTCTCCTTTAAAAGGAGCGTGAAGTTACAGGGGACAGCCTGAGCTGGCCACACTGTGTACTGCCACCGAAAGGCGGAGACCCTCCTCCCCTTCTCTGGTCCCCACCACATCCTCTGCACTTCCACCCATATGCTCTCCCCTATTTATTTTGTGAGGGCTCTGGATGCTTGTCAAATCTCTTGGTGAGCCAATTCAGTTCACTATCTTGGCAGAAAAAAAAAAATCCAGCAAAAACCAAAACATAAAATAACCCCAACATAGCTTTCTGCTGGGTTCGCAAGCTGAAGGAGTTCAGAAAAGGGATCCAGCAAGAACCAGAGCTGGCAAACAGAAAAGGCAGAACTCCCCATTGCGTGGGAGAGGAAGGGGGAGCAAAACTTCCCCCATTCAGCAGCAGAGCTATTGGATGTACTCAGCTGTCTCGTGTAACTTCACCCGGAGTAACCTCACTCGCAGGGTGCAGTTCTGCAATAGTTTCAAGCTGACTTCAGTTGGCACAGCTTCAGTGCAGCCTCCCCATCCCTTTCTGCACTGGTGCTAACCTGACCCCACAGTCGAGCAGTTCAGGCAGAAGTCAGCAGAAAACTCTTACTTCCAAAGATGAAATGCACTTGTTTTCATCATGGTAGCCTTCCTGAATGGTCACTACTGGGGCAGGCATGTGCCAGAACAGAGCCAAAAGAGGGAAGGAAAGCAGGACTATGGCAGCAGCAGGGCAGGTCAGCTTGAATTGCCATGGAACCATATCGCTAGCGTGCACCAGAAACCTGCACAAAGTTGTGCAAAGAATATACAGTGCGTCACAAACACCCATTCCAGTTTAACACGCAAATTTCCATATACAAGCAAACCCTGAGGTGGATGTTAGAAGAACGGCACAACAAAGCGAGTTTGCAGCAAACTCGGAACCTGACTTTCACCCTACAAGTATCCTTGTTCCCTATTAGCCTCCAGGCCATCTTGAATCCCAACGTCCTTGAAATTCATGAAACTGCAAGAGAACTTTGAATCAGAAAGCCAGTCTCCTCTACAGTCAAGCAGAGCCTACTTAACTTGATCAAGCAGCCATCTTTTCTTCAAAGGTTCACTTTAGCTGTATTTATACAGGAAGCTTCCAGATCTTTGCTGTGGCAAAAGTTAATCTACAGCCACATTACTGAAAGCATTCTTGCAGCATAATTATAAGTTATTGCAACCTAATGCCACCAAAACACAGGAAATAATTTGTTTTAGTGTCTTTAGTTGAAGGCCACATGAATGCAAAAGACTCACCTATTCTGTAAGTATCTATAAACTGATACTGCAACTCAGGTTGAGACATGCTAACTATTTTAAGGGCTCAATGGTGAACCCCCAGGGCACTTCAGTTTCCTAAAACACTGGTTCTCAAACTTTTCCCAGTGTATTCCTTCCTGCTTACAAGCAGGATACATTCTCACCTCTTCACTCTCTCCAACAAAAACATTTGAGAATTGCTCCTTCAGAGCAGCTTCCACACCGGCATCCTGAAGGGGTACCAGTCCTAGAGAGCGACTGAGAGCATTGCCAGGAAGATGTAATTTGGGCAGAGGCAGAGCTGGGAAACAGGGCCACACTGAAAAATACTCCTCTGCTTCTGTTCTCTGCACTACCAGGAGCTGTGATGAGAAGTCTGTCTTCCCAGTCCCATCCTCCTACCAGCTATCACCTCTGCAGGTCCCGTATTCTGCTCCCAGAAGCAAGCTGTGTCTTTCCCTCCTCCAGACTAAGCAATGCTGTCTTACATGGGCTTCCTTAGCCAAATATTTCCATGCAACACAATTGTCAAAAATCCTCTGGCTTCTTATTTTCGTGATTCAAAGTCTATGCAAAACCAAGAGACTGCATTATCTGACACCGACAAACTAAAACTCCAAGCTGCATCCTGACTTTTTTTTTTTAATTTTACTGAATCACCATCAGCAGGCATGTTCTGTTAAAAAGTTTGGTGGCGGGGTCTCACACTCCTTCCCTATCAACAACTTGCATTTCAAACTGCTCACTTCAAAGTCAAGAGGATTCTTCTCAGTATCAGAACTTCAAACTGTTTTCTGGGCTGCTGGCATAGTCACTGAAAAAGTTTCGTCCTGTAAATCAGTGAGGCTGCAGAAGAAAACCCTGGTATGAGCTCCGTAAGGACAACAGGAATAAGCCTGAGTCACTAAATGAGTAGCTACCAAATCCAGACAATATCTTCTTGTCAATGTGTATGATTGCAATTGTAATCACGCTTTAAATATGAACACATCAAAAGCACCATGACCTTTCTACTCTGAAATGACTTTGAAATATTTTAGAGCTTAAGCATTTTGGTTTTAAAACTCACATTCTGTCTCAAAAGGCTGCTTGTAAGTGAAAAAGAAATAACCAGGCTCCTTTAGAACAGGATGAATAAGCAAAAAAATTTTGCTGCCTTGAAAACTGCGTAGATCTGACTGCTTAGGATACCTCCCCTTCACCAAACTTAGCCCTTCCATGACCCTTGGGGAGGAATGCAAGACCTGTCTACGTTATCAAGTTTATAAGGATTAAACTTTAGCATAAACAACAGATCACTTCTAAACTTCACTCTAAAAGCCAAATTCCTGACTATTTCTCAATGCCACTCCTCTATGTTCCTCTCTCTTCGTTCCCATCTTTCTTCACGTTTGGTGAATGTGGGACTATTAGATTCCTGACCACAAAAGAAATTACTTCTCCTGCTCACTAAAAGCCTGCCACTCAAACTGCTGACAAGTCCTCCCACATTCTTCCACCTTGAAGTCTGAGCACATCAGTACACTTTTCTGAGTATTTCCCATATTGCTTATTAAAATAATTGGGGTTTGTGTGTGTTTGGAAGGAGGAAAATAAAACTCACCAGGTAAGCTTTTCTTTTCCAAATTTATTATTTTAAAACATAATTTGTTTGTTCTACTGTTTAAGCATTTAAATTAGATTTAAGGATCAGAAAGTTGCAGATTTACAATTTAAACAACAACATTGACGCTCCTATAGGGCTTGTGGCAACAAAAGCTAGCATTAAGGCTATTATTGGCCACAGATTTCTTCTTTTGGGCTACAGCTTTTCAAGTTCAGACTCATCAGTTGAAGTGAGGGAAAAATCCCTTTAGCTATTTTTGTTACAGGAAAATAACGCTTCACCACTAGCTCAGGCAGGGGGGAAGGGGGATGATGAACAAGAATCTCCTGATTTGTCGCGTAGATCATCCTCCGAGACAAAGAGCATCTTTACTAATTATAGAAGAAAAAAAAATTTAAACTAGGAGCAGTTGAAAAACTGTTTCTCAGCATGCTCAGTGGGCATTAGCTGCGATTTCAGCAGCTTAGCAAGTCCCACCCCTGCGTGAGCTCAGCGGGGAGGCCAGGAGCACTGCACATTCTCCCTGCTCAGCAGGGACAGGGGCCGCCACACGGCTGATTTGCTACAGGAATATTGGAAAATTGCCACCAAAATAGCAAATCCTGTGGAAAAAAAAAAACCACCACCAAAACCCAAGAAACCCCCAGCAACTTCAATAAGGAATTAAGAAAAGAGAAAAAGTGGAAAGAAAAAAAAAAAAAAATCTCAGCTCCCACAGTTTCAAGATGTTGAACTCTTGCTGCATTACAGCATGGGGCTTCTTCCATGATCAAAATAAGCAAAAGTTTAGGCTAAGCCAGATTTATATGAAACCGCCTCTTAATTTAAGTGCAAACTTAACTGTGCACTAACTCTCGCCACAACTTGGTCATGGAAGTCAAAGATTGGCTGTAGAATCTGTAACAGCTTTAACATCCATAGCTGTTTTTCTTTTAATTTGGAAGAGAAAAAAAACTAAGTAGACAAGTAAAATGCAACAAAGTCTTTATTTCAAAATCAAATAGCAGCTTAAGTTTCATAGGGGCAACTGAGACTTAGTATCTCGTATACCATCCATTTAAGCATACATTTAACACTGCCAACTCAAGTACTGCCACTACATCTTGTATACCTTTGCCTATTGCAACCCTTCTTATATGCTGCACATAACACAGGATTTCACTGGCAAGATTTCAGTTACACACGCAAGCAGCACCAGGGTAAGAACACAAATGTGCTTCTGTAATACAGTGATATTGCCATGAGAACAATGATTTTTGAATTTTCAAAACTCTCAACACTCATTATGTTTGTATTACTATTGCCAGAATAGATGGAAACATTTTTATCTCATCACATCATTCAAAACAAGTTTATAAAAGTCTGATCAACCAAAATGGCAGAAAGAATAGACTGGACAGACTAATAAATTACATGGCTGGGACATCACACATTTAGTTCTCCCTTGCATACTTCACACCTGGAAGTTTGAATTAAAAAAGCCTTTTTTTGTTGTTGTTGTTTTTTGTTTTACTTCATGGAATATTTGGAGAATTTAAATCAATGGTTGCTGGTTCTTCCTCCCCTGCCACTTCTCCCCCCCCCCCAAAAAGAGCTTAAACTTTTGCATGTTCTGAGATGCCAGTTCAATGCCATCTCTTTCCTATGGGTTTTTTCAACTTTGACCTATTACTTTTCAAAATAAGATCTGGCTGTAACTGAGTCCTCTTTCTAAAAAGGGATTTAAATGTACGTGGTATTTCACCACCCCACCTTGGGATGAGGAAATCTCAGACAACATTAGCTAAGGAATATTACTTTCAGGTCACTTGGGATATGACAGTAAAACGAAAAGCCAGGGCCTTGTCAAAGCAGTGCCAGTTGTTCAACAGGATGCGAGGCAGCGGACTAATTCCCCATTATAACATACAGAGAGACTGTAAACAAAGACTAAGGGGCCATGCAGATCACTTGCTGTATTTTATTAAACTGAGGAGCTAGTTTTCATACTCACAAAATCCTAAATTCATTACTGTTGTCATGACACGCCATGCTAGGCAGCAGATACCACATTCAGCCCCAGTGATGGATGCATTTTAGGTGGGTTAGAAGTTGCTCACCCCAACTCGTGAAACAATTTGGGTGCTACAGATCCTCAAATATAAAAGCTACTCAGAGTTTGGCATCCACCACACGATTGCTGCCAGTCAAGTGGATTTAAGGGCATACTTTAATCTCTCTCACATTATTCTAGTCCTGGAATTTTTGCTTCAAGCTCATAGTAATTCTGAGTTCTCAGAAACTCAGGCCAGGGCAAGGGGCTCCCCATTATAGGTGTTAGCTTACAAAGATGGCAGTTGTTTTCTAACATTAATGTATTCCCATTTCCCTTATTGCATACCTCTACTAACAGTTTCATCTTTAACAAATGCACTGGAACATGCTGATAGGTCCAACTCAACAACACAATATCATACAGACAGCGGCCAGTGCCAAATGGTTAGTTAAGCAGATAAGAAAGGCACTCATTCTTCCTTAAAAAAAAAAAAGGAAGCTATTGCAGTCAAGTAGACAGAGTGTGGATAGAAGCTGGCAGATTCCACAATACATAGTCATGTCAAAAATGGCCTCCTGCAAACTGTTCCTTCATCAAGCATTTGAGTCAACTGAAAGAGAGGAATCTTCCCTATTATTCACAGGAGTTTCACCTCCCTATTCCACAGCAGAGCAGCATTTTCTATACATTTTGACATACAACCCCATAAGAAGCAGAGAGGATAAATTTTACTCTGCAGCAGAAGGAAACTCCTCTCTCTGCTTTCTGTTTCCAGTCCCAAAGTCGAGCCGGGCCTTTATTTTGACTGTTCCCTGGTCTGTGAATGGAAAATCCCTCCTCAGCACTAGCAGGCTGGTGTCTGCTGCACACACCCACTGCACACAGCAGAAATTCCAGTCAATAAGGCAAGTGGGGCCCAGGCGATGGAAGGGGAGGAAGGAGACATACAAACAATAAGAAAAGCATCTGGCTCTGTTACTGGCTGGAAAGGAGGCTGGAGTTCAAAAGAGACACGACTACAGCCTTCACTTAACAGGAAGATCATATCAATGCTCGCTGTCCTACTTTTCACACGGACCAAAATATCTGGAAGGGGTAACTCAGGGTTTCCAGCCCACACTTAGGTGCAATTCCACTAACTCAAAAGCAGCAATGAAACCCACCTTGTAGATTTTTGTCCCACCGGACCAAAACATACCCCCGCTTCTGCTTTGGACCTGTGGAGATGGTCCGAAAAGTAAAGCCCTTTGCTGAACGTGAGCCAGCCATCTCTCCACCACCACACTAATGGAGGCTGCTCTGCTGTCCTTCCCTGGAGATAGCAGCCAAGTCTACTGAAGCTTCTCTCATAGCAACCAGAGCTCCAGAGCCAACAGCAGCTGCTGTCACTGCCTTCAACGCTTACCCACAGGATCCAGAGCAAAGCAACACCCTCCTCCCTGCACCTTTAGAGCAAAAAAACCCAGTAGGCTGGCGACAAGATGACTTCCTGGGTCAACCACAAGAAGAAGAACAGAAAAATCCTAGTATTTCCTATGCAAGTGAAAAGGGGAATCTCCTATTTCTACTGAGGAAATAGGAAATTCCTTTCCTGGGTTTAGGTTCTGGCAGTAACACCCAGCCAGGATGGGGAGGAACCATCTGAAATCCACGACGTACCGGCACACCATCGGACACCAACATCAAGTTCTTCGAAAACCAGCTGCATCCTTCACACAAGGAGATGTATTCCCCCCCCCCTCGCCCTGGCCTGGCCGTACCCTCGACGTTCCCATTACATCATGGCCAGAGCCCGCAGCAGCCACCGCAGCCCTGCAGCACCCCGTGCCCTCCACACACCCGCAGACACCCGCACCACCCCCCCCGCCAAAATCCCACCCGGGGGATCTTAGTTTCGGGCAGAGGAGCGCAGGGACAGGGCCGAGAAGCGGCTGTGAACCACCACCACCACCACCCCCCCGCTACACCCGCTTCCACAGGGCCACACGCGGCCTCGCACCTCGCCTCCTTCCCTTCCCCCAGGGACGGCGAGACCCTGCCCGCCGCCGCTTCCCCGCCCGACCCGGCGGTGAACTCCGGTCACCGGCACCCAAGGACGAGCCGCTGGGCGACAGTGACCTTGCCGGTGCCGTCGGTGCGAAGGCGGCGGGGGTCGGAGCGGGGCCGGGGCGCGGGTAGGGCGGCCGGGAACCCACCCGGCGGCGGCCACGCGTGACGGATGAGGAAACGCAGGAGAATCCGCGCTGCAGCCCCCGGCGCCGGGCGGGCAGGGAGCGGGGGGTTACGGGGGAAGACGCCGCACGGGCACCATGAGAAAGCAGAAAATGCAGGTCAAACGCCACCTCCCCCGAGGCCCGGAGGGGCCGGCGGCTCGGGGCGGGCAGCGGCAGGCAGCGGCGGCCCGGAGGCGGCGGCCCCGAGACGGACAACGACCCCCGACCCCCCCCCCCCCCCCCGGGACAATAAGGGGGGGGGAAAAGGGGAGCGGAGGAGACCAGCCTACAGCAGGGCTTCCCCGGCGCTCGCCTCCACCGACAAAGCCCCACGGCCGGGCCCGGCCCCGCACCGGCCTGCCACCACCGGCCCGAGCCCGGCCGCCGCGGGCGGGCGCGCACCACCGGGATCGCCATGATGGCCCGCGCCGCCGTGCCGTGCCGGGCCTCCCCACGCCGGGTCGGGTCGGGTCGGGCCTCCCGGGCCGCTGCCCCACCACCACGGCAGAGCCCTGACGCCCGGGCCCCCGAGGCGAGGCAGGGCAGGGCAGGGCGGAGCGCCGGGCCACGGCCCGCGCCGGGAGCCCCCCGCGGCCGCCCGCCCTCTCACCCCGGCGTTCCCTCCCGCTCAGCCCCGCCGCCAGGCACGGCCGGTCCCCGCCCGCCCGCCCGCCCGCGCCTACCTGGCCGGCCCGTTCCCCGGGCCCCCGCGCGGCACTAGGCCCGGCTCAGCGCCACGGCGTCTCCTGGGCAGCCGGCGGGAGCAAGCCCTCGGCGGCGGCCGCGGCGCCAGCCCCTCCCCCTGGCAGCAGCAGCGGCGGCTTCTCCCCAGGCCGGGCGGAAACGGCACTGGGCACACGGGGATCCCCGGCGCCGGCGCCAGGGGCGCCCCGGACACGCCCACTCCCGCTCCCCGTTGGCTGCCACGGCGCTACACCCCGCCCCGCCGGGACGCCCGCCGACGCCGACGCCCCACCTGCCCACGCTTGCCATTGGTGGTCTCGCCGCCCGGCCCCACCCGCGCTCTCGCCTCATTGGGAGCCGCGCGTCCGCCCCGCCGCTCGCCCCACGGTCGTGGCGTCCCATTGGAGCGCGGAACTGCCAGTCGGCGGCAGGGTGAGGGGGGCGGGGGGAGGAGGCGGCCGCCAGCAGCGACGCGGTGCAGCCGGGCGGGCTGCGACAGTGCCTGCCGGCCGAACCGCGCTACGTGCCGAGGGGCGGGGCCGGCGGGGCCCGTCGCCGCCCCCGCCGAGGCGCCGCTCTCCGCGGGGTAACTCCCGCGTCGGGACACGTGGCAGAAAGAAGGGGCGGCGCGGGCGGCCGGGATTCCTGGGCGGCAGCCGCCGCTGCGCCGCGCATGCGCGGGCCGGAGGGAGGGGGGGTGGAAGGGAGCGCAGGGCGCATGCGCAGCGGCGCGGGCGCGGGGCCTGCCGCTCGGCACGTCCGCGCCGCGGGGGGGAGGGGGCGGCGGCTGGGCCGGGGTCCCGTCGTCCCGTCAGGTGGGCCCGCCGCCCCGGCCACCCCCCCCGCCGCCGCCGAGGGAGCGCTCCCTCGGCGGTCGCCACCGGTGGCTCCCCCTCAGGCCTCGCGGGGCGCGGGTCCCGCGGAGCTGCTCTGCTCCGGCGGCTGCCCTCCTCCCCGCTTCCCCCCCCCCCCCCCCCCTTCCCGCCGCCGCGCCCGGCGGGCCCTCCTGAGGCGAGAGGAGCGGGACGCGCCGGGACTGCCGCCTTCCGACCCCGCCGAGGGCCCAGGGCCAGCGGGGAGAGGTGCCAGCCCACCGCCGGAGCCTACGGCTGGCTGGTTCTCCGCTCCCGGAGTCCCGAACAAAGGGCCCGGGGCGCCGGCTGCGTGAGGCGGAGGAGCGGCCTCTCCGCGGCAGGGAGGGGCGCGGGGGGCCGTGCGCCGCTGAGCGGGGCGGGAGGGACGCTGCGGCGCTGGGCAGGCGCCCGTGCTGGTGCTCCCGTACCGCGGCTCCGTTGGGAGGAGGGGGAGCGCGCCTACGGAGCCGTCGCCCGTCCTGGCCAGGCGGGCTGCGCCGCGGGTCGGCCGTCCCGCCCGCTGCCGGCGAGCGAACGGGCGGGCACGGAAAGGGTGTCCCTGCCCTTGCCCCGACGCCGAAACAGCCCGACAGACGTGGAGAGCATCGGACGTTAATTACTGCTTCCAATTAGCGCTGCGTGCGGACTACACGAGCTAAAGGGACGTTCAAGGAAGGCGAACGGAGCCCGAAGGCGGGAGGAGCTGCCGCATAAAGCTGGAGGCTGCGCAGAGGGGGCGGCGGCAGCCACCGCCCCGCTCCCGGGGTCGCTCGGAAGAGGCTCCTGCCGCGGACGGGGGGCGGCGGGCCAGCCGCGCCGCGGGAGGCCGACGAGCCGCCGACGCCTGAGGGGCGTCCCGGCCCCGCCGCCATCTTGTGCGCAGCCCCCACCGCCACCCCCGCCCCGGGAGGGCGGGCCTGGCCGCTGCGGCGGGGCCGGAGCGTCTCGGCGGGGCCCGCAGAGCTCCGGGGCGGGGGCGGCTCCGGCGCAGGTGGCGGGGGTGCCTGGGGGGAGCTGCCGGGCAGGGTCGGCGGTCCCCCCGCAGGGCGAGGGGCCGGTCACGGGCCGCTGAGCCAGGCGTGCTGCAGGCACTGGGCGGCTGTGGCGCGGCGGTCGGGCGCGTACTGCAGCGCGGGGAGGAGGAAGCTGGTGAAGGGAGTAACCTCGTGTTTTGTCCAGTGGTGTCTCTCCGCCAGGATGCTGTGGAGACTGCGGGGGGACAGTCTGGAGATCCGCAGAAGGGCACCTAGCAAAGACAGCGTAAGCATAGTACCTCGGTCACGGCTTGCAAGACTGCGAGCCTACCACTCCTCGCCTCATACAATTCATCCAAAGCATCCTGAAGGATCCCTTCCTTCATATCTTCCTCTCTGTAAGCTTTGCCTCCACTGCCCCTTGCAGGTTTGGCTCTCGGGTGTTTCTCAGACTCGCTAGCTCTGTCCAAGCGAGTGTTTGGAGTCTTCCCGTTGCTGAGTGCTTTTAGATGAGAACGTGCCGAGAGCGAATTAAGTGCCCCCAGAATAGCCATGCCAGCGCCATTGCTGCTTGTTCCCCCTGCCTGTCCACATTCAACCCAGAATGCATCGGGCCGTTTCAGTGCCACAGCTCACAAGACACTAGCGTTTAATTGGTTCTGTGTCTCCTAGCTCCGTGGGGCCCAGAAGAGTGCCGCTACTGACGGAGGAGCTATCCTCATCACCAAGAGTACGTGGTGTAAGTGTAGCGATTCAGGTTAGGCATGTGTGGTCAGGCCAGTTTGGTTCACAGGGAGAATGAATATAGAACAAGAACTAGTTCTGACTCGTTTCTTTTGAGCACCATAGAAGGAGTAAGTGTGAGCAAAGGATGTAAATGTGCAGGGAGGTGCTTGTTGAACTACAACGTGGGACGAGCCCTCAACATTGAATGAATTGTGGGTAGGCTGAGGCTGCGTGGCTGGTGAGTGTGAAAGCAGAGAAAGAGAATGATAGGCTAAATTGCAGAAGGATGGAGTCATGTGATGCCTTGAAGTCAAAGACAAGGATTTCAAGCCTAATGAGTCAAAGGGAAAGGAATTGAGGGGAATAAAACAGAAGAGACGTTACACTTGGGTCAGAAGGCTAAATATAGCAGCCAGGTTGGAAGGATATGAGTGTCCCATTCCTGATCATCATTGTTCTCTGCCAGTGAACGGGTGAAATCTAGCCAGTTACGCACTCTTCAGCCTTCCTGGCATGTAGCTATTTCCTGTCCATATTTCCATTCTCTCCAAATCCAAAGGAGAAAGAACGGAAAAGTTTTCCCTGTTGGGTGTTTGCTATGACTGTTTTTCAGGAATTTACATTCAGCCCCGGAACACTCCTGGATTGCAAAGGTAGGCAGGGCAGGGAGTGTTACTGCTCTTTATGAAATCTTCGCTTGTCTTCTGTCCCTGCTTGTAGCCTGTGTTGTGTAACATAACTTTTGGGGGTTTTCAGTGTGAGCTGACCAGGGAGTGTGTCAGAGATCCACAGTGATTTTTAGAGTAAACTTTCTTACTCCAATTCTTACCTGGCCTGCTGAAAAATTTTGTTGACTTGTTCCAGGAGAAAGCAATTTGAGGAGGAATTCTTCCCAAGAGCTCAATAATACGAGCAACGTGATCTAGACGGAGGGAAAACGCATCTAGATACAAAGGTTGTGACACTTCTGTCGGTGAAATGAATAAAGCTGATGGAGTCCTACCATCATCTCTGGAGAAATATTTCCCAGGTTGAGGATCAAATAGACACTCCCCAGTTGCCATTTCAAATGCCTAGAAATGGAGTAGCATTGTTAATTCACTAACTGATTTGGAGTTTTTCTTTCCCATTAGCTCTGATAGTACCAATTTCCCTTGCTATCACACAAAACTGATCCTAAAATATGGAAAATATTCACACTGCTTTGATCCGTACCATGGTGAAACAGCACCTTTAGCTCCATCAGGATGAAAAGCAGTATGTGCCTAATTCAGTCAAGCCTATGAGTTAACATACATGGGGTGTGAATTGCCTTATAGCTTAAACTAAGACTGAATTCTATCAGCAGCATACTTTCAATCCAAACTGAATGAGTGCAGACAGCCTTTTCCTTCTCAGCAAGGAAGTTTTGCTTTACATGCAGTGTGTATAGGTGTGTGCCAAGGATGTGCTGCCCCTGGTCTGTGTCAGTCACCTCTCATGCATGCACAGCGTTGTCCCCAGTCCTACCAGGCAGCCCGTGCTCCAGATATCTGCAGGAGTGCCATAGTCTAATCCAAGAAGCACTTCCAGGGCACGGTATGGCTGGGTCTGTATCTCCTTGGAAAAAGGCTTGTACTGAAACAGAAACAAACTCCCTTTGGTTAGCGTCCATAAAAGTAACAGCAACGCCTGTGGTCACAAGCTTCCCGCAGTGAGGAGGACACTGGGGGGCAGAACTGAATACGTGTACAAAACTCTGCGCGGGGCATGGGAGGCATGTTCTTGACCTCGCTGACACCAGGGCAAATTCATCTCCCAACATTCACACTGAACACCATTTTGAATTTCTAACTGTAGGGACTAACTGCAAGCTGAAGAAACGTCCAGAGTTGACAGTGTCTGCAGGAGTACAGTGTCCAGCTCTGAGCTGCGAGTGCTGAATCTAACACCCCCCCGAAATTGGCATCTCTTCAGCATGCTGAAATAGCTATTCAGCTGTAAAAGGACAGACATGCAGGGTGGGATGGAAAGAAGCACACAGCATCCCACATCATCATGGGACTGAGACTCGGAGCAGACTCACTGTCCAGCACGCACTGCCCAGATCTGCAATTTTCACTTCTATGCTCATTAAATCAGATTCTTCTAATCCGTTGCCAAGATCACCTCCTAGATGGAAAGGACAGAGAGAAATCAGGTCTTTCCAAACCCACAGGTATGCATCACTTGCCACAGGAGAGGCATGTATGCCTGCCTTTAAAGTTTTTCAGCCTAAAAGGTCCTAAAATGCTTTTTATTGTCAGTAAAATGCCACCTCTGTTTTTTGAGGAAACACAAAGAGCTAGTATCCAGTCAAAATCTAAGAGGACGTTTGGGAGGACAGTAGCTTGGAGCGGAGTGGTGTGACCATGTGCTCCTGTCCTGCTGCAAGGTTCCTCTTGCACCCAGGTTAAATTCCTGTGGGCTCAGAGGAGACCATATCCTACCAGCACTAGTCAGACACAAAACATCTGTAATGCCTCCTTAGCCTTCAGCAATCCTGGCTGTCACAGACCTTGGACACAGCCTGCTTGGCAAGCACTGTAAAGGTTACATTTTCATACGATCCCAGAAAAGGGTAATTTTTGGTTTACTGCTGTACAGTGAGCTGTTGGTCTATGCCTAATATTGTGCCTTTACGCTCCAAGCAAGACTCAGTCACTAATTTAGCATTCCTTGATTGCCCCAGAGTTTGAGAGACAAAACAGCACCATCATGGGAGAAATGCTTATGGGAGAATATCACACAAGGATAATATAAAGAGTCTCATTGCTGGGAGATGAGCTGATCTCTCGAGAAACTCTCCAGCCCTATGTCTTATTCAATATTCACACCATTCTCTTCAAATAAATTATGTCTCAAAAGGCCTTGAAGATTAGCAGTACATACAAGTCTCCCACAAAGCTCAGAAATATGGGAAATAAAGAGCAGAAGTGTCATACAGCTTTCTGATCAAGCCATTTTGTATGTAAACCTTTCAGTGGCTGAAAACACCAGACACAAAGGAACTATCCTGTACCTAAAGCTGTAAGAACGAGCTCCAAGGTCGTGGTGGGGCTGTTAACAGATGCCTGTCATCTGTAGTTGTCCTCCACACAAGCCTACCTGCAAGACCGTGTTTCTGTAGGTGCCTCGAGTAGCTTGTAACCGCTCAGCCTGATTTTTGTATTAAGCAGAGATAGGAGAGGCCTCTCAGCACCATAAGCTGGCTGTACTCTTTTGTACTGGCCATTGCAGGAGATGGGAACCTTTTCTAAGGTATCTGTACCTGCCGCCTCTCTGTTTCCCTCCTGGCAATAAACACGTAAGTCCCTTTTCTTGTTAAAAAAACCTTGGAGTGCTCACCTGCTCCTTTTAGCCCCAACTCTCTTCTCTGGTCGCAGTCAAGCATAGCAGGCAGAAGCCTTTGGAGGCTTTTGTCACGTCCGTACAGCAAGATGTTCTCCGGTTTGATGTCCGCGTGGATGATGCGGCAGCGCTTGTGCAGAAAGTGCAGCCCTGCCAGCACCTGGGCGAGCAGGCAGCAAGTCACGTCAGCAACGCGAGGGTCCCCACCGCCTCCCCTGCCCCAGCAGCTGCCGGCACTGTCAGAGCAGTCGGGCACAGCGGGTATGCAAGTTGTGGATGTTCTGGCATTGAAGAAAGGGGGCACTGGTGATAACTATCTGCAATAAATGGTTTCTGTATAGCGAGTGCCCTGTACTAAGCTAGAGGTGCAGCCAGCAGAGTGGGGACGTTGGTTGGGGTGGCCCTGTGGGAGCAGGCACAAGGGGTTTCATCGCACGACACGGCAGGAGGAGCACGTGCCGGAGTCCCACGTGCCCGGCACACCAAGTGGGAAGGGGCCTGGGGAGCCCAGCGGGGAGGGGGCTGTTTGGGGGAGGTGGGGGTGACACGCAGCAGAAGGCGGCGTGAAAATCCACAGATATCAGCATGGACAGGCAAGCTGGGGGAGATGGAAAGAGGACAGTGCTACAAGGAGGCATTACGATCACAAAGCTGAACTTTCTCCTGAAAAAACAGTCCTGTTTGTATGGCTGTAATGTCCGCAGACCACCATGCCTTCCTGCTGACTTTCATTTGAATGGAAGTTGGGGGCCGGTTATAGAGTGACGTGGCACAGGAGGGCATCCCATCATACCAGAAAAGAAAAGGAGGTGCAGCATAACCCAGACAGGAGGAGGGAGAGACCACGATTGAGTGCATGTAGAGAGGACTTAAGGGCAGTGCAGGAGAGCCACGTCGGGAAAGAACAGCTTACGATGGAGCAGGGAGAAGCTGGTCCATCACACCGGAGAGATAAACAACGCCTACCAGAGAGAAACTGTCACTATCAGAAATCAGTAACAGCAAAAAGGCTACTGGGAGAGTTACATTTGTTTTTTAAACACTCTGGTCAGTCATAAAGGGCTGGCAAATATTCTCTGTATTATCAAATTCTATTCTGGGATGAATGCCAGCCCCAGGGAAATACCAACCTTAAATGGTAACTGTGAAACGCGGGGAAAGATTTAAATAGCTAAACTGGAATGAATCAGAAGTAAATACTGCCCCAGTGCTGATCTGAAGGAGGAAAAAAGATTCTAAGATTTTACAATTAAAGCAGATAAGGGAATGGATCAAGCAAAAGGCTTGGGTGTGAAATGGGGCACAGCAATTAATGCCACTACATTTTTGTGTAACTTATTCAGGTGTTAGTGGAGCTTCTTTAGAGGAAGAAGAGGCTATTCTGAGGAAGAAGAGGCTATTCCAGAAAACAGGATGAAGGAGGAAGCAGTTTTCTTTCTTAGTGTCCCTAGAAGGGCACAGGAATCAGGATAGCAAATCTTCATCTTGGCAAGTGTGCAGACTTCTGATAAATCTCAGCATGAGAGGCAAAATGTAATTTTAGCCATTCTGAGGCCTCACTCAGGTTTCCAGTTCCTTAGCTATTCCCAGCCAACGCATATGAAACTCAGTTTTCATGATCTGTTCGATCAACACACCACATCCTTACAGGGGATGAAGGAAGACGTGGCTCTGAGCAGGAAAACCTCAAGATGGGTGGAGGACCAGCCAACCAAACCAGCAATTTAGAAAGCCCTGAAAAGACATCAGCGCTGAAGGAGACCTCGAGCAGCCTTTGGTAGTTCCATGCAGAAAGCCGCTGGACTTGCCAGTGCTACCCATGGCTGGATGCCGAGGCGAATGCCAGCAGTCTGGCATTACTGCCAGAGGGGACTTCTCAGGGCAGCAGGAGGGAAGAGATACACATTTTGCCCACAAGAAGCATAACTATGGCAGCAGAACTGCTGGAGAATTCAATGATTACTGAGATGATGGGAACACAAGTGCCAACTCTGAATCCCTGGTGCAGGTCTGCAGGCTGCTGACTCTTTATGGTGGTGGCCCTGACTCCTTCCCAAACCCAATGAGACTGCAGGCTTGGGCAGTAACGCACAGTACCCCTGTGTTAATGGGAATGTGATGACTTCCCACTCTGCGTTTTAATTAACGTTTTCTCTCCTTACACCCAAAAGAAATAGTTACCGTTTTCCTTAAAAAAATGAATGCCTTGGGCCTTCACTCTATATTGTCCCTTTCTTTGCAGATGCAGTCATGGAGTTCATGGCACATGACGCCAGGATGAAGACTATGGCATGTCTCCCAGCCAATAGTCCTTTGGTGCCCTCACCCAGTTCCAGCTAAGTTCTCACCTGCTGTAAAGATTTTTTCACAAAAGGCAAAGGCAGTCCCTGGGCTGCGTAGTTACCCATCAGACATCGCAGGGAAGGACCCAACGCCTCAAATACCAAGCAGGCATGTGGGAAAGAGTCAGGGATTCACTAACAGAGACACAATGCTACTATCAGCTTTTTGCCCTTCACCAGAGCAGCCAACTATCTCCTTATCCAACCTCTCCCCCTCCAGCCACCTCCCTGTGCCCTGGTCCAGCTACTGCCCTGTTCATCCTCATGGGAGCACAGTGCTGAGTTTTACACCATCCTGCGACTCTCTGAGGCAAGCCCAGGCTTTGCTGAGCCAGAGCTGCAGCACTCTCAGCAGAAGGATATGGAAGCCGTTCTCTCCAATCATTCTGAAGTCGTCTAACAAACAGACAATGTTTTCTCCTGCCCGGTCCTTCTTCTTCACACTGCTCACCTGAGGGGGAGGATTCCAAGAAAGCTGCAATTAGAGACACATATGTGCACAAGGACATCTTGCACCTGTTTTATCCCGTTCTACAGACTTTCTCTTCCAGGATTTGGCACTTCATGACAAATCCCATGAAAACAGCATCAGGAAAACCAGGCTCAAAACACACAAGCAGAGTCTGTTACCAAGGAATGAGTTTCTGTATGTTGTCTAGCTCTTGACTGGCTGGGACCATCACCCTCAGTGTCTGAATAACTCAGACAGATCCTGCTAATAGTGTCTAGCACACTTCCCGCTGCTTATTCTATCCCATGCAGGCCCAGAAAGTGCTCCTGCTTGTGCTGGAAAGGGATTCCCCCAAGACCACAGCTCCTAGCAGCAATGGCTGTCCATTTCTTTTGCCCTTCTGCAGCCTCTGCTCCTTGTCCTCAGAGCCCTCCCTGGCTCAGAGTAGCAGGCTGGAACATCACCTTTTAAAACCCACACCTTCCCATAGAAGTTTCTCACAAGGGGTTGCAGAGAGGCAGAGACCTTGTGGTTGTCTTCAGCTACCTGTCCTACTGGGGTAGAGAGCAGCTTCCATATCTGAAGGAACCCAGTGAAGTAGGCTTCTTCGGGCTGAAGAAAGTTTGGCTATGGGCAAGTACTGCAGAGATCTATAAGATACAGAGCGGTGGTGGAGGGGGTGAACACAGATCTTTCGTACAAGAACCAGGGGGCATCAGACCTAGCACTTGGGAGGTTCAAAAGCAAAGCAGAGGAGATGGTTCTTCACAGAGTGCATGGGAAATTGGTAGCAGTTCTTGTCAGAGGGGGCTGTGGAGGCTGAAGCCCACATGGGCTCACTGGAAAGCAGGGCAGGTCTCCTGAAGGTAAATCCACTGAGAATTACTGCCCACAGAGACATTACCTGTGGCCCAAGAAATCTCCAGCTGGAAACTGCTGTGGGCCAGGGGAGCATTCAGTGGGAGCAGCACCCTAAGCTTAGCTTGTCCTTACACCCATCTGGATATCTGGTGCTGGCCCAGGGTGCTGGGCTGGCTGAACCCCTGGTCTGCCCAAGCACGGGTGCTACGGTACCCCCGGCTCTGGCACCAGCACCGTACGCCTGCACAGCAAGGTGTATCAGGAGTTTGCTCTCACAGAGCACTGATCCTGGTACAGCAATTCATCCTTTGTTTTTACTCTTCACAGCCATAACTGTTGGGATTTTGGTTCGGCATGTTGTGCAGATGCCAGATCCGCCTGCACCAGTGCCAGGAGGTTTGTGCTGGCACGACACTGGCGAGCAGCCATGGAAACACGGGAGACCAGACTGCCTCTCCTGGCAGCTCTGCCGGCACTGACCACCCTGTGCTGGTGGGAACAGCCCTGGGAACCAGCTGTATTCTGCTGAATGGGAAGGCGTGTCTTTCAGAGAGAATTAGTAATAAATCAAGGGTAAGGCTCGGCTCAGTCTGTATGAGGATTGTGCTGATATGCAGAAAAAGCAGCCCTCTGATTACATTAAATTAGTGCCACTTGATGCTTCCTCTTGCATCACCAAGTCTGGCTCATGTCCCTTTGGATAGGCCCTACAGATTTACAGGTGTGAACTAAACCTTTCTCAAACCTGTAGGAGAAAGGCCTCAGAGTAATTTGAAATGCAAAATTTAATGGCTTTTACTCATCTAAAGCTGATGTAACTTTGTATTTAGGCAAACTCTCAGAATTGTAACCACTAGCTTTCTAGAACTGGCAGGTCAAGCCATCTTCAAAGGCAACTAGCTGAGACCCAGATACAGGCACCTAATTACCACATCCATTAGCAAAGGCAGGAGGAAGCTTTCTGACTTTTTCTGACTTATTTTTTATTATATTTTTGCTACATCCTGCATTTTTTTCCCCAGATATTTCCTTTTACTTCAGTATCAGTGTTGTGATAGAGCAATGTCCTCTGAGCTGGGAATGACACAAATACAGTGGACACGCTCCAATCTCCTGCTTACGAACATTACCACCTTTTTCTGTTGATTATCTGCCTTATCCTTCTGCAGGTTCCTCCTACTTACTGGATTTTGGTCTCAGCTGAAACAGACAGGCTGACAGGGCAAGTGGTACACAGCCAGTATGTCCCAGTATGACAGGGGGAAGGAGAAGGTGCCTGTTTTAGAGGCCAGTGCTAAGCCAGGGTGATTTCTATGAATTCCCTAACTTTTTGGTTTTTTTCCTGTTCCCCACCTAGCTCCTCAGGCTGAGACCTGGAGGCAGAAGGGATGATGAGGCTGGTACTCAGACCTGAACTCAGTGACCATCACCGCAGAGCAAAGCGCAGAGCCCCAGAATATACATACACAGCGGAGGAGAGCGACCTCGTCCTGGGCAGCCTCAGCAAAGCCTTCCCTGCTTTTCAGGACCTTCACGGCTACGTGTTTCTTCCTCCTGGGAAACGAATCACAGCTGCCAGCCAATGCACGCCAGTGTGGCCCTAACCAGCAGCACCTCCCCTTCTCCCAGTTACCCAGCCCTGGGCTCCCCAGGGAGGGTGCTGCTCTCCTGCAAGCAGCCTTGTCCTTGGTCTGCAGCACGCCAGGCCCGTGGGCATCCCTCCTGGCGATGCTGCCAGCATCTGGCAGCACAGCTGCCCCAGGGACCAGCAAGGAACTGGAGAGAAAGAGGCAGAGGAGGATAGATACTGCAGGGTCTAAACGAGAAGAGCAAAGGCAGAGCAAGGGCTGATCCCATCTCATTTACTTTCTTTGGTTTCCAGAGACCAGCTCTGCCCATTGCACCCCACCAGTCTTGCTGGCAGGTTTGCCCTGTGCTCGGGGGGATGCCAATATGCTCCCAGGCAGGCAGCTGCGCTCTGCAGCGTCTGCGAAAGGGGCCGGCCCTGCCCAGGAGATCAGCCCCCCCCCGTTCCCACCTCCCCGAAAGGCCGTTAGCCCCTCACCTCATGTCCTGGCACAGCCAGACGGTGGCAAAGGTGCCGCAGCCCAGCTTGCACAGAGCCTGGTATCGCGTGTTGAACACCTCTCCTTCCCGCACCGGGTGGTGGCCTCCTGTGGGGACCATCGCCAAGAAACATTACTGACATCTCTAAATGCTCTTAGACTGAAAGAGCAGCTGAGGACAGCCGTCCTCCCAGAGGAACGGCCAGACACGTCCTGGTGGCCTCCTCTGGCCTGGGAAGAGCCTGGCACGATCTCGGCTCTAGAGCTGCATGCCCGAGGACTGACCTGTGTGCTGGGCTGCCAGCATCTCCTGCTGCACCCGCTCTTCCATGGCCCAGCCGCGCAGCAGATCCTGGCACGAGGGGACGGAGGCAGTAGGGAACCAGGCTGTGGGACGCGGGTGGTGCGATCTTCAGTGTTTTACTCCTTTAAAGAGAATTGGAGAGCTGCCGGGCAGCCGTACCTCTGCTGCATGCTGCGTGCATTGATTCCCTCTTCCACCCCTGCTGTCCCCTCGCCCCCTTCCTTGCCATCCGCTTCATCAGCCCCTGGAGCCAGGCTGTTACAAATGCTTTTGGCACTTCACGGAGGCAGGGATTATTTTAAGAGTTCAGAAGAGGAAAGCTGGCAAGCTGCGGCGGGGCAGGGATCCTGGCAGTGCGCGGGCCAGGCCAGGGCCAGGGCCAGGTGGGAGTCTCAGGTTTCCCTGTGCCCACTGTGGATTTTCAGGGGCTTAGCGGGGACTGTGGGATCCCCTCCCATGGCCGCAGCCGGGGAAAGCACCCACTCCCCATCCCCATCCCGGCTGAGGGGGGACACATCTGGGCTTTTGCTGGCAGGAGGAGCCTCACGCTCCAGATGGGTGCGAAGCAGAACCTGCATTTTAGAGATGGCAGCGCTGCACATCTGTCCACAGCCCAGCCCCGGAGCCAGGGCACGGGTTTATCACTGACCGTCCTGTGACGCCCTAGCGAGAGGCTGTGACGGAGAGGGAGACTGCTCCTGGGGTTTGTTACTATGACAGCCCAAGGTACAAACACCAAGACAGCGCAGACAGACTGATGCAACTGCTGTCCCCCTGCCCTGCAGCACCAGTGTAGAATTGGCTTCAGCACCGGTCACCTGAAATAGCAGCCCAGAGCCCATGTTGCTAATGGAAATATAGATGTAAGCTGCCGTAGCTGGGGTACTCCCAACCCAGCCTTTCATAATTTGGAAATGTCACTTGCTGTACGGCTGAAGCTTCAGGTTAACGCATGTCGCCAGAGCTTGTGACAGGTGATGATAATCCCAGTAGGCCATTAGCACGGGTAGAAATATTGACCTTTAAATCCTCCAAATCAGGTCGCTAAAGCTAAGAGCTCGTTTGCACCAGAGGATTTTCAGAAATAGTTGCAGTGGGCTGGCAGTGGTGGTGGTGGCAGTGGGAGCCATGTGACGGGGAGTTGTTCTGGGACAGTAACATCTTCCAGGTGCTGAGACAGAGATGTGACTTCTTCAAAAGACTAAAGTTTCTTTCCACATGCTGATGCTCCTCTCCCAGCATAGCAGCCATAGACGCAGCCTGCCTTTGGGCACCTAGCAAGCTCCCAGCACGGTTCTAATTAAAGGTCAGACTGGACTTGACACTCCGATCCCGTGAGGGACAATCCAAATTGCCAGAGCTGACATTGCTCCGTTCACCCTAGCCCATACAGCAGTCTGAAAGGAGCTCAAAATCCCTCCCCCTCCTTATATTTTTACATCTCTAACTGTAGCATTTACACTGTTCAGAATCAGTCTCTCTTAGGCATAAACCTCCAGGATGCTGCATGTCTGTATAGCCACTCTTTTCGGTAAATACTTACTAACATGTTAGCTACAAAGCAAAGGTGAAATAAACATTTTCCTTGTTTGTGCACAGACCGAACATACCAGTAACCTCGCAAGCTCCTGCACCACCAGAATCTACCCAAGCCCTTGTCACTCACATCATTAGGACAGCAGGGGCTGACCTGAGAGCCGGGCAACTGCCTTAAACATTTTATTATGTCACTCACAACTCACCTGCCAAAGGAAAACTCAAGAGCATGTGGAGATGGGAGTTCAACAGCGTCTTGCCTAGGTGGATTGTTATGGTAATAGGAGACTTCGGTGGGAAAGTAGGACCTAAAGACAGACTCAGAGTGTAAAATGCATCCTAGTACTAGGGCTGATGGAGCTTTTGGGCAGCTCACCGGGCCCTGGTATCCTTCTTGCTGTGGAGGTGAGGCAGGTCTGTCCTTAGGCATGCGAGACTTTACCTCCATCCACCCTAGTTAGATGGATGCAATAGCAAAGGATGAGGAGCGTTGCTATGCAACTTAGTATAGAAGAGTGAAATGCACTTTTCTAAGCTTTGTGATAAAGGATGATCAATGCTTTAAAGTCTTTCATCGCTTGGTGTCTTTACTTTAAAAACAACTGTTATTTTGCTTGTCATTCAAAGCTACGTTGTGCAGAACCTACTGGCTTGTGGCAGGCCTGGACCAAGTCAGAGAACTTCACCCCAAAAACATACTGGTCCTGCCTGGTCTGCGAGAGCCATGGGCAGGGAGCGGTGCTTCGCCTCTAGCCTGGACAACTCCTAAGGAGCTGCCCACCACCAGTCATGCCTTATAATGCCTGGACCTCTGGAGTCGCAGAGCTCTCCAGAGCGATACACACCTTCATCTTCTGCAGGAACCTGGCAAACCCTCGCCGAGCGCAGCACCCCTGCAAGTTGCAACACGCAGCGTAAAAGACGCCCCGTCAGCGTGCGGGGCTCCAAGCCCCAGGGACCCCACGCAGACTTACCGTGCAGCAGCTTGCAGGCAGGGCACGCTGCTCCGTTTGTCATCTGGCTCGTTCTGGAGCTCCCCAAAGTGAGATACCAGCTGGTCCCGCTCTCCTTTTAGTCTGCGCTGCCCGGGAGGGGTGTCCTTGAGCAGACCAAAATCTTCTGCATCGCTGGATGGACGTGGTGAGGAGCGGGGCAGGGTATCAGATCACAGCACAGCTTCTGGAACAACCTTGGCTTCGGGATAGCAGGAGACCTAGGACAGCTGCGGTGGATTCACTTTACTGCTGGCCTCTCCCTGCCTGCCCCAGCTTCCCTGGCAGCAGGTCTGTCAGCCTGCTGCAGCTCCACAGTCTCCACAGCAACTATTTATAGAGGAAAATTCACAGCTCTGCCGAGATGGAAACAGAGAAATCCTTCCCCTCTGCTCCGCCGTCCCCAGACCCAGAAACGGTGGGGGTGCCTGGCACTTCCACTGCTCCCAGCAGCGTCTCGGCAGGACCCACGGCCCGGCCTCGCTGCGGTGGCACCACCGTCTCCTGCCCGGCACAGCCACCCCCAGCCTGTGCCCGGCAGAGGGGACAGGCTCCCCAAACCCCGCCGTGTGCCGCGCTGCCTGACCTGAGGCACCCCGCACGCCCCCGAACCCAGTCGCGGCGTGGTGCTGGGGACCGCGGAGCCCACGCTTCCCCCGCGGAGAACCACCACCACAGCAGCATCCTCCTCCCCGCAGCCCTGCCCCACCGAGGCAGGACCCCAGCATCCCCGCACCCAGCCGCCACTGAGGAGCAAACGGCCACACACAGAGTGGAGAGAGAAAAAAAAAAAAAAAAAAAAATCACTTTTTTTTTTTTTTTTTTTCCCCTCCCTGCTGCCGCACGCTGCAGCCTTGCAGCAGAGCTGGGCATGCCCTGGCCTCCCCCTCGCTGGGGCCCTGGTGGTGCGGAGCTCGGGTTTCCTCTCCCAGCCTGCAGAAACCAAAGCCCAGCCCCGAAGCAAAGGGTTAAGGCTGCCCAGCAGGAGCTCTGCCGCAGATCCCGGCTGCCAAACCGAGGTCGGGGCCTCCCGCAGCGTCTCTCCCCTCGCCTGTGCCCCTTCTCCTCTCACCTGCCTTCCCCGCACTAAAAATAACACGGGAGGGGGCAGAGGCTGCACCGGGCTGGGGGCTGAGCCAGCGCAGGGGCAGCACCCGGGGGACAAGTGATTTGTAAAACCCCTAAAAGGCCAACAAGAACACGCACAGGGAGGGAAAGGAGGGACTACAGCAGCGACGTTACATAGATAAGAGGGGGGGAAGCAGCAGACTGTATCCAAAATGAAGGGGGGGGGGGGGGGGAAGACAGGAGAGAGGGGCCGGGAGCCAGCTTTATGTCTGGGAAGAACTGTGCCATTAGTTGAAGTTGTTCTGCTAATTTAGGAACACTGGTTCCTGCCTCACGCGATGAACATAAACTGTACCTTAAGCAACCCCCTTCCTCGCTTGCCCACTGTGGAAAACCACAACCAGAGGGGTAAGGTGCTACATGCCCCCACTCCCAGCTGCTGAAACACATCTGGGAAGGGAGATGCCCCTATTCGCGCTCTGGAAACTGCAGAAGCATCCACGAAGTAGGAGCCATCAGTCAAAGGTGGCACAAGGTTATCCCAGAGAAACACAGGCGGTTGCTCACAGACTGGGGAGGGGGCAGGAGGGAAAAGCCCCACGCTCCTGGCACTGCTCCCAGGTCCTGGTGCTCAGGAGTACAGAGTTTCCACTTCAGAGGAAAAAGAGGCGAACAGATTCTGGACAATTGCATCATCGTGCAACACAGGTATGACACACAGGTTGTATATTAAAATTTATTGAATTATTGTGTAAGAATTCTCTTTATTAAAATCATTTGGACTCTAAACTGATTATTTACAGACAAAACCTCTTATATCACCAATAGATTCCTACATCTCAGAACAGTATCTACAAACAGTTATTACACTATGTAACAAAATTCAGATTTTTTTCAAGCTTTTTATATTAATTATTAATTCCAATTTGAGAAAGACAGTACCTCAGGTGCTCTGAGCAGAACTCAAGGTGTGGCAGGGCATAAATGCAGGTCAGGCCATACCATAACAGACAGAGAGACACCAAGTCACAAGGCAAGGAGGAGAGGGCAGAGTCACCAGGACAAAGGACTGGGAGAAAGACTATTAGACCAAACGCACTGGGTGTTCTAGAAACCAAAAGAATCATCCCGACAAGAAAGGCACCAAAAAAGCAGCATCTTGCTGCAACCGGGGCACACCCTGAAAAAGAAATGGCATTCCACCGAGGCAGCATCATCCGAGAACCCTCTATTTTCATTAAAAAAAAATTAGCCATCATTTCTACAAAAGAAAAAAAGAAAAGAAAAAGCTTCCAGGTACAGTCTAAATTTGCCACCAGACAGATGAAAGCAAGCACTCTCACATCTACATCACATGGGTGCCAGCTGCTCTTAGCCGTGCCAACAGGAGACACATTCAAATACACTAACAGATATTTATCTTAATACTGACCAGTTCTCGGCATTTCATCCAGACCACAGTGGAAGCAAGTTTCTTTCCCTGACCGCGGTACTAAATAAATCTTAATGCCTGCTGTTCAAGAACATCACCTTTCTAAGAATATGATTAAAGCAGCAACATCCCCTTGCTGCACTTATGTCTTGCAGAAGGGGAACAGTTGCCGTGGCAGGGCACTCTCAGCTGGTGCCCACAGAACTTGCTACCTGTAAGAAAACAGGAACATCCAGAGAGGATTCTCCATCCTTGAGAAGGAAAGTCCATCTCTGGAGCGCTTGAAAAGCTGGTCATGGAATCAGGCAGGGACTGGAAGAAACTTGGAAGGATCATGAGAAATAAATAAATAAATCTTCCCCACAATAGGGAATTTCATAACAAACCCTGTTTTGTGCAAATTTAAATGCAACAGAACCCTGTCATAGTAACGGATTTTGCCACAGGAGAGGGGCACGGACGGAGAGAAGAGAGGCCATGGATGAACACCCAAGTCGATCCCAGCAAGAGGCCTTCAGTGCGTGTCCGCAGGGGAGGAGGATGCCAGTACCTAGAACACCAGGGACAGATGGATGGGAAGAGATGGGCATTACCAGCTTTCCAGCCTCACTGCACCTGCACTGGGCAGTGCCTCCTGTCCAGCTATGCAAGGACAAGCTCAAGACATTAAATAAGTCAATCACCTACATTTAAGCTCTATTTTTAAGTCTTGATTATAGCTCTAATAAAAGCAGACTTTCACAGGTACACTCAGAGAAAGCCGATCATTTCCAACATCCAGGAGCACTACTGAGAAGCTAAGAGGATGTGGAGCCCACTCACCCTACAGCCTAAGTCAGCCACGTTGGCAGAGGCTGCGCTCTCAGCAGAGACACCTGGACTCCTGTCCCTACAGTTCCAGGAGAGCCACCAAGTCCTCCTCCCTTTGCCAATGTGAGGTGGATTCAGAATTAAGCCCCAAGCCACCCTGTTCTGGGAAAGCGCAGAGATTATTCTGCAAAAACGGGGGCAGACATTAACAGTCTGCAGAGCCGTAAATCCAGCAGAGAGCCTGTGGCTCCTGGCAGACACTCAGCAAGTTGGAGAGGCCACAAACTATGCCTTGCTGTCTGGGGCAGAAAGTCCATCCGTCAACGCACAAGGGGACAAGGCTACTCTGCCACTATACCTGCATCTGCCTCAAACCGAGGAATCACCTAAGGGAATGGGCTTTACTAACATGCATTGTATCTGCTTTTTCCCATCTGCCAGTCCTTTCCTCCACTCAGCTTTTTTTGAGCTGGTTTAATCAGATTTGCTCAAAAGACAGAGGGGTTTCAGAGATGCCAAGTTCCCACAAGTTTCATGGAAATGGGTGGTCAGGTAGGAGTGAGACCCAAACTGGTGCCCACCTGGGGAAAGAGAGGTGAACTCTGTCCCCCCTTTCTGCCTGGCAGCAGCCAGCCGGCTCACCTGGGGCTCTGTACAGGACAGGAGCAGGAGGTGGCATAGGGATGTTGGCCGTACTCTGGGCACACAGAGTACCCAGGAATACTGCTGAGAGAGGGTCACAGGAGAGAGCTGCCTTTTTAGGGCGAGAGGCCAGCATTAGCTTGTTGTTATATTGCTCAGAGAACAGATTTGCAACTGCACAGCACTCACACAAAGCCACAGGGCTGATCCGATAGGCCTGGAATTACTGCTATATGCAATGTAAAGAGAGGTAGGGACATGATCCTGCCCTGTTTCAGCTCTGGTCCCTCCTGGCCTGCACAGTCACCACCTCAGGGAAGTGACAGAGGAGTCAGACCTGTCTACCTGCCCCAGGCACGCAGGACATCAGCGTGGAATTAGCAGCAGGGGATGAGAACAAGTAGGGCACCCTTATATATAGGAATTTGCTCCCAGAAGGGCAGAGTACTCTGTTCACACGGCGCGGGAACCGAGGAGGGAGCAGTGAGGAGCTGCCCAGTGACAGCTGGCAACGAACTGCACTTGTGCCTGCTCCAGCCTCTCCTTCCTCACATGAATCATTCCCGTTCGCAGGACACCTGACGCTCCTTGGGAACAACACAGTTGTGCTTCACAGCTTCCTCGAATTCACAGCTCACCAAATAACCCTTCTATGTGCCACAACAGGAGAGTTTGGGAAGTGAAACTGTGAGTAAGGTGTAAGGCAAGCCTAACAGATGAGCACACAGCTAAGCCTTGAACTGAGCTGCGGGGAAAAGCAAGCTGCTGTTACGACAGAGACATCTACGAGTTATCCCTGCAGACAAAGCAGTGGAGAAAACTTTGCTCCAGTGCTGACAGACGTTTGTCAGTAGAAGTGCACAGAGATACTTCTCCAAGAAAAGCTTTGTCTCAAAGCCACAAAATTAAACATTCTCCTTTAGCATTTAAATACATTAACTTTCTGAGGGTATTTACAAGTCCAGTTCAGAGCAGCAGAACAGCTAGACACCAGAGGAAGGGGCAGTGGCACAAGGCATTTGTTGTGCTTTTCCAAAGAGCAGGGCAACTGCTGACCACAAGGAACCAGGAAGACTGATCCCAAGGTGGGTCAGTGGAGACTGAGGCGAGCCAGGCAGCGACTCTCACATGCTGAATTTGTCCTGAGGAAAAGGGTGGGGAGTGCTGTCCATTTACAGTAGGCCCCTGGGGAAGCACGCATGCTGGTGAGCACATTACATCCAAGCAGGTGTCACGCATGAGCTGTCAGAGACCAGAACACTGGGGAGCAAGAGACCTTTGCCGTCGCACACTCTCCTTTCTACATCCAACGCCCAGAACCAGTGGGGACATTGCTGCAAGGAAGTTTCTCGGGTCGGATACTGCAAGAGTGCTCGCTAGCTGGGGACAGAGGTTGGCACAGCTGTTGGCCTATGGAAAGCTTCCTGCATCCCTGCTGAAGTGAGTGCTGCAGCAGGGGAGTCTCCCAGCACTGGCAAGGGCGTCTGTACAAGGCCGAGGACTCCACAGACATGGTGGTCAGCGTTGTCACCTGGCTCTTCAACGTTGTTTGGAAACTTGGCACATTCACGTAACATCCGTAGGAACGAGCTGAGTAGTCCTCCTGACAGTCTGCCAGAGGAAAACCAAAGTTTTTGTTTTGTTTTGCTTTTAAAAAGAAAAAACTGTAAAAAAATATTCTCTGAGATGCAAGGACGCTTGTACTTCGTACTGCCTTGGCCATCCCTGTTCATGTCACCCACGGGTTCCTTGGAGAGTCTGGTTCCAATTGCAGCAGGACACCCTGCATATAGCTGGGACAAGCACTGTCCCCATTCAGCCAGGGGAGAAGAGTCTGTCTACGCCTGTCACAAATCTGTGACTTTATTCTCCACAGCTGCTGCAATCTGTTGTAGTCTATATCCGAGCTGCATCTTCTGTGCTGTTGGGTCTTCTTCCAAGGCAGTAATGATCTGCAATGAGACAGAGCTCACTGGTAGCCTTCTCCAGCACACAACACTGTCAACCAGCTCAACTCCGTGCACAGTGGAGAGCCCCAAGCTGGAATCTAGGGTGCTCAAGTCTAGAGTGGGTATGTAGTAATTCATCTCAAATTAACCACAAAATAAGTATTCTAGATTCGTACTAATAACTTATAAACTTCATAGTGCAAAAAGAATGCTAAACTCATCTGAAAATGGTATCTTTAGTAAATTAATCTGAACTAACTGCATTTCATTTTTGGAGTAGATTATTTGGATACCAGAGTCAAAAAAAAGAAAAAGAAAGGTACATGAAATCCCAACAGCCTCCAAGTTAGAGCTAAGTCCTTTTTTGTGATTTCCTCCCTCCCTCTTTAATAAGAATAAAGCAAACTTATGACATGGAAGTTACGCATGCCAATGAAACAATACACAGCATAGTGATAGTCTGGCTGCTCTTAGTTATTAATTTTTGGAGGTTTTTTTGGTTGGATGGTAAAAGGAGGAGGACATGTTTATACCTGCTGGAAACACACACTCACCTGGTCATAGTACTTATTGATGTATTTGTACAATTCATGTAGAGCCACCAGGGAATTGAGGTCACCTGAGTAATTCTGAATAAGAGAGGAAGTTAGACAAAACCGTGAGACACCTAACAATTGTTCTGCTGAATTCTGCGCCCTCACAACTCATTAGGAAATGTGCCTGTTGCACAAAGCAACAGGAAAGGGAATTCACCAGTAGTTCCTAGCAAAGGAAAAAAAAATAAAAATCACATATACTCCTTGCCCTGAATCCTTGACTACACTTTTCTCTTCAGTGTTAGCTAGGCAGACCCTTGCCCTCCCATTGGTGCCACAAAGGCAGAGCAGCCACTGGGAACCGTCAGTATGTCTGAGCAGAACTGCACACTCAGCTGGAATAGCTCTTCTTTGCATTACTAGCTTTCTCTTAGATGCACAGGTGAGGGGCCAGGGTGACTTCTGTAACAATTTTATTTACCCGTGATAGCTCAGCCAGGGCAGAGTTCATCTCCTGGTCACTGGCAGAGATGGTCTGACGAATGTCCGCATAATACCTACACAGTGGTATACAGGCAATTAGTGTATTGTTCCTCCTAGTCTCCCTCTTACTGCTTAAACTACAACTCCTCACATTCATTGCTTACCTTTCCACCATCTGCTTGTAGCGAGGAATGTCCCGGGCATAGAGCAGCTTATTGATCGGAGAGTCCTTGAACATCCAAAACCAGAATTGATTACAAAAAGCTCCTTCATCATGCTGTGGACTAACCTTAGCAGGTAGCACCATCACCACTATTTTCTGTCATTCATTCAGGATCAGGAATTTTTGTCCTCTGCCTGGAGAGGCGCTTCAAATACCAGGCTCCCTTCTAGTAATGCAGTCTGAGGAACCATGAGATGTGTTGGTGAAGGGACCTCTGGGATCCCTAGTCCAGCCTTTCACTTGGACCTGGGTGATCACCAGTGTGAGATCACATTGGCTATGGATTTGCATAGCTGATTTCTGAAATCCTCCAGAGATCCACCCATCCCATCTCTGGTGACCTGTGCAGGACTGTTTCACCCTCAGCACAGGGTGAGTAGTGGTGGTAAAAAGTTTTTCTAATGGCCAGCCTGAATCTCCCAAGATGCATCCTATGACTTACACTGTCTGTCACAGCCAGCTCTGTCCCCCAGGTAGCTATAAGCTGTGAATAAAGAGCACCCCTCAACAAATTCTTCCATATGCTAAACAAAATCAGCTCCTCCCTCCTCTCTTCCCAGGAGTTCCCATCACTCTCCGGTGGTGCATGGGAGTGAGGATGGGCCTGGCCTGCTGTCCCAGTGGTGCTACATAAACATTATTGCCTTCCTGGGGCAGCACTGCTCAACTATCTGTGCCAACCATGCTCCCTTCTCCCTCTGTACTTACCCGCCCTAACTTATGGTCAGCTATTGTACAGGAGTCCATGAAGGTCTGCGCAATGACCAGGAGCACGGCATCTACATTATCTGATGTTTGCACATCAAAAACAAACTGGGGATTCTTGATGATGTTGATCCAGAACCGCAAGGGCAGGCTGCAGAGAAGACAGAAGCACAACAGGGTATCAGCAAAGGTAGGAGCTAGTCATGAAAGGTGTTCTGCACATTACTGCATCTCCCAACTCTACCCTCCCAGCAAAAATAGCTTTTCACACCATGCTTTTCTGCCTTGCACTCCATTTTGCTCCTCCTCAGTAGGCAAAGGTGGCTGTCACTTTGTAAGTGACCAGCTCTAGACAGCTCAGCAGTGCCTCCTCCAGGGCCCACAGGAACACCATACCTGTTTGTCTTCCAGATATGGATGGTCTCAGGGTCTACGATCCCATAGTGTATTGCCTGCTCATCCAACAGGTCAAAGAAGTATTTGACTGCCAGTGGGACAGGGCGGTTGGTACTGAGGATCACCTGGAACAGGTCATCCACAAACTTCTGCAGGGTGCCCTGCGGAGAACGAGCAGGACAGTCAGCACAGGCAGAGGAGAGTGGAGAGCCCAGGCCTCAGGGAGATGAGAGGTTACCCTCTTCTGCTCAGCAAACTCCCCTCAGCAGTCCAAAGCTACCTCCCCTCCACTGCAGGGAGCAGCAAAGGAGAAAGGAGGCCCCAGCAGTTTCTGGAACAGAGGCCAGGGAGAAGCTCACGAACAAAGCAAAACACAGAGGGGAGTCAGATGTACTCAGAGTCACTGCAGGTAAAGGGGATTGCTACTGGAGAGAGAGCTTGCAGCACGATGGAATGGCTCTGAACTGTAGAGACTGCCTAGTGGAGGAGGACTGCTGGCTGCCAGCAGCTATATTCAGCCAGACTGGAACAAGGAGAAGGGGTTTGCTCAGCAGCAAGAGGAAGTTCAGAAAATGTGGGAAGAACACTGGCACTGCCTGGCAAAGAGCCTGGGCTGTCCCTTGAGGAACAGTACTACTGCAAGCAGGGGATTGCTGGGGAACCTGGATGCCAAAAGCTGATCCTTTCTTAACAGAGCAGAGGGACAAGTTCCTGGGTCAATTTTTTAACAATGACACTGGAATAAAGTAAAAAGGAGAATGTGAGCAGGCACTATGCCTGATTTATGACTGCAGCTGAATCTGTACATGGCTGGTGTGTACTATTAGCATCATCTTGCTGCAGCAAGTAACTTGCAGCAGATACGTCAGTCCTATGTTCTCGGCCCTGGGTGAGGTGGAATGTGAGCAGACACGGCAGCCCAGCGGATGCTGCTGCCAAAGAAACTCTGCTGCAAAGCACAGGGTACCTGCTTTTTTTCTGTGGTCACACAAAGACAGACATGGGGTGGACACAGGAATAAAACCACTTCTCACTCTCCTAGAGGCTCTGCAAAACTTAACACATTAGTAGAAGTTTGACACTGCAGTGGTGGGATCAGAGGAGAAGCAACCAGCACATGCATCAACCCAGGCAAAGGGGATCTTCATACACAACCTTGCAATCTGCTGGGGGATATGAAGGAAGGCAAGACAACAAAATCTGTGTTTCTTCTCACCTTCATGGAGAGTAGACGTGTCAGATAGATCTCTGGGATTGCCTTGGCTCGCTCCCGATCTCTTAAGCTCCCACGCCGATGTTTAGGAAGCTCTGGCTCTTCTGTTGGTTTTACCAGGTGCCAAAGTTTGATCCCACCTTCATCTGCATCCTCCAGCATTGGTGTTTCTAAAACAAGCAATTGTTTACAGATGAGTGTCAGTTCTCTCACAGTACAGCTTGGCCAGGTGACCCCCAAGGAAGCAAGATTTCAAGTATGATAGAAACACAAATAGGAATGAACCTCTGGAGGCCTCTATCCAGCCTTCTGCACAGAGTACAACTCTTTCCAGCACTACAGCAGGTTGCCTTTGTCCACCCAAACCCTTCAAGGTCTTGGAAACTTCCTCAGACAGAGATCCCCCACTACCCCAATGGTCTGTTCCAGGGCTGCACCACCCTTCTGCTGAAGAAGGTTTTTTTCCACATCCAGTTTGAACCTGTTAAGCTGCAGCCTGGGACTATTGTCCCTCACACCACCAGAGTACCCATGGAGCTGTTCGCTCTGCCCAGCAGTAAGATAACTGCCTGGCATCCCCATCACCACCCTCAGCACCTGAGGGTATTAAGATTCCTATAAGTTGCAGACTGTGCTCAGCGCTAGAGTCAGAACTAGAGAATTGTGCTTATCCTGCATTTTCATGCCCAGCCTGGCTTTTCCTCTGCTTTTACACTCTTCTGCATTTCATCTCACCTGCTCAAGCTTTCATTTTCCTGACTATCCTATGAGGGTCCAAATCATGTATCAGCCTTCTCTAGCAGCATAGAGCTGGGGCTATGGCAAGAGACTTGTCCCACTAACTGGCAAGTGCTATAAAATCATTTTATGAGAACATGATATCAGACTCACTCTCTCCGGGGATGTAATCCTGATTCTCTCTATGGATGTGCTTGGTCAGGCGTGGGACCAGTGCTACTGTTGCTCCATCAGGCACCTGCACACAAGCAAAAATCAACATTCAGAACAAACGGTATGTTTCTCATCAGCACAACAGGCAAGTGCTTGTAGACCAAAACAGACTATACCGTTACTAGAAATAGGGATAGAAACAGAGATTTTGGGGCACTGTCACTCTCTTTCCTGATGGTGGGAGAATCTTGTTTGTACCAATTAAAAAACTAATGTGCAAAGTACAGTGAAGATGGTAATACTCAGAGACTGAGGTCATTCATGGCTAGAACATGTTGCAGCAAGGTATGACATATTGGTGCAAGATCTGACACATTGGTGCAAGGTAGTTAAAAAACCCCTCTTTCCATTCTTAGAAGCTACTTCACAGATCAGTGTGCCATCACCTACTAACTGATGTGGACTGGAACATTAACAGATCCAGCAGCATCGCCTTCATTGCAACAGCCACCAGGCATGAACTTGTGCGTCTCCTTCCAAGCTCTACATCTGCCCACATCTCAGGTACAGGTTCAGGAGGGAACTATGCTTGTTGAAGTCAGAGTACTGGCCATGGCACTGACTTAATTTGAATATGCTGCTGCAAGAAAGCTCCAACCATTTGACAGTGATCGGCCAGGAGCCAGAACCACAGATAGAACATAACAGAGTGTAGAAGATGAGAGGAGAGACAAGGCAACAGTAGACTGATTTCTGACCTTGTAATGCTGAAGAGTGTTCAGGCGTTTCCAAGTTCCTTGAACAACAGATGTCACATCCTCATCAGACAGTATCAGATGACCTGCCAGCCCTGATCTCCACTCTACAGCCATTAAAACAGACAAAATGAAAAGATAAACTGTTAATTTGAGGCATCTCTGAAGTCTGCTGTGCTTCAACCTGGTTGACCTTGTTACACACCCACTGATCCTCAACCTTTACCCATGCTATTTCACAGACAACATAACCTGAGCAAGTGCCTGTAACAATGCTGAGTCCTGCAGTCACAGGACAGTCTCTCTGAGCACAGGGACAGGTGCACTCATGGCCTCCCAGGTTCCACTCATCAAGTTCCTACAAATTCTGTCAGATTGTGACTCTTCAAGCAGGTGATTCAAACCACAAATATGCACCCATAGTCCTTATTAGCTACTATTCCCCCAGTACCTGCTCATCTCTAAATGTCACCACTATTCAGCAACAGCCAAAGAATGAAGACGATGGAAAACTGTGTGGTTTTCCTCGCAGTGCAAGTTCTACCTTTCATTAACCACTGTGGGCAAAAATCCTCTCTGACATACATTACTGAGATGCTGCCGTTGACTTCACTGGCAGGAAGAGCCAGCCTATGACTATAGCATCTCTGCACGGCACTCAAATCATCCTCCCCTCCTACATGTTCTCCATGCTTTTTTTTTTTTTTTTTTTTCTCCTGTGTCCCCTTGCCCAAGCCATTGCCATGGTCCAAGTCTGGCAAAGAACACCATGAAATGGAAGGGGCTGGACCCAACTGCTTCTTTCCTACCCCTGCCTCTTGCTATTAGCCTCTTCCCTGCATCATGCCTTGTTGGGTCCAGCCAGAGTACAAGATCCTTGGTCAGTGACTGCACACTCAGCAGAGAATGACAAACATCATGCACGCCAGGGTGCTGTGCACAGATAGCAAGTGACCACTCTTCCACTTCCTCAGTTTTGGCACCAAGGAGGGCTGCTCACCAAGGTCCAGGGTGTCTGGGTCTGGTCGGTGACAGTATGGCGTCCCTTTATAGATTTGATCTAGGATTTTCTCCTTCACCTGTGTTATGGTGTCACAGTCTAGCACTTTTGCAGAAATCCCTTGAGAGTCCTCTGCCCCTCCTGCAGCAGCTCCTGCTTGTGTCAAAGCATTTAAGGTCTGGGGAAGAAAAGAAAAGGTCACAGCTACTCAGCTGATAAGATTACATCTGACACATTTACACCTTTGATGGCTGGCATTACGGCAAGTTAACAGCTAGTCCTTTCACTGGAAGAGTTTCAGAAAAGAAAACATTATAGATGTTAAACACCATGTTCTCAGTCTTGTGTCAAGAGCTGGAGGCCAGTTCAACAGCGTTGGGGAAGGGCTTCGATGTGCCAAATCTGGCTCCCAGGAGACAGTGACAGGGTGCTGCACTTCTGCCTCAATAATGGGAGCAGATACATTCAGGCCTGTCACACTGGAGAGCCCAGAGGCAACAAAAGATTTGGTGCTTACCAGAGTCCGGTACTCCAGGTCCTCTCTCAAAAGGCGGTTGTCATTCAGGGTATATTTGGCTTTCCCTGTCACCCAGTCGACTGGCCCTTTGTCCACTTGGTGCTTGATTCCTCGAAACAACATGTAAAGGGGCTCTCCAACAGAATCCTGGCACAGAAAGGAAGGAGTTTCACCTGAGAGAAATTCAGCTTGCTCCTCCTGGCAGAACCCAATGGCTTGGAAACACAGACACCCTAGCAGAGGAGGAGCAGGACTGAGGATACAGCACGCAAAGACAGAGCCTCTGCCGACAGCTCCTGCTCCACGCACAGGGAAAGCGCACAGGCCAACTACCAGGTGGATGCACAAGTCCAAGGCATTGCTCTGCCTCCGCATTGCTAATCTGAGAGACTCTCCTTGCCACCCTCTCTCCAGGAAAGGAATTAAATCAGAATCTGTTCTCCCCATGCACAAACCAGCATGTCTCAAGATAAAGGAGCTACACTGAGCCCTCCACAATCTGGTGAGACATCCTGGAAACAATGAGTAGTATTAATGCCGATTTAAGCATCCTTGTCCCCACTGAACAGCCCAACTCTCTCGTTCCCCACCCTGAAATACAGGATGACTCATGGCATTATTTCAGCTACGAGCGAGGCACAAAGGAAAGCCGTAGCTGTCTCCCCTCTTTTGGCACCTCTACACCACAAAAGGACAAAGAGCTCACCCTCACAAACGCATACAGGCAGATGGACATCCAGTTGGTTAACAGCTTCTCTACCACTGTTTCTGTCCTGAAAGAGAGCATGAGGTTGGTCACAGGAATACGGTGCAGAGCAGGGAAGGATTTGGAGATAAAGATCACTCTCCTTGAGAAAAGAACACACTAAATGATGACAGGATCAAAGGAGAGGAAAAAAGGACTTTAGAGATCAGTAAGGTTAATGCTTTTGATACCACTTATTTGAGGCACTTTTCATCCTGAAGGAGGCACCAAATTACAGAAGCGGAGAGAAAAGCAAGCAGGGGACAGAGGAAAGCCTCTGGTAGGTCTCACCAAGGGAAATATTTTCAGATCAGAAGGATGGACCAGACAGGAGGCTAATGAGGATCCAAACACAGGAGATATTTCAGTTTAGCTTCCAAACATGGCATGACAGTGAGCCCAGGGACCTCTAAACAGCAAAGTGAGATTAGCAGACTTGGCAGAGCCCTAGCATCTGAACACAACAAGTGAGTTAATGTACAGTAGCTTCAAAAGAAGAGGAATTTGGGGTGGGCAACTTCAGTTTCCTACTCATTTCACACCTTTCCTGCTATATTCCCTGCCAATTGCTGACTGCAGAGAGGGCTATCATTGTTACTGCTTCCTCCTGTTTGATGCATGTTGTCTGGACACACACTGGTCTTACAGCTGCAGCCTACGCCATGATATTATCCTACTCACAGGCATTTCAGAGCTTGCCAGCTAGACAGAAAGGCTCTGTCCCCTCAGGTAGACAGCAGTGGGGCCACGGCTTGCTCACTCACCTTCGCAGCATCAGCTTGGGGTTCTTGGCCACATACTGCTCCACAAGGTCATTCAGGAGTGTTTTGAGGATGTCAGTGAAGTACTCCAGCTTCCCATGCAGTGACACAGTAAGCAATGATGCCACATAGGCCCGATCTCTTGGAGAGAAAGTGCGCTGAATTTCCAGAGTGTGGATGAACTGGGGAGAGAGATAAGAGTGTGTGAACCTGGTGAAAACAAGGCAGTCACAGCTACTGGCTCTTAGAAGACGCGGTGCTGCAGGGAGCTATTCAGGAATGAACTTTGACAGACACTGCCTGCTTCCTGGCACCAGCTGCCAGGGACATGGCCCTGACCCCACAGCAGGCTGCAAGCACAGAGGGACATTACCTTGGTGAGGAAGAGCTTGCTGTTGAGCAGGTTGGAGAGCTGGACCAAGCCCTGCTCCACAGTTTGCCGCCGGCACTCTGGGATGTCCAGGTCCCTTTGCAGTGGTGACTCACGATGACCCGGGAAGAAAATGCGCTCTGCGTAGGACTTGTAGTCCAAGAAGGGGATTCCTGTGCCCACAAGGTCGCTTGTGAGGTCCATCATCTCAGTCATCAGGTCTGAGGGAAAGGAAATACCAGTGAGGTTGACTACATGATCCCACAACTGATGGCGCAGAGCATGGGGTAAGTGCAGGAACTCAGGGCCAGCAGGATGGGACTGACGAAAAGGAAGGATGTTTCCTATCAGGAAGAGGCACATTGGGGTCCCATTGCTAGAACATTTAAAACTAGATGAGGCACTGGGAGAAACTGCATGAGCAAACTTCCAGCCTTGAGGAGGAACCAAAAGGTGAATTTGGTGATTATTCTCATTTATAGTCAAGGGCTGGCTTCCAGTTTTATGAAGAAGCAGCCACTGTTCAGCACAGATGTATCGTTACAGGCATTATCTACATTAGAGACAGAGTATTAGAGATCTCTTGCTCCTCACTGCTTCCCACATTAGTTGGAGATTACAGTCCAATTCACCTGCACAGTTTCAACACCCCAGGTCTCCCACACAAGGGCTCACTGCTCTAAGCAGCCGAAGTACAAGGTTTGCAGGCCTGGAATATGGGGTGTAATTCAGCTTGCCCTACACAAAGATTGGGCTAGCTGTCCTTAAGATCTCTCCAAGTGTGCTGTCTTGACCATTAGCTCTTCATCTGTGTCTGGAGGATGAACTGGAGAATCAGAGGGGTCTGTACAGATCACTGTGCTCTGAATTAAAGAGAAGAATTGAAAATGGAAGAATTTGGCTATATGTTTCAATGCACCGGCACAGGATAAATTTATTGCCTGCTCTGAGCTACCCAAACAAGTACGTAGGAATGGAAAGAGAGGCAGAGCTGAAAGTGGTTCTTCCAGCTCCCCTGAAGCTGCGAGAACCTAGGAGCTCAGTGACTGACCTGTGAATTCCTTTTTGCATCTGTCCCGAACACTTGTTTCTAGATTTTCCAGCTGGATTTGAACTTTCTTGTAATCCCTCAGAGCCTGTTTGCTCTTCCTCCTGCAATAAGAAGCAGAATTGTTCCCAGTGGGCCCAGCCCAGGGATTGTCCTTGCCAACTGTTGTGTTGCTGTCGAAGTACAATTGGTGTTGAAGTGATTTCTACTTAATATCTTCTTTGCAGGATACCAAACAGTGTTCTGTAAACTAGATGTGTCTCTTGGAGCACCCATTAGGTGTGGACTCTGAATGAGCCATAGTGCAGGCTGTGACCAGCAGATGCAACATGCCTCAGACATCCAACAACACCTGGTGCTCAGAATTTGGCACAAAATAAAGAAAACTGGGACCTTGTTTAGGCCCAAGTTGTATACGCTTGGCCACATCCACTGAATAATGTTGTACAGGAACTTACAATGCCAGAGTTTCTTACCTGTATATGAAGACGATGACCAGAACAATCAGTGCCACAAAGGACGCACCAACACCCAAACCAATCTGTGCCTCCAGCGGGAAGGTGAGCTGGCTTTCTGTGTCGTACTGTACCCGGCCCAGGAGGAAGTTCAGGTTTCCCATCTGTACCTGTAAGAAAGCATGTGCCATGATGTAAACTCAGTGCAGCAATGAAATGCAAAGCCACAGGGCTTCTCCAGAATGGGTACGGGTGGCATACAGCTCTCTAGCAAAGCTGTCCCACAGCACAACTCCTGAATCCAGCTATACCATTTGCTTTCAGGCAATGGTTGGCACATAAGAGTAGAGTTGAAAACAAAAGCAGCTCCTTGCTACCCCTGGTACCTCCCCTGATCCCCACCAGGGCTTCTGCCTCTCCTCCACTTCCCATCCCACTCCCTGCCTCCACCACTACTTCTTGCTTGTGCTTTAACAAATGACAGGATTTCTTGCAGTACTGCTGATTCCCTACCGTGAACTCCGGGAGCAAGTCTGTGCCCTCCCGCTTTGCACGGTGCCGTGGAGCTGGCTGCTCAGATGGAGGCTCACAGTAGAGGTGATTCCTTGTTAGTGTCTTCACCACACAGATTCCTTCCCCAATCATAGCCATAACTTCATCCTTGGAAATGGCCAGATCTAGATTCTCCCCCTGGAACAGGTGTGGAACAGCACATCCAGTCAGGGAAAAAACAACTCTGCATTTCCATAGCTCCAGAGAAGATGGAGGAGATCAACACCATAGGATGAAAGCAGCCTTTTTTCTTCTCTGACTAGGCTCGTGTCTGAATTGGCTGCAGAAGTTCACTTTGTAAGCTAAAAAATTCACTTGCATACATTTTAGATTATACCTTTAGGACCTGTACCATGCTGCATAAGTACAGTAATAAATAGTCTGTCTTCTTAAGGCTCTTCAGCCACAGCACAACTAAGCTCAACTCTTCACTCTGTGTTTATATGCATATACACACACACATTGTGTATATATTTAAAAAGGTAGTCTCATGTCAGTTAACCTGAGCACTCAGGTGAGTCAATCAATGCCTTTTAAAGGTGTAACACATTCATGCTGTTGTTCTTATCTGCTACACAAATCTGCTTTAATTTTGGAAGATTAAGTTTGGTTTGGTTTTTGTTTTGGGGGGGAGGGGGGTGTTTGTTGTTTTTTTTTTTTTAATAAAACCATGCTGACTAATGTTAATTACATTTTTATGCTTTAATGCTTCCTAAGTTGAATGCTGCAGCAGCATTTTCATGCTTTTGCCCAGAGCTCTGTCAGGGTATCCTTACAGGTTGGTAGATCAGCCTCCTTGCTCTTTGAAAGCTCGCATCTTGTCAGTTCTCCTTCAGTCTTCTCAAATTGCCCTACTTCTCCAAGATGCATTCAATACCAATGACAGCAGTCTAGTCATTTCTAGACTAGTACATCCTCACAGTTTTTACTCGTGCAAAAAAGGAGCAAGTGGAGAAAGTACATCTCCAGCTGCAGCCATTAACTTTCTTAATGAGTACTGGACTAGAAAGTACCTTTCCATACAAAAATACCTCAGATTTTTTTTTTCTCACATGTACAGAAAAAACATTAGCTACTCTGCCCTTTCATATCATCTTTATAGAGTGATTTTCCTACCTCCACCAAGTAACAGGTCTTTCCTACTGCCAGGATTCTTTTACTCCTAAGTTACTTCTAGAGGAATCTTACGAAGTTATGAAAAAGCTGGCAGCTGAGAATAGGATGTGGGGCTTATTTAGTACTAATATCTCATATACAAATAGTTTATTAAGATTAAAAATAAAAAAAGCATGGAAGTTTCCCCAAGCCCTATGAAGCCCTTAACAACGGTTTATGGGCTCAAGAGGCTTTTTTGATGCACTCTCTTCCCTCTTCTTATGTACCATTTCTCATAGGCCAAAGCAGATGTACTGTGACAGGTTGTAAGCCTGTCAAATGCTTTAAAACCTCAGATGCTGCACAGCACCAATTTAAAACACTCAGGTTATAAACAACCTTGTACAAGGAACATTACTTCCAGATAGTTTTTATGTTACCTCCACAGAGATGACGCTTCCTGGCTTGTGACGATATGGTTTGGCAGGGTCTTCAGCATTCAATGGTTTTAGGATGGGGTTGACTTCATATGAGAAGGGCATGGGATGCAATGAGTTGAAATCAAAGCTCAGGTTATCCAGAATAAATTCCAGTTTGATATGGACACTCCGCAACAACAGGTTAATGGCTGGAGTTTTGCACAGGATGAGGTAGGAGGAGTTAACAAGACATGGTTCTTCAAACTAAATGCAAAAGGCAAAAAAAGTATCAGTAGTGAAACACTAATGCTTCTCCTGCAGCTCTGCAATACTTCCCAACCCTGAGCAATCTGGGGCCAGTCTGCATTCCTCTCATCTGGAGCAATGTGAGAGGAACTCTGCTTAATTGTAGAGATAAAAATCCAAGACCTGAGGAATTCTCCATGTTCCTTTAAAGAAAGTTTTCATAGCACCAGTTCTGTTGCAAATACCTACATCTCAGCAGTGGGAATCAGCTCTGACATTCTCCCAGCAGCAAATTCTGGAGAGGCATCAGCTTTAGATCTCCCTGCTCTGACAGAACAGGACCAAAGACCTTCAATGCAAGGCTGATTTCCTAGCCTGAATGCTTCTCTGAAATAAGTGTTCCTTCACCTGGTTGGATCTGTTTTATACATTTGGTGAAAATATTAGAGTCAAATTTTTCTTTTCCTCCCCTACAGCCACAATTGCCTTCCTAAGAACATAGGTAAAACCAGCTATTATTGATACATGTGCATCAGAAGCATATTCTCCCAGTTTACGTACAGGAAGCCCTCCATCATTTGCACTAATAATACAAATCCTTCTTGTACTTTGGCTGCCAAACACCCTCCACCTCTGCAAATTCTGCTGCATGCTCTTGACCTTGATGATCACATCAATACCTCTGTAGTGACCCATCTCAGGACACTAGCAGCAGGAGAGCAGAAAATGCTGGTGGAACTGGTAATTTCACTGAACTCTGCCTGTTCTTATATCTCAGAGTGAAAGAGAGCCCAGGGACTATAGATATGGACTGAACTATACAAAAGGAAGAGTCTGGAGCATGGACGTGCCAAGCTACACAAACTCTGGCTGAGCTGTAGATTTATCTCTACGCTGCCGCCCTGTTGTTTCTGTCTCACATCTCAAGTCCTGCACATCGCCTAGCAGAGGCAGACCCAGCTCATGGAAATGTTTGTGAAAGTGCTTAACCTCTTAGTCTGGCAGAGAACACTTCCAATTGGCCAAGATTGTTGGTACAATCCAAGCAGATAACAGCAAACAGGGCGAAAGGCCCTAGGGACAGAAAGTCCACCTCTCCAGAGCAACATATCAACTCTTATGCACCCTCAGCTCCACATGCTACCTGCTGGACACTGCACAGAGCATCCTCAGGGCATTCAGTGTCTGGGATGATTCTGCGCCACCGTCCCAGTCCTCGGCGACGGCGTTCAGATGGAGAAACTGTAACTCGGATCTTTGGTTTCTGTACAACATCCAAGTTGTATCCGTGAACTCTGAGCACTCTCCCTCCACTGAAAGAGAAAAGTAGGTGATCTCGCGCACCTATTATTCATTAGCTCTGTCTTACCCATGCTCCCACCCTTCTGCTTATGCTCCTTCCTACAAGTCTGGCTTTACTCCAAAGTACAACTCAACAAACAGATGCCATTGGTGCTGTAGTACCTGCCTCAGCACACAGCCCTGGGGAAGGTGCACTCAGTCTTTCTACCTGAGGAAGCTTTTAGGTGGCTCTGCAAAAGTGATGTTGGGATCCAAAGTATATCTGAAGAGGGATCCTTCTAGTCTCCGCTCTTGGTCCCCATATTTGACAGTGACTGGGAGTTCTGCGGACACATTGCTGGGACTCGTCTGGCATGCCAGCTGATCCTCCGTCATCTCAGAGAGTCTTGGAGAGACAGAAGAGAGAACAAGGGATTAACACGGCCACTGCAGAGACAGATTTTATAGTACTATGCCTTACTCTTTGCAGACAGTCTGCAAACTTCTTCTGGTATTTTCCTAAATTTAATGCTGAAAGGTCTTGTGCCTTCTCTAAGCAAGCAATAATTGTTGGGCAGTTGTCAGTCAGCAGCATGTGGACAAAAAGCAGGTACAGCCACTATCCAGACTGAAGAGACTGGAAGCATGCTACCAAGGCATTTGCACCTTCTCACCAGCGGTGCTGTCAGGTGTTATGTGTCCCAGGAAGCAAGAGAACAAGCAGCTCTTAGTGTTAGTCTGCAGGAGCCAACTGCAGTTCTCCATCAGCAAAAGCAGAGCTGCCAGGATGAGTTATAGTCCTGCCAAGAGACATGCAGAACAGAGGCCATGTAGCATTGTTCATGCCCAAGGGAACATGGGCAGGAATGTAAGATGGTTGAGGTTGCTGCTGTGACCCTCAAGGGGAGGATCTCCTGGAGCACAGATGAGAGCAGAGCTCCAACAGCCTGTGCTAAGGGCTGAGCCAAGCAGCATCATGCCCTGCAGGGCTCTGGGAAGGACTCAGGGCAGTGTACAGCCAGCACATTGGCAGGCTGTGACCTTACATGTGGCAAGGGAGGTCTCCAAGCAGGACACTGATCTCACTAGGATGCCCAGTCAGCAGCTTTGAGCCCAGAAGGGTAAGACAGGTTCCTCCGGCTTTGGGGCCCTGAGTTGGAATAATGGATTTCAGCTCTGGGTTCTAGAAGAGGAGGAAGAAAAAAAAAATTAAAAAATGGAGGTGAGTGACAAGAACCTCAAAAGATAAGGCAAGGGAAGAAAACAGCAGAACATGTTCAGTGACCTCCAGTGCTCTGAAAATAGAAGCTATAGATCCCAATCACAGACAGGCCTCAGCTAGGCTCCAGCAGCTATCTTATGGAGCAGAAGCAACAGAGGAGGGATCAATCACACCAGCAAAAACCACAAATCAGGGACCAGCCTTTCCACAGACTGCAAAAGTCAAATGTATGCTACAAACAGCAGAGCTGTGAGGCTCACACACAAACCCTAGGATTAACAGTTCAAAGGGATTGTTCAGATTGGTAACTGGATTAATAACTCAGGTTAGGAAAAACAAGGTAGCAAATAAATTGTCTGTTTGCCTAGTAGATGAGGAGATTACCAGCAGGGAGCCTTAAGAATTTATATTAAGACCTGTGCTGTTGAACATAGTTGTAGGTGACCTGGAAAGGGGAAATGAAATTTGATAAATTATTCAGAGTAACAAAAACTTAGTGCCACTGAGGAACTGCAGCAAAATTTAGAGGAACCAGGCAGAGTGGCACAAGTCACTCCTGATAAATGAAAAACAAGATAGATGAAGTGAGAAGGAGCAGGGACACTACAGCAAAAAAGCAACCCAACCATATGTACATAGTTGTGAGTTTCGAAATAGCTCCTGCCTGTTCAAGACTGCTTTAGTACCTATAACTACTCTACCAGCTGTAAGCACAGATCTCAACAAAAACACACTAAGTGGTAGGAATTACTGGGAAGGGAATTAAGAAAAAAAGATCTTTATGCCACAGTAAAAATGCCTTTTGCACTTGCACCTTGAATATAGTATGCAGTTCTCATGACCCCTCAAAGTGGTGATAATAGAACCAAAACCAAGAGAAGAGCAACAAGCATAATCCAGTATATAAAATGGTTCTATACAGCTAAAAAAGGAACAGCCTAAGACTTTTCAGGCATGTCTTTCCCCTTCTGATGGGAGAGGGAGACATGCAACTAGGTACAAAACTTGTAAGTTGCACAGCAAGGATGAAAAGCAAGTAATTGTACCTAAAACCTACTTAAACAGTATTCATAGTTGCTGGGTTTAAGATTTTAAAAAGTTATCAGAAATGTGTTTAAAAATAATAGGAAACATTTCTCCATTCAATGCACAGTAATTTTGGACTTACTGCCACTAGCTGCTGAAGGTCAGAAGCTAAAAGTGTGTTCAAGCAGCAATTTGCAAATTAATAAAAGGAAAGTCAGAAGTCTCAGTAAATTGTAATCAATAAAAAAAATCTCCAAATCAAAAAGGTACCCTGTATTTTTCCTCTTTCTTCAAGCATGTAATAGTTACCATTGTAAAAAAAAAATTACTAGACTATGGAAACAGCACAGCTGTTCTTATAATCTAAGGGGGTGGGGGGAAGAAAAAACCTAAAACACCCCCTCTCTCCCCAAAACACCACACAACACAAACACCAGAAAAATCAGATAAAAATACCAGCAGCAAGTGGTTGGTAGAGTTCCATAAGTTCACTGCAATAGACAGCCATTTAGCAGAGGTACTGGAAGAACAGGGAAAGGTATTAAAGAAGCAATAGTTACATTACCTGATAGGTGAAAATATGCCCAGAAACTCCACGTCCTCCTCCAGGTACTTCCACCACAATATGCCCAAATCTCTCTGTCCAGCTCCCGCCAGTGACACATACGATACTGCAGGGCAATCCAAGAACAGTGTCACACCGTGGAAGAGCAGATGAGCTGTATCCATTGTATCACGTCCTAAAACCATCTAGCTACCACAGCTCCCTTCTTTCAGCCTTATCACATGCTCAGAATATACAACCGAACATTGAAAAACACCTTTAAAAGCTGGATTAGGTGCAGCAGAAAAAAGCAGGGGGTGGTTCCAAAGAGGCCCATCCTATCCAAGATTATTCTTTCTGGGACAGACAGGATGAAGCCCACTGTATCACAGATACACAAATAGTCCAAGAACTCTGCTATTGTTCAGAGCTGATCAAACCAGTCACATCCAAAGCGACTCCAGGCTAGCAGCAGTCAATCCACACATCAGTGCTGTGTCTGATGCAGAAGAAAACTCAAGACTCTGTGTTTAATGGGCACTAGTCTTCAGCCAGTGGCCTCTAGGTCCAGTCAGTTCCCCTGATCTGCACCACCCATTCTTCCCAGCCCTGTTTCCAGACATAATTTGGTATGGGAGATGCTCACAAGGTGAAAAGTCAGGTTGTACTTAGATGAGGGCAGCAAGGAATCCCCTGTTACAGCACTGGCTCGCTAACAGAAAAACTACTCTGCAGGAGACTTCACAGCCTTCCTACACAGTAGGAGATTAATTTTGTCTGGGCCTTGCTCAGGAGTGGGTTCCAGGTTCACAGCTATATCCCCTCAACCAAAAAGGCTCAGGAATTTGAACTTAGGCAGTGCAGTCCCAAGCCAGGACCCTGTGATGCCAGGTGATTTACAGATACAGAACAAAGACAGTGCTAACCCCAGAAAGATTATGCTCTAATTCTAGGATGAAAACAGAAAGCAGATGGATCCAGACAAACAAGGCGCACAGACAGGACAACACAGCTCAACACAGCAGGCCATTTCCCAGCAGGATCTTACCTGGCTCCCAAAGGGAAGGGTGCTACAACTACTGCTACCATGGAATGGAAAAATGGATTTGTGATAGCTCTGATGAGAGGTTACTCACAATTGCTCTCCTCTTCTCCTGCTGGTTGCTTGGCTCCTCTCCCTCCCTTGTCCAAGGCTCTCACCTACCTGCCCTGCCATAGGCCAACTACACAAATATTCCTTTCTCCTTGCTTCCTAGCTACCCCCCAGTCACACCTCTCAAGTCTTGACTACTCTGCCTTGTTATATGGTCCTGCCCTGGCCAGACACACCAGCTACCCTCTTCTCTATCACTGACATTAGCTGGATTCAGCAGGACAGGTCTTTCTGCTTCTCACCCTCCTCCCAGCCACTACTTTTACAAGCATTGTGTGACCTGCCAGGCATTCCTAGCCACCAGAAGAGTGGCACAGGGCCCACCGGGACTCCTTGGTCTGTCCCTGATTGAGAGGATCCTTTCATTAGGTTTGTTCCTGGGAGGTGGAGGTCTGGCTGGCAAGTGAAGAATGACAGTCTAGGTGTGTGCCCACTCAAGCAGAGGCAAGAATCTGTGCCGTACCTCCAACCACACGTTCCCATCCTCACCCTGTGTTAACACGGTCAGGATATTTTTCTGGCAGGAACGCTTGCACAAGCCATGTCCATTGCTTTATTAAAATCACCCTGTGGCTGGGAGAGACACCTATGAAACTGCATGGTTTCGAGCCTGTGACTCCCTGATCTGGCTGGCCTGTGGGCTCTGTACTGGCAGCATGGTCGGTATGTGGCAGCACTTGTATATGGCCATCGCCTTGTACACAACCTTATCTCTTTAAGGTCACTGCCTGAGTAATTGATCAGTGACCTTACTCAGGGGCACTCCCTGGGGAATGGGCAAGGCTCAATACCTGCTACAGCAAACGCAATGACATCTCAGGCTGGTGTCAGCAGCTAAGGGAAAAGCCAGTGCCTGCCTCTGGGAGGAGGTTTCACAGATACTCTACCTGCTAGAGATCTCATACTCTTGAGCATCTACGGCACAGGGAATTCCTGCAACAGTGACAGTTTCTGCAATGTCTTGATGTTTCTGCCCGAGGTTTGAGCCAGTGATGGTGATTCTAGTGCCACCTTCCACTGGTCCAGACAGGGGGTACACCTGCAAAGACATCCGCGCATGTGTAAATGTCACAGTATCTCAGACCTCTGCAGTCTGGCAACCGATCTACAGCACAGGGCCCTTCAACTGCCCCATTACAAACTCTGCCTGGTCAGGTCACTGCTATGGATTCCTTTTATTGGCTTGGACTAGTACCAGGTTGCAGCCTCATCAGAAGAAAGGCCATGAAGAACACCACAGTTGGAGCCTTCTTTCCCATACCTCACTGTTGCCAGCAGTCCCCCCCCAGAGGTGGTAATCTACTACAGACTCCTAAGGCAAGGACTGCCTGCTTTGCCTTCTCATCAACATGCTGACCACTCCATAGGACATTTCTGCTGAAGAGTGGGAATGCACAAGCCAATACATGTTACTAGTATTGAAGCAGCAAGCACCATTCCCCCCTCAGCATCAGTACGACAATGAATTGCATGCTGCACAAACGTCAAAGCTCTGTCCCTGAGCAGCATCCAAGATAAACTAAGACAAGATGCAGCACGTGGAACTTGTGTGCCACCAGAGGGAGGACAAGCTGACAGCAAAAGGGACACATGGCTACAGACACTTGTCATGTGGCAGTTAGCAAGAAACATTTAAAATAAACAGACAAAAATAATTAATTCCAGTAACCTGTCATGCCTTTCCAATCCTTGCTCTGCTGTTATCATTAGGTTTTGCCCTCCTTTGCCCCAGACTCAGTTGGGCCAACCTGTTTCAGGGTCTGGCTCGGGACAGTTGGAGGATCCAATCTGTGGACCCTTTCCCAGCTCCTGAATGATTCTGCTGCTTCTGGCGTGCCAGTTTGAGCTCACATGAGATACAAATGCATCTTTCCCCACTGTTCTCTATCAGAAAACTGAAAGCCCAGTGCAAAAGTCTAGCATCCTCTCAACACCGAAAGATCACAGTAGAATAGGACTAACTTGCTCTTCAGACGGCCATGTATTATTGAACTGCACTGTTTGCACTCTGAGTTCACACAGCCCTTTGATTTCAACTGGAGAATGGAGCCCTCCTTGCCCTGGGTGTAGTACATTAGTGAGCAAGTTACTCACAGAGTGAATGAGAGGTGCTGGACACAGGTCTTCTATCTCTTCCTTGCAGGAGCCCCTGAAGATACAGCTGGGGTTGTCACCTCCACACCACACACAGTTGTACTTTGAGTCAGCTGTTTGGCAGCGGCTACAATCAGTGTGTCCCACAGAGCAGTTGTAAAAAGTCACTGCAAAGGAGAAAAATTCAGAGTGATCTGGCAAACACCCCCTAGGGCACAGAACAATCCAGCAACTTGGCGTCTTGCACAGAACCTCTCTTCCTCCCTCCCCTGACAAGCAACAGAAATCAGCCTGTATGTTTTCCTTAGTTTCCCTGTGACAGGACTACTACAGATGCAAAAAGCCTCATTCAAGGATTTCTCAAATCTCTTCCTGCTCTCAATTCTCATCTGCTGTCTTTTTGCTGGGGAGGTGTTGCACTCCTACCGTGAAGGTCTGCAGCACTGTCCACTCGAAGGTTTTGTCCCCTCTGCACAAACACCACAGCGTTGAATTCAAGTTGAGGCGCTGTGTAACTGTACTGCAAAGACAAAGACCATCAAGACAAAGGACTTAATAGAGGCACAAACAAGCCAGCTGAATAGGCAAAAAGCATCAGCATCCATCCTGCATAATGCACTGGCACATAAAGCCTACATGGAGCTTCCCGTCAATGCAGACAAGGTAGCATTAGCTGGGGCAGTGGCAGCACAGGCCTGTTCTCACTGGTTCACACAGTCACAATTCTGCTCTGGAAAGAGTAGCAGGCATCGGTACACTAGGATGAACATTGAAAACAAATGTGTGCTCACAACAATACTTGTCTAACTTCCTAACTGCATTTCTAAATGGCTAATCCCTATCTACAAGCCATCTGCTCAGGAAGCTGCTCAAGCTGGCATTTCTGCAATTTCAGTAGAGCTGAAGATGTAGGATTACAAGTGGCCCACAGGGCTCATGTGCACAAGGGCCTATGTTCCTCTCCCTTAATTATAGGAGTTAGTGAGCTAAAAATATCGCCTCTGCTTGCAAATCTTGCCCTAAGTAAAATCCACACATCATCCAGAAATGTACGTGGCTGTTTTAATTTTGCCTGTTGATCTTACATTCCACAGGCTAGCTTCCACCACTAAGAACAAAATCCATATTAATAGCATTTTTCTTTTCACAAAAGAACCACCATCACAGAAGAAGTTATGATCCAGCTAACCGTGAACAACAGTGCCTCAAGCTAAAGCAGAAGTGGCACTGTCCTGGCAGGTTGCAATGAGTGGTGATTTGGAGATGGCATCATCCTGTACTACAGAAAACACAGCAATGGGTCGTGTGGCTCAGACTGCACAATCTTTCTGCAAGTTGAAGATACCAGTACCACCAGGCAGCAGCATCACAGATGAGGGCCCCATAGTGCTAAATATTCTACAAATACTTTTGCAAAGCATGTTCTTTTCCCCAAAGAGCTTGCCTTCCAGACTGCTGTTTTGCTGAGCAAAAACAGCACCAGCGTGAACTCTGAAATGGCATCATATTCTGAGCACTCACCTGGTTCATCTGGCAGGTGATATAACAGAGGGACTGGTTTGTTTCTTCTCCTTCCACATAAGCATCCATCACCACTGTTCTCCCCTCCAAATTCAAGACACACTCATAGTCCTGCTGCTGGTCCTGCAGAGAAGGTACACATGGCACCATTTCTCAACTATATGGAGCTTCCTGCTACACAACAGTGTACTCCTGCCTCTCCAATTCAGTATCTTTTACCAAGCCACTTACTGTGCAAACAGTGTACTCCTCTCATTCCCTTCATTATGCCAACTCTATGCTATATTCAAGGGCTCCCTATGCTGTCACTGCCTCCATGTATGAAAGGTAAACCAATACAAAACAAAACACCTAGAAGGGAGCACATTGATGTCAGTGTGGGGAGAACTCAGCACAGGAGGAGGAATTAAAGAAAAAACAGCAAGACTGTGAAAGTTATGCCTGCATGTCTCTGTGAAACACTAGCTTGGAAATGAAGACTAGAGTACACAGATTAGGGCAGGGCACCTCAAAAAACACTAAGTATATTTTTTTTCTCTCTCCACCTGTAAATCTTCCACTGAATTGCTTAGACACTCCCTGTAAAAAAGATGAATATGTATCTGTAACCAGCTCCGCTCCTCTGAGCAGTGCAGTATATCAGGTTTAACATATAAAGTAACAATTAGTCTGTGGGCTGCATGTTCTGAGGCAGTTGTTTGTAAAAGGTTACTAAATCAGTCTTCTGTCTTGAGAAGCAAAGAGTATTTTTATCAGAGGCACACCCAAGAAACATAGCTTTCAAGGGTGGTTTTCCCCATTGCAGAAGTGTCAGGTATGACAGGAATAGCCACATTAACATGAGCGTGCCAGAAAGCAAAGGGAACAGGTAACTTATCTTTAACCTAATGGAGACACAAACAATCAGCAGAGATTCAGCAGGAAGTTATTCCAAGAACTACCATCTACAGTGCAGCACAGGTGCAACTTAATCCAAACGCATGCAGATCTTCTCCAGCAGGCTGGTGAACACCTGTACTCTCCCTTTCTCTGGGCGACCTCCTACCCACCAATAAATCCAGCTATGTAATTCTTTGTTCACAGAAGTAGGTCATTCCTCTAGGTGTTTCTGAAAACAGGAGAAACCTAGGCAGAGCCACAACTGCCTCATATGTACTTTTAGCAGTCCAGCGGACAGGTTGCCCAAGCAGTGCTCTGCATTAATACAGTTTCTCAATGCTGATGGCGTTGGGCTGACTACCTGATAGAGGTGGAAGTTCCTTCCCAGCAGGGTTATCTTCCTTGCCACATTGACTGGAAACAGCGAAGATCCCTGGATTCCCTGCACACAGGGACATGCATCTGGACCCCAGCTAAGCTCTTCGTTCTGAAAACAAACACAAGTCTTTAGAGAAAAAGATCTCCATAGCTCTGATACAGGGAATCAAAGCCTAACATGCCAACAGAGAAACAAGCCCTGCCTGAATGAAGACTCGGCTGTGCTTCTTTACCGTGAAGTTACAAGAAAGCAATGCAAGAGCCCAAAGAGGTGAACAGCAGAAAGCTATGAATATGCTGGACATCACAGCAGCTGCCACCTTCAGGCCAGCAGCATTTCTACAAGACCTGGGAACCCTGCACACAGTTTTCTTCCTCAGGCTGCCACTTCTCGCCCTGCACATTACAGCGGTCAGCTTCTATACTCTCAAGAGGGCACAACCTCTCCTGTGTGCTGAAATACTAGACCAGCAATCTGTACAAAAGTTTCAAAGTGTTACAGCCTTAGACTGTGAATTCCAAAGCCCAGCGATTTACCTCCTCCCAAAACTCAGGGGCATCATACTGATAGTCGAGGTCAGGGTGGAGGATCCTGGGAAAGTCAGGGACATCCCTCTCTGAAGAATCACCATCACCCGACAGAAGAGTAGAAGCAGAGAAGGGAGATGTGTCATTCTCAGCCTGCAGCAAATCCATCCAGTCCTCTGTGTCCTGGAGCTCTGTGCCTTCCTCCAGCAGCCAGTCTGGGGGAGCCGATGGTGGGAGCTCTGAAGCAGGTAGTTCAGTTCCCAGCAATCTGGGAGAGTCGTCAGAAGCAGCAGGGCTCCCCGGCACCTGGCTGGGAGTTTGAGGAGATGGGATGGCAGATGTCAGTGCCTCTGTGGTAGGAAAAGAACTTGGAGGCCACTTCAAACTGGTGACATGAGGGGAAGGTGTTGCTACTGCTGCAGATGTGTGCAGAGGACTACCCACTAGGGTGGTGGGTGGGTTAGTATTCCATGGCTCCTGGGCAGTGGCTGGCCCTTCAGTGGGCAAGGCTGCATGATCCACATGTTTGGATGGGCTGGTGAGGACAGATGCAGCGGGAGAAGTTGTCTCTGGCACAGTGACAGCAGGTTTGTCTGCTGGTGGTGGTAGAGGGGATTCTGTAACAGCCTGGAGAGAGGCTGCTTCAGTTGAGAGAGTCAAGTATGTATAGCTGAGGGTTTCTGTAGGCTCAGTCGTCGTATCTGAGGCTGCAGAGAGCGTGACATGGTTGGGCTCTGTGAGGGGCACAGTGCTCGGTACCACATGCACTGGGGGAGTGATGGGTTTTGTGGCTGCAGTTGGGGGCGTGGTAGAGGACTTGGTGAGGGGAGCTGCTGAAGAAGGAAACACGCTTGAGGGAGGGATCTGGGCCTAGAGAAAAACAACATGGTGGGGTGAGAAAAGAGAAAGAAATGAAACAGAGTAAAACCTAAGCAGAAAAACACTCCACATTACTTCCCATAGCAGTGTCCACAAGAAGCTGCTTCACCTTCTGGATTTCAATGAGAGCTGCATCTCATGTCACCTTATCTTGGGATGGGACTGGGGAATGCTCACAGTGCAGAAGATCCAGCAACAGATGACTGCACTTGCCTCCGCTCAGAGGGAGGTCTGCCTGCCTTCATTCCCCATAAAACTCCAAGGCCACCTGTGGCAGCCACAAACTGGGCATCTGTTCCACCTCCCCACTCACAGCCTCCCTGCCAGCTTGCTCTTTCTTGTCCCTCGCTTTGAAAACACAGGCTGCATAACCCCAAGAGAAGGGTGACCTGCTTCATCTGGTGGCAATTCCCCAGAAACCTAGCAAGGCCTTCTAACATCAGGGACATGCAGCCTTGTGTCGCTCCAAGGGGAGACTTTGCTCCAACAGCTCACTTCCTTGCTTGACATAACTGACAGCTGCTATTTTACCTGAGAAGAGATCTGACTCACTGCAACTCACCAAGGCTGTTATATCACATAGGACTAGGATCAAGTAGGAGACGCACCCTTTCATTGTAGATAATGGTTCCTTCTTCACAGGCTGCTTTATGGGTGCAGAGGTGCTGCTGGATGCACCAGTTACATCCCCAGAGACTGCTCACACACTTCTGGCACCTGGAACAATGATAGAAAAGCAGCTGCTAAGATGACCCAGGAAGGGACAGCTACCCTCCCTATAACTACAGACAAGAAAAAGCAGGTGCTCACGGTGCCGATTTCCACAGCAGGGCCACTGCAGCACAGTCATAGAAAGAGAAGTCCACAGAAGCAATGAAGATGTCATGGAAACGCACTACGAGCTTTATGGTGACATGATCTGAAAATGAAAATAAAAATTTCTTAGAAATGGAGCCACTATAAGTCTACCATACTCTTAAGAGACACAGCATGCTTTAGGAAAGACACTGTCAAACATGGAGGCAGATTCCCTTCCATGCTTCTAGCATCTCAATCACTGGATTATCCTACGGACACTAAAAACAGGTTGGATAAGTTCATCAGGAGTAGTTTATGACAGCTTTTGCCAACCCATGCGAAGGAAGACTAGTCCGAAGATCCCTCCATCTTTATTTGCTATAATTCCACTGTCATTTCTGTATTAGATGAAGATGTAACATTCCAGGCTCAAAGCTGATTGTCTTCCTTTGTCATCCAAAGGAAAACCAAACCCTTAGAACTGACATGCCCTTCACATACTGCCTTCACCTTGACAGCTTTGTTCTATGTCCAGACTAAGAAGTGAGTTAGTGAAGAGGTTTATAAGACTTGTAATCTCACTTGCAATGACTGAAGGCTTATCTGCTTTAAATCTAGGTCTCGTGTCAACTACAAGTCTCAGGATAGCCCAGTTCTCTTTGGGAAGAGACTATCACTGTTTTCTGATAGACCAAATAGCTGCAGAGATGGTCAAAACTTACTACAGCTGATAGCATGAGCCTGAAGGAGATATTTTGCATATGACAGTACTAAACCAGCTAGTTAATCTTGTTCCAGACAAATGCTCCCAACACTGGAGTTGGGTATTAGTTCTCCAAATAATGGGAACATACTGCATGCTCTGCTCAACTGCAGGAGCTGCCATTTCTCCAAGACAGTTTGCTATAAAAATAAGTAACACGAAGCTTGTCCAGTGTTCCTCTCACAGAATTCAGACCTCCACTTGCAAGCAAGCTCTATTCACAACAAAACAATTAACATGTCTGGTGAAGGATCAGTCAAGCCTAAGCTGCATTCCTGATAGGATGACAAGTAAAGCAGTATGCTGGTAAAACAGCTGATGATGAGGTGTGTATGAAAACCTACGATTAGGAGAAAATAAGGCTACCATATGCAGCTGGAGGCAGGAGTCACTGCAGTACTGTCAACTCCCATCACTGTCATAAAGGTGATTGCATTTCACAGTGGTGGAAGGGCTAACACCTCCCAAGATTTCAGGGTTATGACACCATATTTATAAATATTTCTTTCTCCAAAAAGACCATTATTTCCCATGACTGCCAATACTGTTCAACAGTACAGAAGATGAGGTCGTGCACTTGCAAATTGAGAGCAAGAGTTTCTGCTATCAACTTGGAGCTCAACAGCTTAAAGTGACTGATGAGCTGGTATGCAACCTTTAAAAGAAAGCTGAAAAAAGCCAAATATTTTAGTGAGCTGGGAAAAGTATTACAATTAGGAATAGAAAAGTGCCAGTATCTAAGGCGCTGATAAGACCTCATTTAGAAAACAGTGTACAATTCTGGTTACCAGCTTCAAATTCATCTTAGCAGAGCACAGAAGCCGTGCAATGAAGGGCTAGCAATACAGTGAAGGAGAGAGGAATTCCGAGTAACAAAAGAAGACGAAGTTGGCGCACAGTTAACACGGCAAAACTCGGTGCTAAGAATGCCTGGCCATAGTTCATTGGGTGGGAGAAGAGCTGTGGAAGCAAAAGGACAACACAAATAGATCAAACGGACACAAACCATCCATGAGCAAGTTTAGGCTAGAAAACAGAAGCAACTTGTTAAGTCTCAGAGATGCAATATGAAAGTCACATAGATAAAGCATCTATGGAGCCTCGAAATAAAAGCAAGACTGACTTACAAAGGAGTCAGTAAGAATATCTGAAGCCTGGAATAATAGGAACTAGACTGTGGCTTTATCTACATGGATTTTTCACAACTGTGCTTAAATTCAGGCTCACATTTGCAGAACTAAATAGAGAAGCCAGTTCTGGCCAGTCAGCAGCAGCAGCGCATGAACCTCTTTCCCTCTATGCGTGACCTGGTTGATTTGTTCCAGACTAAAGTAATGTGAAAGCCAGATATAATAATATTGTAAATAAAACTAAAAATGAAGGAGTTTGAGATTGAATGAGTGTGTTAGCTGGGTTCTGCTGTCATGTTATGTCCATGGAGATTGCTTCAGTCCTATTAGCCAGCTGCATACTTGCATGGAAAATCTGTTTAGTCATTTAGGTGAATCGTGTGGAATGCTTCCCAACCGGCACCTGCCTTTTACTTCAGATGAACAAGCTCTTTGAAGACATCAGCTCATCAGAGCTCACACTGACAGGCTGGGTAAAATCCAAGGCAAAGACTATAAACTGAGAACTTTCCAGGTTCTTTAGAGTGGCCAATTAGCAATATTCAGCCGGTTATTGTTCACAGTAATAGAAGGCTGACCATGTATTTTCTGAGGTTATGCCGCACTGCGGATTCATTTCTAACTTTAAGGACTGTGGGTTCTTCTTGCCTTTCCTTACATGTACTTCCTTCTCCCACTACTACATGGATTTTGAGAAGATTTACATTTTGATTTAAATAATAAAGCAGTATTTAAGAGAGTTCTCTCTCCAGATTTATGACAAAGCTGCCAAACCAGTCACCACTCTAGACTGCACTTCATATCATGTTTAGATTTGCATACAACCCTTCAAGCAGGATCTCCTTTCCAACTACCAGAATCTGGCATTGGAATTTGGCAACAGCCCAAAATAGCACAGGATGTGTGTGACAAACAAGTAGAAAGCAAACAGATATTATGACAGAATGAAATGAACACCTGCTGACAGACCACATACATTCATGGCTGTTAATTCTGGCAACGTGACGGACCTACAACATACTTTCTCCCAACAATGTTATCAGAGCTATCATGCTGCATTTAAAGCATTTCACTGACCTGCTCCTGTTGGCAAAGCTGGTGCTTGGCTGGGATCTGGAGAAGGACACATGATTCCTGACTCTGTCAGAACTGCTGGGCTTTCATAATCTTCAAAGTAACATGAGTAAAATTCTTCCTCACGCAGAGGAGGTAAGTCCAAGATAGCCAGGAATATCTACCAATTCAATAATATCCAGTAAATAATTTGCCCTCTAACACATTCTTCTTCATGTCATCTGATTTTCTAGTTCTATTTTCTCAAAGCAAGAGCCCCATAAAGTAGTTATCTACCTATACACCTATTATTGCTATAATGCCTCCTAGGACTGAGTGTTCCATTCATCATCTCTTACCGTTCCCAGACTGAACTTGGCATCTACCAAGCAATTAGTAACTTCCCCTTTTGCCCAAGTCTCTAGCAAAAGACAGGTTCTTGCCATCTCCTGACACGACAGACTTCAAAACACTACAGAACCTTCTTAGCTTTTCTGCCAGCTCTAAGATGCCAGACTGAAGCCATAATTTTGGGTAACTCCTTTCAGATCTTCCTGACAGCAAGTGTAGAAACACTGTGAAGCCACAGACACAGGCACTTTATAGATACCAAGCCAAGGAGGGACCCCACCCAAGCAGCCATCAAATATTCCAGAATACCCAGTAATTCTTAGCAGGCAGGGACATTTAGTTTTACGGGGGAAAAAAAAAAACCCAAACAATTAAATTGGCTGGTAGACCCAAGCTGTTAAGTCTCTTATGTGAGGCAGACAACATTGTGCTTGAAGGCTCAGTGATTCAGTACCCCACTGAAAGCAACAGGAAGACTTGTGACTCCTCAGAGTTTGCAGAGGACTTTCTACATGCTTGAGCATCATCAGAGGATTGTCACCACTCACATTTCTCTTTTCCTCTCTGCTGATATTGGCTGGAGTTAGTGAGTGAACAGACAGACACTGCTGTGTAGAGTTAAAGCTCCAGAGCCACTGCTCACTCAACCTGGACCGCAAGCACTCAGAGCGACGGCTGCACCTGCAGGAAAGAGCAAGAAGCCGTATGAGAGATCTGTGCGGCCCTAGCAGGACATGTTCGGCTTCCAAGCTGACACTGGCTGTCTGAAGCCTTGCTAGGGTCTTGGGGAAGCTGCTACACAAGCTATGGAAGTCCCAGCTTCCCACCACCTTCAATAATACAATGAAGTGTTGCCAAAATACAGATGGGTAGGCACTTTTTGAGCTTCAAGGGTCGTAAACTAGTTCTTACAGCATTCTACAGGGAGACAGAGCCAGCAAGCAGACAGACACACCAGAATAAACCATGTCTCATTAAGCAACATCAATAGGGGAGCAAGTGAAAAAGAGTGCTAAATAAAAGACTGTTAAATAAGAGAGTGACACCAGAAGAGATAAAATGGTTTCTCTACATTTGAAATGAGGCAGTTTGAGCTGCAGTCAGACTAAAACCAGGCTGAAATCCACTGGACAGGAGCATCATGAGTGGTGACCAAAGACCCACAAAGCAATGGAAAGATACCCTTGTGTGCAACAGTGACTGCTGGCAGTGTTTTAGGGAGGCAGACAGAGGAATGGTAAATTAGACTGAATCCCATAAAGAATATCCCATAAAGGAACTAAAACTAAATTCAGACACACAGACATAAGGGAGACAGTAAGTGGAGACAATCCCTAAGCACTATCCCTCCAAAATCCTTGCAGGTGAACTGGGATCTATCTTACCGTCCCTGAAGGACACACCAGCCACAGTAAGGATCTTTCAATGCCAGACAGGATTCACAGTCCAAGTGCAGGGAACATTCCAGTATGGGAACCTTCACCACCTGTCAGAGAAAGACATCAGTGTAAAAGCAGCGCACACAACACAGGCTCCAGGTCTATGGCTTCTTCTGCCTAACTAGCAAGTTCCATCATCTACATGCTCACTGAAGCAACTTCTTAATCCCCAATATTGCATAAAGAAAAAAGGAACAAGTTTCCAGAGCCCATGTGAATGGCCATTTCACATATTGGTGAAGGACATGTAAATATCAGGCTGTACAGATGTACTGAGGCAAGCAAAGTATATTGCTATTAACAGGTTATCTATGACACTTTTTGCAAGAAGGAGACTTTATTTAGTGATAAAACTGTATTTGAACAAAATGGATCAAAGAATAGCAGACTAAATACCATTTGCTCTTGTGCTTTTCTGGACTCTGTCATGGGAGATAATCTCTCTTGACATATAGGTGACTGAAGCTGAAGACAGCAGCTCCAGCTGAGGCCTCTGAATGCATCTGCACCATTGCCCAGCTCTACCTGGAAAAACTATCATTTTGACTGAAAGTAGACCAAGAAGCTTTGATCAATGTGGACAAAAACCTTTTGCCATCTGGGTAAGTTTTACTTGCAAGACACTTCTGCTTTAATTTACCATCCTTGCTGATTTCAGCCTCTTGCCCTCTCTTTAATCTGCTACTACACTTCAGCTACTACACTGTCACTTACTTTAAAATACCAACTTCTAATCCCCAACCTATTACTTTTGCTAAGTACATTTTTTAATTGAGAGAACAATTACTGTTAAGGATATATTTCACATTTCCCTAATCTTCCACTTACAGATTTCAACTCCTCCTTTTGAGTATCTGAAAGTGCACTGGGGGGGGTGTGAAGGGAAACAGTGATTTTCTGGCATGCTCTCATTTTTTGTTTGTTCTTTCCTTCAGAGTAACTCAAGAGCCGCTTTTTCCTTTGCTAGGAAAATTCTTTTCTTTCCAGCTCAAGGAGCTGATATGAGCGGTGTTGTACAAAACCTCTTAAAGTATCCATAGTTCGATTTCCTACTCAGCAGACACCAATATCCCAAGAGCCTGAGGCATCGCAGTGCCTCCTCCAACTGCCACTGGGCACAAACAGAATTACAGAAAGCAAAAGAAGAGGGAAAGGTGCCTCATGTGCTTCCTTATACAGCTTGATTTCGTCTGCAAGACTGTTATTATATACCTAGTCAGAGCACAACTCTGCTATCTAAAGATATTTACCACACATTTCTGCTTTTTGTAGGTTACATGCCTACAGAACAGCTTAATCTTTCAACTGATTAAAAACAGAAGTGTCACAGTTTTAATTACACAAAACTTCCCGTTTCTCTTTTTAATCTTTTGCAAAACCAAGACAGATCACATTACTTGTGAACCCTGAAGGCTCACATTCTTCTGCTCAGATAGAGATGCAAACTGTTGTCCAAACAGTTCCTGCTCAACACAGAGGAACCCAGGAATTTGCAGTCTCTTGCTTGTCTTCATGCCAATAGAGGAGCCTTTTATAACCTGCAGTTCACATTCCTCCATCACTGCTGATACAGTCTGACTGACTTAAGGAAATGTACACACAAACAGGCCACAGTTTAGGGTAACAAGACTTCTCCCATGCTTCCTCCAGCTTTTGCAAAAGGCCAGTCCCCAACTCTGTAAGCCAGACTGGCACACAGCTGCTGCCCAGCACAGGCTTAGCTATGCACACTGTTTCTCTGCCTCCCCTACTCCCATCAGTAGCTTGTCTGGACCTCAAATGCTTTCAGCTCTTCTGTGGAAGGGATTTTATTGCTCTTACCATTGACTGAGTCATGACAAAGAGGTGCTCCTGCAACTGGTCAAACAGCAGGTCTCCACTCACCATGCTATTTAACTGGATAGCTAAAGACGCGTATATATGTGCATCTCCCATTGCTCCTAAGTACACCTGCAAGAAAGTCACAGTTATATGCAGGCTAAGTATCACAGCAGGAGTTGGGGGTACCTATCCTACATCAGGAACAAGTTGGAACCACTGCTGTGTGTGAGGATTTCAACCCCCCACCAAAATCTCAATGCAGTGAGTTCAGCCACATGAAGCACATGCCTAGCAATACCAGTGGAAGCCACGTAGGATGAACCAGCCCTGATGCTGGCTGAGTGCAGATGTAACCAAAGGCAACATGACCACTGTTTGAGGCATTCACATTCTCAACAGTCAGTACAGTGTGAGAAGAGACTATCTGATAGTAATGATCTTTAGTAGGACTGACTTCCCAAGGGACAAGAGAAATTGCCTTTTTTTTCCGCTTGCACCTGAGCATCCCTGATGAGTTTTATCCTCTTTGCTTCCTGTTGCATCCAGATCATACCTTGTGCAGTCTCCCTCTGCTGTCTCCCAGAAAAGCAATGGTGTGGCCATCTTCCACATTCACTGCCACAGCTGTCAGACGGGCCTCTGTTTTCTCCAGGAGGGGGGCTGCTTCCAATGGTACCCGGCTGGCCATGGGGCTGGGAGTGTGGTCAGAGCCACAGGGATATGCATACAGGGTGTCCTTTTTTGGGGAGTGGAAAGAACAGGGAAATCAGTAAAAAAAAAAAAAAAAAAAAAGAGGATACAAGGAACATTAGCACCTTTAACACTTCCCACCATCCCCTTCCACCCCAATTCCTTAAACAAGTGCACTAGCAGTGAATTCAGCTTTGAACCCCTCTAAGCTTTTTCACTGAGAGTAAAAAATATAGCTTTTAATAATTAATTTAGGTATGCTGGCTGTTTGTACCCTCACAGAATCCTGCAGACATTTCAGCAAGTCCATTCAGCATCAGTAATGAAGTGCATCGAAACTCCAATAAACTCTTAAGTTCTCCAAAAAACTTTACTGGCTACACAGTGCCATGATACAGTTTTGGGGAAGATTCATCGTATCTTTCAAAGCAAAACCAAAAAGATGAGAATTCCTGCTTCCAGTGCAAAACCACCTCATCACAAGAATCACCACCAACAATTAGCATGGTTTTATCACCTACAAATTCTAAGCCTGAAGTAGAATCCCAAAGCAGCAGGACATACATAAACACAGGGTGGAGCACAACCTGCTCCAAAGTGCTTACTAACTAGACACAGAAACTGTAGAGACTAGAGACCCACAAAAAGTCAAAACAAGTCATCTCTGCATACTGCTTCAATCCTTCTGCATCTTGTGAGCTTTCTGAAAATTAACTCCAGAGCACTGTGCAAAACCCAGTCATCCTTCTGTTCCAGTTAGATCCCTCCCAGTCCCACTAAACTTTCACTTACTGAATTCTAAAGCAGAGAGAATGAAAGCTGTCAAATTATTTACTATTTTTATGTGTAGAGAGAAGATAATTCCATTACAATTCATCTTTTTCCTAAGTAACAAACTCAGTCTTGCCTAGGATAGATCCTCTGTTGCTTTGTATCTTTCTTGACACCCTGTTCTGCGTCCACTTTAATTTTACAGTATCCTTTTGGAAACTGAATACAGGGTTGTTCACCCAACCAATTACTATTAAAAACACCATTTTTTAATCGATCAGTGGCTTGTCTTCAAATAATGTGGCTTGTGCAAACTAATGATTTTCATCATGAAACGCCTCATGGATAACAATTTCACCCTCCTCTCCAGCCCCTTACTAATTACTCTTACAAAGCTGCGTGTGGAGCAGAGGCATTAACTGCGCAGTCCACACTGACTCCAGCTCCCTCTCTTGCCTCGGGCAATGTGGTTGAATTTAGACTCCTTGTGAGCAGAGTTACATATTCCTTCTGTCTGATGTCTGTGGCTTTGCATTTGGCAGCACTGAGCTGCACGGTACCATCCGGCACCAGGCAATGGAGCTGCCCCCACCGGAGGTCAGCGATAACGGCACAACGTGGCATTCTTGAGGCATCTGCTCATCACCTCCCACCGACCCCACAGAAAACTTGACCTTTTTTCCCCCCCTCTCCTCCCATTTCTCTGTTGTTTTTTTGTTGGTTTGTTTGTTCGTTTGTTTGTGGTTTTTAATACTTGACTGCTTCCTGGAGAAACTAAAAATGACCAGGAGCTTTTGACAAAGTCTATGGAAATCCCACAATAAAATACATTTAACCTGCTGACCTCTATTCACTTCTCAAATATATTGCTATCTTAGCAGGGAAGCAAGGCTTGACACAGAGGTTCCATGTAAGAAACCATGCCAGTTAGACTAGCACTACTTTCATTCTGATGCTTTATTGTTTTCCTTTCAAATACTAATTCAACTGATTTTCTACACACTAAGCATAAGTCTCTGACTTAAAGCCTCAGAGGAGGTTACAACTTCTAATGATTGTTAGTTTTTACCATCCTGTAAGCTATCATTCATTTTTAGTGACAGATATTTTTCTTACCAGCTCTGTCATTTGATTCTTAAGCTTCTTCCAACCACCTTGTTGTAACTTAAAGATTTCTATTTCTCCAGTTGTCCAGTTCCTATAAGACTTATTAGGAAGTGGGCCACAGCCAAATTTCCATATTCAAAAGCATCAACTGTTTATTTTGAATGGGATTGTAGCCATCTTTTGCAACCTTTGTATCAATTCAGACAAAAGTTGGAGCCTAACAACCTCACCACTGAGGCTGATTTTTCAAAATTTGCTTTAAAAAAAATACCTACAAGTCAGAAATAGTTATATCCCAGTTGTGTTTAGCACTGCTGTTGCCTATATGTCATGCCAAGGGCAAGTCACTTCACACACAACGTTTATCTACCATAAACAACGTGACCTGTGCAAGCTCTCCCAGCACTGGCACAGCCTGCCTGTGGCCTTGCAGGGACTGTCTGCAGCACAGCTAATGACAGTCAACAGCTGAAACTTGTTCCATTCTACAGGATTAAGACCATGATACCTGTATAAAGTGCTAATATAAATTCACATAGAAGCTGTTTGAATTGTTTTCAGTGAATAACATCTTGACAATGTAGTTGAAAATACACTTCAGGGATCATCCAGTGTCCTACTGCAATGCAGCAAGTTTGGATGAAGCTGCTGCCAGGAATTCTGGTGTGCACTTCCTACATTGCACGGGTGGGCAACAACAACAGGACAAATCTATATCTGTGCATAAAGAGGACTGAAAGCTCAGTGCAAAAGGACAAGTTACATACCTTGAAAACTACACCCACAGAAGATATGCAGCCTTCCCAAGCCTTGCAGAAACACATTTCACACTTCCAATTATCAAGTCACTAATGGCATCTATGTAGTTTCCTGCATCTGAGGACTAATGGATCCCCAGCTAACTGAACAAATTCACTGGTTCTGAAATTCTTATCAAAGCAAGCATTTTTTTTTCCAGTTGAAAAGATTGTATTGAACTGTAAAACTTAATCTTAGCCTCTCCTGATGGGCTAAAAATTGGAGGCAGTGCTAACTAGGGAAAAGGGCATACCTTGTACACAGGCTGGTTTGGAGGCAGAAAAACGTGAAATTAATTAGCATTATTCTTACATATGGCACAAGCTGCTGCCATTGAAACCGAGTTAAAACTGTTCCTGCATAAAACGTTCATTGACAGCCACTTCCACTCAGCACTGAATGGAGCAGGCTGGAGCTGGCACAGACCCTTATATGTTGTTAGATACAATCTTAATGACAACCGCTACCATGTACTGAATGGTGAAGGATAAAGTTTGTTAGGACATTTACATATCATTGGACACACTTGTTAATAAGATGCCATATTTTAGCGAGCCCACTAGCACCAAACTGTGCAGCTGGGATCCTGGGATCTTGCACCAGGAATCACACAGCAGAGACCGGCCTTTTTCTCCCACCCTGTGCACCCACTTCACAGGATCAAGTGGTACAGGCAGACTCTACATCATTTTGCATGAAGGATTTTTCTAAAGTACTCACACCAGTTTGACATTTAAGTCCCTCAAGGTGCCCTAAAAATCACCTGTGACAATTCCTGCTATGCGGCCCAGCAAAGCACACATGGGGTATTGCTGAGAAATACAGTGAAAGCAGCACACCAAGCTGGGCAGTCTCTTGCTTCCCAACTCTTACATACTGCTCTTGACCCTACGTTTGTCCTGCTCCAAGTCTGCTCTTTACCATTCCCTTGTCCCTCAAGTATTCTACAGTCAGCTTTAGCTACTGAAAGGAAAACCATAATTTTAAAACTGGTTTTGGACCACACATCCACCAAACTCAGCAACTTCCAAAGCTCTGTGGTACCACTTTGCTCTTTGTAGCACAAGGCTGGGAAGAGGCAATTATATGGACAGCCTGGTCTGTAGAAGGAAGACACAAGATAACATGCTGTTCTGCTAAGGACTAGCAACGCCCTCGGTGAAAACAGGCTACTCACAACCACAGAGCCTCATGCCAGGACACTGCTTCCAGCACCACCCCAGGAAAACGCTGCTGCTCTGTGTTTGTGTCACTGTCCCCAGTGTCACAGCACCAGCCAGCGTGGCTGACAGACTGCAAAGATTCAGGGTCACAGCCACTTCAGTTCACATTTTTATCCTGCAACATCCCATCATGCCTTTGCCATAGAATTTCAAGAAGGATTATCACCTCTTATAGCTCTGGAGACAAAGAACCACCAGGTCAGGAGAAGATCTTCCATGGGCACAAAATTTTGAAGGACTAATAGGAAATCAGGATTTTGTTGACACTTGGTTTTGGTTATGTTCTTTTTTGTTCCTGGGTGCCCATGCAGGAAGTTGTTGTGAAGTGCACCTCACCGTAAGCAACAGGGACCCAGCACACCATTTAAACAGGTCTCATGGCCAGGTCACACCAGATACTCTCCCCATTGCCACACACAGTCCCTCTCCCTCCACCCCACATGGGCAGGTTTCCTTGCAGAGAGCTGCAGCAGAAATGAGATCGACTGTACTTAAACAGGACACAACAGTTCTTGCATGGCATTGCTGCAGTAGCAAAGAAACAGCCTGAGCCCAGAGGCTTTTAACCCAAGCAGACTTCAACATCCATCTGTGGGAAATGGCCTGACTTCAGGAACACGAAGCAACACAAGAACATGTTGCAGACTATTCTTTAGCCTAGCAAAGGTGCAAAGTCACTTACCGCTGGCAGCTGGACACAGTTGGAACTGACATCGTATTCAATATATGCCACTTCTGCCCCTTCTTCTGACTTCCCATCTCTCATGTAGCAAACATCCCTAGTCCAGTTGGTCAGGCGATCCACCTCTTCCATTGCATAGACACAGAGTGCAGACTCCTCGCTCAGCTTGCCAGAAGAAGCCTGCCAGGCAGAGAAGGCAGCAAACAGCACTTCTCCCTTGGTGTCCAGCTGCCCCTGGGCCAGGCCTTTTCCTGGCCGGGTGACATAGGCTGCTTGCAGGAGGCTGTACGTATTGGCTTTGCTCTGGCAGAGCAGAGGTAACTCCACATACGAGTAATAATGAGAGTCATCCAGGCAGATTCGTGAAATGTAGGTCTTGTACTCACGTGACTGAGACTTGAGGTCCCGACGGTAGAATAAGAAATAGACACTTGAGCGATAAGTGAAGGATTTAATGAAATGATGGTTGTACTCAGAGAGCCGGCCCACA